>NC_134211.1:5961602-6586602 GCF_965140235.1 Caretta caretta
GTGGCGAGACGATAAGGTGTCTGGAGGGTTCCTTGGGGGGGTAATTGGAGCCTTGGGCAGCCCCCGGTAGTAAGGGGTGGTCTGAGGTTGTCCCTTCTGGTATCCGCTCCAACTGCGACCAGTTTTCTTTTCTGCCACCTCGACCCATTTGGGTCCAATCTCCCCCGCCTCGATTACAGTTTTGGGCTTCCCATCCAGGATGTATCTTTCTATTTTCTCAGGAACACCCTCTAGGAACTGCTCCATTTGCATTAGGAAGGGCAAATCTTCTGGAGATTCAACACTTGCTCCTGATATCCAGGCATCCCAATGTTTCACAATGTGGTAGGCATGTCTGGTAAATGACATGTCTGGTTTCCACCTTAGGGCTCTGAACCTCCGACAAGAATGCCCGGGTGTTATCCCCATTCTGACTCTTGCCTTGGATTTAAACAGTTCATACTAGTTCATGTGTTCTTTAGGCATTTCAGCTGCCACCTCAGCTAAGGGTCCACTGAGCTGCGGCCTCAGCTCTACCATGTATTTGTCTGTAGAGATGCTGTACACAAGGCAGGCCCTTTCAACGTTTTCTAAGAAGGCCTCGGTATTATCACCTGCTTTGTAGGTGGGGAACTTTCTGGGATGGTAAGTGGTACCTAGAGAAGGATTGCTAGGGTTTGTTGGTATATTCTGCTGAGCCTTTATCTTCTCCATCTCCTCCACATGCTTCCTCTCTTTTTCCTTCTCCTCCATCTCCATTCGTCTGAGTTCTACCTGTCTTTCATGTTCCTTTTCTTTTTCCTCAGCCTCAAACCTGGCTAATTCCAGCCGTGGAGTCTGTCATCCTAACCTCTCTGTTTTTAACTAACTTTACACCGAAGAGTGAGAAAGAAAACAAAAAAAAACCTTGGCTTGTAAAAATTTGCTGTGGTGTAATATGATACCTATATTCTCTGATAGTGATTGTCAGCCTACAGAGAAATCCTAAAAAAAAAAAAGAAGAAACCTAACACCTTTGTTTCCAGGCAAATAGGCAGAAAACCCCTCCAGTTGCTCTTGGGTAAAAGAAAAACAAAACTTCAGGTCTGTGAAGGCTTGTGAATTTCCCTGCAGGAGGTTAACTACCCTGCCTTTAGGTAGAGAACTCCAGCTCACAAGACAATTCCCTTTTGTCTCCGCTCTGGCCCCAAAGCAGAGAAAAAAAAACTGTTTTCAGTTTAACCTGCTTTCCAGCAGCCCAAAGGGAAAAAAAATATTACCTTTTCAAATCTGTGCTCCTGGTTCAAAAAATCTCAAAATGATTTCAAGTTGATTCCACCGCTCTGCCACCATGTCAAGGTTCCTTCCCCACTCTGAACCCAAGGGTACAGATGTGGGGACCTGCATGAAAACCTCCTAAGCTTACTTTTACCAGCTTAGGTTAAAACTTCCCCAAGGTACAAACTATTTTACATTTGCCCTTGGACTTTTGCTGCCACCACCAAACGTCTAACCGGTTTTATTTTATTGGGAAAGAGCTTGTTTGGAAACGTCTTTCCCCTCAGAAATCCTCACCAAAACCTTGCAACCCCCTTCCTGGGGAACATTTGATAAAAATCCTCACCAATTTGTATAGGTGACCACAGACCCAAACCCTTGGATCTTAAGAACAATGAAAAAGCATTCCGTTTCTTAAAAGAAGAATTTTAATAGAAGAAAAATAAAAGAATTACCTCTGTAAAATCAGGATGGTAAATACCTTACAGGGTAATTAGATTCAAAACGTAGAGAATCCCTCTAGGCAAAACCTTAAGTTACAAAAAGACACACAGACAGGAATATTCATTCTATTCAGCACAGCTTATTTTCTCGGGCATTTAAACAAACAGAATCTAATGCATATCTAGCTAGATTACTTACTAAGTTCTGAGACTTCATTCCTGTTCTGTCCCCGGCAAAAGCATCACACAGACAGACCCAGACCCTTTGTTTCTCCCCCCCTCCAGCTTTGAAAGTATCTTGTCTCCTCATTGGTCATTGTGGTCAGGTGCCAGCGAGGTTATCCTAGCTTCTTAACCCTTTACAGGTGAAAGGGTTTTTCCTCTGGCCAGGAGGGATTTTAAAGGTCTTTACCCTTCCCTTTATATTTATGACAGGGTGTCTGCAGCTCTTGTGGGTTCCTTCTGCCCAATGTTGCCACCCACCGCCACACCAATATACCTCCTGGTTGTAGTGTTACACCCCAATGGCCCCCTCCCTCAGGGGACCCCCAGGGGGAGGCAGATTAGCATTGTATATGCACTGTATATTGCTAATGCGGTTGCAAGCATTGCAGGGCATTTTGGGAAGCGTTAAAGGTGTGAGTGTGGAATGGAAGATTTTTTTGTAGGTGGCGAAAGGCCAGAGGGGGAAGGAGGGAAAAAAGCAGAGAACTGGTTAATTTATACTCCAGCTTACTCAACCAAAGCTCACAGCTGACGCTTGGCTGCCTGTCAAGAAAGACGGGGGGCCTTGAATTCACTGACTAGCTGTGAGAAAGACAGATGCAGCTGAACAGACTTGCAAGACAGCGAGGCCGGCATGAAGGAAAACAAAGTTTAAGGATGCAGAGGTTGAAAACACTGGCAAGATGACAAGAGGGGGAGCTGAGTCTCATGCCCCTGGAGCCGGGATGTTTTGGAAAAGTGAAGAGACCACAGAGAGCCGGTTTGGACTGGCACAAACAACACCAGAAGCAGAGGTCCCTGAGTGGAATGCCCCCCAAGAAACCCAGGACTTAAAACTCTCCTGAAAGCTGGAGCAACTCAAAGATCAGTAGTGGATCCTTGGATGGCCTGGGACCAGGACACCATTCCCATCCACCCTTCCCCATCCTTTTCTTATGATGTTACACCCAGGCCTGGCCAGTTTCGGGCAGTACAGGAGTAAGTATGACTGTGGGTTAGGGCTGGGGGTACTAACACTTTGCTTTTTCCTTCCTTCAGTAATGTGGGAAATTCCCAAAACACTCTCCGCTGTTTTATTATTTTATTCATAAAGCTTTAAAATTAGACACTTGGTGTGTTGCATCATCTCCTCCCCAAAAATGATCCTGTGGCATTGGCCTGATCAACTGATGTCTCAGGCAGATCGGTAACAGAAATCTGTCACAGTACTGCCCACCCTACTCCCATCCCCACCCCAACTGTCATTGCTTAGCTTTGCAGCCTCAGAAGAAAGAAAAGAAAAAATAACACAAATTCGAAAATACGGAATGAAACCTCTCCAACAACTCCATGAAATTATTAATGATGTGACTCCAATAGTGCCATATGTAGCTCTCCAGGAAGGTCTCAGCCTCCTGAATCAGCTCCTCCTCTAGTGCCGTCAGCAGGGTCTCATCCGGCTCCTTCATCTCCTCCCGGCACCGCTCCAGCAGCAACCTGCGCAGCTCCGCCAACTCCTCCGCCATTGCGCTTGATGTCTTCGGAAAGCCCTTAGACTTGCCGCCCTGAATTGAGTGGCAGAGGAGGGGGGCCCAACGCTGTTAGAAGGGGTGGGTGTGCGACCCTGTCTCACGAATGGACCCTCTGGCTACAGCAAAGCAATTTCCTCATACCCCTGTGACTGAGATTGGGGCCCCCATTGTAGATGGGTTGGAATCTCCCATCTCCGCAGCCACCCTCGAAGTCAGAGGTATGAGCTCCTGTGTCCTACCCCAAATACCAGAGCCTGTGGGGCTGGCTGGCAATTTTCCCTGTGGTTCCCCTGGCTGTGGCACAGACCCCTGCCCCCCAGACTCACATGCTCCCTCAGAAAGTCAGCGTGGCCTCGGCGGGCTCTGTCCATGGCTCTCTGGTTGATGTTGTGCCTCTGATACCGCTCTCTGTAGGTCTCCAGGAAGGTCTCAGCCTCCCGAGTCAGCTCCACCTCTAGCGCCATCAGCAGGGTCTCCTTCGGCTCCTTCATCTCCTCCCGGCACCGCCCCAGCAGCGACCTGCGCTGCTCTGCCAACTGCTTCATCATTGCGCTCGGTGTCACCTTCAGACAGTCGGCCATGCGCTGGGACAGGCCGTCCTGCATTGAGCGGGAGAGCAGGGGGCCCAAGGCTGTTAGAAGGGGTGGGTGTGCGACCCTGTCTCACCCATGGACCCTCTGGCTACAGAACAGCAACTTCCCTCCACCCCCCTGACCAAGGTCACGGCCCCCACTGGACATGGTTTGGAGCCTCCCATCTCTTCAGCCACCCTGGGAGCTGGAGATACGAACTCTCATCTCGTGCGCCAAAGCCCAGAGCCTGGCTAGGGGGGTTCTCTGGCGTTCCCCTGGCTGGGGCACAGACCCAACCCCTGACTCACCTTCTCCCTCAAAAAGTCAGCTTGGTCTATGCGGGCTCTGTCCATGACACTGTCGTTGGTGGCGTGACTCTGATAGCGCCTTCTGTAGGTCTCCAGGAAGGTGTTTGCCTCCCGAGTCAGCTCTGTCTCCAGCGCCGTCAGCAGGGTCTCCTCCGGCTCCTTCATCTCCTCCCGGCATCGCTCCAGCAGTGACTTGTGCTGCTCCCCGAACTGCTGCGCCATTGCACTCGGTGTCACCTTCAGACAGTCAGCCATGCGCTGGGACAGACCGTCCTGCATTGAGCGGGAGAGGAGGGGGAGAGTACAGGCTGTTAGAAGGGGCAGGTGTGCGACCCTGTCTCACCCATGGATGGTCCGGTTACAGCACAGCAAATTCCCTCCCCTCCTGTGACTGAGATTGGGTCCCGTATCCTGTGGGGCTCTGCACAGACCCCCTGACTGAGATCAGAGCCACCATTGTAGATGGGTTGGTATCTCCCATCTCCGCTGCCACCCTGGGAGTCAGAGGTATGTACTCCCGTCTCCTACCCCAAAGTCCAGACCCTGTGGGGCTGTCTGGGATTTTACCCTGTGGTTCCCCTGGCTGTGGCACAGACCCCTGCCCCCCAGACTCACATGCTCCCTCAGAAAGTCAGCGTGGCCTCGGCGGGCGCTGTCCATGGCTCTCTGGTTGATGTTGTGCCTCTGATACCGCTCTCCGTAGGTCTCCAGGAAGGCCTCAGCCTCCCGAGTCAGCTCCACCTCTAGCGCCGTCAGCAGGGTCTCCTTCGGCTCCTTCATCTCCTCCCGGCACCGCCCCAGCAGCGACCTGCGCTGCTCTGCCAACTGCTTCATCATTGCGCTCGGTGTCACCTTCAGACAGTCGGCCGTGCGCTGGGACAGGCCGTCCTGCATTGAGCGGGAGAGCAGGGGGCCCAAGGCTGTTAGAAGGGGTGGGTGTGCGACCCTGTCTCACCCATGGACCCTCTGGCTACAGAACAGCAACTTCCCTCCACCCCCCTGACCAAGGTCACGGCCCCCACTGGACATGGTTTGGAGCCTCCCATCTCTTCAGCCACCCTGGGAGCTGGAGATACGAACTCTCATCTCGTGCGCCAAAGCCCAGAGCCTGGCTAGGGGGGTTCTCTGGCGTTCCCCTGGCTGGGGCACAGACCCAACCCCTGACTCACCTTCTCCCTCAAAAAGTCAGCTTGGTCTATGCGGGCTCTGTCCATGACACTGTCGTTGGTGGCGTGACTCTGATAGCGCCTTCTGTAGGTCTCCAGGAAGGTGTTTGCCTCCCGAGTCAGCTCTGTCTCCAGCGCCGTCAGCAGGGTCTCCTCCGGCTCCTTCATCTCCTCCCGGCATCGCTCCAGCAGTGACTTGTGCTGCTCCCCGAACTGCTGCGCCATTGCACTCGGTGTCACCTTCAGACAGTCAGCCATGCGCTGGGACAGACCGTCCTGCATTGAGCGGGAGAGGAGGGGGAGAGTACAGGCTGTTAGAAGGGGCAGGTGTGCGACCCTGTCTCACCCATGGATGGTCCGGTTACAGCACAGCAAATTCCCTCCCCTCCTGTGACTGAGATTGGGTCCCGTATCCTGTGGGGCTCTGCACAGACCCCCTGACTGAGATCAGAGCCACCATTGTAGATGGGTTGGTATCTCCCATCTCCGCTGCCACCCTGGGAGTCAGAGGTATGTACTCCCGTCTCCTACCCCAAAGTCCAGACCCTGTGGGGCTGTCTGGGATTTTACCCTGTGGTTCCCCTGGCTGTGGCACAGACCCCTGCCCCCCAGACTCACATGCTCCCTCAGAAAGTCAGCGTGGCCTCGGCGGGCGCTGTCCATGGCTCTCTGGTTGATGTTGTGCCTCTGATACCGCTCTCCGTAGGTCTCCAGGAAGGCCTCAGCCTCCCGAGTCAGCTCCACCTCTAGCGCCGTCAGCAGGGTCTCCTTCGGCTCCTTCATCTCCTCCCGGCACCGCCCCAGCAGCGACCTGCGCTGCTCTGCCAACTGCTTCATCATTGCGCTCGGTGTCACCTTCAGACAGTCGGCCGTGCGCTGGGACAGGCCGTCCTGCATTGAGCGGGAGAGCAGGGGGCCCAAGGCTGTTAGAAGGGGTGGGTGTGCGACCCTGTCTCACCCATGGACCCTCTGGCTACAGAACAGCAACTTCCCTCCACCCCCCTGACCAAGGTCACGGCCCCCACTGGACATGGTTTGGAGCCTCCCATCTCTTCAGCCACCCTGGGAGCTGGAGATACGAACTCTCATCTCGTGCGCCAAAGCCCAGAGCCTGGCTAGGGGGGTTCTCTGGCGTTCCCCTGGCTGGGGCACAGACCCAACCCCTGACTCACCTTCTCCCTCAAAAAGTCAGCTTGGTCTATGCGGGCTCTGTCCATGACACTGTCGTTGGTGGCGTGACTCTGATAGCGCCTTCTGTAGGTCTCCAGGAAGGTGTTTGCCTCCCGAGTCAGCTCTGTCTCCAGCGCCGTCAGCAGGGTCTCCTCCGGCTCCTTCATCTCCTCCCGGCATCGCTCCAGCAGTGACTTGTGCTGCTCCCCGAACTGCTGCGCCATTGCACTCGGTGTCACCTTCAGACAGTCGGCCATGCGCTGGGACAGGCCGTCCTGCATTGAGCGGGAGAGGAGGGGGAGAGTACAGGCTGTTAGAAGGGGCAGGTGTGCGACCCTGTCTCACCCATGGATGGTCCGGTTACAGCACAGCAAATTCCCTCCCCTCCTGTGACTGAGATTGGGTCCCGTATCCTGTGGGGCTCTGCACAGACCCCCTGACTGAGATCAGAGCCACCATTGTAGATGGGTTGGTATCTCCCATCTCCGCTGCCACCCTGGGAGTCAGAGGTATGTACTCCCGTCTCCTACCCCAAAGTCCAGACCCTGTGGGGCTGTCTGGGATTTTACCCTGTGGTTCCCCTGGCTGTGGCACAGACCCCTGCCCCCCAGACTCACATGCTCCCTCAGAAAGTCAGCGTGGCCTCGGCGGGCGCTGTCCATGGCTCTCTGGTTGATGTTGTGCCTCTGATACCGCTCTCCGTAGGTCTCCAGGAAGGCCTCAGCCTCCCGAGTCAGCTCCACCTCTAGCGCCGTCAGCAGGGTCTCCTTCGGCTCCTTCATCTCCTCCCGGCACCGCCCCAGCAGCGACCTGCGCTGCTCTGCCAACTGCTTCATCATTGCGCTCGGTGTCACCTTCAGACAGTCGGCCGTGCGCTGGGACAGGCCGTCCTGCATTGAGCGGGAGAGCAGGGGGCCCAAGGCTGTTAGAAGGGGTGGGTGTGCGACCCTGTCTCACCCATGGACCCTCTGGCTACAGAACAGCAACTTCCCTCCACCCCCCTGACCAAGGTCACGGCCCCCACTGGACATGGTTTGGAGCCTCCCATCTCTTCAGCCACCCTGGGAGCTGGAGATACGAACTCTCATCTCGTGCGCCAAAGCCCAGAGCCTGGCTAGGGGGGTTCTCTGGCGTTCCCCTGGCTGGGGCACAGACCCAACCCCTGACTCACCTTCTCCCTCAAAAAGTCAGCTTGGTCTATGCGGGCTCTGTCCATGACACTCTTGTTGGTGGCGTGACTCTGATAGCGCCTTCTGTAGGTCTCCAGGAAGGTGTTTGCCTCCCGAGTCAGCTCTGTCTCCAGCGCCGTCAGCAGGGTCTCCTCCGGCTCCTTCATCTCCTCCCGGCATCGCTCCAGCAGTGACTTGTGCTGCTCCCCGAACTGCTGCGCCATTGCACTCGGTGTCACCTTCAGACAGTCGGCCATGCGCTGGGACAGGCCGTCCTGCATTGAGCGAGAGAGGAGGGGGGCCAAGGCTGTTAGAAGGAGCGGCTGTGCGACCATGTCTCACCCATGGACCCTTTGACTACAGAACAGCAACTTCCCTCCACCCCACTGGACATGGGTTGGAGTCTCCCATCTCCGCAACCACACTGGGAGCCGGAGATGAGAACTCCCATCTCCTGCCCCAAAGCCCACAGCCCATGGGACTGGCTGGGATTGTTCTCTGGGGTTCCCTTCACTGGGGCACAGTTCCTGCTCCGTCCCATCCCCCCGACTCACCTTCTCCCTCAGAAACACAGCGTGGCCTGCGCGGGCTCTGTCCATGACTCTCTGGTTGTGGAAGGTGATGGCCATCTGTGCAGGGAGGATAATGCTGGGGTGAGCTGCAGTTTATGGGGACTCAGTTCCACCTAGTGGCTGCTGCTTCCACCACAGTAGGCTCACCTAACAGCAATGCTGCTAGCTGGTGTGGCAGCTGCTTGGGGCTTCTTGTGCCGCCAGTCTCCAGTTTGTTCCTCACGGCAGCCCAGCTTCGGCTCCCTGCCCTGCCCTGGCCTGCACTTTCCAATTGCAGCACCTTCCTGTAGCCCAGGACTTTGCAAACCCCTTTCCCAGCTGGGCTTGGCCTGAGGCTGACACCTGTGAGCATGTCAGTGATGCTGGCTCTCACAGGTCTGTCGGTATTTGGGGGTTTTATCGATTCCCCAGGAGGCAGATGGTTTGGATGGGAATCTCAGCTTTTTTTTTTTTTTTGGTGGGGGGAAGGGTATTGTTCTGGGATGGGTTAAACCTTGTTGAGGAGGAGCAATTGTTGGCCTGAGACCTGATCAGCCCCCCACCCCCCCCACACACACACATTAAACCAGCCTTGGGTGATACTCAGGGATATCACCACTAAAAGTGTAAAGAAGAATGTTCTGCTGCTGTTAAAGCAGCCCCAGCTCAGGAATGTCTCTCACGAGCGTTATAACCATGGAGGTTGTGAAGTGGAGACACCAGGGGCTGGGAAATTAGGGAGGATACAGAAGAGACTGAACAAATGGTAAGATAAGCTCTGACCAGCATTTTATGCTGACCCTCTGCACAAACAGTGAAGGTCAAAACCAAGTTACCATTTGGGCATGAAAGAGAAAATGTACAGAACGTGGGCAGGAAGAAGGACACATAGGTGCCAGGGTGTAATTGTTTAAAATTTCTGTTATTTAGGGGTGTGGGATAATGTGATAGGTTTAGTAAACATGAAAGAGGGAGCTAATTTTACCTATATAATGGAAATGAAAAACAATGCACTTTGGGAATGAACTCCAGACTGCAGTACAACATCAAGCTACATCATCCTACCCCCTGCACGACCGTGACCTGTATGGGCTCCAGGAACTCCTGATGAATGAATCCTGACTGGCCATTTGGTGAAATTTGTCTGTATATCGGGAGAGGTGAGCATAAGGGATTTGATTGGTATATGTGTTCTGTGTGTGTTGCTAATAAATAGATGTTTAGAGCACAACTGTGTAAGGCTCTTTTGCTGGGAAAAGGTTCTGCATACCTGTTCAGCCCTGAGGGGAAGGGCGGATACTTAAATGGACCAGGTTTCTTCCTGATCCCATGAGTATGGACAGGTTTGCCAGAAGCTGGTGTAAGCAGAGTTTGGATGAGCTCCACCCTGACATCTGGTGGTGAGGTGTGGCAAGTTGTGGAAAAGAACTTCAGGGGCTGATCTCATTTGCATAGGCACACCCACCCCACCTAGAATGAGGCCATAGCTGCCCAAATGGTCACTTTGGCTGCTGTGGGATCCCCAGTGTCTCTGTTATTGGGGCAGGAAGAATAAATTTTTATTACCCTGACTATGGGAATCAAGGACAGTAGAACTATACTTGGCCTTTTGTGGTATGATGGAGGGACTCGCCATCAACTAAGTAACACTCACCAGGCAAGGGACATGGGTTCCAACACTCTGAATGGAAAAAGGCTGGGGATAGGTGTTAATACTTGGTGGCATGGGCCCCCTGGTGAGGGCCTTATATGCTAATTGCACTTCCTCCTCTCTCCACTGTGGAATATCAGAGCTAATTTTGATTCTATTAGGAGTCTAGTTATAGGCTGCTGAGCTGAATTCACTTTGGGCTAATGGTGCACCAGCACTGAGGCTCCCCTACTAAAGCTGAAATCACAAAAGAGCTGAACTTACTATGAGCTGAAATCACTGAGTATTGTGTTAAGTAGTGGGGGAGCCTGAAGATATACGCAAAAAGAAAAGGAGTACTTGTGGCACCTTAGAGACTAACCAATTTATTTGAGCATGAGCTTTCGTGAGCTACAGCTCACTTCATTGGATGCATCTGATGAAGTGAGCTGTAGCTCACAAAAGTTTATATTCAAATAAATTTAAATTAGTCTCTAAGGTGCCACAAGTACTCCTTTCCTTTTTGCAAATACAGACTAACACAGCTGCTACTCTGAAACCTGAAGATATATGGTGGAGCAGTTTGCGGGACGGCGAGCAGAGCGGCTGGTGGGGCGGAGCGGCTGGCGGAACAGCGAGCAGAGTGGCTGGTGGAGCGGAGTGGCTGGCGAAGCGGAGCCCCATGGAGAGGTGGACCATGTAAGGTGCTCCTTAACCCCTCCCACCAATCTCCACCCAGGTTGGGAGGTAAAACTCTGCAGATAAACTTTTGAACTCTAGGGCTCCCCTGACCAGGGACAGAGACTTTTGGGTCATTGGACTTTTGGGACTTCGGGTGATTTTGGGTTGCTGGACTCAAGAACCAAAGGGAAAGGACATGGACAAATTTGCTTGGGGTGGGTTTTTAGCTCATGGGTTGTGTTATGAATCCTGTTGGTGGTGTTTCCCCAACATAATGCCACATTGTTTTTCTCTGTCATTAAACGTTTTTTTGCTACACTCAGACTATGTGCTTACGAGAGGGGAAGTATTGCCTCTTGGAGGCACCCAGCTGGGGTGGTATATATTTGTCCCAGGTCACTGGGTGGGGGCTTGAGCCAATTTTGCATTGTAATTGGAATGGAACCCCTAGATACTGAACCCGGCCCTTGCTGCTGCCAACTCTGACAGGCAGATGGGTTACACTGGGCATAGGCGACAGGGCATGGATCACTTGATGATTACCTGTTCTGTTCATTCCCTCTGGGGCACCTGGTCCTGGCCACTGTGGGAAGACAGGACACTGGGCTAAATGGACCTTTGGTCTGACCCAGTATGGCTGTTCTTATGCACTTATACGTCGTACACCCTGAGCCCTCAGTAGGGAAAGGGTGAGGGTACCTTAAATTGACTGGGTCACGCCTTGAGCCCTTGGTAGCATAGGTAGGTGGGGTGCCCTAAACTGACCCAGTAACACAATGACTCCAGAACAGTCTCTGCTGTTGCACTATTCTGGAGTGGCTACTGCAGAATATTTATTCCAGAATAGCTAGGTCAATCTATTCCTCCCATGTACATAAGCTGTGACCCCCCCCCCGCCATTCTCCTCTAGAAGAGGGCCTGCGTCGCACCTATCCCAACCAATCTGAAGCTGACACCCAAGAGAGCTTTACTGTGCATGCCTATGGTTATGTCTACACTGCGATGTAAGCCCAGAGTTAGTAGGAATGGAGTTAGCAGCCCCTAGGGTTGTTAACCTAGGGCTGGAGATTCTACACGCATTTGTAACCCCAGGTTAGGACTGGTTGAACCCTGGGTTCCAGCTTGGAGCTCCAGCATCTACACTGCGTTATGGAGGCCAGAGTGAAACCACCCGTATCCCAGAATTGCTAGCACCTGTCCCAGCTGCAGCTGCCCTTTCCCCCTTTGGTGGTAGTGCAGCCTGGGAAAACTGAACTGTTCAGCAAACCTGACTGGCCACAGGAGAAAAAGTCGGCCCCATGCAATTTTGGGATACTTTGGGCAGCCTCCCAGAGCACAAGTCCAGCAGGGCTAAGGCTAGGCTGTAAAGCAACAGGCCTTAAACTCTAGCTCCCAGCTTGACTCAGGCTCAGACCCTCCATCCCTAAGTCCCTGAATTCAGGATCACAGTAGAGCCTTTTGAGCCACCTTCCCCCATCTCACCACATTTGCCTCGCATGATTCACTACAGCCACCGAAAAAGGACACTGTGGTGCATTGTGGGAAATGTAGTTTGGCTGCCTTATTCTCCTCTATATTCCCAGCTCCATGGTCAAACTAGAACTCCCATGGTGCCACAGGGCCATGATGCCTGGCTTCCCCTCACCAAACAAGGAGATGCTGGTGCATCATGGGAGAGGAAGTCTAGTTGCCCCATTGTCTTCTAAGACCAGGCTCATGGGAGATGCTGTTCAACTAGGATGCTCAACTGGGATGGGGTGTACCAGGCCCTTTAGGGCTCCTGCTGGAGGTATTGCAGTCCTAGCACACCCCATCCCAGGAAAAGGAGCAATGTGGGTGGGTCCTCCAGGCCTGCAGGGAAGCAGCCAATCAGGGTGCAGCAGGCTCAGTTAAAAAGGAGCTACAAGGGCTGAGCAGGGCAGTCGCTGGCTGGGACCAGAAGGGTAAAGAAGGCCTAAAAGGCTGTGAGACTCCACAGGGAAAGAGACTGGGGAGAAACCCAGCTCACACAGGGACAGGACTGGGAAGGTGTCCAGGCACAGAGGCCTGAGAGAAGACCCTGAGAACTCAGGACAGAGACAAAGAAACTCTCCAGGCAAGGAGGTCTGGGGGAGACCCTGCTCACACAGGGAACAGACAGAGAACCCAAGAAGGTGGTGGGACAGATTGGGAAGCAGCCCAGGAAATGCAGCAGTAGCAACTGGGAAAGAAAGCAGCAGGTGGCCGCTACTAGCAGGGTCACTGGGTTGGGACCCAGAGTAGCGAGCTAGCCCAGGTCCCCCACTGGTGCAGTGGCCAGAGCCCTGAAAAGGGGGCAAGTTTAGTTTTAGAGCCTGAGAAATGGGCTACAGTTTAAACAGGCCCAGAGATGAGGCTCAAGACCCCACAGAGGGCCAACCATTTGTTGGACTGTGTTACCCGGGAAGAGGTTCCTTTGTATGTCTTTAGACTATGTGTGACTTAGCCAAAGGGCTGAGGCACCCCTGACTATGGCAACCGCTGACAAGCGGCACCAGAATGATAAAAAGGGAAGAGTGCAGGATCACACCCAGCTGACAGGAGGTGTTCAAGAGAGGTGCATGTCCCCCCATCACACCAACCCATAGAGGAGAAAGAGGCATGTGAGGAGCATGAACTACAGTTCCCAGGAGCCACCTTGGCAGCATTGCCAAATGGAAACTTATGGGGGTTTTGTAGGAAACTCAACGGGTTCTGCATGAAAACCTAAACAAATATCCCCACTTTTGGGCCAGTTCTGATAAACTGCTGTCATTTACATGCCAAAATACAAAGGGCAGGTGTATCCCCATGCCCGGGGACAGGCATGTTGATGTTATGGGCCTCATGAACTGGAGACGCATCTGTAGACTGGGAAAATCCTCCAGCATCAGCTACCCTCTGGTCTTGTCAAATTCTTCTACTTTGGAGTCCAGGAACCTGAGACCTTTTCCCAGGCACCTCCAGTAGCATGGCCCCAGTTCCCAGCACCTCACCGGCCCTGGTATGAATGGGAAAGGGGCGACAACCCACTATCAGGTCAGAGGCAGAGATGGTACCTGACAGGGAGAGGAGAAGCCGAAGCAATGTTTCTTCATCACATCAGATAAATTCTGCAAAGGAACCAAAAGAAATCATCACGTCACAGACTCCACAGGACTTAGAAAGGCTGTGAACATGGGGATGGTTCGCCTGGCGCTGAGATGCAACCGCCTCTGGGGTGGGGCAACTGGGGAATTCAGGGTATTGGGGTCATCACTGACTCCAAGGAGAGAGCATCCCCTTCCTGCTCCCTCCAGCAGAGCTGGCCGGTCCCCACCTTTATCTTGGCAGCGAGCTGTGTCCCGGTGAGCAGCTCCCCATGCCGGTCCGTCTGGATGTGTTGACTGGCCGAGCTCACCAGGGTGGTGACATAGTCACTCAGGCTCTCCCGGAAATCCTCATCCATGTCTGCAAAGGGAAGAGTGACGGACGATGGTGGGAGAATATAGGGCCTGTCTGATCCCACTTCTCTCTACCTTCCACATGTAGGGATGATCAGCGCCCAAGTCACATTGTTCTGCACAAGGCAGGGGGCTCAGAGCCTCTGTCCCAGGTCTGTTACCTCTCAAGGTTCCCTTGCTCCCCATCATGATCCGCTTCCCAGGTAAGGGCATCAGGTAGCAGCGGCTCCTGCTTCTGCTCAGCACTTCCAGGGTCTTGGGGTGTTTGCAGGAGGATGTCGCCTCCAGCTTCTGCCGGAGCCAGGTGGAATCGTTACATTGACACACAAAAACATGTGTTAACATTAGCCAGACCGTCTGGGCAGTAAGAGAGGGTCTGGAGGAGCCCAGCCTGGTTTGTGGTAGGCATTGGAAGGGGTGCAGTGAACGAGGCAGGGGATTGTAGGAAGAGAAAGGAGTGAGTCCCAGATCTCAGCCTCCCCCCACCCTGTACCCAGTCTATCCAGACGCTTTGTCCCAGCATGCTCCTTTCTCTACCCCGGGCATGGCTTTTCTCCCCTCCACACTGCAATCAAGCAGCTTCCTTCCCCATGCCACCTGGGCTCATTGAGAGCATGGGAGAGACAGGAGGTCCCCTCTCGGTTCTGGTGCCTGGCCTGGAGCAGTAATTGCAGAGAAAGTCCAGCTTTGCTTCTGTATCCTGAGGCTGGAGTATGTTTCGTTGTTCTGTGGGGACGGAGCATGCTCAGTCTGGGCAGAATGCGGAGCTGTGAGGGGCTGGAGCAAGGTCAGCATGGACGAACTCTTTGGAGACTTTAGCAGCTAAACTCCAGCCAGTCTCTCCTGAGCATGTGCAAAATGAGATTGTCCAACAGCTGGTTTCTTGCCCTAATGTGTGGGGGATTTTCTTGGGAACATCCCATGGCATATCTTTGATACACTGGCCACTCCACCCACCACCATATTTAGAGTCCTTACTCTGAAGCAGGGAGGGCAAGGGGGCTACAGATGTTAAAAAAAGGAACATAAGAATTTACTTTCAATATTGCCAAACAATGTTTTTCTTTGGCTTCATTCTCAGAAACAGCTGGAGGAAGCAAGCACAAATTCAGCTGGAGGCAGAGAACAAGCATGGAAAATTTCATCCCAAACATTTAAAGTTTGGCAAAGTTATAAGTAACTTTAAAGGGGTCTTATAAATGGGATTTGTCAGGCAACCTTTATAATGATTGGGGCTACCAGCCCCCACCCCCTAAGCCAGCCGGTCCCCAGCACTGAGTCTGGATGGCAGCTACCACCCCCCAGATGATACAGGCCCTGGGTCCCATTCCCCCCAAGTCCCCCAGTCACCTGTCTGATTTGTCTCAGATACTTCTCACCACCCTGGACTCCAAGGATCTGGGAGCTGCTCCAATCCCTCACCAGCAGGTCTAGATGCTGCAGGGGAGACAGGAGGGCACTGGGAGTCACTGGGGGGGTGGAGGGAGGCTGGGACGGGGAAAAGACGGGGTGTCTTCTGGGGAAACGTCAACCCCGTGGGAGTGGGGCAAGGAGTGCATGGGGCAGGAGCATGCTGTGCAGTGGGTGAGGGGTGCAATATGGGGATACATGGGGCAGGGCAGACAGGAGGGAAACCGTCTCACCTGAATGGGCTCCAGTCCGTAGGCCTCTCCCACCACTTCGGCCACCTGCACAAACATCTGTGGAGAGAAAAGAGGGGTGAGGTAAGTCTGGGGGACCTGGGAGGCGTTTAGTCTGGGGGGAAGTAATCCTGCCTGTGAACAGAAAGGGTCCTGAGCACCCCCTACCCCCACATCTGAGCTTCTCCCTCTGCCCAGGGCAGAGAGCGCAAAACGAATCTTGAGATGGACAGAGACGATTTCAGTGAGGCAGAGAGAATGAGGCTGCACCTGGCCATGGAAGTAGGAGGGAGGCCATGGGACACAGGGGTTTGGCACCGGGGCAACGACTGTCAGTGCGCACCCCTCCTCTGTCTGGTTTCAGGGCTTTCTCCTTCTCTCCAGGGTGCTCTATAGATGTGTGGGGGGGAAGCGGGAGTGGGTCAGTGATCCGCATTTGGGGTCCTTTTACCAAGGGGTTCCACTCCACAAACACACAATTGCTTCAGGCTGAAGGATGCTATCAACTTTCTTAGTGCAGCCCTAGGGGTCAAATCACAGCTCTGCTCATGCCTCGAACAATCCTAGCCATGCAGCATTTCCCTGAGCTCTGCCTGGGCCTCCATATCTCTGCGTGAACTAAGTTTTTGCCAATGACAGAACCCAGGGCAGCGAGGGCAGATAAAACCCTCCCCCGCTGACCCCTCCCCCGCACAGAGAATCCCCCCGTGGCACGGTACAGGGGCAGGACACGCCGTATGCCACAGGCAGCAGTGATATGCTAAGGACGCAACTCACAGAGACTCGACCCGGCATGGCTGGGGCTGGGTAAGAGCCTGAAGAGAAGAACAGAGCAGAGCAGGGGACAGAGCAAACGCCCCAGCCCCTGGCCCCAGCAGCCTTCCCACTGATGGCAGAGCTGGGCTGGAGGGGAGGGAGGGGGCCTAACTTTGGCCCAGTGGCCCATGCCGGACACCTGGGGGCAGAGAACCAGGCTGGGCCGTGTGGTGCCCGTGCTGACTCCAGAGGCTCACGTGACTATGGGAGAGTCAGTTTCTCTCTCTGGGCCTCAGTTTCCCTCCAGGACCTACGGGGAGGGATAATAACCCTGTGGGACTAACAGGAGAACCTGGCCTGGCCACATTCTGCATTGCACTGCCCGGCCTCACCTCCAGGTATTCGAGATCCGGGTCCTTCACCCGACGGCCAATGTTCAGTATCTGCAAATAATCAGTAGACAGAGAGAGCTACAGCAATGAGTAGTGACGGCCGCCCCAGGCCACTTTCCAGCCACGTCAGCCACCTCGAGCACAGCGCCCCCTAGTGCCACACTGGGACATCGGGGCCAACCCTGAGTGCCAGGGGAGAGCGCCCCCTGCTGAGCCTTCACCATAATCCCTGCAGCACAGCACCCCCTAGTGCTGCACTGGGGCATTGGGGCAGCCTTGATTGCCAGGGGAGAGCGCCCCCTGCTGAGCCCCTGCCCTGCTGCCTGCAGCACAGTGGCCCCCAGGGAACTTCCCAACCTGGTAGGAGCTGAGCAGCATGGATAAGGCAGCGAGTTTGATGCTGGTCTCCTTGTTCCTTTCAATGTCCATGGAGCCCTCGGTGTCGACCAGCAGCACGGCCACCTGGGGGGGGGGGGCAAGAGTGAGAGCCCCGGGTCAGCTCCTGGCTTTGTCCAGCCACCCATAGCCCTTCTATCCCCAGAGCCTGCCCACTGCTCAGCCCCCATGGCACCTGGCATCTCATTCTTGCCTTCCCTGGAAGTCCCCCAGTGTTAGCTCCCTACTTCTGTCTCTTCTTCATTCCCCCTCTTCTCTCTCCACCTGGTTCCCCTGGGGCCTCCTTTCCCATGTCTTGGTCCATCTCTCCCTGTTTTCCCCCATTCCCTCTGTTCCCAGCCTTCTACCCTGTTCCCCATTCCCTTCTACCAGCCCCCACATGGCCTCCTCCCCCTTCCCTGTGCACCCCCAACACCCCCACTTACCTTTTCCCCCTTGGCTGGGACCCAGAAGGGCAGACTCCATGCCCACACCCCCTTGGTGACTTGCTGCTCATCCGCGCGCCACTCAAACCCCTCCAGGAGCTTGTCCTCCTGGCCCATCCATGACCCATCCCTCACGTCCTGCGGGGAGGGAACATGGCAGGGGAGAGGTCAGTGCAGGGTGGGGGAGGAGAGTGACTGGTACCCCCCTCTTACCCCAGACTGCAAACCCTGGGAGGGGCACAGTGGTTAATTGTGTTAGTGTGTGTGTGTGTGGGGGAGGAATACATGGTGACGGGTGTACTCGTAATCTGATAGACAAACAGACCCACTGCTGTCTAGACACAGAGAGAGACACGCTGTGTTTCAGATAGGCAGACAGATGCGTTAGGGTCCAGCCATGGCCCGAGCTAACTGGACATGGTGCGGGGAGGGCTGCTCACAGACACATGTTTAGCTCTGAACCTGCCAGCAGGGGGCAGGATGGGGCTGCTCACACTCACAGCACACTCCTGCTCCCGTTCACACTCACCGGGCTCTGGAGCCGGCGCAGCAGGTAGTTCAGCAGGAAGGATTTGCCCCAGCGCTGCTCCCCGATAATGGAGACCAGGCAGACAGGGGCATCCCCCACCCCACCCTGCTCCAGGCAGCCTCTCAGGGCCTCCTCGTCCAGGGTCAGGCCCCCTTCCTCGTCCAGATGCACCAGCTGTACCGGGCGCCCCGACTCCGGCTGAGCCCCCGGCCCCTGCTGCAGGGAGAGAGCAGTGTTAGATCTGGGACCCCAACCCACACGTGAGCCTGTCCTGCGGCTCCCTGATCAGAGCCCCATGCCCCATTCCCACCCTCCCGAGCCAGCCCATCCCCCTGCCCTAGGGCTGGATCAGAGCCAGAACTCTCTGGAGGGGAAAGACCCCTAGATTCTTGCTGGAACACATCAAGGGAGACTGCACCAGGCTGGGGAAGACCTTAAAGAAATGGAGACTCAGGTGATCTTCAGTGGGAGGAGAAAAGCAAAGACGAGACAAGATGCAGATGATTAACAGATGTCTCAGGCAGTGTAGCTAAGGAGGGCTTGAGGATGTTCGACCACTGGGAGGCTTGTAGGCCAAAAGCCTAAT
Source organism: Caretta caretta (assembly GCF_965140235.1). Classification (NCBI taxonomy): domain Eukaryota; kingdom Metazoa; phylum Chordata; order Testudines; family Cheloniidae; genus Caretta; species Caretta caretta. The sequence continues at coordinate 5,980,429 of NC_134211.1, forward strand.
GGGAAGAAATTTTCTCAAATAAAATTGTACTCCATTTTACTTATTTTGCTTTATACTCCATTTTTCTAGTTTTGAATTAGTAAGAAGAAATTGTTCTGAGTTTATTCTTTACTGATTTGCTAATGATCGTTTTGAGAAGGATAGAAGTTTTATGGCTGTAATTGCCTTATTTACTGTTCAGTGAGAATGAAGAATGTATGGTAATTAACTGAGAAGGGACAGCTAGGCCAGATGATCAAGAAGGGAGTGGAGGAGTCAAGGGGTGCCAACTTTCACCCAGATGGCAGACTGACGACCCTAAAGCAAAGGCATGCACCCCAAGGACAAGATAAAGAGTGGAGCCAGAGGGACGTGATAAGAAACAGCTGTGGATAACTCCTAGTAACAACCCAAATAATGCTGATTTGAGGAACCTTGAACAGCTCCGGTGTAACACAAAAGGTCCAGAGACTTGTATGGGAATTTATCACTACAAAAGAAGGGTGTATTGCCATGGGACTTTGGATTCATTCTGCATCAACATCAGAGCTTCGAACATGTTCAACAGAGCCCAGCTCACCCTCCCTCATGTGCAGTTTCTGCTGGCCACTGGAACTGACCGAGCAACACTAAGAACTGGTAACTATAAGATCCAGCTGCAGAACCTTTGGTGTGTGTCTGTGTGGTATGATTGAATGCATATGGTAATTGTTGTATCTTCAATAAATGTGTCATATTGCCTTTTTTGCCCTGAAAAAGGTCCTGTGTGTTTCTTATGAGCATAACAGGCGTTCATGGCCAGAGGACTGGTCTCATGGAATGGACACCTCCTGAGTAGGGAGAGAGACAGACTTTCAGGATGGAGGTTGGCACAACTGATTAAAAGGGCTTTAAACTAGCAACCCTCGGAGATGGCCTTGGAATCTCAAGACCTGATTCTTACACTGAGCGGGAGGCAAATCAAGTAGGAGAGGACACAGCAATGGAGAAAGGAATGACAGGGGCTGGAGAATGGACGACAAGAGGAACAACCGACACTAACAGTCAGGTGGCCGATACTGGCAGTAAAAGGACTGTACCTACCTGGGTGAGAAATCTGAGCAAAGCCAAGTGGACTCAGTAGGATGTCTGCCCAGCAACACCAGGCGCCTGGGTGAAAAAATGGAGGAAGTAGAACTACAGGTGAAGGGCGGGAAACCAGATATTATGGGGAGAACAGAACCATGGGGCAATAACAGCCATGGCTCGGTTACAGGACAAAAAAAAAAAAGGCAAAGGTGGCAGAGTAGCATTGTATATTCATGATGAGGTGGAGTGTAAAGAAATGAGAAGGGATGGAATGGATAAAACAGAATCTGTTTGGGTCATAATCACTGTAGGGGAGGAAAGCTACCAGAGGCGCCCCGGGGAGAGTGCTTGGGGTCTGCTACACACCCAAAGGTCCAGTTTGGGTGTGGATAGAGACCCCTTTAATAGTTTGAATGAAAGAAATACCACTGGCAATTGTGTGATTATGAGAGACTTTAATTTTCAAGACAGAGATTGGGGGAGAAATCTATTAATAATGGAAGGGCCTGGATATTCACCAAATAGTCACGAACCAACCAGAGGTGATGCCAGTTTAGATTTGGTATTGGTAAGTAGCGAGGACGTCACTGAAGAACTGGCTGTAGAGGACAGTCTTGGTTCGAGTGACCATGAGCTAATTCAAGTTAAATTAAATGGAAGGATAAAGCAAAACAGGTCGGTAGAAGGGAGTCCTGGATTTCAAAAGGGCAAACTGTAAAAAATTAAGGGAATTAATTAGGGAAGTGGATGGCTTGCAAATCTCAAGGATCTGGATGTGGAGGAGGCTTGGAATTACTTTCAGTCAAAGTTGCTGAAACTCTCTGGAGTCTGCATCCAGGAAGACACCTGTAGGGAAGGGCATATAAATAGCCTTATAAATAAAAAGAAAACGAGGAAAGAAGAAGTGGGACTGCTAAGAACTGAAGGTGGGGTGGAGATTAAAGATATAGCTGTAAGCAGAGTTTGAATGACCTCTCCCCTGACATCTGGTGGTGAGCTGTGGAAAAGGACTTCAGGAGCTGATCTTGTGTGCATGGACACACCCACCCTGCTTAGCTGCTCAGCATGATGGGATTGCTTTCCCAAATGGTCACCTTTGGCTGGTGTTGGATCCCCAGCTTCTTTGTTATTGGGGTAGGAGTAATAAAGGGTTGTTATCCTTGTTGTGTGAATCAAGGGCAGTAGAACTGTACCAAGCATACCCCGAAGGAACGCACACACACACGTATGTACATGTGTTGTGGGCCTTACCGGCTTTGCCTAAGGGTCCCAAACACCATTTGCCCCTTCCTCTCTCCGTTGTATAACAGATCTAATTTAGACTCAATTGAGAGTCTTGTTACATGCTGCAGAGCTGAAATCGCAGATACCTAGGTCTAAGTATTAGACCTGCTTTGAGACAGTGTCTCCGATGCAAGAGACTGCCCAGTGTGCACCAGCAGTGAGGCTCCCCCACTAACAGCTGAAATCACTGAGAGCTGTGTCAAGTGGGGGGCCCAGAAGAGACCTTGATGCAGCCAGCAGGGTGGCTGGCGGAGAGTGTCAGAGCAGAGCCCCGGAGAGAGGGTCAGTGAACGAGTGCCCGAGGAGCAGAGCGAGTAAGGCCTCCTTCTACCCCGCCATTTTCACCCAGGGCAGGAAGAGAACTCTGTGGATGCATCTCTGAACTCTGGGGCTTCACTGTCCAAGGACAGCAACTGTGAATGGGGTGCAGAGAAGGGACGGGCACATGAAATGGCCTTTTGGGTTGCTGGACTTAAGAACCTGAGGGGAAAAGGACACTGCCCAGCCACTTGGGGGTGGGTCTTTTACTCATGGTTTATGTTTATAAACCCTGTCTGCAGGGTTTTCCCAAATTAACAAGTTACTTCCCTACTTTTATTAAAAGTTTCTTTTCTACACTCAGACTCTGTGCTTGAGAGTGGGGAGGTACTGCATCTCAGAGGTGCCCAGGGGTGGAGTGTAAATTTCCCAGGTTACTGGGTGGGGGCTCGAGCCGGTTCCATGTTGTATTGATGGAAAGGAACCCCTAGATATTGAACCCGGCCCTGGTTGCTGTCAGCTCCAGCTCACAGAAGGGTTACATAGGTGTGACCTAACTGCTAAATGAACACCTTGCCTCAGTTTTTAATAAGAGCAATGAGAAGCTTGTGGCAGGATGGCCATGTTAAAGAAAAATGAATTCAAATTGGAACAGGTACAAAGAAGGGCTACTAGGATTATTTGATGACTGGAAAACCTGCCTTAGGAGAGAAGACTCAAAGAGCTTGGCTGATTTAGCCTAACTAAAAGAAGGCTGAGGGGAGCTATGATTGTACTCTAGAAAAACAACAGAGGTACAAATACCAGGGAGGGAGAGGAGTTATTTAAGTTAAGTACAAACATTGACAGAAGAATAAAATGTTATGAATTTTCCATTCACACTTGCACCAGATGTGCCATAACCACTAAAATTAAGGTCACAGTGTTAACTGAGCATGCTGGGGAGAGGAAGGCAGGGCCTGGCAGTAGGTGATATTGCTGAATATTTCATCACCTTTGAGAGACTGTGCACCCTCCATGCATTCCTGAAGATCACAAGATAACTGCACTGGTAGCAAAATTGACTGGAAGAGCTCTGGACATATTCAACAAGATGCCTATTGAGGATGCTTCTGACTATGGTATATTTAAGGATTTGGTTTTGAAACAATTTCAAATTACATCTGAAACTTACAGAGTAAAATTTAGAGCCATTAAGAGAGGGGCTCCACTAACTAATGTGGCTTATGTAAACCAGATGAAGGATTTGTTAGATAAATGGGTCAAAGGAAGGGGAGTAAATAGCTTTAAAGTAATGTGTGATTTGGTTGTACAGGAGCAGTTCCTGACTATGACCAATGATGATGTAAAGCAGTGTTTGTGGGAAAAGAAAATGGACTCAGCCGAAAGTCTTGCCTCTTATGCTGATCAATATGAGCAGTCCCACACTGCCAGAGAGGCTGGGCAAATCGGAACAAAATGGGTGGAGGTAGCAGAGAGGAACAACCGTAGTCACAGTTTGGGAAGATACCAAAAGGGACACCCCGAGACCACGCCATACCACCATGGGCAGCCCAAGGCCCCACCTACACCCCAAGGAAAACCCCAGACACCTTATTGTCCCACCACACCATTCTCCAGCAACCCACCTCACCCCAGTGACCAGTCAGCTGGGTGATGTTTTAAATGTAATGACCTGGGGCATGTAAAGGCCAACTGCCCCAAGAACCCCAACAGATTGCAGTTCATTGTACTGGGGTCACACCAAAGGTCCTCAGGCCCAGATGCCTCCCAGATATGCTCAGAGCGAAGGGAAACTGTGAGTGTGGGTGGGAAAAAGGTTATCGTGTGGAGGGACACTGGAGCACAGATGTCAGCTATCCACCAATCCTTAGTGGACCCCAAATTCATTAACCCAGAGGCCCAAGTGACGATTCAATCCTTCAAGTCAAACTCTTTTGACTTGCCTACAGCCAAGTTGCCTGTCCAGTACAAGGGCTGGTCAGGAATGTGGACTTTTGCTGTCTATGATGATTATCCCATTCCCGTGCTGCTTGGGGAAGACTTGGCCAACCATGTGAAGCTAGCCAAGAGGGTGGGAATGGTCACCCGCAGCCAGGCTAAGCGAGCCTCCAAACCTATCCCTGTTCCTGAGCCTACTACAAGGGCCCAGTCTGTGTTACCAGAGACCCAGATTGAGGTGGTGGAACCAGACCCCATGCCAACATCTGCAACAGCCGTAGTGGATCCAATCGCAGAGACCCAGCCAGAGCCATTCCAAGAACTGGAATGGGCGGAGCAACCAGCACCAGACCCATTGCCAGCACTGAATCCAGTGCTCGTAACCCCAACGCCAGAGGGCCCCACCCAACTGCACTGGCAGCAGCAGGTAACCCTGCACAAGAGGCTCAGCCAGAGCCTAAACCCCAACATAGTGCACCAGCCAAGAGCGGTTCACAGTCAACAGAAACAGGCCCATCACCTACATCGCTTCCAGCTGAACCAAGCTCAAGTCCACAATCCAGTGAGGAACTGATGTCTCCAGCATCAAGGGAACAGTTCCAGGCCAAGCAGGAAGCAGGTGAAAGCCTCCAGGGAGCTTGGACTGTGGTATGGTGCAACCCACCGCCTCTCAGCTCTTCTAATCAATCCCGGTTTGTTGTAGAAAGATGACTTTTATATAAGGAAACTCTTTCTGGTGGGCACCAGGAAGACTGGCATCCTCAGAGACAGTTGGTAGTTCCAACTAAGTACCGGGTAAAGCTCTTGAGTTTAGCCCACAATCATCCTTGTGGCCATGCTGGGGTAAACAGGACCAATGAACATTAGCGGAAGTCCTTCCACTCGGGAGGGAATGGGCAAGGATGTTTCTACCTATGTCCGGTCTTGTGAGGTGTGCCACAGAGTGGGAAACCCCCAAGATCAGGTCAAAGCCCCTCTCCAGCCACTCCCCATCATTGAGGTTCCATTTCAGCAAGTAGCTGTGGATATTCTGGGTCCTTTCCTGAAAAAGACAGCCAGAGGAAAGCAGTACATACTGACTTTCATGGATTTTGCCACCCAATGGCCAGAAGCAGTAGCTCTACGCAATACCAGCGCTAAAAGCGTGTGCCAGGCATTAACAGACATTTTCCCCAGGGTAGGTTGACCCTCCGACATCCTTACGATTGATTTTCAGTGTCCTAAAAACCCAGGGATTTGGTCTGTGCTCACCAGTACCAATTGGTAAGGATATTATTCTCAAGCCTCCCCAGGAAAGCGGGTGTAAGGGCTTGGGGGGATTGCTGGGGGAAGAGGAACTCCAAGTGGTCCTTTTCCCTGATTCTTTGTTAAAGCGCTTGGTGGTGGCAGAATACCCTAGTCTAAGGGCAAGATTTTGTGCCTTGGGGAAGTTTTTAACCTAAGCTGGTAGAAATAAGCTTAGGGGGTCTTTCATGTGGGTCCCCACATCTTTACCCCAGAGTTCAGAGTAGCGAGGGAACCCTGACAAGTACATCTTCTCCAGCAGTGGGGCTACCCTTTCTGAGGTACTTTGTGCCCTTTCTACTGTGGAGGGGAGGAAGTCAACAATGTTGTCTCAGGCAGGAACTGTGGTGATAACCATGTACCGAGGTGCTGGGGATCACTCAGTCCTGAGGCAGAGGGTCCCAAAGTGCTGGGTATCAGAGAGCTGGGCACAAACGGTATCGGTACTGAAGGTTAGTGCTGGGGGAAAAGCCATCTGCACATATAGCCAGTACTTCAGGCTCTCCTTTCACAGTCAGTACTGTGACACCAGAGGGACCCATCTTAGGCCTCTGTCTACACTGCGACTGTGGTCTGAGAAAAATCGTAACACATGGTGATTCTTGTGTCTCACTTCCATAGGCATAGGAGGGGTGACCTAGGTCTCAGCTCTGGGGAAGGACTTAGCTACTCCTCCCGTCTCAGAGACTGACCCCTTCTTTGAAAAGTGAGTCCAAGACCTTGAAGTTGAAGCACAGCTCACAGGCTCACTCAGGGATGAAGCCTGTTCAGGGCTCTCACAGCATTTTCCTCTGGAGGCTCAGATATGAGGAGGAATAGTGTGAGGTGAGCCTCTCTCACCTTCTGAGTTCCTTTACAAAAAGGACAAATTGAACACCTATTGGGGATATACCCTTCCCCAAGACAAAAAGGCACTCCTCGTGTTCATCATTCAGCAGAATAGCTGCATCACAAGAGGGGCACATTCTGAAAAGCAGGGACCCACAGACATAAAAACAATCAGACCATCTAACAACTATACTATCTAATTCTGGACTAATTTACTAACTTGATACACACAAAAGGCATGTAATTCATGAAGAGTGCAAGAGCACTGGGCAATGCCAAGGGTTCTGCCTCTCAACCACAGGAGGTTAGAGGGAACTGAGGGATGTTTGGGCATGCTCTGTCCTCTGTGCTCTTGGGGGGGGGGGGGGAGTGGGAGGGGAGGAGGCTGTAATCTAGAGACCTCTTGGTGTCAACTGGCAGAGGGTACAGGGGTGCATCAGGATTACAGGGATCTGCTGGGTCTGGCCTCTATGTACAAGTTCACCAAAGAGTGTAAAAGGTAAGGTGCCTACTGAAAGTCTGTGTCACGGTGGTCATTGTAATCATTGTGAAATGTAGGTATGGACAATATGTAAGGAGTTATGTGTATATATATATATCAAAAGTTATGTTCTGAACATCTGAGTTGGAGCTGGTCACCAGAACATGATAAACAAATTTCTCTCAGGCAAGAGATGTTTATCTGTTTGGCTATATGTAAATTGAATATTTTATTATTTAAAATGGACACCCGTTTACATTCTGAGCTGAATGTTAATGAAGGGATTGTGACATCTTCAAGACAGAATTTACAGAAAGAAATAAACCAGCAGGCGGGAGGCCTGTTTACAAGTGAAGACAATTGATTTTTGGACTATTATTGTAGGTACAGAGCTACCCTTTGCTTTCTTTGCTGAGGAGACAAGCTTGTTTCATGAAAAAAAAGGCTCAGAGCCAGGCCTGGCTGAAAAATGCTGCAAAGAGTTTGAGGTGAGCTACACGTTATTAGAAAAAGGGCATGTCTTGTTAATTAAGTCTAGGCTCTGGAATACGTATCATTATTTTGTTTTATATGTAACCATTTATTTCCAGTGTTTCTACTTGCTATTACTTGAATCTCTGTTCTTTGTTCAATAAACTTATACATGCTTTCACTATGAACAAATCTAAGTAGAGGAGGTTACTCACCCTGTGCAGTAACTGACGTTCTTCGAGATGAGTGTCCCTGTGGGTGCTTCACAGCAGGTCAAGGTGCATCCCAGCGCCTTTGATCGGAGATTTCTACAGCAGTACCCCTACGGGCCGTGCACGCACTGTGCCTGCCTCTCGAGCTGTCAGTGTTTGAATAGCAGGTGCACAGCCCGGGCTCCTCAGTTCCTTCTCTACACTGGAGTGTGTTACAAATTCCAAAGTAGAGGGGAGGAGGGCAAGTCGTGGAGTTCTTCGAGAGAGATGTTCCTGTGGGTGCTCCACTTCAGGTGGCTGAAAAGCAGTATTCTTTAGGATGGCTGGGACTTCAGATGAGGTAAGAAGGCTGTCGACAGCTCTACCCAGTCTGGTGTTGGATGCTGCAGTGTGGATGAGAGCGTAGTGATTAGCGAAGGTAAGGTTAGATGCCCAGGTAGCTGCCTTGCATATGTCATACCATGGGACATTACGGAGAAAAGCCGTGGAGGTGGAAACAGCTCTGGTAGAATGTGTCCTAATTGATAAAGGAGGTTGTATTTTCCCGAGTTGGTAACAAAGGCGTATGCAGTCAGCAATCCATTTGGAAAGTCTCTGCGTAGAGATGGCATTGCCCTGTGAGCAGTGAGTAGTAGAGACAAAAAGTCTGGGGGTTTTCCTAAATGGTTTTGTTCTATCCAGCGTGATACAGCATGGCCCGAGGGCAGCAGGAGAGTACTAGAAGGGAGCTTTATTCCCTGTAGAGGGAATAAAGTTTGGTATAGACTAATTAAAGCACCTGAAGCCAATTAAAGAACCTGAATCCAATTAGAGCACCTGAAGCCAGTCATATGATAAAAAACCCCTGCTTCAATCAGACCAAGAGGAGTTGGAGCAGAGTGGTTTGGAGTTGGAACAGAGAGCAGTTTGGAGGAGTTGAAGTAGAGGAGAGTTTGGAGAAGTGCCGTGGCTGGCTAGAAGACCAAGACCCTAGGTAAAGAGACACCCGGCTTGTGCAGAGAGAGAGGGCAGGAAGCCCCACAAGCTGAAGAGCAGGAGAGGGAAATAGCCCAGGGGAAGGAAGCACTAGTTCAAGTAGTTTACCACTATCCCCTGGGCTCGGACCCGGAGTAGAGGGTGGGCCCGGGTCCCTCCCTCTCCACTCCCCTCCTCTAGGACACTAGTGGGGCAGTTAATACCCCAGTTCAGGGGTGAGAAATGGTGCCCTGAACCCTACCCGAGAAGAGAAAGCGCGAGACCCATCAAAATAGTGCTGGCAATTTGCCACACCAGGTAAAAGGATAATGCTTTATGCACATCAAGAGTGTGCATTGTCATTTCAAAGGCATTCGCGTGAGGCTTTGGGAAAAATATTGGGAGGTGTATAGGTTCATTGAGGTGAAAGGAAGAGTGTATCTTAGGTAAGAACTTTGGATGTGTGCGGAGTGTGACCTTATCTCGGAAGAACGTGGTATACGGAGGGTCGGCCATAAGCGTCCCCATTTCTCCTACTCTTCTGGCAGATGTGATTGCTATGAGGAAGGCGGTCTTCATGGATAGATGGAGAAGGGAGCAGGTAGCCATCGGTTCAAAGGGTTTATCCATCAGGGCTTTGAGGACTAGGTGTAAATCCCAAGGTGCAGCAGGCGGTTTTACGTCTGGGTATAACGTCTGGATGCCCTTCAGGAACCTTTTGGTGATTGGATGGGCAAAGACCGTAACATTGTCAATCTTATGGTGGAAGGCGGTGATTGCTGCGAGGTAGACCTTGAGTGAGCTCGTAGAGAGGCCAGATGTTTTAAGGTGTAGCAGGCAATCCAGTATCAATGGGAGTGAAGCAGAAGCTGGAGAAGTCTGTCTGTCAGCACACCAAGCTGTGAACCGTTTCCATTTATGCAGGCAGGTAGTGCACGTGTTGTGTGTTCTGCTGTGCAGCAAGACAGTGTGTACTTGGTCCGAACATGTTAACTCTGCATTAGAGAGCCATTGATCAGCCAGGCCTTCAGGTGGAGGTGTTGTATGTCGGGGTGAAATAGTTGTCCCCGGCATTGTGATAGGAGGTTGTTGAGTGGGGGAAGGGAAATGGGAGGCTTGACTGACATGCGCAATAGGAAGGGGTGCCACAATTGTCTGGGCCATGCAGGGGCTATGAGAATGATGTTGGCTCTGTCTGTTCGTATCTTTTGAATTACTCTGTGCAATAGAGGCATTGGTGGGAATGCATACATGAGTTTCGGTCCATGGGAGCATAAAGGCGTCCCCCCGTGAGTGTCTCCCCAGGCCTGCTCTGGAGCAGAATGTCAGACATTTTTTGTTTGTTGCTGTAGAAAATAGATCCAGTTGGGGATAACCCCAGGTCTGGAAGATGTTGGAAAGAATGGTGCTGTTGAGTTTCCACTCATGTTGTAAGGGGAACGATCAGCTGAGCTCATCTGTGGTGGTATTCTGAGAACCTAGCAGGTATTAGGCGGAAATATGGATATCGTGTTGAAGGCACCAGTTCCAAAGTTTTACCGCCTCTGTGCAGAAGGAGTGTGACCGGGCTCCACCCTGTCCGTTGACATAAAACATGCATGCAATGTTGTCAGTCATGATTCAAATTCAGTGGTTTTGGATGATGGGAAGGAAATGGAGGCAGGCATTGTGTATGGCTCATAGTTCTAGCAAGTTTATGTGAAGCTTGGTTTCTGAAGTGGCCCAGAGACCTTGAGTGGTGAGGTGGCTGATGTGTGCCCCCCATCCTGTGACGGATGCATCTTTGGTGATGGTAATCAAAGGGGGATCCTGTCTGAAGGGAATCCCGGTACAGAGGTTGATGGGAGAGGTCCACCACAGACTTGAGTCCTTGACATTCTGGTATATTGTTATTAACTTGCTTAGGCTGTGCTTGTTTGGTTTGTATACCGTGGTTAGCCAACCCTGAAGGCATCGCATGTAAAGGTGAGCATTCGTGACCACAAATGTGCAAGCGGCCATATGTCCTAAGAGCTGTAGGGAGTCTTGGACTGTAGTCTGTGGGCTGGCATGTATCTGGGTAATAAGGTTGCACATTGTGTGGAATCTGTCCTGGGGGAGAGATGCAAGACCGGTGGTGGAATTGAGGTGTGCACCGATGAAGTTGATTTGTTGGGTAGGTTGTAAAGTAGATTTGTTTTTGTTTATTTGCAGGCCCAGGGTGCAGAAGCAGTGAAGGGTTACAAGAGTTGCGTGGTTTGCTTCTAACTGAGTGGGAGACTTGAGGAGACAATCGTCCAGGTAAGGAAATATGAGGATTCCTTTTTTTCTGAGATGTGCTATTACAACTGCATTTTGGGGGTACATGAGACTCCCCCAAACATCATACGCACTGTGAATGGATGGCATCCCTACAGGAGGTGCATCTCTTGAAGCCTGGGGAGCCAGTCATATCCAAACCGCGGAGGGTTTTTTTTTTCAAGAAATAAATGTAACAATTAATGTAACTTATCTAATTAGTAACTCTAATGTCTAAAACTATATAACTAAACTGAGAAACAAACTATCTATCTAATCTCAAAGGGCACTGTTGAACTCCGTCTGTAGCCGGGGACAGTAGAGAAGGAACTGAGGATCCCGGGCTGTGCACACACTGTTCAAACACTGACAGCTCGAGAGGCAGGCACAGTGCGTGCACGGCCCACAGGAGTACTGCTGTACAAATCTCTGATCAAAGGCGCTGGGACGCACCTTGACCTGAAGTGGAGCACCCACAGGGACACTCATCTCGAAGAACTGTGCGTTAAGCAGACCTGTGTTCTAAGCTGTGACTGGTGAGCTGGGGTGTGCTGTTCTTTAGGGAGCAGTGGATCTAGGAATTCTGTGAGTGTCCAGTGGTTCAGGGTCATAGGATGTGGGGGTGGATGTGTGCCTATCACTAACCTGTACAGAAAGAACAGAGCCTGCAGAGGCCTAGAGGGAGAGATCATGTTGCCAAGGGCTGAGGTTGGGGAACTGACCCACAGCATGCACAGACAAGGCATCCTCACACTAAGGGCAGGTGGTAGAGAGGTGCCTCACAACACTTGGTACCCCTGGGCAGTGTGGTTGAAGATGTGGTCCCCAGAGGCACTGCTGACCAAAAGAATCTGATTGTGTGTACATGAGGCTCATGCACACCAGAATGGATCCATGTGGACAGTTACTTGAAGAATAGAAAATTTTCAAACAAGCCAATCCTAAATTTGTCATTTCAAATCAACATTTTGACATAAAAGATGAGTTTGTTTTGTATTTTTAAACTGAAGAATCAAACCAATATTTCAAGTTGAAACAAATCTAAACTTGTCATTTTGCTTCAAAACAACCCTTGTCAAACAAAATTACACTTGCCATTTTGCTTCAAAATGTTGATTTGAAATGAAAATGTTCATTTTGACACCCCCCCCCCCCCAGGAAAATCTTTTTTTCCCATCAGAATTCAAATTTTCCGACCAAAAAATTCAGTTTCAGTTGGTGGGAAAGTTTTCTTCACAGCTCTTTTCAATCAGTTCTAGCAGCAGTGGCTGAACTGCTATCCTGGAGTGAAGGGATGTGGGACAGGGAGCGCAGCATCAGGGTGTAAGGGGAGACAGAAAAACAGAATCTCAGAAAACAAGGAAAAAGGAAACAGGAAACAGGAAAAGGAAGGAGTGGAGAAGCAGAGACAAAGAACAACAGTGAAAGAGAAAGGAATAATAAGAGACCACAGGAGTGACACTAGGGGAAATATGGAGGGACACCCCTGCCCAGAGGAAAATGGAAGAAAAAAGGAAGCCAGATGAAAGGGTGAGAAAAACAGAAGAAAAGATAAGGACATGCAGAAACTGAGCACAAAGAGTCAGGAGAAAACACAGAGAGGAAGTGGAGATAAAGATGGAAGAAGTTGGGGAAAGAAAACATGAGAAGCAGATTGAGAGAGGCAGAGGGAAGCGACTGAAGAAGTATTAAATTATTTCTGTTATACTGACATGGGCTATCCATCCTGATGCACATCCAATGTGGCTGGTTACTTACATTCCTCTATTCTGAATGGTGGCTGCCTCAAGTGTACATATACCAGTGGTGGGCAGCCTGCAGCCCACGGGCCACATGCGGCTTGTCAGGGTAATCCGCTGGTAGGAATGGTGAACCATGGCCACAGGGAGCTGTAGGGGGCCGTGCCTGCAGACAGTCAATGTAAACGAACCATCTTGCGGCCCGCCAGTGGATTACCCTGACGAGCCGTGTGCGGCCCCCGGGCTGCAGATTGCCCACAACAGACAAATACCCACAACAAGCACGGTTATCTCATTTTATCCCTCCTCCTCACCCTGGCACCCCAGCTAACTACAGCCTCCTCAATATCTGCTCCCACCACAGCTTCCTTGCACTCCCAGAAGAAGCCTACATCTCCCTTCCCCCATCCCACTCAACAGTAATTCTTTTTAAAACTGCATTAGTTCCCTGAGCCAGATGGGGTTACCGGGTGGGCCGGGATCAGAAATTGACACGTGCATGTCTGTTGAAAGTGCAGGGATGGGAGTTCAGAGGGGCAGTACCCTGGCAGATTCAGAACAGGAAGATAGGAATTGATACACTGGATCAAACTAATGGGCCCATCTCAGCAGGTATCACCCAGAGCACCTCCTGCTACCTCAGATCACACCAGTGGGCCCTGCCACCCTAGCATCCCTCTGCTGCACCACACAAAAACAATGGTCCATCTACAAATTCAAATACTGTCTCTGTGCTGCCGACTCACAGATCTACCCTCTCCTTCTGTCAAGACTGAAATCTCAGCCTCTGACATCTCCTTGTGGATGTCTAGCCATCAGCTTAATCTCAACAGGGCTAAAACAGAGCTCCTAATCTTCCCCCTCAAGCCTCCTCCCACCCCCTTTTCTCAACCACTGTGGATATTGCCCCCTCCTGCCAGTCACTCAAGCACATACTATCTTCAGCTCAGATCACTCTCTGAGGGCAGGTCTACGCTACCCGCCGCATCGGCGGGTAGCGATCGATCTATTGGGGGTTGATTTATCGCGTCGAGTCTAGATGCAATAAATCGATCCCCGAGCGCTCTCGCATTGACTCCGGAACTCCACTGCCGCGAGAGGTGCAGGCGGAGTCGATGGGGGAGCGGCAGCAGTCAACTCAGCGCCGTGAAGACGCTGCAGTAAGTCAACCTAAATACGTCGACTTCAGCTACGCTATTCCCGTAGCTGAAGTTCCATATCTTAGGTCGATCTCCCCCCAGCCCCCCCCCGTGTAGACCAGGGCTAAGTCCTCACATCCAGGCTATATCTAAATCTTACTGGTTCTTTCTGCAGAACATTTTCAAGATAGGCCTTTCCTCTCCATCCACAGCTAAAATGCTCATCCAGGCTCCCAACATCTTACATCTTGATTACTGCAACATCCTTCTCTCTGGCCCTAACAAATGCAATCTTGGCCCACTCATCTCCATTCAGAATGCTAGCCCGTTACTTTGGCCATGTCGACCCTCTGTTTGAGTCCCTTCACTGGCTCCCCATTTTCTATCACACTGAACATAAACTGATTGACTTTACTTCCAAGGCCTTTCATGGCCTATCCCCACCCTACCTATCACCTCTCATTCAGTATCAAACAGTCGACTCACACTTCCAATTGGCCTATGATCCCATCCTGTCACCCACTTGTTAAATTTTCAAACAAGCACCTCCGTGCTGCCTCCCATGCTTGAGAGGCACTATCCATAAACTGTTGCAGAGCCACCGCATGCTGACCATACTGCCTAATTATTTCCTTGTAGTCCCCATCTCTCTGTGTTCATTTGTTGTCTCTTGTCTTATACTTAGATTGGAAGCTCTCTGGGGGAGGGACTGTCTTTTTGATCTGTGTTTGTACAATGTCTAGCACAATGGTGTCCTAGTCCATGACTGGGACTTCTAGGTGCTACTGAATTGCACATAATGCATATTGTAATAGCAATAATCATACAACTACTACCAATAGTTTAATATCTAGTCTATAAGAATGAGGTAAATATTTTAAATCCTCTATTATGCAGCATCCTGGTGGTTGGCTTTTTTGTTGTGAATTATGATGGTTGAGATTCTTTTTAAATTAGCCAACCATGGTAAAAACAGTCATATAGTGATCATGCAAATCCCTGAACAATGCTCCTGTATTGAGAGAAGCTGGGGCAGTACAACTTCAACACAATTTGGGGAATAATAGACACACACATTAACTTTGTTCTGGTAAAATCAATTAAATTCTTGAAGTATCTCCACTATTATCCTGTTTTTTCTTTGCTAAGATTTTCTTTAACCTGTGTTTGAAAAGCAAAGATAAAGAATAATAATCAATCATTGAACTGCATATCTTTATTTCTGTCAGGGTTCCTTTCCCACTCTGAACTCTGGGGTACAGATGTGGGGACCCACATGAAAGACCCCCAAGCTTATTTCTACCAGCTTAGGTTAAAAACTTCCCCAAGGCACAAAATCTTGCCCTTAGACTAGGGTATTCTGCCACCACCAAGTGCTTTAACAAAAAACCAGGGAAAATTTGGACAATTGGAGCTGCTCTTCCCCAGCAATCCCCCCAAGCCCTTACACTCCCTTTCCTGGGGAGGCTTGAGAATAAACAAGTTAAGCACAGACAAACTTGGATTTCTTAGGACCCTAAAAACCCAATCAGATTCTTAAAAAACAGAATTTTATTAGAAGAACAAAACAAAGATAAAAGAAACACTCTGTAAGATTGGAATGGACGATAATATCACAGGCAGTCAGATTCAAAACATAAAGAATCCCTCAAGGCAAAACATTAAGTTACAAAAAGACAGAAAATAGGAATACACATTTACTCCAGCACAGCTAATTTACAAGCCAAAACAAAGAAAAACCTAATGCATTTTCTAGCTAGATTACTTACTAACTTTACAGGAGTGAAGGGCTTGCATCCTTGATCTGTTCCCGGCAAAGGTATCACACAGACAGACAAAAGCCTTCCCCCCCCCCCCCCGGATTTGAAAGTATCTTGTCCCCTCATTGGTCATTTGGGTCAGGTGTCAGCGAGGTTACCTGAGCTTCTTAACCCTTTACAGGTGAAAGGGTTTTGCCTCTGGCCAGGAGGGATTTTATAGCACTGTATACATAAAGATGGTTACCATTCCCTTTATATTTATGACAATTTCAATTAAAAAAAAACATGAATAGAAAGGTCCATCTTTAAAATCTGCACCTTTAACATGGGGTGACAGAGAGAAACAGTAAGATCAGCAGCTAACAAGCATAGCTCCTCTCCACATGGCTCAACCCCCAACTCAGACTCCCTCAAAACTTCACATCCTTCATCTCCACCAAGACTCCTCCTTTCCAAAAGTCTTTGCAAAGAGAGACCATTAGCAACATGCCCAAAAGATCAACAGATGAACAGGGGTGGGCAAACTTTTTGGCCCGAGGGCCACATCGGGGAATAGAAATTGCCATGAACGCTCACAAAATTGGGGTTGAGGTGCGGGAGGGCATACGGACTCTGGGGTGGGGCTAGGGATGAGAAGTTTGGGGTGTAGGAGGGTGCTCTGGGCTGGGAGCGAGGTGTTCAAAGGGCGGGAGGGGGATCAAGGCTGGAGAAGAGGTGCGGGAAGGGGTGCAAGTTCCGGCTGGGGGTGCGGGCTCTGGGGTGCGGCTGGTGATGAGAGGTTTGGGGTGCAGAAGGGTGCTTCAGGCTGGGATTGAGGGTTTTGGAGAGCAGGAGAGGGATCAGGGCTGGGGCAGGAGGTTGGGGCATTGGGAGAGGCTCAGGGGTGCAGACTCCAAACGGCACTTACCTCAAGCGGCTCCTGGAAGCAGTGGCATGTCCTTTCTCCGGCTCCTACACAGAGGCGCGGCCAGGCGGCTCTCCAAGCTGCCCCATGTGCAGGCACTGCCCCTGAAGCTCCCATTGGAGCACGTAGGAGCCGGAGCAGGGCCATGCCGTGGCTTATGGTAGTCGCGTGGTGTAGCCTCCAACCCAGCACCCAGGCTGAAGCGTCAGAGCAGGGCTGAGCCGCGTGGTGCGGCCTGAAGACCGGCTTAAAATGGCTCACGGGCCGGATCTGGCCTGCGGGCTGTAGTTTGCCCACCACTGGATTAAACTGTTTCAGCTCGAGGAGGGGGGACTTGTTCCAGAGCTCAGGTCACCTCTTGCAGTGCCTCCTGCCAGTAACTCTCTCTCTTTTAAATTGAAGGGAACTCCAGCTTCAGTGCCACCTCTGAGCGCAGCTATGGTAGCACAGCATGAGGGAATGCCTCAGGCAGCAAAGTCCCAAGCATTTCTTGGCTTTATCGGTGAAAACCAGCACCTTATAGTCAAACCAGAAACCGAAGGCAGTGCAGTGCCCCAGGCAGCACTGCTTAATAATCTGATTCCCACATTCACACCACCTTAAAATTCTAGCTTGATTTAGGATGCAGCCACATCAAGAGCAGGTTGCAGTTACCCAGTCTGGAGGTGACAAAGGCACAGACCATGGGAGTGCGTTCTGCATCCGAATGAAACATTCACAAAATCCTGGACAGAGTCAGATGCATCCCTCGGCCCTTCTACTAAGTCACCAGCTAAGAGCAGCTAGGGGCACAATCATATAACCGAAATGCAACACAGGTCACAAATGGTCACATTGTCAACCAATGGGGAGAAATCATCTTCACCACCTCCTTTGACAGTTTCCCCAACGTACCAGGATCAACTCAGCCTTATGCAAATTGATTTCAGCCAGATCACTCGCATCCATGCCCAGTCTCCCACACATTAGTGTGTGCAGAAACTGCCTTGATCTCATATTAACCACGACTTAGTGGTTCCAGATTCCACAGAGAACCCATCCAGAGAGCCAAGAAGAACAAATGCACATAACCTCCACTGAAACAAAGCTCTGTGAATATTCTGTGGCTCCATAACAACAGGCCCATCTCAAGACAGCAGCATTTGAAGTTTTCATGCTTTCATGGGCTGTGCCAAACACAGATAACATTCATAATTTGAAATAAAAAGTTCTCAAGATATACCTGTGTGTGCCATCTGCTACAGGTAGATTGTATGGGGCACCGTAATCTGACAGTGGCCAAATCCAGACCCTTCAGCAATGAAACCCGCCCCAACAGTTTAAATCTGTCACTGTGCACTATTTCCTTAGCTGCAATGTCATGTTCCACTCCGCTTACCTCTCTTTCTCTTTCTGGTTCCTTCTGGCAATCATGCAAAGAAGCAGGAGATCGTTGGAGCAGATCTGGGGCCTGTGAGAGTTGGAGAAAAAAATGTTACCAAAAAGGCCAGTATCGCCACAGGATTTTCCTCACACCCCTTTGCAAACACACAAACAACTCCCCTTAAATACACAGAGTGACAGTCAGATGAGATGGAAGACGGGTGAAGGTCCCCTCTCCTCTGTGTGCATCACTTGAGGCTGGAAAGGGGTTGCAGACCTGTGGAAGGTTGCAAAATACCCAAGTGTCACTTTACCCTTTTTTACCTGTGGTTCTGGTTGTGGTTTAGAAGCCACTGTTTCACCAGTGCGGGGAGGAGGCTTCTGCTGAACCTTTGAGAAATGGAATGACACATTTTGAATAAGCCTGAGACAGATTGATAATGTTCAACCACACATGGTTAGGGAGCTGACAGGTGCGTACAGGAAGTTGGAAGGGGAAAAGAGGCTGGGGAATGACTGGCTTAGAGAGGCATGTAGTTTAGACCAGATGCGAAGGCAATGCAATGGCCATGTGTGCGAGTACACACAGACACACGCACACAGAGAAATATCTAGTTAGATTATGTGGCTATCGAAAAGGAGATATCTGTCTAAGGAAGCCAGTAACAACGGCACTGAAAGCAATAAACGATTATGTCATTTGACCTGGCCGGTGACAGACTCTTCTCAGAGGGGCGGGCTGAGGTGAGCTAAACAGAAAATTGTGGGGGTTTGGCCCTCTTTCCCTATTCCTATGTTAAAATGCATAACCGTTAAAGTGGGCAGAAAGGGGAAATGAAACTATCTTAAAAAGAGAAAAAAAAAAACTTTATTCATGACTGAAGAAGAGATGTCATCGAGAGATCATGGGGTTTTAGATAGACTATTCATGAATAACTAAACCAAGAATATAAACTGGCTCTTACTAGTTTGCCCAGGAATTTCAGAAAGAGTTACAAAAGGGGCGTAGCTGTATTGTCATCAAAATCTGAACACTTTGAGGTCTCTATAATCAGAATTGTTAGAGATACACATGTGGCAGTTCAATGATGAGACAGAACACAGCTTTATGCAAGAAAGCAGGCTGGTCAGCTGAGATGGGCGTTCTGCCCCCCGCCTTCCACCTTCTCCTTTTATTATATTTCTCCCCCCTAAGCATTACACACGGCTACAGCAAAAAGATACACAAAAGAATGTATGACGTTGATTAATATACTTAGTTGCATCTTTTAGCTACTACAACCCTGGTTCTCAGGCCTTGAGCCCAGGCTAAGAAAGCCTCCCGCAGTTACTGTCCCAACAATCAAGTTTTCATGGTTCATATCTAGCCCTTGTCCTTGGATAGAGCAATGTGTGCATTGCTTCTACAAAACAGTCAAGGTGTGCCCTGCCTGCTTCCAGGTGGAATAGCTAAACATGAACCCTTCATACACAAGTTCAATATCCTTTTTGGGGAATTTCCTCATCCTCACAAGCCTTACTTCTGATCTCATTATGCTAAAATGTGGTGTAAATGCAGCCCTTAATCCCATTGTAGGCCACGTCTACACGGTGATGTTACATTGATTTAATTTGTTCCCTCTAAGAACAGTGATTTAACTATATAGGACTAAAGTGTATTCACATCATTTGGTCTTCCTAATTCAGGTACCATTCTTGTTAAGCCTTCTTTCCACACAGTTTTGCACTTATTCAAATGAACCACTCAGTATTCAAGTGGTGCTATGACCTGGGACTGTTGTCACGGCACACTGAGGGGTGTGAGGGACAGGAAAGACATGTTGACCTCTCGCTCTCTTATCCAAACCCCCCTTCCCTTAAACACCCAGAGGAATGGTCAGAGGTGATATAGATGGAAAGGGAGTAGAGCTCCCCTCTTGTCTTACTGACTCACTTGGGGCTGGCAATGGGTCGCTGACCTACTGAACGGCTGCAGAATTCCCAAGTGTCACTTGCCCCTTTTATTACCTGTGGTTCTGGTTGTGGTTTAGAAGCCACTGCTTCACCAGTGCAGGGAGGAGGCTTCTCCTGAACCTGTGAGAAATGGAATGAGACATTTCAAACATGCCTGGGACAGATGGAAAACATTAAACCCCACATTGTTAGGGAGCTGGGAGGAGCGCAAGGAAATTGGAAGGGGAAAAGCGGCTGGGGAATTACTGTGGCTTAGAGAAGCATGTAGTTTAGTCCAGATGCAAAGGTAATGCAATGCAAGTGCGCGCGAGCATACAAAGACACACGCACAGACAGAAATACCAAGTTAGATTATGTGGCTATGGAAAAGGACATCAGTGTCTCAGGAAGCCAGGAACAACGGCACTGGAAACAATAAACGATGTTGTCATTTCACGGGGCCTGCGATAGACTCTTCCCAGTGGGGCGGGCTGAGGTGAGCTAAACAGAAAATTGTGGGGGCTTTGGCCCTCCTTGCCTACTGCTAAGTTGAAATGCTTAACAGTTAAAGTGGGAAGAAAGGGGGAATGAAACTATCCTAAAAAAGGCCCCAAAAAATTCTTGTTTCTTGACTGAAGAAGAAGATGTCATCCAGAGACTGTGGGGTTTTAGACAGACTATTCATTAATAACTAAACCAAGAGAATATACTGGCTCTTAATAGTTTCCCCAGGAATTTCATCAAGAGTTACAAAAGCGGGGTAGCTGTATTGTTATCAAAATCTGAACACGTTGAGGCCTCTAGAATCAGAATTGTGAGAGGGATTGGTTTGCTTGTTGACGGCATTGTGATGGGAAAGGAACAGCGAACAGCAGAGAGGCTAACAGAGAGGAGCTTGCCTGGGATCTGCCTGAGAGGAGGTTCGCTAAGGGCTGCATTAAGGAGGCTGTGTTGGTGAGTATCTGAGTGTCTGTTGTGGGGACAGTTTGACAGTGTGCTTGATTGTTGGTTTGAAAAGTGTGAATTGGGAGTGCTTTGTTCCAGGTGAGCCTTGAGTGAGCCTGACTGTTATAAAAAGCCAGTCAGCTGCGGACCAGCTGTGCGGCGAGCAGCAGAGCGGCTAACAGAGGGAGTTTGTCTGGGAGTTCGCCCGGGGAGAGCCCACTGAGGCTTACATCTTGACGGCTTCTCTGAGTAGTTACTACAACTCCTGAGGAAGCTCGTAGAAGGAAGGTAATATGGATGGGGAGCGTTCAGCTGTTGTGACCTACAGTGGATGTGCCATGTTTGTCTTTCTTCCACAGGAGAGAAGTGACTTTGTCTGTACAAAGTGCAAGCTGGTCTCCATATTGGAAGAGAAGGTTCAAGGTCTGGAGAAACAAGTATCGACCCTGCGTTGCTTAAGAGAAACTGAAGATTTCCTGGACAGATGTCAGGATATGCTTCTACGGGCACAATGTTCTGAGGATTCAGAGTAGGCTGCACTGCGGGGACAAGAGGACAATGAAGAAATTTGGCAGCTTGTGACCTCCAGAAGAAGAAAGGGGAGTGTCCATGTACCAGCAATGAAGATATAGGTAAGTAACCGTTTTCATGTTCTCTCCACAGGTACTAATGCGGAGAGTGGACTAGATGATACATCTGAGGGAAGGGAACAGAAGGAGACTCCGCCGATTGGAAGGCATGAGATGCACTGTCCTAGGGATGGGGGTTCCACGACCACCACTCCCAAGAGGAGGAGGCGGGTGGTGGTGGTTGGGGACTCTCTCCTCAGGGGGACTGAGTCATCTATCTCCCGCCCTGACCGGGAAAACCGAGACGTCTGCTGCTTGCCAGGAGCTAGGATTCATGATGTGACGGAGAGACTGCCGAGACTCATCAAGCCCTCAGACCATTACCCCTTCCTGCTTCTCCATGTGGGCACCAATGATACTGCTTGCATGGATCACTGCAGACTACGTGGCTCTGGGAAAAAGGATAAAGAAGTTTGAGGTGCAAGTGGTCTTCTCGTCCATCCTCCCCGTGGAAGGAAAAGGCCTGGGTAGAGACCATCGAACCCTGGAAGTCAACGAATGGCTATGCAGGTGGTGTCAGAGAGAAGGCTTTGGATTCTTTGACCATGGGATGGTGTTCCAAGAAGGAGGAGTGCTAGGCAGAGATGGGCTCCACCTATCGAAGAGAGGGAAGAGCATTTTCACAAGCAGGCTGGCTAACCTAGTGAGGAGGGCTTTAAACTAGGTTCACCGGGGGAAGGAGACCAAAGCCCTCAGGTAAGTGGGGAAGTGAGATACTGGGAGGAAGCACAAGCAGGACCACGCAAGAGGGTAGGGCTCCTGCCTCATATTGAGAAAGAGGGACGATCAGCGAGTTATCTCAAATGCCTATACACAAATGCAAGAAGCCTGGGAAACAAGCAGGGAGAACTGGAAGTCCTGGCACAGTCAAGGAATTATGATGTGATTGGAATAACAGAGACTTGGTGGGATAACTCACCTGACTGGAGTACTGTCATGGATGGATATCAACTGTTCAGGAAGGACAGGCAGGGCAGAAGAGGTGGGGGAGTTGCACTGTATGTAAGGGAGCAGTATGACTGCTCAGAGCTCCGATATGAAACTGCAGAAAAACCTGAGTGTCTCTGGATTAAGTTTAGAAGTGTGAGCAACAAGGGTGATGTCGTGGTGGGAGTCTGCTATAGACCACCAGACCAGGGGGATGAGGTGGACGAGGCTTTCTTCCAGCAACTCACGGAAGTTACTAGATTGCAGGCCCTGGTTCTCATGGGAGACTTCAATCACCCTGATATCTGCTGGGAGAGCAATACAGTGGTGCACAGACAATCCAGGAAGTTTTTGGAACGTGTAGGGGACAATTTCCTGGTGCAAGTACTGGAGGAATCAACTAGGGGCAGAGCTCTTCTTGACCTGCTGCTCACAAACCGGGAAGAATTAGTAGGGGAAGCAAAAGTGGATGGGAACCTGGGAGGCAGTGACCATGAGATGGTTGAGTTCAGGATCCTGACACAGGGAAGAAAGGAGAGCAGCAGAATACGGACCCTGGACTTCAGAAAAGCAGACTTTGACTCCCTCAGGGAACTGATGGGCAGGATCCCCTGGGAGAATAACATGAGGGGGAAAGGAGTCCAGGAGAGCTGACTGTATTTTAAAGAATCCTTATTGAGGTTACAGGGACAAACCATCCCAATGTGTAGAAAGAATAGTAAATATGGCAGGCAACCAGCTTGGCTTAACAGTGAAATCCTTGCTGATCTTAAACACAAAGAAGAAGCTTACAAGAAGTGGAAGATTGTATAAATGACCAGGGAAGAGTATAAAAATATTGCTCGGGGATGCAGGAATGAAATCAAGAAGGCCAAATCACACCTGGAGGTGCAGCTAGCAAGAGATGTTAAGAGTAACAAGAAGGGTTTCTTCAGGTATGTTAGCAACAAGAAGAAAGTCAAGGAAAGTGTGGGCCCCTTACTGACTGAGGGAGGCAACCTAGTGACAGAGGATATGGAAAAAGCTAATGTACTCAATGCTTTTTTTGCCTCTGTCTTCACGAACAAGGTCAGCTCCCAGACTACTGCACTGGGCAGCACAGCATGGGGAGGAGGTGACCAGCCCTCTGTGAAGAAAGAAGTGGTTCGAGACTATTTAGAAAAGCTGGACGAGCACAAGTCCATGGGGCTGGATTTGCTGCATCCGAGAGTGCTAAAGGAGTTGGCGGATGTGATTGCAGAGCCATTGGCCATTGTCTTTGAAAACTCATGGCGATTAGGGGAGGTCCTGGATGACTGGAAAAAGGCTAATGTAGTGCCCATCTTTAAAAAAGGGAAGGAGGAGGATCCTGAGAACTGCAGGCCAGTCAGCCTCACCTCAGTCCCCGGAAAAATCATGGAGCAGGTCCTCAAGGAATCAATTCTGAAGCACTTAGAGGAGAGGAAAGGGATCAGGAACAGTCAGCATGGATTCACCAAGGGCCAGTCATGCCTGACTAATCTAATTGCCTTCCATAACGAGATAACTGGCTCTGTGGATGAGGGGAAAGCAGTGGACGCGTTGTTCTTTGACTTTAGCAAAGCTTTTGACATGGTCTCCCACAGTATTCTTGCCAGCAAGTTAAAGAAGTATGGGCTGGATGAATGGACTATAAGGTGGATAGAAAGCTGGCTAGATTGTTGTTCTCAATGGATAGTGATCAATGGCTCCATGTCTAGTTGGCAGCCGGTATCAAGTGGAGTACCCCAAGGGTCAGTCCTTGGGCCAGTTTTGTTCAATATCTTCATTAATGATCTGGAGGATGCCATGGATTGCACCCTCAGCAAGTTTGCAGATGACACTAAAGTGGGAGTAGAGGTAGATATGCTGGAGGGTAGGGATAGGATGCAGAGGGCCCTAGACAAATTGGAGGATTGGGCCAAAAGAAATCTGATGAGGTTCAACAAGGACAAGTGCAGAGTCCTGAGCTTAGGACGGAAGAATCCCATGCACCGCTACAGACTAGGGACCGAATGGTTAGACAGCAGTTCTGCAGAAAAGGGTCTAGGGGTTACAGTGGTCGAGAAGCTGGATATGAGTCAACAGTGTGCCCTTGTTGCCAAGAAGGCCAATGCCATTTTGGGATGTATAAGTAGGGGCATTGCCAGCAGTTCGAGGGACGTGATCATTCCCCTCTATTCAACATTGGTGAGGCCTCATCTGGAGTACTGTGTCCAGTTTTGGGCCCCACACTACAAGAAGGAAGTGGAAAAATTGAAAAGAGTCCAGCGGAGGGCAACAAAAATGATGAGGGGACTGGAACACATGACTTATGAGGAGGGGCTGAGGGAACTGGGATTGTTTATTCTGCAGAAGAGAAGAATGAGGGGGCATTTGATAGCTGCTTTCAACTATCTGAAAGGGGGTTCCAAAGATGATGGATCTAGATGGATCTTTTCTCAGTGGTAGCAGATGACAGAACAAGGAGTAATTGTTTCAAGTTGCAGTGGGGGAGGTTTAGGTTGGATATTAGGAAAAACCTTTTCACTAGGAGGGTGGTGAAGCACTGGAATGCGTTACCTAGGGAGGTGGTGGAATCTCCTTCCTTAGAAGTTTATAAGGTCAGGCTTGACAAAGCCCTGGCTGGGATGATTTAATTGGGGATTGGTCCTGCTTTGAGCAGGGGGTTGGACTAGATGACCTCCTGAGGTCCCTTCCAACCCTGATATTCTATTCTATGATTCTATGATACCCTAGCTTCCATCTGCACTCCACACTCATGTTCAGTATCCTTTTTAGAGATTTTCCTCATCCTCACAAGCCTTACTTCTGATCTCATTATGCTAAGAAGTTGTGTAAATGCAGCCCTTAATCCCATTTTAGGCCACGTCTACACGGTGATGTTACATTGATTTAATTTGTTCCCTCTAAGAACAGTGATTTAACTATATAGGACTGAAGTGTGTTCACATCATTTGGTCTTCCTAATAGAGGTACCTTCCTTGTTAAGCCTTCTGTCCACACAGTTTTGCACTTATTCAAATGAACCACTCAGTATTCTCGTGGTGCTATGACCTGGGACTATTGTCATGGCACACTGAGGGGTGTGAGGGATAGGAAAGACATGTTGACATCTCTCTCTTTTATACAAACCCCCCTTCCCTTAAACACCCAGAGGAATGGTCAGAGGTGATATAGATGGAAAGGGAGTAGAGCTCCCCTCTTGTCTTACTGACTCACTTGGGGCTGGCAATGGGTCACTGACCTACTGAACAGCTGCAGAATACCCAAGTGTCACTTGCCCCTTTTTTTTTACCTGTGGTTCTGGTTGTGGTTTAGAAGCCACTGCTTCACCAGTGCGGGGAGGAGGCTTCTGCTGAACCTTTGAGAAATGGAATGAGACATTTCAAACACAACTGAGACAGACTGATAAAGTTCAAAGCCACATTGTTAGGGAACTGAGAGGTGCGCACAGGAAGGTGGAAGGGGAAAAGCGGCTGGGGAATGACTGTGGCTTAGAGAGGCATGTACTTTAGTCCAGATGCAAAGGCAATGCAATGCACCTGCGCGCGAGCAAACAGACACCCACACACATAGAAATATCCAGTTGGATTATGTGGCTATGGAAAAGGAGATCACTGTCACAGGAAGCCAGTAACAACGGCACTGGAAGTAATAAACGATGATGTCATTTGACCGGGCCGGCTAGAGACACTTTCCAGTAGGGCTGGCTGAGGTGGTCACGGATTCCCCGGGCGATGCTCTGGAACTGCTCCCCATGAAGCCAGTCAGGACTCTGGGGAAGTCTCCTTTCTGTGAGCAGCCTGTCTTCAGGACACAAAGCTCACACAGCTTCCACCTTTCTGGGTCTGACCTCGGAGCATTCAGCATCCTCTGCCCCTCCGTGCGCTTCCCCCAGCGAGTCCGCCCAGGTGGGGTCTTGGGGAAGCCAGAGGGTCCTGCACCCCAACTCTGCAGTCAGACGTGACTCTCAGCCAGCCAGTAAAACAGAGGTTTATTAGACAACAGGAACATGGTCTAAAACAGAGTTTGCAGGTGCAGAGAACAGGACCGCTCAGCTGGGTCCATTTTGGGGGGGAAGTGAGCCAGACAACCACGTCTGCACTTCACTCCATGTCCCAGCCAGCCCCAAACTGAAACTCTCTCCAGCCCCTCCTCCTCTGGGCTTTGTCCCTTTCCCGGGCCAGGAGGTCACCTGATTCCTTTGTTCTCCAACCCTTTAGCTCTCACCTTGCAGGGGGGAAGGGCCCAGGCCATCAGTTGCCAGGAAACAGGGTGTTGGCCATTCTCTGTGTCCAGACCCCTGCACACACCTGCCTTGTAGGGCTCTGCAATGATCATACACCCTTATCCCACCACCTAGATACTTAAGAACTGCATAGGGGAAACTGAGGCACCCCCACACTATTCAGAGGAACCACTAAGAACAGTCCCACTTCATCACATGTCTCCCCCCTTCGAGATCGAACTGAGCGGGGTCACTTTAGCCGGTGACCTGGGGAAGTTCGAAACCACCAACGTTCCCATGGATGCCCCAGCATCTCTCCTATTCCTTTGTAGGAGTTACATCAGGCCCTTCCAGTTTCAAGCCCTCCCTTAGGTTGGGGATGGTCGATAGCACTCGCAGACCGCATGTGGGAAGGTTTATGCGGCCCGTGCCCTTTGGCCACCCCAAAACCACAGAGGGTCAAACTGGGATTGGGTCTTCTCCCCAACAAGCTGGCCAAACACAGCCACTTGGTTATAGGACTGTTTAACTTTCTTAACAGCTTTCACTTCTTCTGAGACCTTCTCAAAGCTATCCACACTGGGTCTTTCAACAGGAAAGTCAGTGGATCCATTCACAACAGAAAATTTCTGGCCATTAGGAACTGAAACTTTCTTGATTAAATCACTTTCACACCCTTCAGTTGCAGTAAACTGCTTGCAAATACTCCATGAGGATTCCTTTCCCTAGGGCTTTTCTATGCAACAATTCACCCCTCACAGAAATTCTGCTCTTACCCTCTTTACCTAGGGCTTGCTCGAGAGGAACATTTTCCTGAGCAACAACAGACTCTTTGGGCCTGTAGGCCTCCTTGACTATTCCTAGGTTAAAATGCTTAACAGTTAAAGTGGGGGGAAAGGGCGAATGAAACTATTCTAAAAAGACAAAAATATCTTGTTTCTTGACTTAAGAAGAGATGTCATCCAGAGGTTGTGGGGTTTTAGACAAAGTATTCATTAATATCTAAACCAAAAGAATAAACTGGCTCTTACTAATTTGCCCAGGAACTTCAGCAAGAGTTATAAAACAGGGCAGCTGTATTGTCATCAAAATCTGAACACCATGAGGCCTCTAGAATCAGAATTGTCGGAGAGGTTTGCTTGTTGATAGCATTTTGATGGGAAAATAAGTTACCCTAGCTTCCACCTGCACTCCATACTCATGTTTAATATCCTTTTTGGGGAATTTCCTCATCCTGACAAGCCTTGCTTCTGGCCTCATTATATTAAGAGGTGGTGTAAATGCAGCCCTTAATCCTATTTTAGGCCACGTCTACACGGTGATGTTACATTGATTTAATATGTTCCCATGAAGAGCAGTGATTTAACTGTATCGGACTGAAGTGTGTTCACATCATTTGTTCTTCCTAATAGAGGTACCTTCCTGGTTAATCCTTCTGTCCACACAGTTTTGCACTTATTCAAATCAACCACTCAGTATTCCCGTGGTGCTATGACCTGGGACTGTTGCCATGGCACATTGAGGGCTGTGTGGGACAGAAACGAGATGCTGACCTGTCTTTCTCATATCCAAACCCCACTTCCCTTAAATACCCAGAGTAATAGTCAGAGTTAATAATGAAGGAAAGGGAGTAGAGCTCCCCTCTTGTCTTACTGACTCACCTGGGGCTGGCAATGGGTCGCTGACCTACTGAACAGCTGCAGAATACCCAAGTGTCACTTGCCCCTTTTTTTTTTACCTGTGGTTCTGGTTGTGGTTTAGAAGCCATTGCTTCACCAGTGCGGGGAGGAGGCTTCTCCTGAACCTGTGAGAAATGGAATGAGACATTTCAAACAAGCCTGGGACAGATGGAAAACATTCAACCCCACATTGTTAGGGAGCTGAGAGGTGCATACAGGAAAGTGGAAGAGGAAAAGCGGCTGGGGAATTACTGTGGCTTAAAGAGGCATGTAGTTTAGTCCAGATGCAAAGGCAATGTTATGCACGTGTGCGCGAGCACAAACAGATGCGCGCACACATAGAAATATCCAGTTATATTATGTGGCTATGGAAAAGGAGATCACTGTCTAAGGAAGCCAGTCACAATGGCACTGGAAGCAATAAATGATGATGTCATTTGACCAGGACGGCGACAGACATTTCCCAGTGGGGCGGGCTGAGGAGGGCTACAGAGAAAATTGTGGGGCCTGTAGCCCTCCTTGCCTATTCCTATGTTAAAATGTTTAACATCATTTGATCTTCCTAATAGAGGTACCTTCCTTGTTAATCCTTCTGTCCACACAGATTTTCACTTGTTCAAGTGAACCACTCAGTATTCCCATGGTGCTGTGAACTGGGACTATTGCCATGGCACATTGAGGCATGTGTACCAGGAACTAAGGGAATTCTGGATCTGGGCATCCAAATAAAACTCCCACCATTCCTCTTCTGGCATCCATTACTTATGCCAGGGCCAGTTTTGAACTGGGATGAGAAAGCATGGAGGAGCCACGAGCATGTGATCCTGACAGTCATTAATACCACCAGGAGGCTGCACATGAACTACTAGGTTTTCAGGCAGATGGATTGGTCTCTGTGGTTTCATAGGGGCTGTTGTTGCCATGGGGATACAGCTAATGGAGGAGGAGCCGGAGGCTGAAATCGAGACTATCATAAATATAAAGGGAAGGGTAAACCCCTTTAAAATCCCTCCTGGCCAGAGGAAAAATCCTCTCACCTGTAAAGGGTTCAGAAGCTAAAGGTAACCTCGCTGGCACCTGACCAAAATGACCAATGAGGAGACAAGATACTTTCAAAAGCTGGGAAGAGGGAGAAAAACAAAGGGTCTGTGTCTGTCTGTGTGATGCTTTTGCCGGAGACAGAACAGGAATGGAGTCTTAGAATTTAGTAAGTAATCTAGCTAGGTATGTGTTAGATTATGATTTCTTTAAATGGCTGAGAAAATAGCTCTGCTGGATAGAATGAATATTCCTGTCTGTGTGTCTTTTTTGTAACTTAAGGGTTTGCCTAGAGGGATTCTCTATGTTTGAATCTAAAATTACCCTGTAAGGTATCTACCATCCTGATTTTACAGAGGTGATTCCTTTTTACTTCTATTAAAAGTCTTCTTGTAAGGAAACTGAATGCTTTTTCATTGTTCTAAGATCCAAGGGTTTGGGTCTGTGGTCACCTATGCAAATTGGTGAGGATTTTTACCAAACCTTCCCCAGGAAGTGGGGTGCGGTTGGGAGGATTTTTGGGGAAAGAGGTGTCCAAACTACGTTTTTTCAGGAACCCAGATAAAGTTTGGTGGTGGCAGTGGAAGTCCAAGGGCAAAAGGGTAAAATAGTTTGTGCCTTGGGGAAGTTTTAACCTAAGCTGGTAAAAGTAAGCTTTGGAGGTTTTCATGCAGGTCCCCACATCTGTACCCTGGAGTTCAGAGTGGGGAAGGAACCTTGACAGAGACGTTACTTCTCCAGGGCATTTCTTTGGAGCAGCCTCACTCGGTGGAGCTCTGCTTCTGGGCTGGGCCAACTAGCACGGACTGGTGGGGCACAAACAAGATGCTGACCAACCTCTCTCATATACAAACGCCCCTTCCCTTAAACACTCACAGTAATGGTCAGAGGTGGTAGTGGTGGAAAGGGAGTAAAGCTCCTCTCTTGTCTTACTTGACTGAATTGGGGCTGCTAATGGGTCGCTGCACGTTCCCCTCTCCTTACCTCTGTTTCTCCTTCTTGTCCCTTTTGGCCATCACACAAAGAAGCAGGAGATCTTTGTGGTGGGTCTGGGGCCTGTGAGAGTTGGAGAAAAATTGTTGCCTATTAGAGTCCACAAAAACCAGAATTACCACAGGATTGTACTCACACCCCTTTTGACACACACACACAAACCTCTCCCTTACACACACACACTGACAATCAGAGGAGATGGAAGAGGGGTGAAGCTCCCCTGTCCTCTCTCTGCATCACTTGGGGCTGGCAATGGGTCGCTGACCTAGTGAATGGCTGCAGAATTCCCAAGTGTCACTTGCTCCTTTTTTTTTACCTGTGGTTCTGGTTGTGGTTTAGAAGCCACTGCTTCACCAGTGCGGGGAGGAGGCTTCTCCTCAACCTGTGAGAAATGGAATGAGACATTTCAAACACGCCTGAGACAGATTGACAGTTCAAAGCCACATTGTCAGGGAACCAAGAGGTGCGCACAGGAAGGTGGAAGGGGAAAAGCAGCTGGGGAATTACTGTGGCTTAGAGAGGCGTGTAGTTTAGTCCAGTTGCAAAAGCAATGCAGTGCACAGTCATCACCCCCACCACATCCAGAAATATTCAGTTAGATTATGTGGCCATGGAAAATGATATCACTGTCTAAGAAAGGTCAGAGTAGCAGCCGTGTTCGTCTGTATTCGCAAAAAGAAAAGGAGTATTGTGGAAACCTTAGAGACGAACAAATTTATTTGAGCATAAGCTTTCGTGAGCTACAGCTCACTTCATTGGATGCATTCATTCGAATATACAGTGGGGAGATTTATATATACAGAGAACATGAAACAATGGGTGCTATCATATACACTGTAAGGAGAGTGATCATTTAAGATGAGTTAATACCAGCAGGAGAGCGGGGGGGGGGAGGAGGGGAAGAAAACCTTTTTGTAGTGATACCCACCTTGATTATCACTTTGACCGTGTGCTTGATTGTTGGTTTGAAAAGCGTGAATTGGGAGTGCTTTGTTCCAGGTGAGCCTTGAGTGGGCCTCACTGTTATAAAAAGCCAGTCAGCTGCGGACCAGCTGCACGGCGAACAGCAGAGCGGCTAACAGAGTGAGTTTGCCTGGGAGTTCGCCCGGGGAGAGCCCACTGAGGCTTACATCTTGACGGCTTCTCTGAGTAGTTACTACAACTCCTGAGGAAGCTCGTAGAAGGAAGGTAATATGCGTGGGGAGCATTCAGCTGTTGTGACCTACAGTGGATGTGCCATGTTTGTCTCTCTTCCACAGGAGAGAAGCGACTTTGTCTTTACAAAGTGCAAGCTGGTCTCCATATTGGAAGAGAAGGTTCAAGGTCTGGAGAAACAAGTATCGACCCTGCGTTGCTTAAGAGAAACTGAAGATTTCCTGGACAGATGTCAGGATATGCTTCTACGGGCACAATGTTCTGAGGATTCAGAGTAGGCTGCACTGCAGTGACAGGAGGACAGTGAAGAAATTTGGCAGCTTGTGACCTCCAGAAGAAGAAAAGGGAGCGTCCATATACCAGCAATGCAGATACAGGTAAGCAACCATTTTCATGTTCTCTCCAATGGTACGAATGCGGAGAGTGGACTAGATGATACATCTGAGGAAAGGGAGCAGAAGGAGACTCCACTGATTGGAAGGCATGAGATGCCCTGTCCTAGGGATGGGGGTTCCACGACCACCCCTCCCAAGAGGAGGAGGCGGGTGGTGGTGGTCAGGGAGTCTCCTCAGGGGGACTGAGTCATCTATCTGCCGCCCTGACCAGGAAAACCAAGACGTCTGCTACTTGCCAGGAGCTAGGATTCACGATGTGACGGAGAGACTGCTGAGACTCATCAAGCCCTCAGATCGCTACCCCTTCCTGCTTCTTCACGTGGGCACCAATGATACTGCCGAGAATGACCTTGAGCGGATCACTGTGGATGGCTCTGGAAAGAAGGATAAAGGAGTTTGAGGTGCAAGTGGTGTTTTCGTCCATCCTCCCCGTAGAAGGAAAAGGCATGGGTAGAGACCATCAAATCCTGGAAGTCAAAGAATGGCTATGCAGGTGGTGTCGGAGAGAAGGCTTTGGATTCTTTGACCATGGGATGGTGTTCCAAGAAGGAGAAGTGCTAGGCAGAGACGGGCTCCACCTATCGAAGAGAGGGAAGAGCATTTTCACAAGCAGGCTGGCTAACCTAGAGAGGAGGGCTTTAAACTAGGTTCACCGGGGGAAGGAGACCAAAGCCCTCAGGTAAGTGGGGAAGTGAGATACCGGGAGGAAGCACAAGCAGGACCACGCAAGAGGGTAGGGCTCCTGCCTCATACTGAGAAAGAGCGACGATCAGCGAGTTATCTCAAGTGCCTATACACAAATGAAAGAAGCCTGGGAAACAAGCAGGGAGAACTGGAAGTCCTGGCACAGTCAAGGAATTATGATGTGATTGGAATAACAGAGACTTGGTGGGATAACTCACCTGACTGGAGTACTGTCATGGATGGATATCAACTGTTCAGGAAGGACAGACAGGGCAGAAAAGGTGGGGGAGTTGCACTGTATGTAAGGGAGCAGTATGACTGCTCAGAGCTCCGATATGAAACTGCAGAAAAACCTGAGAGTCTCTGGATTAAGTTTAGAAGCGTGAGCAACAAGGGTGATGTCGTGGTGGGAGTCTGCTATAGACCACCAGACCAGGGAGATGAGGTGGATGAGGCTTTCTTCCAGCAACTCATCGAAGTTACTAGATCGCAGGCCCTGGTTCTCATGGGAGACTTCAATCACCCTGATATCTGCTGGGAGAGCAATACAGTGGTGCACAGACAATCCAGGAAATTTTTGGAAACTGTAGGGGACAATTTCCTGGTGCAAGTGCTGGAGGAATCAACTAGGGGCAGAGCTCTTCTTGACCTGCTGCTCACAAACCGGGAAGAATTAGTAGGGGAAGCTAAAGTGGATGGGAACCTGGGAGGCAGTGACCATGAGATGGTTGAGTTCAGGATCCTGACACAGGGAAGAAAGGAGAGCAGCAGAATACGGACCCTGGACTTCAGAAAAGCAGACTTTGACAACCTCAGGGAACTGATGGGCAGGATCCCCTGGGAGAATAACATGAGGGGGAAAGGAGTCCAGGAGAGCTGACTGCATTTTAAAGAAACCTTATTGAGGTTACAGGGACAAACCATCCCAATGTGTAGAAAGAATAGTAAATATGGCAGGCAACCAGCTTGGCTTAACAGTGAAATCCTTGCTGATCTTAAACACAAAGAAGAAGCTTACAAGAAGTGGAAGATTGTATAAATGACCAGGGAAGAGTATAAAAATATTGCTCGGGGATGCAGGAATGAAATCAGGAGGGCCAAATCACACCTGGAGGTGCAGCTAGCAAGAGATGTTAAGAGTAACAAGAAGGGTTTCTTCAGGTATGTTAGCAACAAGAAGAAAGTCAAGGAAAGTGTGGGCCCCTTACTGACTGAGGGAGGCAACCTAGTGACAGAGGATGTGGAAAAAGCTAATGTACTCAATGCTTTTTTTGCCTCTGTCTTCACGAACAAGGTCAGCTCCCAGACTACTGCACTGGGCAGCACAGCATGGGGAGGAGGTGACCAGCCCTCTGTGAAGAAAGAAGTGGTTCGAGACTATTTAGAAAAGCTGGACGAGCACAAGTCCATGGGGCTGGATTTGCTGCATCCGAGAGTGCTAAAGGAGTTGGCGGATGTGATTGCAGAGCCATTGGCCATTGTCTTTGAAAACTCATGGCGATTAGGGGAGGTCCTGGATGACTGGAAAAAGGCTAATGTAGTGCCCATCTTTAAAAAAGGGAAGGAGGAGGATCCTGAGAACTGCAGGCCAGTCAGCCTCACCTCAGTCCCCGGAAAAATCATGGAGCAGGTCCTCAAGGAATCAATTCTGAAGCACTTAGAGGAGAGGAAAGGGATCAGGAACAGTCAGCATGGATTCACCAAGGGCCAGTCATGCCTGACTAATCTAATTGCCTTCCATAACGAGATAACTGGCTCTGTGGATGAGGGGAAAGCAGTGGACGCGTTGTTCTTTGACTTTAGCAAAGCTTTTGACATGGTCTCCCACAGTATTCTTGCCAGCAAGTTAAAGAAGTATGGGCTGGATGAATGGACTATAAGGTGGATAGAAAGCTGGCTAGATTGTTGTTCTCAATGGATAGTGATCAATGGCTCCATGTCTAGTTGGCAGCCGGTATCAAGTGGAGTACCCCAAGGGTCAGTCCTTGGGCCAGTTTTGTTCAATATCTTCATTAATGATCTGGAGGATGCCATGGATTGCACCCTCAGCAAGTTTGCAGATGACACTAAAGTGGGAGTAGAGGTAGATATGCTGGAGGGTAGGGATAGGATGCAGAGGGCCCTAGACAAATTGGAGGATTGGGCCAAAAGAAATCTGATGAGGTTCAACAAGGACAAGTGCAGAGTCCTGAGCTTAGGACGGAAGAATCCCATGCACCGCTACAGACTAGGGACCGAATGGTTAGACAGCAGTTCTGCAGAAAAGGGTCTAGGGGTTACAGTGGTCGAGAAGCTGGATATGAGTCAACAGTGTGCCCTTGTTGCCAAGAAGGCCAATGCCATTTTGGGATGTATAAGTAGGGGCATTGCCAGCAGTTCGAGGGACGTGATCATTCCCCTCTATTCAACATTGGTGAGGCCTCATCTGGAGTACTGTGTCCAGTTTTGGGCCCCACACTACAAGAAGGATGTGGAAAAATTGGAAAACATCCAGCGGAGTGCAACAAAAATGATGAGGGGACTGGAACACATGACTTATGAGGAGAGGCTGAGGGAACTGGGATTGTTTATTCTGCAGAAGAGAAGAATGAGGGGGCATTTGATAGCTGCTTTCAACTACTTGAAAGGGGGTTCCAAAGAGGATGGATCTAGACTTTTCTCAGTGGTAGAAGAGGACAGGACAAGGAGTAATGGTCGCAGTGGGGGAGGTTTAGGTTGGATATTAGGAAAATCTTTTTCACGAGGAGGGTGGTGAAACACTGGAATGTGTTACCTAGGGAGGTGGTGGAATCTCCTTCCTTAGAATAGTTTTTAAGGTGAGACTTGATAAAGCCCTGGCTGGGATGATTTAGTTGGGGATTGGTCATGCTTTGAGCAGGGGGTTGGACTAGATGACCTCCTGAGGTCTCTTCCAACCCTGATATTCTATGATTCTAAGATAGATATAAGAGTGATATAGGTATTGTAAAAGGTTATGAATACCAGTTCCATGCTGTACTATTATGCTGAATTTCTCTCTGTAACAAATGCAGAGCCAAAGTACTAATTATCTCAGGCTGGTACAAGGACTGAACTAATAGGCTATGAAAGGAGATGATAAGAATGGCCAGTACAAGACAAAGAGTCTGTGCTGGAGAGTGATAAGAACTTTGAGAAAACAATGCTCTTCTTTGAAGCAAAGACGCTCTTCCCCCCCCCCGCGGGGGCCCCTTATCATGCCTATGTAAATCTTTGTAACCAAAGAGGGAAAAACAGTGGGATGAAACTTGTTAAACCCAAAAGAGTCCTGAGACTGTGTTTTTAAGTAAAAGAATGAATAATGAGTGCATGGAATTGAATGTCTAAAGCAGGTAACCCCAACACCAAGAAATATCCAGTTAGATTATGTGGCTATGGAAAAGGAGATCACTGTCTATGAAAGCCAGTAAGAAATGCATTGGAAGCAATAAAGGATGATGTTATTTGACCGAACCGGTTACACACTCTTCTCACTGGGGCGGGCTGAGGTGTGACATGTGTCTATTTTCTGACCTTGGGGCAGATGGATGAGGTGTTTCCAAAAACAAATATCTTGGATGCTTGGAACTGACAGAGCAGATATCTTGACAGCTGATGGAAAAGAAATATTTGCACTGCCAGGGTTGCCAATGTGTCGATTCTGGGCTATTTCTGGATCATGCATTTGCAGAAGTTTGTGAGAGAGCAAGGAGTATATTAGGACATGGGGACTGCTAACTAAAGCTAATTTGAGTGGAGAGAAATGGCCTGTATTGGCATCATGTTTTGCCCACTGTGCAGCATCCCATCAGTGACTTCAGAGGTTACAATCTACCCGGCATTGCAGGGATTCCCTTGGGAGGAAATGATTTCCGCCCTATTCCTGGTGTACACCTCCTACAATATCTGAGACCAGATTTGAACTGTATCAGAGATTTGTGTCCAGGACCTGTGACAGTTTTCTCTGTTTTGGCTTTGTGTCTGAATGATCAGTGGTGGGTGTTTGCCCCAAGGGGGACCCCTTCAAAGCTCAATGCCAGGACCTTTTCCTGAGACTGGGAGGAAGATGGAAGCGGTAAGGGAGCAGGGAGAGGGCCAGTGGAAAGGGGGTTACTCCTCCAGAGCCCATTCCTGCCTCCCCCACCTATGCCCAGATCCTGCCCCCAGCTGAGGACTCTGCTGTCTAGGCAGCCCCACTACTCTGCTCTGGCTTCATCTCTGGGTCTTCCCCAGGTTCCCAGCAGCTCCATCCCCTGTACTCCCCTGCCTGGTTCAGGGCTCCAGCATCCCTCCCTGACCTGCCTCTGATCACCCACCACCAAACTAGTCCAAGCCCAGCACCTGCTGGCTCAGAGGATATTCTACAGGGGAGAGAAAAGAGCTGCCTGGCACAGGAGCAGAGGGACTGGAGCTGCCAGCAAGGGGCTTCCATTTGGCCTGCAGGGCATCAGCTGTTCCTTCCTGCTCCCTGCTCTCAGCTCTGCTGTAAAGGCAACCCTATTACATGGCTCCAGCTGGCCCTGGGCTCCTGGCATCTCTGGCCCTTGCTCTCCCTGGCTTCCAGGTGGCCCCTTTCCCTCCCACCTGCAGCTCTGAGCTAGGGTGTGTGAAGGTTCTCAAAGGTGGGTCAGCATGGGAACCCCACAGCCAGGACTGGGCAGGGGAGCACAGGTGCCAGAGCCACTGGGAGCTTGGGTGAAGCTTTTCTTACAGCGGACCCCCGTGAGGAGGAGGACAGAGCTACTGATGTCCAGGAGACTAAACAGAAGGCTCTCACAGGTCGGATCTGCCTCTCAGGGGGCCCCTTTGCTGCTTCGGAGTCCTCCGCAATTGCCTTGCTTGCAGGTGCCTAACACCATCACTGGCTACAGTGACAATGTGAAAGCTATTAACACACGTTGGAAGAACATTTTCTGGTCATCCTGAACCTGCCAAAGTGTGCTGTTTGGCACAGGAACATTACAAGCTCTGACACCTCACTGATTCTCAGAGATGGGGTACATCTACTTGAACAGAAGCCCTGTCTGTGATTTCTCTTACTGGCCCTGCCACAAACTCTACCCTCCAACAATTCTGAGATGCAACCATGAACACCATTCCACTGTGGCATGGCTGTCCTTTGTTTCAGGCACTGCCTGTGAGTCAGGTTATAGGAGATGGGGGAAGTAATGGCTATAGAAACATGTGTCTACGAGGGAGTGAAGACTTCAAGGAGATGTGTTCCCTGTTTGTAGGGGGAAGGACCTGGGTACAGTAGTGGGGTCCAGGTTGGAGGTGGGGGGAAATGGAGTGAGTGGGTCAGGGGCATGGCTGGGGAGGTATACCAAAGCAGGGCTGTTGGGGCCCAGCTGGCTGGCTCAGTACACAAATTGTAAGACATTATATGTACCACTGCTTAAATGACTACTAATTCCTAGCAACAAATCCTTTCCTAATTTAAAACAAACAAACAACCTATGTTAATGTAGAGTTAATGTTGCCTAGTGGTATGTTGTCTCCTCACAGAACACAGAGCTGAATAAAACTCTAGCTTCTGAAACCCAGAAAATGCATAGCTGAGGGTAGCCCTTACAACCTTAACTCTTCCCTTTCTGCAATGCCCCAGTATGCCCATTCACACACATACCTTGACTCTTCCACCCCTATAGTTGCTGAAATATACTAACACTTCCATTCCTTTTACAAACCCATTCATTCTCACAGGATTCCATCTGATACTACTAAAGGAAACACCACCTTCCCTGTACCGTCTTTGATCAATGCCTCAATATACACATGGCACATATTTGGATTGGCCATTGGCACTATGAGATTCAGGAGTTTCTAGACAATCTTTTGCCATTGAATTCTAATTAGAAATAAGGCACCAATTGCTAACAGTCGGGGTGATTAACCATTGACACAAAGAACCAAGGAAAATGTTGGATTCTCCATTTCTTGGCGTAATCAAAGCCAGACTGGAGGCCTTTCTGGAAGATGCTTTAGCCAAACAAAAATTATGGGGTTCAGTATAGATTAGATGATCTAATGGTCACTTCTGGCCTTAAAATCTCTTAATCTGTGACTTCATCCACCTACCCAACCACACACAGATACACACTGATCGATTACAAGCTCTTTTGGACAGGGACTTTCTGTTTGTTGTTTGCACGGTGCCTATATTGCGGATGCACAGGATCTGGGCTGCAGTCCCCTGGGAGTAATCCCTTCAGTGTGCTGGACCCCAAGGACCCACACTGTTTCATAAGGGCAGGATTTGCAGTCTTTGGGCTCCAGCCACCCCTGTTTCACTCCATGGCTGTCTGCAGCAAGTTCAAATGAATTCAGACTCCTGAGAGAGACACTTTACCTTTGTACAGCACCATGCACTTCAGTAAGTATTTGCAGCGACACCAAGTAGACTTTTTAAAACAAATTAGGTTCTAATAGTTAACTGGAACACAGCATCTGGAGGTCTTTAGGTTAGCCTGGGAAAGGTCAGCTAAAGACAGTTCATATTGGTGGGATCCATGGCCTTAGAGCCATGCTCTGCTTCAATCCGAGGCCTCTCTCCTTGTCACCCTGTCTCTAAGTTACCAGTGAGAGAACCTGTGAGTCCTATTCTTAACACAGGCCCAGATTCCTTCAGTCCATTGTCTTCCTCCTTTAAACCATGCTGAGTTCACATGTTCAGCCAGCCTGGGCTTCCCTGTCATTAAGTGTCAATGTCCCTCCATTAATATATGTTCATTCCAGCCAGCTTTTGATGTTGTGTTCATAGCACCCCAAACAGCTGGACGATTCAAACCCTCATACTTCCCCTCTGTTCCATGAGCAGGATTTCTAGGTGCTACCGTAATACAAATAAATAAATAATTCTTATGAGAGAGGCTAGCTGACCCTAAAAAAATTAACTAAAGAGGCCAATGCAAGAGTCCCATTTAGGACAAATCTTTTTTTTTTTTTTTTGCTGGCTAAGGCTCCTGCCAGAGAGCATGAGGCCTAATGGACCAGGTCTAGTCCTTGTCACTGGCTATCCCTTGATACGAGGATGATGCCTGCCACAGGGAAAAGTCATTGATGAGACTTAAGATGGTGGAGGAGTCCACTCTATGCTCTATAGGTTTCTCCACATATGTGACAGGTGGTTGCTTGGAGAAAGCATAACTGCTGACGAGCATGCTGTGTCCTTTCCTTCCTTCTCTGCCATTTCTCAGTCTCTTGAGCAAGGCGATTCTTTTCCAAAAGCATGGCTTGATGTATGATGCGATACCATTACGGTCTATTGCCAACCAGCTCGTCCCAGTTTGTAGGTTCAATGACTCCCTTCTTAACATATACTTTCAGGGTGTCCTTCTAGCATCTCCTCTGTCCTCCGTGGGTCCTCTTACCATGACTAAGTTGAAAAAAAAAAAGAAGAATTGCTTCAGAAGACAAATATCAGTGGTCCACACACAATGGCCAGCCCAGCAAAGTTGATGTCTCATAAGCTTCGCCCAAACACTGGTGATGTTAGCTCCAGAGAGAAGGCTGGGACTGGTGCAGTGGTCTTGCCATCTGGTATGGAGAATCTTCATCAGACAGTGCTGTTGGTACCACTCTAGATGCTTGAGATGGCTGAGGTATGTCACCCATGGCTCACACTCATAAGAGTGGGGATGACTACTGCACTGTAGACCAGGATCTTAGTTTCCATCTGCAGATCTCTGTCGATAAAGACATGGTGGAGCAACCTTCCAAAGGATACACTGACACAATGGATCCTTTGTTCAATCTCCACATCAAGATGGGCTGTCTGGGAGAGGTGGCTACTAAGATAAGGGAAAAGGTCAACACTGACCAGGTGTCCACCACCAATGATGATTTCTGGGAGAAAGGGGACAAGTTTTGATGGGGAAGGTTTGTGTAGCACCTTAGTCTTCCCAATGTTGAGGGAGAGTCCCAGGCTATGATAGGTGCCTGAGAAAAGATCTAGGGTGGATTGCAAGTCAGCCTCAGTATGCACAAGGATAGCACCGTTGTCAGCATACTGAAGGTCAGTAATAACAGCCTTGTTGACCTTAGTTTTAGAATGAAGATGCTGCAGGTTGAAGAGCTACCCCCCATCCATGTGATACTCATTCCCAATTCCAGAAGAAAGGTGGTCATGAATAAAAATCAAGATCACGGCAAGATAAATGGAAAAAAGGGTTGGGGCAATAACGTAGCCCTACTTGACACCAGTACAGATGGTGAACAGGTCTGTCTCCAACCCATTAGAGGACAGTGGCAGTCATCCCATCATGAAGTAACCTGAGACCACAAATGAACTTCAGTGGACAAGCAAACCTAGACAGCACCTTCCATAATGTTTCATGACTGATGGACTCAAAGGCCTTAGTTAGATCAATAAATGCCATAAACAATGGCTGGTGTTGTTTTCTACACTTCTCTTGGATCTGTTGTGCAATGAAAATCATGTTGATGGTGCCCTGAGATGGTCTGAAACCACACTGGGAGATCTTCGCCAAGAGGAAGGAGACAATTCAAGAGGATGCAAGCAAGGATCTTCCCAGCAATGAAGAGGAGGGCAATGCCTAGGTAATTCCCGAACATTGACTTGTCCTCTTTCTTAAAGGTGATTACAATATTGACATTCTTTAGGCGGGGTGGAATTTCCTCATTAACTCAAATCTTAACAAGAAGTTGATAAAGTTTTTGCACAACTGCTATTCCACCAGCTTTGAAGACCTCCACAGGGATGCCATCTGGGCCTCATTTTTTGTTGTTCCTAGTCTGAGTGATGGCTTCAGAAGACTGGGGGTAAGCAAGAGGTGCTATTACTGGATGTTGAGGAATGGACTTGATGGTGACAGCTGAGACTTCAGATTCACGGTTCAAAAGAGTCTCAAAATGCTCCCTCCAGCATTGCTTGAGGGCTACCTTGCCCTTAAAAAGGGTGGAGTTCTCCTGGGATAACAGAGGGGTTGTGCTATGAGAATTTGGCCCATAGATGGCTTTCATTGCTTGAAGAAAGCATAGCAGAAGTGAAATAGACTGCCAGGAATGGGACATGTGTACTTCAATACCAGATAGGAAAGGATCTGATTAAAAGGTCACATGTGGGTGGCACCAAATTATTTTGTGCTTGCTAAGCTTGTCCTGAGCTCAACCTTTACCCTAGCGAAGACAAGACCTGAGTTTCCCCCCACTATTCTTGTGAACTTGTCACACTGTCCCCCATTGCTTAGGAAAGGCATAGTCCTATGATCCCTCACAGGGATTCCTAGGGGCATTGCTCAAAAGAGGGAAGTATTTTCTTAACTCTGCATACCCTGGGTTTCAAAGGGTTAAATTAAGCTACTCTACACTTTCTGGAAGAGCACAAGGCACCACTGGGCAACCTCAGCTCTGTGTTAACAAAGTTTTGGGGTAGTGAATTATGTAACAGAGATTGGAATCTGCTCTTAATTGCATCCTGAGCTTCCTAGAGTTCAGAGCCCCCACCTCCAATACACAGGGTGACCTTTCAACCTCTGCAGCCACACACTACATCCTTACACAGCTGTGACCGAGAGGGAGGCTGTCAGGACTCG
This sequence comes from Caretta caretta, assembly GCF_965140235.1. NCBI lineage: Eukaryota > Metazoa > Chordata > Testudines > Cheloniidae > Caretta > Caretta caretta. The sequence continues at coordinate 6,022,526 of NC_134211.1, forward strand.
AGCGTGAGGTGGTGCCCACTAGTGCATGTGCAAGGTCAGAGGTTGAGGCCTCAGGTGAAAATAAGGCAATGAATGTAAAAAGATCAACTGCTTACAACAGAGTCTGCAACTGAATTCCCTTTCCTCCCCAATATCCCTCATCATTAGTGTCCTCAACCTCATCCTCTCTCCTTCTATTCTTCCAGCTCTAATAAATATGTGCTGGTGGGAAAAAGCTCTTATCTTGTCACCATGACCCTCATTTCCCTTGTTGTCTGCCTTGGAGTCATCCTGAGCTAAATTCAGTGCACTCTTCTTATTTATATTTGCTCCTACTTCCACTATCAGAAACGGATGTGAAAGAGAAAAAAACATATTAAGGTGAATGGAAAAACAATATGAACAGGCAGAAACTGGTGTGTCCTGGGCTGTAATCTCCATATCAAAGGGGAGATTACAGAATGAACACCATGTTCTGTTCTCTTTGCAGCCCCAGAATATGAAAAGCATAAATGGCAGCACCGCAAGCTTCCCACAGACAGACAGATCACCACCCAACTAAACAGCCTCACTCCTGTTCAGGAGAGAGAATAACGAGGGAGTAGAAATCCAGGAACATTCAACACTGTCCTGTCTACTGAGAATTCCAGCAAGAGAATTGACTGGGGCCAGGTTTTCAAAAAAACTCAACTGTTTAGTTACCTGTAGTATCTTGTCACGTGGCTTCTGCCCCTCCTTTCTCTAAGCCCCAGGTCACAGCACCTGCTCTTGAAGTAGGGCTTCCACCCCCACGAATGAGCAACAGTCATGTGTCCCTGTCACTAATGGACACAAGTTTCTACTTCTAAGCAAGACATTCCTGAACCCACTCAGGCCCCTGTCTCTCCTCAATGGCCCTCTTCCCCTTTTGCAAAGACCCCATGGACAACCACTCTGGCTACTAAACCACAGTCATCTGGGCAGGCTCTCAGTCAACAGATATTTCTGTCTCTATCCCTCACCAGCAGGTCTCAGCTCCTCTTGCTAATCCTTTAGCCTGTGCTTCCAATCAAAGGACCCCTACTTCTTTCCTGGGGCTTCGGGCAGCACCTCCTGGCAGGTCTAGGAAGACGGGGTTTGCGACTGAGTGTGGCTCTGCTGCAACCTGCCTCAGTTTCTCCAAATGACATAAAGAGTTCACTTAAACAGCCCAGTCGAGGAGAAACCCCATAGAATACTGATACTTCACAGCAGTATCTCCCTCTTTTTAATAAAGCCTTCTGAGAGGAGCACTTGTGCAGTATTTAAAGGGTTAGAGCCCAGTTAAAACTTAAAAGGCCCAAAACATATGATGTTTATGAGGTCCAGGTGCTCCTTACCTAATTAACTGCCTTACAGCTTGTTATAAATATAAAGGGAAGGGTAACCACCTTTCTGTATACAGTGCTACAAAATCCCTCCTGGCCAGAGACAAAATCTTTTCACCTGTAAAGGGTTAAGAAGCTAAGGCAACCTCGCTAGCACCTGACCAAAATGACCAATGAGAGGACAAGATACTTTCAAATCTGGAGGGGGGGGAAAGTTTTTTTGTTTGTCTGTGTGATACCTCTGCCAGGAACAGATCAAGGATGTAAGCCTCCAATTCCTGTAAAGTTAGTAAGTAATCAAGATAGAAAATGCATTTGGTTTTTCTTTGTTTTGGCTTGTAAATTCGCTGTGCTGGAGGAAACATGTATTCCTGTTTGTGTCTTTTTGTAACTTAAGGTTTTGCCTAGAGGGATTCTCTCTGTTTTGAATTTGACTGCCTGTAAGATTATTTTTCATTTTGATCTTACAGAGTTGTTGTTTTTTTTTGTACTTTTCATAAAGTTTTGATTTTTAAGAATTTGATTGGGTTTTTTGGTCTTAAAAATCCAAGGTTTGTGCTCATTTTCTTTATTTTTAAGCCTTCCCAGGAAAGGGGGTGCAGGGCTTGGGGGGATATTTTGGGGGAAGACGTCTCCAAGGGATCTTTTCCTGGATTCTTTATTAAATTTGTTGGTGGTGGCCACATACCAGGTTTTTAACCTAAGCTGGTTCTGAAGGCAAGAAAGAAATCTGTGTCTTGGGGAAGTTTTAACCTAAGCTGGTAAGAATAAGCTTAGGGGGTCTTCCATGCAGGTCCCCACATCTGTACCCTAGAGTTCAGAGTGGGGAAGGAACCTTGACATGGTGGCAGAGTGGTGGGATCATTTTGAACCAGAAGCACAGCAGGATTTTAAAAGATTTTGTAAGAGGTGATTACAGCTGCAGGTTCTGTCTCTTTGCCGGGACAGAGCAGATTCATAACAAAAGGATTTTTCTGTAGGCTGGGAACAGCTATCAGAAACAAAGGAATCAGGTCACACCACAGCAAATTTTACAAGCCAGTTTTTTTTTTTCCTTCTAACTCTTGGGTATACCTAGGTTAAAAACAGAGAGGCTAAGATGACAAAAATCAATGCCCAACAGAAACTGAAGATAGCCAGACTGGAAGCAGAAGAGAAAGAAAAGGAAAACCAGAGACTGGTGGAATTAAAATGACTCGATATGGAGTCAGCAAGAGAGGCAGAGAAAGCCCAGGAAGCTGCCCACCAGAGAGAAATGGAGGCAAAAGTTAAAAAAAAAAATGGAGGAGAGTGAAAAAGAGAGGAAGCATGAACTAGAGATAGAGAAGGCAAGGGCTCAGCAGAATATACCGAATAACCCTAACAATCCTTCCCCAACAATCCACAAATGGGAGTGACTATGTCCACAGTATGATGAATCCAGTAATATTGCTGAATATTTTCTCACCTTTGAGAGACTGTGCACACTCCATAAAATTCCTGATGCTCACAAGATGACCACATTGGTCACAAAATTGACTGAAAGAGCTCTGGATATATTCAGTAAGATGCTTATTAATGAGACTTCTGACTATAATAAATTCAAGGATTTGGTTTTACAGCAATTTCAAGTTACACCTGAAACTTACAGAATAAAATTTTGAACCCTTATGAGAGGGCCTGGACTAAGTAATGTGGCTTATGTAAACCAGATGACAGATCTGTTTGATAAATGGCTCAAAGGACGGGATGTAACTAGCTTTGGAGAAATGCGGAATTTGATGATACAGGAGTAATTCCTGAATAAGTCCAAGGATGATATAAAACAGTGTTTATGGGATAAGAAAATGGATTCAGCAGCAAGTCTTGCTTCTTATGCTGATCAATACAAGAAGTCCCAGACAGCCAGAGAGGCGGGGCAAACCGGAACAAAACGTGTGGAGGGGGAACAAAACGGGTGGAGGGAGGACAAAGAAATAACCCTGGTCGCAGTTGGAGCGGATACCAGAAGGGACGCCCTCAGACCACACCCTACTACCGGGGGCAGCCCAAGGCCCCAACTACACCTCAAGGAACACTCCAGACACCTTGTCGTCCCACCACACCATTCTCCAGCAACCCACCTTGCTCCAGTGACCAGTCAGCTGGGCAATGTTTTAAATGTAACAAGCCGGGGCATGTAAAGGCCTACTGCCCCAAGAACCCCTAGAAATTACAGTTCATTGCACCAAAATCACACCAGAGGTCCTCAGGCCCAGATGCCTCCCAGACACCCTCAGAGCAGAGGGAAACTGTGAGTGTGGGCAGGAAGAAGGTCACAACATGGAAGGACACCGGAGTGTTGGCTATCCATGCTTCCTTAGTGGACCCCAATTTAATCGACCCAGAGGTCCAAGTAATTATTCAACCCTTCAAGTCCAACTCTTTTGACTTGCCTACAGCCAAGTTGCCGGTCCTCTTCAAGGGCTGGTCAGGAACATGGACTTTTGCAGTCTATGATGATTATCCCATCCCCATGCTGTTGGGGGAAGACTTGGCCAATCGTGTAAAGCTAGCCAAGAGGGTGGGAATGGTCACCCACAGCCAGGCTAAGCAAGCTGTCACACCTAGCTCTGTTCCAGAGACTTCTACCAGGACCTGGTCAGAGGTGATGGAACTGGACACCATGCCAAGGTGTGCAACAGCAGTAGTGGATCCGGTCACAGAGACCCAGACAGAGCCAGTCCGAGAACCAGAACCGGCAAAACAAACAGCACCAGAACCATTGCCAGCACTGAATCCAGTACTTGCAACCCCAACACCAGAGGGCCCCCCCAACCTACACCAGCAGCAGATAACCCTACACAAGAGGCTCAGCTGGAGCCTGAATGCCAACATAGTGCAGCAGCGGAGAGCGGTTCACAGTCAACAGAAACAGCCCCATCACCTGCATCGCTTCCAGAGGGACCAAGCCCAGGTCCACAATCCAATGAGGAACTGATGTCTCCAGCCTCAAGGGAATGGTTCCAGACCAAACAGGAAGCAGATGAAAGCCTCCAGAGAGCTTGGATGGCGGCACAAAGCAACCCACCGCCTCTCAACTCTTCTAATCGATCCAGGTTTGTTGTAGAAAGAGGACTTCTATACAAGGAAACTCTTTCTGGTGAACACCAGGAAGACGAGCATCCTCAGAAACAGTTGGCAGTTCCAAGTAAGTATCGGGTCAAGCTCTTAAGCTTAGCCCACAATCATCCTAGTGGCCATGCTGGGGTGAACAGGACCAAAGACCATTTGGGAAAGTCATTCCACTGGGAGGGAATGGGCAAGGATGTTTCTACCTATGGCCAGTCTTGTAAGGTGTGCCAAAGACTGGGAAAACCCCAAGACCAGGTCAAAGCCTCTCTCCAGCCACTCCCCATCATTGAGGTTCCATTTCAGCAAGTAGCTGTGGATATTCTGGGTCGTTTTTCGAAAAAGACACCCAGAGGAAAGCAGTACATACTGACTTTCATGGATTTTGCCACCCAATGGCCGGAAGCAGTATCTCTAAGCAACATCAGGGCTAAAAGTGTGTGTCAGCCACTAACAGACATTTTTGCCAGGGTAAGTTGGCCCTCCAACATCCTTACAGATGCAGGAACTAATTTCCTGGCAGGAATTATGGAATGCCTTTGGGAAGCTCATGGGGTGCATCACTTGATTGCCACCCCTTACCACCATCAAACAAAAGGCCTGGTGGAGAAGTTTAATGGAACTTTGGAGGCCATGATACGTAAATTCGTAAATGAGCACTCCAATGATTGGGACCTAGTGTTGCAGCAGTTGCTTTTTGCCTACAGAGCTGTACCACATCCCAGTTTAGGGTTTTCACCATTTGAACTTGTATATGGCCGCAAGGTTAAGGGGCCATTACAGTTGGTGAAGCAGCAATGGGAGGGGTTTACACCTTCTCCAGGAACTAACATTCTGGACTTTGTAACCAATCTACAAAACACCCTCCGAACCTCTTTAGCCCTTGCTAAAGAAAACCTAAAAGATGCTCAAAAAGAGCAAAAAGCCTGGTATGATAAATATGCCAGAGAGTATTCCATCAAATTCCACCAAACACATGAGTTATGAGGAGAGGCTGAGGGAGCTGGGATTGTTTAGCCTGCAGAAGAGAAGAATGAGGGGGGATTTGATAGCTGCTTTCAACTACCTGAAAGGGGGTTCCAAAGAGGATGGCTCTAGACTGTTCTCAATGGTAGCAGATGACAGAACGAGGAGTAATGGTCTCAAGCTGCAGTGGGGGAGGTTTAGATTGGATATTAGGAAAAACTTTTTCACTAAGAGGGTGGTGAAACACTGGAATGCGTTACCTAGGGAGGTGGTAGAATCTCCTTCCTTAGAGGTTTTTAAGGTCAGGCTTGACAAAGCCCTGGCTGGGATGATTTAACTGGGAATTGGTCCTGCTTCGAGCAGGGGGTTGGACTAGATGACCTTCTGGGGTCCCTTCCAACCCTTATATTCTATGATTCTATGAAATTAGGGAACCAGGTCATGGTCTTAAAGATGCTCCAGGCCCATAAAATGAAAGTGTCATGGGAAGGGCCATTCATGGTCCAAGAGCTCCTGGGAGCGGTTAATTATCTTATAGCATTCCCCACCTCCAACCGAAAGCCTAAAGTGTACCATATTAATTCTCTAAAGCCCTTTTATTCCAAAGAATTAAAGGTTTGTCAGTTTACAGCCCAAGGGAGGAGATGACGCTGAGTGTCCTGAAGGTGTCTACTATGAAGGGGAAAGTGATGGTGGCATGGAAGAGGTGAACCTCTTCATGACTCTTGGGTGTATGCAGCAACAGCAGGTCAAGGAGCTGTGCACTAGCTACACGCCGATGTTCTCAGCCACCCCAGTACTGACTCAACGGGCATACCAATCCATTGACACAGATAATGCTCAGCCAATTAGAGACCACCCTTACTGGGTGTCTCCTCAAGCTAAAACTGCTATAGCATGGGAGATCCAAACTATGCTACAGACGGGTATAATCCGCCCCTCTGGAAGTGCATGGGCATCTCCAGTGGTTCTAGTTCCCAAACCAGATGGGGAGATACATTTTTGCGTGGACGACTGTAAGCTAAATGCTGTAACTTGACCAGACAACTATCCAATGACACACAGAGATGAACTACTGGAGAAACTGGGATAGGCCCAGTTCATCTCTACCTTGAATTTAACCAAGGTGTACTGGGAGGTACGGCTAGATAAATCCACCAAGGAAAGGTGAGCCTTCAGCACACATGTTGGGCTGTATAAATTTAATATGCTCCATTTTGGGCTGCGAAATGCACTCGCCACCTTCCAAAGACTTGTAGATGGTCTCCTAGCGGGACTGGGAGAATATGCAGTCGCCTACCTTAACGATGTGGCCATATTTTTGGATTCCTGGGCAGAACACCTGGACCATCTACAAAAAGTCTTTGAGCGCATAAGGGAGGCAGGACTAACTGTTAAGGCTAAGAAGTGTCAAATAGGCCTAAACGGAGTGACTTACCTTGGACACCAGGTGGGTCAAGGAACTATCAACCCCCTACAGGCCAAAGTGGATGCTATCCAAAAGTGGCCTGTCCCAAAGTCAAAGAAACAGGTCCAATCCTTCTTAGGCTTGGCCAGATATTACAGGCGATTTGTACTGCAATACAGCCAAATTGCCACCCCACTGACAGATCTAACCACAAAAAAACAGCCAAATGCAGTTCAGTGGACTGAAGAGCGTCAGAAGGCCTTTAATCAGCTTAAAGCGACACTCATGTCTGACCCTGTGCGAAGGGCCCCAGATTTTGACAAACCATTCCTAGTAACCACAGATGCATCCGAGCATGGTGTGGGAGCAGTCTTAATGCAGGAAGGACCGAATCAAAAATTCCATCCTGTCATGTTTCTCAGCAAGAAGCTGTCTGAGAGGGAAAACCACTGGTCAATCAGTAAAAAGGAATGTTACGCCATTGTCTATGCTCTGGAAAAGCTATGCCCATACTTTTGGGGATGGTGTTTCCACCTGCAAACTGACCATGCTGCGCTACAGTGGCTTCATACCGCCACGGGAAATAACAAAAGACTTCTTTGGTGTAGATTTCAGAGTAGCAGCCGTTAGTCTGTATTCGCAAAAAGAAAAGGAGTACTTATGGCACTTTAGAGATTAACAAATTTATTTGAGCATAAGCTTTCATGAGCTACAGCTCACTTCATTGGATGAATTCAGTGGAAAATACAGTGAGGAGATTTATACTCACACAGAACATGAAAAAATGGGTGTTATCATACACACTGTAAGGAGAGTGATCACTTAAGATGAGCTATTACCAGCAGGAGAGCGGGGGGGAGGGGGGAGAAAACCTTCATAATCAAGGTGGGCCATTTCTAGAAGTAAACAGGAACATCCGAGGAACATATTCCCCATGCTTATTTCCCCCACCCCCCCCACTGCTCCTCGGACGTTCCTGTTAACTGCTGGAAATGGCCCACCTTGATTATGAAGGTTTTCTCCCCCCTCCCCCCCGCTCTCCTGCTGGTAATAGCTCATCTTAAGTGATCACTCTCCTTACAGTGTGTATGATAACACAATTTTTTTCATGTTCTGTGTGTATATAAATCTCCTCACTGTATTTTCCACTAAATGCATCCGATGAAGTGAGCTGTAGCTCACGAAAACTTATGCTCAAACAAATTGGTTAGTCTCTAAGGTGCCACAAGTACTCCTTTTCTTTTTGCGAATACAGACTAACATGGCTGCTACTCTGAAACCTGTCATTGTGCAAGGCACTGCATTTAGCTGTATGGAGTGGAAATCTATCAACTTCATGAAAAAACTCATACAGATACAGACAGACATCATCTTCCTTTCCAAATGCAGACAGATGGACAACATACCAAAAGGACTGAAGGTAAAAAATCCATTACAGACTACATACCACACAGACTATGCTGACAGCTTGTGCCACACGCTCTCAAAGAAACTGCGGAACCACCTGATCAACATCCTCTACAGCAAACAGGGAAAGATTAAGAATGAGCTCTCAAAACTGGATACTCTCATAAAGAAACAACCTTCCACACAAAATTCCTAGTGGCTGGACTTTAGAAAAACTAGACAAGCCATTTACAACGCACACTTTGCTTCTCTACAAAAGAAAAAGGACACTAAACTATCTAAACTACTACATGCCACAAGAGGCCACAGCAATGGTTCCCTTAACCCACCCAGCAATATTGTTAATCTATCCAACTATACTCTTAGCCCAGCAGAAGAATCTGTCCTATCTCGGGGCCTCTCCTTCTGCCCCTCCACCCCCACGAACATGATACAGTTCTGTGGTGACCTAGAATCCTATTTTCGACGTCTCTGACTCAAGGAATATATCCAACACACCTCTGAACAACATACTAATCCACAGAGACCTTCCTACCAACACTACAAAAAGAAGGATTCTAGGTGGACTCCTCCTGAAGGTTGAAACAACAGACTGGACTTCTATATAGAGTGCTTCCGCCGACGTGCACGGGCTGAAATTGTGGAAAAGCAGCATCACTTGCCCCATAACTTCAACTGTGCAAAACACAATGTCATCCACAGCCTCAGAAACAACTCTGACATCATAATCAAAAAGGCTGACAAAGGAGGTGCTGTCGTCATCATGAATAGGTCAGAATATGAACAAGAGGCAGCTCTCCAACACCACTTTCTACAAGCCATCACCCTCTGATCCCACTGAGGGTCACCAAAAGAAACTGCAGCATTTGCTCAAGAAACTCCCTGAAAAAGCACAAGAACAAATCCGCACAGACACACCCCTGGAACCCCGACCTGGGGCATTCTATCTGCTACCCAAGATCCATAAACCTGGAAATCCTGGATGCCCCATCATCTCAGGCATTGGCACCCTGACAGCAGGATTATCTAGCTATGTAGACTCCTTCCTCAGGCCCTACGCTACCAGCACTCCTAGCTATCTTTGAGACACCACTGACTTCCTGAGGAAATTACAATCCATCGGTGATCTTCCTGAAAACACCATCCTGGCCACTGTGGATGTAGAAGCCCTCTACACCAACATTCCACACAAAGATGGACTACAAGCCGTCAGGAACAGTATCCCTGATAATGTTACAGCAAACCTGATGGCTGAACTTTGTGACTTTGTCCTCACCCATAACTATTTCACATTTGGAGACAATGTATACCTTCAAATCAGCGGCACTGCTATGGGTACCCGCATGGCCCCACAGTATGCCAACATTTTTATGGCTGACTTAGAACAACGCTTCCTCAGCTCTCGTCCCCTAATTCCCCTACTCTACTTGTGCTATATTGATGACATCTTCATCATCTGGACCCATGGAAAAGAAGTCATTGAGGAATTCCACCATGATTTCAACAATTTCCATTCCACCATCAACCTCAGCCTGGACCAGTCCACAGTCCATTTTTGTTGACCTTTTCTGAACCTTTTCCAATTCCAACATATCTTTTTTTGAGATGGGGCAACCAAATCTGCACACAGTATTCAAGTTGTAGGCGTACCATGGATTTGTAGAGAGGCAATATGATATTTTCTGTTTTATTATCTATCCCTTTCTTAATGATGCCCAACATTCTGTTCGTTTTTTTTTTTTTTTTGACTGCAGCTGCACATTTAACGGATGTTTTCAGAGAACTATTCATGACTCCAAGATCTCTTGAGGGGTATTTTATATGTATAGTTGGGATTCTGTTTCCCAATGTGCATTACTTTGCATTGATCAACATTGTATTTCATCTGCCATTTTGTTGTCCAGTTACCTAGTTTTGAGAGATCTTTTTGTAGCTCTTTGCAGTCTGCCTGGGACTTAACTATCTTGAACAGTTTTTTTTTTTAATCATCTGCAAATTTTGCCACCTCACTGTTTACCCCTTTTTCCAAATCGTTCATGAATGTGTTAAATAGGACTGGTCCAAGTACAGACCCTTGGGGGACAACACTATTTACCTCTCTCCACTCTGAAAACTGAACATTTATACCTACCCTTTGTTTCCTATCTTTTAACCAGTTACCAATCCATGAGAGGACTTTCCCTCTTATCCCATGACTGCTTACTTTGCTTAACAGCCTTTGTTAAGAGACATTGTCAAAGGCTTTCTGAAAATCTAAGTACACTATATCCACTGGATCCCTCTTGTCAAGGGGTTGTTAATCCCCTCAAAGAATTCTAGTAGATCAGTGAGGCAATATTTCCCTTTACAAAAATCATGTTGACTCTTCCCCAACAAATTATGTTAATCCATATTTGACAATTTTGTTCGTAGTTTCAGCCAGTTTGCCGGTACTGAAGTCAGGCTTACTGGCCTGTAATTGCCAGGATCACCTCTGGAGCCCTTTTGAAAAATTGGCATCACAGTAACTATCTTCCAGTACAGGCCCAGTATGTGTGATTTTGGTGCTGCCAACATTGACCTGCGGAACACAGGTGGGAGAAGGGGAAGGGTGATTCTTAACACTTTGCAACTCAGCTACATCTGAAGGGAATTCCACAGGGCGGAGGAAAGGCACCCTCATTAGTTCAAGGCAGTGTTCACCACTGAATATCCAAAGCTCTTGCAAACTGATATGTGAGAGCTTCCTCACAGGAAAGGTCCCAGGGATCCTTTATAATTTGGAATGGAAAGTGTTTGGCAGCCCCAACCTAGAGACTCTCCTAGAGTCTCTGCCTCCTCCCCTCTCTCTCTCTCTCTCACCCCACTCCAAGGTGAAGAACAAAGGGATACGGTGTCAGGTTTCTTTGTTGGGATGAGCAAGGTGCAGACACACGGGCACTGGGATTGGGAGACAAAGGGGACAGACAGCAGGGATGGAGGGCAGAGAAGCAGGGCGTGGCGGAGCCCTATTCCCTCTGCCTTCTGCCTCTCTCACCCTGACCCAAGGACTTTCAGATTCTGTGCTTCAGGTGACTAATCAACTGTTTCTTGTTTTGAAAAGGCTGCCTGCTGTCCCTGCAGATACTGACTGGGGGCATTGTAGCCCTGAGTGGTAGAAAAAAATCTCCCCCAGGAGTCAGGCTTGACTGGACTCATCGCAGGGAGCTACAGAGATAGACAGGGATCGCTGGTGCTGAAGGTCCAGTTTCAGAGTTGTGTAGGCCCGGGCCTGCCCCTGTGGAACTGTGTGAGGGCCTTGGGGACCAGGACAATAATGGGGTCACTCCCCTGGGTCTGGCTAAAGGCCAGGCCTAGACCAGACCCTGTGAATATGTGACACGATGTTGGAGGGTGAAGGGGCCTGGGCTCTGGTGCAGCCAGGGGACAAAGGGCTGATAAAAGCTGCTGGCAATGTGTTAGTTCCAGGCAAGCTCCGCCCAGGGCTTTGAGCATCACTGATCAAGGTGGGGACAATTCAGCACAGACCCAGCTAGGGCTCAACCCCATTAGTCGGGGAGAGGATGCAGGGGACTTGGCCATTGACTCCCCTAAGCTCTGGCCCAGGCCCTAGGTGGAGGCATGAGATCAGCAAGGCAGCCTGGGACAGAGTCTGGAGAGCAGCTGGGAGACCAAAGGAAAAGTCCTTCACAGCTCCATGTCCTCTGCCCCGCCCAGCCCTGTCTGGCCCTGCATTCCCTGCTGCTGCATAAACACCCATCTCACCGGGGTAATTCCCTGGGGTTCCTGCCTGGCACATCTCATTGCCTGAGGAGATTCTTCAGAGACCTGGTGCAAACAAACAGCATTAAAATCCAAAAAGTGCATCTCCCTTCACCCTCCCCAGCCTGTCTCACAGGCGGCAGGTCCATTGTGGAGTAGGGATGCTAGAAGGTGGAGGGGCTGGGTTCCAACAAGGCAGGGGGGAAACAGTGGGTGAAGGCTCATTCATTCCTGCCATGGAGATCAATGGAGAGGGGTCTTGGCTGACTGCTCTGTGGAAGGGTTGATGGGATGGTTCTAGGATGGGAGATCCCCTATGGTGGGGTGATGAGTCAGAACAGAAAGAGACAAAGATTGATACGGGAGCCAGTCTGGGGCTGGAAATAATGAACAGGGACCTAGTGTGTCCCCAGCCCTCTCCTAATTCTGCCCACGCATCCCCCCCGCTAATGATACAATCTCAGCCCAGGTCCAGCTACATACCTGTGACTCCGTATATTCAAATGATGGGTCTTCCTAGAAGGCAAAACAAGGGGCACAGGACACAGTTATACCCAAAGTAACAACTGCTATAGCCGCCGTCTCTGGATCATCCCTAGCCTCTATTCATTGCACCCCTTCTCCCCTGCATCCCCATTGACCCTCCCTCTGTCGCTAGTCCTCCCCCTCCCCAAATCCTTTCCCCTTTCTCTATTTCCTCCTGTCCCTCTCGGTGCCCCCTCCCCTTCCTCCATTCCTCTGCCCTCTCCCCATGCATCCTCCAGTTCCTGTAATCCTTCCTGCCCCTCCGTGATGCCTCCCCTCCCTCTATTCCTTCCTGCCTAACCCCATGTTCCCTCCCCACTCTGTATTCCCTCCTTCCTCTCCCTCTGCCCCTTCCATCCTTCTTTCACTCTGCCCCCTCCCCATACTTCTCCCCCCTCTTTATTCCCTCCTCCCCCTCCCTGTATCCTTTCACTTCCCTCCTCTTCTCCCCATGCTCCTTCCCCAACCTCTGTTCCCTCCTGCCCCCTCCCCGTGATCCCTCCCATCCCTCTATTCCCTTCTGTCCCTCCCTTTATTCCCTCCTCCCCCTCCCTGTATCCTTTCACTTCCCTCCTCTTCTCCCCATGCTCCTTCCCCAACCTCTGTTCCCTCCTGACCCCTCCCCTGCCCCTCCCCGTGATCCCTCCCATCCCTCTATTCCCTTCTGTCCCTCCCTTTATTCCCTCCTCCCCCCTGCCCATGCCTCCTCCAGTAACACTATTACTGCCTCCTGTCCCCTTGTCCTCTCCTCTCTATTTCCTGTTCCCCCTTCTGATTCCCTGCCCCCTCCCTCTGTTCCCTCTTGCCTCTCCCTATGCTCCCTCCCATCCCTCCTGCCCCTCCCCACACTCCCACCTTCCCTCTTTTCCTTTGAGACAAAATCAAAACAGTGAGGTACCGTATCAGTTTCCTCAAGTCGTTCTTGACTTTCCATGGCTGTCCTCGGAGGAAACAGAGATGAGAGGGGATGGTGTAACTCAACCTGTTTCTCTGCTCATTGAAGTCTGAATATCGCTGACATTTAAGGGCAGGTCTACACTACAGAGTTACTTCAGTATAACGTCATTGCTCAGGGGTGTGAAAAGTCCACACCTCTGAGCAACATAGTTATACCGACTTTAACCCCTGATCTAGACAGCACTATGTTGGCAGGAGAGCTTCTCCCACAAACATAGCTACCACCTCTCACAGAGGTGGATTAACTAAGCTAATGGGATAGCTCTCTCCCATCGGTGTAGAGCATCTTCATTAAGTGCTACAGTGCTCCATCCAACCCCCCTGCTTTCCTTGACGCCCCCTCCAGGATCCCTGCCCCATCCACCCCCCTCTCCTGTCCCCTGACTGCCCCCAGAACCAGGCAGGAGGGTCTCGTGGGCCACTGTAGTGGGTGCTCACCCCACCCCTAAGAGCCAGAGGTACCTGCCGGGGGGCGAGGTGGGAAGTCCCAGAGGTGCTTACCTGGGGCAGCTCCCAGGAAGCATCCGACATGTCCGTCTGGCTCCTAGGGGTGGGGGAGCGTAGCTGGGGGGGAACAGGGGGAGCGGCCGCTCCCCCCACTGATCACATCAAAAGTGGCGCCTTAGGTGCCGACTCCCTGGGTACTCCGGGGCTGGAGCCCCCACGGGGAAAATTGGTGGGTGCAGAGCCCCCACCGGCAGCTCCCTGCCCCGCGCCCGGCCCCAGCTCACCTCCGCTCCATCTCCTCCCCTGAATGCACCGCCCCGCTCTGCTTCTCTGCCCCCCACCCCCTGCTTCCCGTGAATCAGCTGTTCGGCAGGAAGCCGGGGAGGACTGAGAAACAGGCCGCGGCTTCCCGCTCAGGCCGAGGGTGGCGGAGGTGAGCTGGGGCGGGGAGCGGTTCCCCTGTGCGCCCCCCCCGGGTTACCTGCTGCGGCGCGGGCGGCCCTCCTTGCGCCCCCCCCCCCCCGCCCTGCCTGAGCTCACCGCCGCTCTGCCTCCTCCTCCCTGGGCCTGAGCGGGAAGCCGTCGCCTGCTTCTCAATCCTCCCTAGCTTCCCACCGAACAGCTGATTCATGGGAAGCCTGGGGGTGGGGACAGAGAAGCAGAGTGGGGCAGCGCATTCAGGCGAGGAGGTGGAGGCAGAGCGGAGGTGAGCTGGGGCTGGGGGTGGGGCAGGGAGCTGCTGGTGGGTGCTCTGCACCCACCAAATTTTCCTCTTGGCTGCTCCAGGGCTGGAGCACCAGTGGAGTCAGCGCCTAAGGTGCCCTTTTGGCCAGTTGTTAAATTTAGAAGCCCTTTTAGAACCGGTTCTAAAAGGGCTTCTAAATTTAACAACCGGTTCTAGAGAACCAGTGCGAACTGGCTCCAGCTCACCACTGCTAAGTGGGTGCTGAGATTTTGAAAATGTGGCTCTAACAGTGTGTAAGTTACAGACTAAAGTGGATCAGTAACTCACAGTAACTGTGATTATCAGCATCTCAGCCCATGTCTACATTACCACCAGTGTATTTATCCAGGCCCTGGTCTTTATCAGTATCAGGTATAAGAAATTCTTAGACCAGATGTTAACAGCCACGTAATATACAATTATTTCACACTTAGGATCTAATCCAAAACCCATTTAAATCCCCCAGAGCCATCCACATCCAGGTAACATGTTTCAGCACAGGCTTCCTGTCTCCTCTAAGGTTTGAAAATATATAAATCAAAACTCAGGATTGCCAACCTCCAAAATGATGAGACTGATTTAAAAAGAACCCAACACTGAATCTTTTTTTTTAATCTCAGGATTTCTATTTGCTGTTTGGTCACTGAGCCTGTCGGGGCCATTTTTCCAGCTTCCCTCTGAAAGCACAAAGCCTAGATATAAATTCCAGGAGCTGGGACTTTAAGAAAATATCACAAGATTCAAGATAAAAATCACAAGACTTGGCAAAAGTGCATATTAACAAATCTGTTTAAAAACTATCCATTTTCCAACTCTAATTATGGCCTCAAGACACTGAACTGAGAGAAGACAAGTAACTTGATATGGATATGAATATGGCAAATAGTATTTTATGATGATTTTTCTAGGTATGTATCCTAAACAGCACTTTGGCCCAGACTTTCAAGGTATTTAGCTCCTAACTTCCATTGATTTCGCTAAGGCTGTCTACAAACAGAGTTACAGCTCTTCAACTAAAGAAGGTGTTTTAAAACCAATTCACTTAACCCAGTGCAAACCCCTGTGCAAACACTCTTCATGTGCTGTAATCCTGGTTTTCACCAATTTGGCTGAACTCAATACCATACTGAATTGGGCTAAATGCATAGAAGGTCAGCAGATCTTCAATAGCATGTAGCAGATTGCAGTGGGAATGGGGCAACTGGTTTCATGTCTTGAGAAGGCATCAGCTTTCATGTGTTTGGGAAACAAACTGCCCTGTCCCATTGCACCCCTTATGCACAGTGCAATACAATGAGGGGTGTATCCAACTGAATCAACACAGAGACAATACTGTGGAAGCAAGCCACGCTTGGGAGTGAAAACTGCTGTCAGCGTAGGAATGTTAATGTTTGAATTCCCCAACTGCTGCATTTGAATTCTCTGTTAACACTGCCTTGTGATTCTGTTTTTCAGTTTCACTTTCGCGGTTTTAGAAAAGAAGATACAGTAGGTTGAAGAGCAAAATTGTGCCATTAAATTCCAGCCAGCACAAGTTCATGCAAACCTGGTACTGTCATTAAAATAGAAATGGTCTCTGTGCGTGTCAGGGTTCCCTCCCCACTCTGAACTCTGGGGTACAGATGTGGGGACCTGCATGAAAGACCCCCAAGCTTATTTCTACCAGCTTAGGTTAAAACTTCCCCAAGGTACAAATCCCTTGTCCTTGGACAGATGGTATTGCTGCCACCACCAAGTGATTTAGACAAAGATTCAGGGAAAGGACCACCTGGAGTTCCTATTCCCCCAAAATACCTCCCTGAGCCCCTTCACCCCCTTTCCTGGGGAGGCTTGAGAATAATATCCTCACTAATTGGTTACAAAGTGAGCACAGACCCAAACCCCTGGGTCTTTAGGACACTGAAAATCAATCCGGTTCTTAAAAGAAGAATTTTACTTAAAGAAAAGGTAAAAGAATCACCTCTGTAAAATCAGGATGGAAGATAACTTTACAGGGTAGCAAAAGATTCAAAAACACAGAGGAACTCCCTCTGGACTTAGTTTCAAAGTTACAGAAAACAGGAATAAACCTCCATCTAGCAAAGGGAAAATTCACAAGCTAAAACAAAAGATAATCTGATGCCTTTTTTGGCTTTACTTACTATCTTAGTAATTCTTTTTAGGCAGTTTTTTAAGAGATGCTTTTTTCTGCCTGGCTCCCAGAGGACACACAAACAAAGAGCACAAACAAAGCCTCCCCCCCCCGCCTCGATTTGAAAGTATCTTCTTTCCCCATTGGTCCTTTTGGTCAGGTGCCAACCAGGTTATTTGAGCTTCTTAACCCCTTACAGGTAAGGAGGAATCCGAGGCTACCCTCAGCTGTATGGTTATGGCAGTGCATCACTTTGTTTACAATGAGGACTCAGCCAGTAGCATCATTTCTCCTCCCCAACCCACCCCCTGCCCCCCACTGCAAAACTGATTAAGAGATTTCTGAGTTTTTCCATGTTAGATGCAATAATCTCTTAGCTACCATTTTTGAAATAAAAGAGTGCAGCTGAACTCATGACGAGGTTGTTAGTGCAGCACTGAATGCAGGACAAGATCTCTTTAAGGCATAGGCACCGACTTTCTAGATTTTCTGGGGGGTGTTTGACTCCCCCACTCTGTCCTATGCCCCACCCTCAATCCACTCCTGCTCACCCCCTCTCTCAGGGTGCCCCATATTCAACTGGTGCCTCCCCATAATGGGGGGCACGATCTAAAGGACAGGTCATGTGTACCCCCTGTGCCCAGCCCCGGGGTCACTTTGCTCTCCCCACCCCATGGTTTCAGTTTCAGTTTGTCCTCCCGCTGTGCCCCTCCCCAGCACATTCTGCTGCTGTCTCTGGCAGTCAGGGACCTGGAGTTGGGGGGGGGGGGAGCAGAAGGGCATGCCTCATGCCCTGCAGCTGCCTGAGAGAGTCTGGCTGGGGAGGCGGCTTCTGCTCCCCACCTGGCTCAGTCACGGGTTTTGCCTGTTCTGGGAATCAGGCCAGGAATAACCACAAACAAAGGGTGAACTAGAGCAGCACTGAGGCTTGATTTATTGCTTCCCTTATTTGCACAATTATACTCTCTCTCTTTCTCTCTCTCTCTCTCTCACACACACACACACACACACACACACACACACACCACATTCATGCTGGCAGGCTGCATGTGCGGATGCTGGTTTCGATTTCGGTGGCTGGGGCTGGCCAGGCCACAGCTGCCCAGAGATCGGCCCACTAGGCTACAAGAGTCCCCGGATTCCCTTTGGATCTGCGGGAGGTCTCTACGGCTTCCAGTCTGGTCCCGAGTTTAGTGTGCTGTTACATTTCCTTTTCTGGTAACCCCACCTGGCCGCCCATCTCGAAATGTATATCTTCACCCAGATAATACCATGATGTGACGGAACAGGGAGTGGGGAGTGTGACGGTGCCCCCCATAAGGCTTTATGGAAATATGCTTATGAATATACATGATTTGTTGCATATCTATGTAAAGGTTATGATCTACTGAATCTATTAATCCTATCTGCATGCATGTATCATTTTTGTATTTGAAGTTATGAATATTGGCTGTGTACAGGTTTGATTTCTAAATAACCTTAGTGGAGCATTTGGTCAGTTCCTGGAGAAAAGAATGTGCAAATCAAGAAGCACTTAAAGGATAATGAATCTTGGAAGGCTCAAATCCACATAAGAAGTCTTCCTGGAGACATTCAAGATACCATGTGGGCAATGGCTGCTGCCTGTGAAAACTGAGAGTCATGCATGGACATGTGACTTGCCCAGGTGACTCCAGAACTCCATCTTGGAGCTGGACTTTGCATAGGAGAGAGGAGGGGGTCTCCACCCACAAGAGAAAGTCTATTTAAGCCAGTGGGAGACCCCTCCATTTGGTCTTCAGCTGGCTAAAGAGGGAGCCCCTCTACCCCCAAAGAGACTTGAAATAAACTGGAACAAAGGACAGTGACTGCAGGGAGTGTGAGTGATTGCTGGACCCAGACTAGGAGATTAATCTGTAAAAGGAAGCTTACTGGAATTGATGAGATTTTATCTGTACTCAGTTGTATTACTGTATTCGGCGTAGATTTGCTTGTTTTATTTTATTTTGCTGGGTAATTCACTTTGTTCTGTCTGTTACTACTTGGAACCACTTAAATCCTACTTTCTGTATTTCATAAAATCACTTTTTACTTATTAATTAACCCAGAGTGTGGATTGATATCTGGGGGGAGGCAAACAACTGTGCAAATATCTCTATCAGTGTTATAGAGGGCGAACAATCTATGAGTTTACTCTGTATAAGCTTTATACAGGGTAAAATGGATTTATTTGGGTTTAGACCGCACTGGGATTTGGGCATCTGAGTGTTAACGACAAGAACACTTCTGTAATTGGCTTTTGATTAAGCCTGCAGCGGTTTGGGGCACGTGGATCAGACCCTGGGTCTGTGTTGGAGCAGACTGGGCATGTCTGGCTCAGCAAGACAGGGTGCTGGAGTCCCAACCTGGCAGGGAAAGCAGGGGCAGAAGTAGTCTTGGCACATCAGGTGGCAATTCCCGGGGGGCGGGGGGGGTCTGTGATCCAACCCGTCACAGGGAAGATTAAAGGTTAATAGGTGATTTGATCACAAGCAGTAAATACTTACATGGGGAGAGATCTTAGTCAGCCACGGGCTCTTTAATCTAGCAGACAAAGGCAGAATGAGATCCAGTGGTTGGAAGCTGAAACAAGGCAAATTCAGAGTAAAAATAAGGCTTAAATTTTTAACAGAGAGAGGACCTGCTTTCTGAGGGATATCTTGGATTTTCCATAACTTACAGTCCTTAAGTAAAAAGAAAAGGAGTACTTGTGGCACCTTAGAGACTAACCAATTTATTTGAGCTGTAGCTCACGAAAGCTCATGCTCAAATAAATTGGTTAGTCTCTAAGGTGCCACAAGTACTCCTTTTCTTTTTGCGAATACAGACTAACACGGCTGTTACTCTGAAACCAGTCCTTAAGTAGATACTAGACATATTTCTAAAAGATACACTCTAACCCAGAAAGAATTTTTTGGTGTGATACAGGACCAACTGGGTGGGTTCTTTGGCCTGGGTTATGCAGGAGGTCATGTTATACCAATAGAATAAAAACCAGCAGGATCTTATTAAGGGGGAGAAGGCAAAATGCCGTATTTTTTGTGAATACAAAAAGAATCAGAATAAGCAATCAGTTATAGCTATAACATTTCATTTCTCTCACACATTCTCTCACACATTCATTCATTCATTCATTCATTCATTCACACAGAGTTCTGCAAGGTAGTTATAGTTACCAGCCTGGGGGTTGCTTGGGCCAAGTCACTGGCCAGGTAGCCTGGACACGAGGATGGAGTTGAGTCTTGTCAGGTGCGCACCTGATGCTCCTGGAGGATGGTTGCAGAACCAGACTCGGAGTTCTCCGTCTCTAGGTTCTGTTTTTGTAGGAATTCATTCCTATTCCAGTCCATGGAATCTGCTTCATCATGCTGCTTTGACATTTGAAGTGATAGTCAATCACTATTCCCACGTTTGAAGCGATGTTTAATCAGCAGATGGAACATCCATGACAGCTTGGTGTTATCTTGTTCTTCAGTTCTTCACATGCTTGGGTGCTTGGGGGTGGATTGTGGATTCCGGTTTGCCCTTGGGGTCACCCGATCATCTCACTCCATGCATTTCTTCAGCCAATTAATGTTGGGGTTGTAATTCTCAGGCTGGCACCTTAACCTTTAATATTTCATTTCTCATTCAATCATACACACATACAATCACACTCCAACGTATATCCTGTCACATCTGCATTTTAATCCTTTAACATAACTATTCTAAAAACAGTGGGACATGGCAGACTTCAATAAGTCTATTTATTCCACTTGTTCCATTTAAAAGGAAACAAAAAAGATAAGCATGCAAGAGTGGGGGGGGGGGGTGGAGTTATTCTGGAGTTCAGGAAAACAAAGTTGTACCAGCCATAAAGGACAGCTATTATCTTGTTACTTTTAGAACAAACTCTTAGTCTCTGGATGTACTTCTACAATTAACACTGACCTTGTAAAACTGACAGGCAATTTCAATCAACACAGACTCATCAAGGTGGCTGAGAAACATATTTCTTTTTAATGGTCAGGCCAATTTCTGGGGTCTGCTGCGGAGTCACTCTTTCTTATATTTCCCATATCAGAAATATACCAGTTATTAATCTAGTCCAACAGTCAGACCAGATGATCTGAATGGTCCCCTCTGCCTGACAGTTCATGAATGTGTTGGGGTGAGATTTGACACCTGATGAGACTCATATTGGCCCCTCATCATTCCAATTTAAATCAAATTTCCAAACATAATTTATTTGGTTACCAGGTTCTGGAATTGGCTGTATCCCTTGGTGAGGTTCGATGCTTACTGCTTTGGGGTTTAGAAGAGATTCAGACACCCGTTATTCAAAATGGAATAACTGGGAAGTTGAGATTCATGTCAGGGTCAGAAATACAATCAGTGCACTGGACAAAATCTTCCTATTTCTTATTGGCCCTTGGAACTGGTGACATCAGGGATATGTGTACACACCAGCTGTGGGTAGATGGCTCAAGCTAGCCCACCAAAAGTAGCAGTGTGACCAGAGCATCTCCAGCAGCAGCACGGCTAGCCACCCGAGTACATACCCAGGGGATTGGACTGGTGTGTACTCGGGTGGCTAGCCAGAGCCCTCAGCTGTGCTGCTATGACCCCACTGCTATTTATAGGCCCTAACTTAACCAGAACTAGCATGTGTACATCTACCCGAGCTGGGAATTACACCTCCCAGCTACTGTGCAGACATTCCCTGAGAGCAATGAAGAGTACAAGGGGCCAGGAGTGCATCACATGGCTTTTAACCTTCCCTGTTTACATTTCAGCTATTGGTCATTAGAATTTTCAGTGTTATTAATCATTTAAATCATGGTTTTAAAGGGATTTTGGATGCCCAAATAGGCAGAAATCAGCCTTGACTGATATCCACTAATTATGGCCCCAGTCCTGCAAAGACTTACACCTGTGCTTCACTTTACTATGTTCAATGTGATTACTCGCTTGTTAAGCTTGTGCGTGTGTTTTTAGGATGAGGTCCTGAAATTAAATCATTCCAGCCTAGGTGATAAAATGAACACTGAAATAAAAAATGATTGTGACCTCCCCAGTAATTCACAGACCTGCTGAGTTCAGTATTAATTTTAATACTGTTTGAAAAAATCAAGGAAGATATAAGGACTAGGAAAGTACTGTGTCACTGGAGTCTTTGTAATCAGACTACAGGAGTAAACTAGAAAGACAGCTCCCGGGTCCTTTCTGTGTAGAGTAGCCCCTGTGTCTTTGTGGCATCAGGAAAATTTTAAGAAGCGTTTCAATCACATAATGTGCTGCATAAATCTGCAGAATGTCACCAAAATGCTCAGGCTGCCAAACATTTAAAACTCTCATGATAATATGTGGATGAAACAGATGAAAGCTCATTGCCCATTTAGACCCCACAGAAGACTTGGCATTTACTGTTAGCAAAAAAGAGGACTGAATAAACACAGTTAATGAAGTCCACGTCTTAGATATTCCTTTAACAATACTGTACAAATTTCCCATAAAGGATAGTGCCCTAGCTTACACCTCACTACCGGGGTGGCTATTCTAGTCATTACCAGGATGCTTCTCTAACAGTTTGGACACTGGGAGGTAAATATGAAAGGCAGGAGTTGGTAGCAGCAATCACAGCTCTGCATGTTGTAAAATGTCCTGCTACATTTATCTCGGGCATTTCTACACAAATCATTAAAGCTCTGTCCTGATTGTGTCAGGGACATGCCAGCATCTATCTGTTGCCATCAGTGTGAAAATCAATCAATATTGTTTAGATTCTGAGCTCCTTACTTTGCTCTTACTCAGTTTTCAATGATCTTTATTCCCTTTTACTCCACTGAACCCCCATGCAGTTTCCCTGACAAAGGCTCTCCAGGACTGGCCCAGAGATTTTTGTTCCAATAAATTTTCCAGTTTCTTGTAATAAAGAATGTCACCTACCTCCTGTTCTCTAGCAGAATCAACAGCAAACACAGCTCCTGATGAAGCTTTGCTGTGTTTGCTTCCTGCAGTATAAATAGTCAATTGGAACTGAAAGTAAAATGTTTACAAGGAGGCTGGCTCTGTGCCTTCTGCTGATTACTGGAAATCACACAGCATTAGAAGAACTGTAGCCACCTGAACTCACAGAAATTCTGCATCCCTCTATTCCCCCAACTGACAGTTGGCCCAATCCCCTACACAGCATGTGGATTGCACTCTCAGCAAATTTGCGGATGATACTAAACTGGGAGGAGTGGTAGATACGCTGGAGGGGAGGGATAGGATACAGAAGGACCTAGACAAATTGGAGGATTGGGCCAAAAGAAATCTGATGAGGTTCAATAAGGATAAGTGCAGGGTCCTGCACTTAGGATGGAAGAATCCAATGCACAGCTACAGACTAGGGACCGAATGGCTAGGCAGCAGTTCTGCGGAAAAGGACCTAGGGGTGACAGTGGACGAGAAGCTGGATATGAGTCAGCAGTGTGCCCTTGTTGCCAAGAAGGCCAATGGCATTTTGGGATGTATAAGTAGGGGCATAGCGAGCAGATCGAGGGATGTGATCGTTCCCCTCTATTCGACATTGGTGAGGCCTCATCTGGAGTACTGTGTCCAGTTTTGGGCCCCACACTACAAGAAGGATGTGGATAAATTGGAGAGAGTCCAGCGAAGGGCAACAGAAATGATTAGGGGTCTAGAACACATGACTTATGAGGAGAGGCTGAGGGAGCTGGGATTGTTTAGCCTGCAGAAGAGAAGAATGAGGGGGGATTTGATAGCTGCTTTCAACTACCTGAAAGGGGGTTCCAAAGAGGATGGCTCTAGACTGTTCTCAATGGTAGCAGATGACAGAACGAGGAGTAATGGTCTCAAGCTGCAGTGGGGGAGGTTTAGATTGGATATTAGGAAAAACTTTTTCACTAAGTGGGTGGTGAAACACTGGAATGCGTTACCTAGGGAGGTGGTAGAATCTCCTTCCTTAGAGGTTTTTAAGGTCAGGCTTGACAAAGCCCTGGCTGGGATGATTTAACTGGGAATTGGTCCTGCTTCGAGCAGGGGGTTGGACTAGATGACCTTCTGGGGTCCCTTCCAACCCTGATATTCTATGATTCTATGATTCTATGATTGTCCAGTGTGATGGGGGAGTGCTGATGAACCTGGAAGTCTTGGAATTCAGGTTCAGGACACAGTTTATGGGTCTAATCTCAATTTACCCTGCAGCTGCACCCCAGTAACGGAGGGCAGAATTGAGCCGACAGAGCTCATTCCAGTGTCAGGCTGTCACATATCATGCAGTGTGGTTGGCAGGAGAAGGGCGTGACTGCTTTCTTCCCTCATCACATTTGGAGGGTGAGTTCTCAGAGAGAGACTGTTTTTACCCTTTCCCTGTGATGTCTCTGCAGCTGTCAACTGCATTCAGCGGACAGGGCCCCACACTCATGTGAGCAGATGGGGGCCTGGATTTGGGGGGAGGCAGCAATAGGGTCCAAAATGGTCAATAGGGGGTGGGGATACGGTGCACCTGAGGGCACAGCACACTCAGTAGGAGAAGGGTGTAAGGCCCACCATTTGGGGCAGACACAGTCCTTCACACTTGGGGGGAAATGTGGGGAATAAGGTATAAAGTTGTTGTCCCCTTAGCTGACTGGAAGCAGATTTTCAGGCCTTGCTGGTCAATTTCTCAAGAGAAACAGAAATCAGGGATGCAGAGTCTGGTGTTTTCTTAGGCTTTTTATTCACCTGAAGGTTTTACTGCTTTAACTACAGTGGCATAATTAAAGGAGAAAAAAACCCTGGTGTAGACACAGCTTCGACCAGCAAAATAGTAAGTGTATCTAACATTCAGGCTTTTGCAGGCACAACTGTGTTGTAAAAATCCCCACACCCCTAACCAAGGTAGGTATGCAGGCAACCCTTTTCCATATAGACCTGCCTTTAGTCTAATTTGTGTGTTTACAATATGTATGTCAGCTCAGCTTCCCTGGACAGAGACAGCCCAAGCTGCGGATGTGCAATGCCCTTTTGCAGGAACCTCAGCTAAAACAGTACTGCCCTGTCCCAGGAAGTAGCTGACTGAGCCTCTGTCTCTCTGTAGGGTCTTAAACTAAACTAAGAGACAAACCAAGAAGCGTTCTGCACATACAACCTGCTTAATGAGGGTCTGGTTACCCCTATGTCAATGACCTCAAAGGTGAGGGAAATTGGGGTCACTCGTTGTTGCTCCTTTTTGACCCTAACAACTAGTCAAAATTCGGGGCCCTGGGAATGTTCCAGGTGGAAGTAAAATTTGATGAAATTTGGTATTTTCTTGTTTATTTACAAGGCACCTACAAGGCTCTGCTTCTGTAAATGCAGCAGGAACCAAGAACAAACAAGCAGTTCCTGAGTTTACAGTCCCAAACCTCTTTAGCAACAGACCTGCAAGCCCTCTCTCTAGCATCTTGCGAAGTCACACTGTGCCCACAGCCCATTGCTTTGCTTTCTTACTATGTGCTTCTACCTCTCTCTCTGTTCATGGTTTTTGTGTGTCCTCCCTTCCCTCACACACCCACCTGGTCACAATACCCAAGGGAATCCTCCTGCCAGTTTCTGGGCACACTTCATTAGGCTGTGTTTATTTGAAATTATTGGAATTATTATCAGTCTTGTGTACAGAAAGTTATTTTCATCCATCACAGCCCTCCATGCAGTGTTAAGAGTGATGGCATCTTGCTGAAGTTATAAATTAGATGTTGGAGTATGGCTAAGGCAACCAGTAATGATAATGGCGGCTGTGTTCAACTCTGAAACAACAAGATGTGAATGCTGACTTCTGCCCTACATTGTTGCACAATATTGAGCTGGAGTGAATTCCAGTGCCAGGAGTGAAGTTTATGGAACATTTTCCTCTGCTCCTCAGGAGGTTCCTGCTAGCTTTTGGATCGAGACAGTAGGCAATCTTTTTCATCAAGTGTTCTAAATGGGACCGGTAGGTTAGACTGCACTCCACTTTGACTCCTAAATAAGTGACAACTGTAAAAGGATTGGACTGTGAGGGATTGATTGGCCAGGCCATTGTTCAGGTGGAAGTTTATGGCCACTGTCTTAGACTCAATGTAAACCTTCACTGATGAAGAAAAGTGGCCAGAGAATCCATTATCCTGGCTGAGTGACCCTTCAATATTACCCACACCAGCAAGTCAGATGTCATCAGCATATATATACTTATCAGCCTTAGCTGTTGGTAGGTATATATGTTGAAGTATATATGTTGAAAAAAGGAGGAGGTAGAACAGATCCTTGGGGGAACCCATTACGGAGATGCCTAAGTGGGCTGACTTGGTAGCCAGCTTGCAAAATGAAGATTTGATTCTTCATCATTTCCATGATAAATCACACTGTAGTCTTACAGGGAATAGTCTGCAACAACACAGCGGTCAGCCCCACATGCCAGACATTGTCATATGCAACTAACAGATCCACCAGAGTGGTACCAATTTTCTTACCCTTCTCAAAGACATCTTTGATGTGTTAGGTGAGTGATCAGATCTTGCGTACACCATCTTCATCCGAAGCCAGTCTGCCAAAGTGAAGCTGTGGCTTGATAACCTCATTGATGCACATCAGAATCAGTCTCTCCATTAGCTTGTATGTGTCACAAAGGAGAGAAATGATGTGAGAAAATGTACCCCTTTGACCACACTGTACACATTATTGTAATAATCTTTGTACAAAGTATGCCTGGTGAGGTATCATATAAAAACTCACAATTTGTTGATTATTATTGTCCTGATAAAATGTGTGCTGCAACATTGTATGTGAAGTTATAAGATTCATCTGTATGGTGCTGTTTACACATGTTCCAAACTGAGGTTGGCAAACAGGTCCGTCTCAAACAAAAGCATGTGTTCTCAGCTTCATTTGGACTTAAGCTGTAAACAGAGTCATCAAGCAGGAAGGGGAGACAAAGGAAACTCAAAAAAGTGAGAAAAAGCAACTGGGAATGTCCTTCCCCATAAACTTTTGTCTCTTGAATCTCAGCTGCAAATATTTTTCAAGACAGGAGCTGAAACTACAAAAAGGAAGGACAACCCCCCGAAAGTAACCTCCCCTCACCCCCTCCCCACGATGGCACCTGAAGTGACAAAGAAATCATTCATTGGATTCAGGGAAAAAGGGTTCTGACCTAATGAGTTTGGTCAGTAAGATTGCTGAAAGCATGTTGTAACAAACACAATTAACATAATTTGTTAAGTTAGGCATATGTTGTGTTTTGTCTTTATTTTTCTTGGAACTATTTCTGACTTTTATGTCTCATTTCTTCTACTCACTTAAAAATCTATCTCTTTGTAGTTAATAAACTTGTTTTATTTAATAAAGTGGGTTTAAATTGAAGTGTCTGGGAAATTGCACTTGTTGTGTGCATATTATTTCTATTAAAGAAATAATAGACATATAATTTGTATTCTCCAGGACAGGGCTGGGCAGTACAGAACATACATTTCTGGGGGTGGAATCTAAGACTGGGGGTGTGTTGGAATCACCCTGCAGTATGACCTAGGCTGGTAAGAGCCAAGGTGTGGCTGGCTGACTGCTGCACAAACAAACATGGCTGGGAACGACTTACATGCTGGAAGCTGTTTATGAGTAGCCCAGACTGGAGACTACAGCAGCAAGGCATTGTAAAGGGTACTCCAAGTTACAGGGCAGGGGTGACACAGCTATTCATTAGTCTGGATTGTACCCTGGTGTGTCACAGATGGGTTCACACTATTAATGACTCTGGAAAATAAGACTAGAGTGTACATTGACCAATCTGGGACCTGCTACTCACTACCTGCATCTTGAGCTGCTCCTGATTTTATAACTCTTTGTTCGCTGTTTAATTTCCCCCTCCTCGGGACCCGTTTGTTGTTTACAGCAGTTAGACAAAGATGCAGCAAACGAAATCCTTCCCCCTTTAATGGCAATCTCAATATTGGGATAGACAATGTCTCCCCATTCAATCCCCCAAGGTTTTAGCCTCTCTTAACCTGAGAAACTGGCTTTAATCAGCTTCATAGGGAAATTTCTGGGCAGGAGCTGTTGGGGTAGATATTGGCCTTGATTCTGGGCTTTGCCAAGGAGAGCTGATCCATGGGACACAGACTGTTCTAACTTACAGCAGCCTCTTTGAGGGCCACAGTAGGGCTTTAATGTGGCCCAGTAAAGGGGAACACAGACCATTAAATGACCATTTAAATCCCTCTCAGGAACAGCTCCCTTCACTCCCTCTTCTCTGGCCTCTGGTTTCCCTCCACCCTTGTTCTGTCCCCTACGTCGTTAACCAGAGCTTGTCCTTGGCAGCCTGCCTGGTGGGGAACCCCTGGCCTGGCCTGCTTTTGACAAAACTGTGAGCAATAGCACAGGCAGGTCCTGAGGTTATTCATCCAGAAGGATCCCTCAATAAAACATGGAAACCCCAGTACCTGCCTCAGCTGCGCCTCACAGCTTTTTTCCAAAAAGCAGCAGCTGAGTGACCTGAACAAGTGTTTGGTCAGGTTCAGTGCCCCTATTCCCTGGTCAGGCAGCCATGAAAATGACAAAAATCATGTCAATTTCAGTCATCTCCCTGGACTCCCAAACTCCTGGGCAGCCCACCTGGCAGGTGACAGGGGAGAATGAGGAACTCTCTCTCTGGGTGTTGTAGATTGGCACCTCTGCAAAAAGTGATGCTGTGAATAAGAAACAGAACACAAACCAAATAAGACATCATGAGAAAGCAAGGACTTCTGACCATTGCCGAATGAACAGAAAGTTGCTGAAAAAGTACAGGAAATGATTGATTTTGAATGAGCAGCATGAACAGGTATAAAAACGTGGGGAGATCTTTCTCATGGGACCTCAAATGCAGGAAAGGCCACACCATGGGTATGAAGATGTTTGAGTGCCTATACACTATATGTGAATGCATACATGTGTTGGAGACCCCAGGGCATGGCCACTAGTTAAGTCGAGGGGATGGAAGGCCATAAGGGTCGAGGAAGTCTCCCTGCTGTAGGCCTAAGGGCTTCTTTTCAACCCCCCTTAATAGAACTCAGGCCTGGCTGGTTTGAGTAAGCTCTTTTGCTCTTAAAACAATGTTGCAGCCGCAGATAATGCCTTATAGTGTAAGGTTTGCTGATGCCAAGTTAAAGATAACAGGAGAGACAGCTACAAGGCCAGCCAGGATGTGCTGGTTGTTTAAGTTGCTAGGAATGCTTGTTAAAGGTTGCAGGAAATAAATATTGTTGTAATCATATAAGGAAGGCAGAGTATTTGTGCAAAGTTTTGATTGGCTGATGTGTAGTGCAGTAGCATTAAGGAATATAAAAGTGTGTGTAATGACCTGCTCTGGTGTGCAGGATTTGAGATTCTATTCTCCCTGTACCTTGTTTGCAGCTGCAAATAAACGTTTCTGCTTCTCCACCCCGTTGTGTTTATTGGGTGACGCATACTGGGCAACGAACCCCTGCTATTGTTTGCCTCTGGCACTGGGTGCCAGCAACACATGGAAGAAATATTTTTGGTAGACCACTCCAGAGAAATAACGGGAAAAGACCTGAATTGTTGGAAGAGTAGCTCATCAGCAGGTAACATTAGCTGTGCTGGCAGCCACATTCAATACTGTCTAGTGGTCCCTTTTAAAATTGCAACACACATCCACAAAGCTATCTCATTATTGTCCTTCACCACCTCCCTCAAATCTCTGCTTTTCCACGATGCTGGCAAAACTTTTGCCAATGGAGAGGCTGTTGGTGTGCCAAGACCATTGTCTCTCACACTGACAAATATTGGCTCAATGTTTCCGATTATTTATCATAAAGTATGAAGAATTCTGTTTCCCAGAAAGGGCCAGAGAAGGAAAGAGATGAAAGCGAAAGATCAGTAGCCGTAGGTGGTGGAGGGGCACAGGCAATGGTGAGCTGGAGCCTGTTCACTAGAACCGGTTGTTAAATTTAGAAGCCCTTTTGGAACCAGTTGTTCCACGAGGGACAACCGGTTCTACAAAGGCTTCTAAATTTAACTGGCCAAAAGTGGCGCCTTAGGCACTGACTCCACAGAGTCCAGCCCTGGAGCACCCAAGGGGAAAATTTGGTGGGTGCAGAGCACCCACCGGCAGCTCCCCGCCCCACCCCCAGCCCCAGCTCACCTCCGCTCTGCCTCCGCCTCCTCCCCTGAACGTGCCAGCCCGCTCTGCTTCTCCGCGCCCCCCCCACCCCCCACCCCCAGTCTTCCCGCGAATCAGCTGTTCGCGCAGGAAGCCGGGGCAGGCTGAGAAGCAAGCAGCGGCTTCCTGCTCAGGCCCAGGGAGGCGGAGGTAAGCTCGGGCGGGGGGGTGGGTGCGAGGAGGGCCGCCCGCGCTGTAGCAGGTAACCCAGGGGGGCGGGGATGCACAGGGGAACCGCTCCCTGCCCCAGCTCACCTCCGCCACCCTCGGCCTGAGCGGGAAGCCGCTGCCTGCTTCTCAGTCCTCCCCGGCTTCCCGCCGAACAGCTGATTCGCGGGAAGCCGGGGTGGGGGGCAGAGAAGCAGAGCGGGGCAGCGCATTCAGGGGCGGAGGCAGAGCGGAGGTGAGCTGGGGCCGGGCGCGGGGCGGGGAGCTGCCGCTGGGGGCTCTGCACCCACCAATTTTCCCCGTGGGGGCTCCAGCCCCAGAGTACCCAGGGAGTCGGTGCCTAAGGCGCCACTTTTGATGTGATCAGTGGGGGGAGCGGCCACTCCCCATGCTCCCCCCTGGCTACGCTCCCCCACCCCTACGAGCCAGAGGGACCTGCCGGATGCTTCCTGGGAGCTGCCCCAGGTAAGCACCTTGCAGAACAACCTGTTCTAAAAGGGCTTCTAAATTTAACAACCGGTTCTAGCGAACCAGTGTGAACCGGCTCCAGCTCACCACTGCCTGTGACCTTGTGCCACTGCCCCCTTTGGACCTAGTTTAAAACATTCCTCAATAATTTGGAGAGTCAGTGCACTGAGATGCTTTTCCCCTTCTTGGTGAGGTGAACCCCATCTCTTCTCAGCACACCTTTTTCTCAGAACAACGTCCCATGGTCAAGGAAGCTGAGCACATACACATGTTAAGAGGGTGACTTGCTCTCGGATACACCATCCTCATCTGAAGCCAACCTGAACAAAGGGTAGTTGTGGTTTATAACCTCATTGAGGCACATCAGAATCAGTCTCTCCATAAGCTTATGGAGACACAAAGGAGAGCTATAGGTTGGTAGTTCTGGGGATCTTCCAATGGTTTCCCAGGTTTCAGAATGGTCCTATGATGTTTGCCCCAAACCAGATTTTCGGGATGCAGTTGTCCTGGAAAGATTGGTTAAAGTTCTGAAGTGTGTTGACACTACATTTTAGAAAAGGAATGAGTTGTTTTTGTTTTTGTTTGAAAAGGAGGAAACCATAGGACGAAGCCTTCAACACAGTGGACGCTGTGGAGATATCTACACAGGCCTAGGGCCTGATTGCATTATTCCAGTTGTAAAACGATAACTCCACTGAACTCTAGGGAGTCAAGCTGATATAGAAATGGAGAAACACAATGGTGAGGAGGGTTCCTGATAATTTTAAATAATAAATGTGAGATACTGTAAGAGACCAGGATTTTCAGAATAGAAGTTTCTTGAACAAACTGATAAATCAAGGTGTGACAATTCATGATATAATAGAGAATAACCAGCATGGCTTCCAAAAGAAAAATGGAGTCACATGGTGTAAAGCAGCCTTGATGGGCTGGGCAAATTGGCCTAGTATGTGTGAATGAATGTGAATGAAGAAAATTTTGGTTAAGTACAGAAAATATTTTATTTTCTGATTTTTCTCGCTCGATAGTTTAAATCAAGGGCAGGAACCAGAAACTCAACCAGCCCTGGAGACAGACCTACCCAAAAGTATTTCCTTTTATATTTTTTCCTTCTATATGTATAATTAACAGGTTTAATTAATGAAATGAAATACCATTGAATTGAATTTAAAAACTTTATCCAAGATGGAACAAGGGGAAAGATGTACTAATTTTTTCCTTAGTAACATTTAAAATCCCAGCTCAGGGTCACAAATTTAAAGGCATAAAAAGGTGTATTAATATAACACTGAAAACATTAGTAGATTATGATTTTCAGAGAGGCAGTAATGTGTTGTATTTTGTGATACTAGCTGTTGCTCCTAAATCTCAAGTAGTTTGTACAGGGGCCTCTTACACAGAAACAGCAGACTGGAATCTGAGTAACCAGACTGTACGTGGTAGTAGCTCGGATGTGGTCTCCAAAGTGATTGTACTTCTGAGTCATTTAGGCATATTTGAAAGTCCCACCCAAAGGCACTTAAATATGGATGTCAGAGCCTAAAATTAGACTCATATTAGTAAAAATTTTGGCTACTGTGTTTTGCATTTCTATAACCATCCTCATGTTATTAGGAGCCCAGTTTGAAAACAACAGCGTACAAAACACTAACATTTATATTGAAGAACATTTTCACGCAATAAGAATATTGGAGAAAGTTCTGTCCAAGCTAGGGATGGAGCAGCACAGACACAAGAACCTCAGGCTGAGTGATGGCCTGGAGATGTGCCCAGAAAGTCTAAAGGAAGGGACTGCTCAGACAGTGGGAGATTTCCTAAGGAAGGTCATGGCTCTGAATGGCTAGTGTAATGTGGTGAGACACCACCGTGGGTTTGGCTCTGGTGGCTACAGTTTCAAGCTTAACAGAGTGAAAGTCACCTCTGTTACTTGCTTCAAATTTAGTGTTTCTAGGAACACAAAAGACCAAAGGTAGTAACCACAGATACATTTACCAGTACAAGGTTTAGTTTCTTTTATAAGTTTTATTAAAGTTACAATTAAAGTTATAATTACCCAAGCATATCAAAAGTCATTACAAACCGATGCAATACGTAAAGCTAAGGTTTTGTAGGCTTTAACCTACAGGGTAGAGGATGGTAAATACCTTACAGGGTAATCAGATTCAAAACATAGAGCACCCCTCTAGGCAAAACCTTAAGTTACAAAAAGACACAAAAACAGGAATATACATTCCATTCAGCACAGCCTATTTTACCAGCCATTAAACAAAATGAAATCTAGATAAATATCTAGCTAGATTACTTACTAACTTTTTACAGAAGTTCTGAGCTGCATTCGTGATCTGTTCCTGGCAAAAGCATCACACATTGACCCTTTGTTCCCCCCGCTCCAGCTTTGAAAGTATCTTGTCTCCTCACTGGTCATTTTGGTCAGGTGTCAGCAAGGTTATCTTAGCTTCTTAACCCTTTACAGGTGAAAGGGTTTTGCCTCTGGCCAGGAGGGATTTTATAGCACTGTATACAGAAAGGTGGTTACCCTTCCCTTTATATTTATGACACCAGCATACTAACTAAACTTACTAGCAACATTCAATTAGTCTCTGTGGTGCCTTGCGCTGTTAGTAGGACATGTGGGTCTCCCTTGAAGTAGCAGTACTTCTGTTGTCAGGAGGTGGTGAGTCTGTTTATTCTGACAGTGCCATGTCCTGGCCTCTCTTATCTTGACTTGCTGTGGTTGTTCTCTACGTGAGGTCTTCTCAGGCAATACAGACTCAGTCCCCCTTATATCCCTCCCTTCTCAAAGTTGGAGAAAGTGTCACCTATTCCTTCTTGATACGTGTCCATCTGGGGTGACATCCTCCTAAGACAACCTCATTTGACATCACTGCTGTTTGTAAACATTGATTCACATCACAGATGCACCCTGCATCATTTTCATAAAGTGGTAGCTGTTAGGATATAGATATTCAGGCCTGTCTGTGAAGGCCTATACTCTAAGAATTTAGGAGTATTCTTATCACTTGGCTAGTTATAGAGGTATAAAAGAAAGAATCAAAGTCACTGTCTGCCAGTGTAAGGTCCTTCTCTTACTGTGACAGTCTGAGACCCTGTTCTTAGGCTAAGGCCTTTGGCTAAGCAGCAGAGGCAGCCATAAGCTGGGAAGCGAATGGTCACATCCTCACATTCCAAACTAGTCACATTGAAAGAAGGTGCTATTGGGCTGTTAGGAATACAATCCTGTCCTGATAATGCCTATCGCCTCCAGAGAAAGGGAAGTGCCTAGAAGAAGTAAAAGGAAACTTAGTTTGATAGCGTCCTGTCTGGCAAGAACTCTCTTATCAATAGCTGGGATGTGAAATCCTCATTTCTGTGTTTGTTCTATCACTGTAGTCCCCATTTCCCCATTGTTTGTCTGTATAATCTCTGTCTGGTTCTGTGATTGTTTCTGTCTGCTGTATAATTAATTTTGCTGGGTGTAAACTAATTAAGGTGGTGGGATATAATTGGTTCCATAATCATGTTACAATATGTTAGGATTGGTTAGTTAAATTTCAGTAAAATGATTGGTTAAGGTGTAGCTAAGCAGAACTCAAGTTTTACGATATAGTCTGCAGTCAATCAGGAAGTGTGTGGGTGTGTGGGTGGGGGAAATGGGAACAGGGAATGGGGGTGGGGAAATTGGAATCGTGTTTTGCTAAAGGGGGAAATGGGAACAGGGAATGGGGGTGGGGAAATTGGAATCATTTTTGGCTAAGGGCAGAAATGGGAACAGGGACACAGGTGTAAGGCTCTGTGGTGTCAGAGCTGGGAAGGGGGACACTAAGGAAGGAAACTGGAATCATGCTTGCTGGAAGCTCACCCCAATAAACATCGAATTGTTTGCACCTTTGGACTTCGGGTATTGTTGCTCTCTGTTCATGCGAGAAGGACCAGGGAAGTAAGTGGGTGAAGGAATAAGCCCCTTAACAGTGGCAGCTTCTGGGACCCCAAATTGTATATATTTTGTTTAGCTTTACCTTTCTTTATACTTCTTCAAATCCCCACTTCCTCTGATATCAGTTTCTATCATTACAGTCATTCTAGTTCTCTGTTTTCTCCAGGTGACAAAACATATTTAATTGGTACTGTCCTGTAATTAAATAGTGTTAAGCACAGATCAGAATCTGGCTCTGCAAACTTTTTCAGTAGCTGCTTTATTATTTTCACAGTTTTCCACCAACTCAGTGGATTGGAGATAATGGGGACTAGCAGTTATATGTCTAAACACAAATTTCTCTGAAAACTGCTTGAACTGCAGCCCATTGTCAAGCATTATTATGTAGGGCATAAATGTCTAGCAAAAATGGATCTGACGTACACAATCACTAGTTAATGTGTCTCATCTTCTAGTAACACTATCTCAGGGATGTTAGAATAATAGTTTCTGACAAGTACATAGCTTTTGCAGCGAAAAAGCAACTGTAGCCCCCTATTTAGCAAGAGGGCTGCGCCTCAAGATAAGGGACACCCCTTCATGGCTCAATACAGAGTCCTGTACTGTTGACTTCCCCAGCAGCAGGAGGGAAGGGAAGTGGGCTGCGACCTCCTTGTCACCCTGGCAACCCTCCTCCTTCAATCCCTTGGAGGAGTGGAGACAACAGCAATCCCCAGTAGCCAGTTAGAGGGCAGAGGACAGTCCGGGAACACTGCAAGCAGTCTCTGGCCTGTACAGAGTCTGAGGGAGGCTGTGAAAAGCCCAGTTTTCCACCACGTTTCAGACACCAGCCAGGGAGCAAAGGAGTGAGACACCACAGCTCTTCCAGGCCCTGCAACTGCCCTGTCTGTAA
Organism: Caretta caretta; assembly: GCF_965140235.1. Classification (NCBI taxonomy): domain Eukaryota; kingdom Metazoa; phylum Chordata; order Testudines; family Cheloniidae; genus Caretta; species Caretta caretta. The sequence goes on from NC_134211.1 coordinate 6,057,865, forward strand.
CCTCAGCCTGCCAGTAGCAGGAGGAGACAGCTGGATACCAGTCACCACCCGCAGCCTGCCTGCCCTGCAGCAACCCACACTGGATCTGGGAGTTTGGATCCAGCAGAGGCCCTACCTGCTTACATCTGAACCCCTGAGAACCAAGCTGTAAAGATTGTCAGTTCCATTCCTGAAGGGGTTGGGTGGTTAGTCCGTCTCCAGCCATCCCCAGGGAGGACCAACTTGCCTGCATCAATGTCCCCACCACTCAGCCAGAAAAGGACCCTGAGTGAGTACCCGGTATAATAGGTAGTTAGGCAGGGTTTAATCTCACACCTCTAAGGTACATTGCACCTCTGACAGGACTTTCACCTACCTGGATCATCAATATCTGCACTGTCATTTCCCAGTTTCACTAGGAGGGTGGTGAAGCACTGGAATGGGTTACCTAGGGAGGTGGTGGAATCTCCTTCCTTAGAGGTTTTTAAGGTCAGGCTTGACAAAGCCCTGGCTGGGATGATTTAGTTGGTGTTGGTCCTGCTTTGAGCAGGAGGTTGGACTGGATGACCTCTTGAGGTCCCTTCCAACCCTAATCTTCTATGATTCTAATATAATAAAGTCTGTTTCTAACAGCATCTCCTTTCAGGTCTGCAACGTGTCTCCATGTGCACCATCCAGGCACCTGAGACATGGGGGATAGATGGAACTGAGAGAAGAGACACTATTGGGTAGAAACACTGCAAGAGTATGTGTTCATGTGATCTAGAATGCTTGCGGGCGAAACCTTTATTAATTAAAATACATTAGTTTTACTGATTGTTTATTTCTCTTCACTCAAACCCTTACACACAGTTTATAGTTACTATTTGTAATTTGTTTGGTTGTGTGAGTTTGAATTAACTGTGAAATAATTCAAGTTAAGTAGCCACTGCGAAAGTGTGTTTAGCCCCCTGTCTCCCTGGAGGCAGCGCCAAGTAGCTTTGCTCTGTAGCACACCAGGAGAAGGAGTCAGGCACCTGCCAGCACCACTGTGAAATGAACCCAGGTGATAAACTATGAGACTGTCCAAAGACTGTGTGGTACCCCTCTCCTGTGTGCACATCATACAGGTACTAAACCAGCACCAAAAGGGAGATCACACAACTGTTTGTTTACTTTGCTCCAGGGGGGCAATTTTCTCCTGTGCCACCAGCATGGGCTCTTTCATTTGACATGACCTCTATATTTGGCATACATAATGAGTCTTCAGAGCTTCCTAATTGCTACTGTTCATCTCAGGCCAGTATAAAACATCTCTGGCCTTTCTCCTAGATTTTGTCAATCCCTAAATTACCATCCTGGGCCCTTTCTAATATACTTTTTTCTCTTTTGACCTCAACAGTTAATCCAAAGTTCTGGGTACAATGTTTGTTGGAGGGGGGTTTTCCATTGGGAGAGAAATTGATGATGTCAGATATTTCTTTGATGTAATCTTGTTTATTTACAAGAATGTAGAAACACCTGTTTCCCTGACTACAGCAGGAATCAAACAGGGGACAGTTTCTTTACTCACAGCTCCAAGACCCTTTCAGACAGCACTTTGCCCACAATCTCTGTCTCTAGGCTTTGCACAGAGCCATGCACTCACGTTTGTTCAGGCTGAGTCTGGCTTTCTGACTTGGCCTCACTTGTGCCTCTGTTTTCAATGATGATGTGTGCATGTGCTTGAGGTGGAGGCTACTGTTTTTTCATAAAGGAGCTTAACTGTCTCTTACAGCTGTATTCAATGAAGGGCAGTGGTTACACCCAGCAGCTTCAACTAGATTTTGCCCAACTCTCAACAATATTTGTTCTGTAACATTTTAGGGATTAGCAACCTAGTGTCTTCAAACAAAATCCCGTCTAGGACTGAGAGCTCCCCCCTGAATTGGTGTTAGGGTCTGGGAATATGCTGTACTAGCCACCCTGTGCTAGTAATTTTAATTTCCCTTTGCAAGTTCTGATCCTGAGCTGTTGCTCGAGCAATCAGAGTCCACATTTTCTCTGAGAGCAGACAGGTTTCTTTTTAATTAAATTGGCATGTAGAATGCCTAGCCTTGCACTTTGCTCCACTGAGCTGCGTCGATTACACTAACTTTGTAGTGTAGACCAGGCCTGAAAAGAAGCTAAGATGGATTTCAGTACCAGCTGACATGGTCACATGTCCTGTGAGGCCTTCATTCCTCCCATTCCTCCCAGGAAGGCCTGCAAACAGAGCCATCAATTGGCCTGGTTGATGGGAGCCATCAAGATTCCAAACCACCATTAATGGCCCATACTTTGCATAATTACAATAGGCCCTCAGAGTTATATTTCATATCTCTAGTTTCAGATACAAGAATGATACATACATACAAATAGGATGACCACACTCAGTAGATTATAAGCTTTGTAATGATACCTTACAAAAGACCGTTTGCACAAAGCATATTCCAGTTACATTATATTCACACTCATTAGCATATTTTCATAAAATCATACAGAGTGCAATGTCACACCCTCCTCCTGAACTTACTGCTAGAGACTTGGATACTGACCGTGGCAGAGGCAATATACCTAAAATTCCTCTTTGAGCTCCCCTCTTGGGAAGACACTCCTGTGACCCCCAAAAGGAGGGAGACCCTGATCCAGTTGTGGGCTCACAGCTACTAGCTATGATGGACCTTTCACTGGCCAGCAAAATCCGCCCCCCCCCCTTCACTCAGGTTGGGCTTGCGTACCGCTACAGAGTCCTTGGGGTCTGTTCCCACTGCAGCAGTCTCCAGGACCCCAACTTCCAGCTCCAGGATACATGTCTCTGTGCACCTCTTCCACTCCATTACAGCCAGTTCGTGCTTCTGGGTCTCAATTTGCTTTGTCTTTTAAGTCCAGAATTTGCTGGTGGGCAGCCTTTTCTTTTTCCAGGGCAGCCTTTTCCCAGGCAAATTGCACATCAGTTTTCATTTGTCTTCCCTTGAGACCATCACTCGATGAGCTAGGACACCACAGAGAACCCCCTCTTGCCAGAACAGGCACCCCTCCACTCCTGTATTGCTGCGTTAGACACTCCAGTCAGCTTCAGGACAGACACAGAGGTTGGACCACACCCGTCTGCAGTTCACTGAAAGTGAGATGCACTCAGCTCAGGGCTTCTTAGTTAACAGAGACTTTCCCAGTCTCTTACTTATTTTGCTTGGGTATAAAAAGAGATGAATTATTGGCAGGCCCTTTTTAACAGCTGGGGTTGCTGACCGAAAACATGTCCAGCTGTGTGAGGAGAAACCTGGTCCTTTTAAAATTACATAGCAAATTGTCCCTGCAGCAAAGAAAGGCTATACATTGTTTGGCCACAGACCACTGAGCGGCCATCTCATGTCAACGTACCTTTGACACAGAATCAAGTGTGCGTGCTAAAAAAGAGATGCACACTTATAAAAGCTTTGTGTAATAAAAGGGTTTCACTTAAAAGAAGGAATCATCTGGTGAGGCAGTCTGGGAGTTTAATCGAACCCCTGTTAAGTTTTGCTATCCCTCTGATAACAGGGCTTTTGACTAATCGATAATGGAGTATGCAGAAAAAATTTAGCTGCTGTCCAGCCGCCAGGTGGAGCAATTAAGCGCTCCCGCTCCAGTGGAGGAAAATATTAGAACGACCACAACTTGCTTACTGGATGATGAAATGAAGTCTGTTCTTCAGAAGACTGACTTAACCGAATATGAAAAGGCTAAACTTTACAGTGCCATGCTTCAAAGGTAAAAGTAAAGGTACCTCCATTCTGAAAACTGACCATCTATTTCTACCCTTTGTTTGCTATCTTTTAACCAGTTACCAATCCATAAGACCACCTTCCCTCTTATCCCATGGCAGCTTACTTTGCTTAAGAGCCTTTGGTGAGGGAACTTGTCAAAGGCTTTCTGAAAATTTTAGTATACTATATCCACTGGATCCTGTTTGTTCACATGCTTGTTGACCCCTTCAGAGAATTCTAGTAGATTGGTGAGGCATGATTTCCCTTTAGAAAAACCATGTTGACTCTTCCCCAACAACTTATGTTCATCTATATGTCTGACAATATTGTTCTTTATTATCATTTCAACCAGTTTGCCTGGTACTGAAATCAGGTTTACAGGCCTGTAATTGCCAGGATAATCTCTGGAGCCCTTTTAAAAAATTGGCATCACATTAGCTATCCTCCAGTCATCTGGTACAGCATCTGATTTAAATGATAGGTTACAGACTACAGTTAATAGTTCTGCAATTTCACATTTGAGTTCCTTCAAAACTCTTGGGTGATACCATCTGGTCCTGGTGACTTATTGCTGTTTAATTTATCAATTTGTGCCAATACCTCCTCTAATGATACCTCAATCTGGGACAGTTCCTCAGATCTGTCACCTAAAAAGAATGGCTCAGGTTCACATCCTCAGCTGTGAAAACTGTTGCAAAGAATTCATTTAGTTTCTCCACAATGGCTTTTTTGTCCTTGAGTGCCCCTTTAGCACCTCGATCGTCCAGTGGCTTGGTTTTTTTTGGTTGTTTTGCCGGCTTCCTGCTTGTGATGTACTTAAAACCATTTTGCTCTTACTTTTTGAGTCTTTGGCTAACTGATCTTCAAATTCATTTTTGGCCTTCCTAATTGTATTTTTACACTTAATTTGCCAGTGTTTATGCTCCTTTCTATTTTCCTCACTAGGATTTAACTTTCACTTTATAAAGGGTGCCTTTTTGCCTCTCACTGCTTCTTTTACTTTGTTGTTTAGCCAAGGTGGCTCTTTTTTGGTTCTCTTACTATGTTTCTTAATTTGGGGTACACATTCAAGTTGAGCCTCTTATGATGTCGGTGTCTTTAAAAAGTTTCCATGCAGCTTGCAGAGATTTCACTTTTGGCATGGTACCCTTTAATTTCTGTTTAACTAACTTCCTCATTGTTGTGTAGTTCCCCTTTCTGAAATTAAATACTACACTGTTGGGCTGCTGTAGTGTTTTTCCTGCCACAGGGATATTAAATTTATTTATATTATGGTCACTATTACCAAGCGGTCCAGCTATATTCACCTCTTGGACCAGATCCTGTGCTCCACTTAGGACTAAATCAAGAATTGCCTCTCCTCTGGTGGGCTCCAGGACCAGCTGCTCCAAGAAGCAGTCATTTAAGGTGTCAAGAAACTTTATCTCTGCATCCTGTCCTGAGGTGACATGTACCCAGTCAATATGGGGATAATTGAAATCCCCCATTATTATTATTATTGAGTTTTTTATTTTAATAGCCTCTCTAATCTCCCTGAGCATTTCACAGTCACTATCACCATCCGGGTCAGGGGGTCAGTAATATATCCCTGTCTCTATATTCTTATTATTAGAGCATGGAATTTCTATCCATAGACACTCTATGGTACGGCTGATTCATTTATGATTTTTACTTCATTTGATTCTACTCTTTCTTTCCCATATAGTGCCACTCCCCCACCAGCACGACCTGTTCTGTCCTTCCAATATATTTTGTACCCTGGTTTTATTGTATCCCATTGATTATCCTCATTCCACCAACTTTATGTGATGCCTATTATATCAATATCCTCATTTAATACGAGGCACTCTGGTTCACCCATTTTATTATGTGACTTCTAGCATTGGTATATAAGCACTTTAAAACTTGTCTCCTTTTAGTTGTCTGCCATTACACAGTGTAATTGAGTGGGACTCTTTTTTATTTGACTGTTGGGGATCAGACCCTGCCTGTATTTTATCATTTTGCATCCTCTTGTCCTTACTAAAACATAGAGATTATCTATTAATACATCCTCCCCTAAAGGATGTCCGAACCACGTGCTCCTCCGCACCTTTCAGCTTTCCCTCAGCCTTTAATTTAAAAACTGCTCTACGACCTTTTTAATGTTAAGTGCCAGCAATCTGGTTTCATTCTGGTTTAGGTGGAGCCCATCCTTCCTGTATAGGCTCCCCCTTTCCCAAAAGTTTCCCCATTTACTAATAAATCTAAATAAATAAAACTTCTCCCCTCTCCTCATGTGGGCTGGGTCCTGGGTTCCTTTTTGTGACTCCTGCTGACTCCACTCAAGACGACTCTTCACTGTGCCCAGGACACAAGCGGGGCTGTCCCTTGGGGAAATGAATAATGCTACCATTGCTGACAAGGAATATAAAACCCAGTACACAAAAAACAATAAAATAGATCAACACATACCCCAGCAAAGAAATGGCATACACCAAAATAATAATATAAAAAATGGGGACTTTACTGGGAGCAGAAAAATAGGATCCGGGGAAGAAAAAGGCTAAGGTAAAACTAATACATACTAAACATTAATAATTCAATAAATTCCCCACCTCCCAACATTCACAAGTTTTCCCAGCTCCCTCCCTGCTGCCTTGGCAGGAAGGTGATACACTGAGGATGAGACTGGAGATGAGAGATGCAGCACAGTGAATGTTGGGCTGCTTCAACAAAAAGTGTCCTGTTCCAACATCTTTACCCCTAGATGGGGAAGGGTCCTTTTCTGGCTGCTACCAGGCTCACTAGCTTCCTGGCCTGGATTCCTGCGTGGGTCTCAGCTGGCTCTCAGTAGCCTGCATTGGGTCAGATCTGTGCCAGTCTGGATTCTGATCTCTGTAGAGCTGGATAAGTCTGACCCATGCACTAGATCTCACAGCAATGCAAAGACTCTCTTTGTGGAGAGGGGAGTTGATCAGAAACTCCCTGAGTTGCTCTGCTTCTCATTCAGCTCCAAAACCAAAAGCTCATCACTGGCCCCCCAAAAATGGCCTGTCCAGATCACCCCATTCAGAAGGCTCCCCGTTGGCCTCAGTTGAATTTTTCCAGTCCATTTTGTCCCCGTCCCTTACTCCAGGCATGCTGGGAAATGGTGTCAGTGTTACCTGGGGTTCTTTCAACCCAAAGCTCTTGGTAACTTTCTGTGCGAGGTGGTGTCCGGAAATAAATCAGGGGAGACACAGCCGCCCGACCAATAGATGTCTGGCACAAACAGGACAACACAAGAGTGCTTTCACTTAAAGCTAAACTTTACTTAGTCTCAAGCACTTACACATGTCCACAACAGGTTAGTAAAACACCCCCAACCCTCAATAATTACCAAAGCTGATTGTGGCTCTGGAGTGGCACCGCGACAGTCTTCCATTGGCCAAACTTTCGTCTGCCGGTGGGACCCACAAGATGCATCCAGAGGGAGAGTCCCTGAAGAAACCCTCCCGAAGAGTCCAACTATCCCAAACTTTTTAAACTTATATATGCATTAGTAATACAATGACATGTCACTTAACGAAAACTTGCTAAACAAGCAGTTTTTAAATGTCAAACAAGAGATTTCCTTCTGATCATCAATTAACCAGATGTGTTTTTTCAGAGTGTGCATGCCTTGAGGCCCTGATAGACACATTCCTAATCATAGAATCATAGAATATCAGGGTTGGAAGAGACATCAGGAGGTCATCTAGTCCAACCTCCTTCTCAAAGCAGGACCAATCCCCAACTAAATCATCCCAGCTAGGGCTTTGTCAAGCTGGGCCTTAAAAACCTCTAAGGATGGAGATTCCACCACCTCCCTAGGTAACGCATTCCAGTGCTTCATCACCCTCCTAGTGAAATAGTGTTTCCTAATATCCAACCTAGACCTCCCCCAATTGCAACTTGAGACCATTGCTTCTTGTTCTGTCATTTGCCACCACTGAGAACAGCCGAGCTCCATCCTCTTTGGAACCCCCCCTTCATGTAATTGAAGGCTGCTATCAAATCCGCCCCCCCCACTCTTCTGCAGACTAAACAAACCCAGTTCCTTCAGCCTCTCCTCGTAAGTCATGTGCCCCAGCCCCCTGATCATTTTTGTTGCCCTCCTCTGGACTCTCTCCAATTTGTCCACATCCTTTCTGTAGTGGGGGGACCAAACTGGATGCAATACTCCAGGTGTGGCCTCACCAGTGCTGAATAGAGGGGAATAATCACTTCTCTCAATCTGCTGGCAATGCTCCTACTAATAAAGCCCAGTATGCCGTTAGCCTTCTTGGCAACAAGGGCACACTGCTGACTCATATCCAGCTTCTCATCCACTGTAATCCCCAGGTCCTTTTCTGCAGAACTGCTGCCTAGCTACTCGATCCCTAGTCTGTAGCGGTGCATGGGATTCTTCTGCCCTAAGTGCAGGACTCTGCACTTGTCCTTGTTGAAACTTATCAGATTTCTTTTGCCCAATCCTCCAATTTGTCTAGGTCACTCTGGACCCTATCCCTACCCTCCAGCATATGTACCTCTCCCCCCAGCTTAGTGTCATCTGCGAACTTGCTGAGCGTGCAATCCATCCCATCATCCATATCATTAATAAAGATGTTGAAGAAAACTGGCCCCAGGACCGACCCCTGGTGCACTCCACTTGATACTGGCTGCCAACTAGACATCGAACCGTTGATCACTACCTGTTGAGCCTGGCAATCTAGCCAGCTGTCTATCCACCTTATAGTCCATTCATCCAATCCATATTTCTTCAAGTTGGTGGCAAGAGTACTGTGGGAGACCGTATCAAAAGCTTTGGTAAAGTCAAGATATATCACATCCACCGCTTTCCCCATATCCACAGAGCCAGTTATCTCATCATAGAAGGCAGGTTGATCAGGCATGACTTGCCCTTGATTAATCCATGTTGACTGTTCCTGATCACATTCCTCTCCTCCAAGTGCTTCAAAATGGATTCCTTGAGGACCTGCTCCATGATTTAGCCGGTGACTGAAGTGAGGTTTGACCGGTCTGCAGTTCCCCGGGTTCTCTTTCTTCCCTTTTTTAAATATGGGCACTATATTTGCCTTTTTCCAATCGTCCGGGACCTCCCCCGATCACCATGAGTTTTCAAAGACCTTGACCCTCCTAAAATAACCTTGTGACCCACCCCCCTCGCAACCTCCTTTTGGTTCAGGACCCCCAATGTGAGAAACGCTGATCTCCCCTGTGAAATCTGTATAGTATAGGGTAAAAGCACACAAAAGACCAGATTTCACACGGGAGACCAGATTTCACGGTTCATGACGCGTTTTTCATGGACGTGAATTTGGTAGGGCCCTATTTATAGGGGGCGCTACTCTCCTCAGTGTTTCTGTCAGTGTCGCCCAAGCAGAGAAGTTGAATCTTAGAGATGTGCAAGAAGCAGCAGCCAGGATGTGTAGGTTAAAGAAAAGAGCTGAGTCAAAGATGGAGCAAAGGGCTGAGTGACAAGGAGGATGGTGGTGCTGTCCCCTATGACAGAGAAAAGAGGGGAGGGCTCAGGGGAAAAGATCAGTAGCATGGTTTTGGTCATGTTAATTTTCAGCTGACTAGGGGGTTTTAATGATGTTTCCTCATAATCTTTCTTTCTTTCTTTCTTTCACTAGAGACTGATGAAGGGGAGAGTAACTAGAAGGTTAATTTTGGTGGAATGGGGGCTGTGATTGGCTGGGCAGGAGGACTGGGACTGGGAGCCAGGGAAGATGGGGGACTGAGACTAACTGGGTAAAGAGACTGGAATTACAACAGAAGTTCCTGATCTACCTTATAGTATCTAAACCTAAGTCAAACAGAAATACCTGTATGGAAGGGGAGTGCCATGACTGGGATAGGCCTGACAGAATAGGTAGCAAACATACAAATTCATTCAAGCCAGCTGTGATTACTCTCCTCAGATTAAATCCCAAAATCCCTGATTGAGGTCAGCAGATTCTGATGTAGCAAAATGATGGCATGACAATGGCTTCACAGCATCTAAAGTCTCCATAGCAGAATCCCCAATTCCCTTCACCCCAAATATGATTAGCTCTTGTTATGCAGGAAATGGCAAATGGTTTTCTATTGGAATAAGTAACCAGACCCTCATTAAGCAGGTTGTTGTTGTAGAACACTCTCCTTGGTCTGGCTCTTAGTTTGGTGTGAGACCCTAGCCAGAGACAGAGGCTCAGTCAGCTACTTCCTGGGACAGGGCAGTACTGGTTTAGCTGAGGTTTCTGCAAGAAGAAGTTGCCCATCTGCAGTCCCTGACACCTCTGTCCAAGGAAACAGGTTTCATATTACATTTTGTAAATACACAGGTTTACACTAGGGGCAGGTCTGTATGGAATAGGTGGGCCCCTGAGCTGTGTTGGTTAGGAATGTGTTTTTTTACAACATAACTGTGCCAGCAAATGCCCTGGTGTTAGATGCACTTACACTGGCAAAGAAGTGCTTTTGCTGGTAGAGTTTATTTTGCTCAGGGAACAGATATAAGCTTTATTGGCAAAAGAGTTTTTCTGCTGGTCTAAGCTGCATCTACACTAGGAGGCTGTTGCTTCTTTAAATATGCCAGTGCAGTTAAAGCAGTAAAACCTCCAGGTGTCCACCAAGCCCAAGTAAACATGTCTCCACGTCACTGATTTCTACCTCACTTGGGAAATTTACCTGCAAGGTCCCGAAAATCTGCTTCCTCTCAGCTAAGGAGGCAACACCCTTACACCCTGCTCCCTGCATTTCCCGCAAGTGTAAAGGGCTGTGTCTCCCCCAAATGGTGGATACTACGTTCTTCCCCTCTGGAGTACAATGGGTCCTCAGCTGCACATTATCCCCTCCCCCTACTGAGTGTTTTGGCCCTTGTTTCTGCCTCCCCCTTCCTCCCAGCCCCCGTCTCCCCCACTCCATTCTATGCGGGGCTCTGCCCCCTGAATGCGACTGACAGCAGCAGTGACGTCAAAAGGGAAGCTGCTGGGTAAGAACTGTCTCTCTCTGAGAACTCACCCCCAAATGTGATGAAGGAAGCAGAAAGCAAGTGCACCCTTCTCCTGCCAGCCACACTCCATAATGTGTGACAGCCGGACACTGCAATGAGCATTGTGGGCTCAATTCTGCCTTCAGTTACTGGGGTGCAGCAGAAAGGAAACTGGGATGAGATTAGCCCCATTCCCAGACTTCTTTCCTGTTTCATCTGTGCTCCCAATCACACTAGACACACACACTGTGTTGGGGACTGGGTCAAGTGTCAGTTGGGAGGGGGGTGATGCTGAACTTCTGTGAGTTCAAGTGGTTACAATTCTTCAAATGGTGTGTGATTTCCAGTAATCAGCAGTAAAGCTCTTACTAAAGTAAAGTTATTACCACACCACATCCTATTTCCCCACCTCCTGTAAGTATTTTATTTTCAGATTCCAAGTGACTGTTTATTTTTACAGTGTGAGGCAAACACAACAGTATGAAACTTCATTGAGAGCTGTGTTTTCTGTTGATTCTACTAGAGAAGAAGAGATAGGTGGCATTCTCTATTATAAAAAACACTGGAAAATTTCTTAGAACAAAAATCTCTAGGCCAAATTTGAAGATTCTTTCTCTGTGAACTCCCTTGGTGTTCAGTGGAATAAAACTGAATCAAGACAATTTAAAACAACAGTTAAGTAAGGAGCTCAGAATCTGAACAATATTGATTGATTTTCATACTGTCAGGGACATACCAGATCTGTCTGTTGCCATCAATCAGAGCAGAGCTTTAATGATTTGTGTAGAAAAGCCAGGATAAATGTGCCAGGACATTTTACAACATGCAGAGCTGTGATCGCTGCTATCAACTCCTGCCTTTCATATTTACCTCCCAGTGTCCAAACTGTTAGAGAAACATCCTGGTAATGACTAGAATAGCCACCTGGGAGTGAGGTGTAAGAAAGAGCTTTATCGTTTATGGGATATCATTCAATATTGTTACAGGAATACCTAACACTTGGACTTCATTAGCTGTGTGTATATACAGACCACTTTGTGCTAACAGTAAATGCAAAGTCTTCTGAACATTTGTATATGTTTCATTCACATATTATCATGAGTGTTTTAAACGCTTGGAACCCCGAGCACTTTGGTGTGGTTTTCCACATTTCATGAATTATATTATTATATGAGTGAAATACTTGTTTTAATTTTCCTGATGTCACAAAGACAAAGCAATTACTCTAAAAAGAAAAGCTTTCCAATGAAGTGAGCTGTAGCTCACAAAAGCTTATGCTCAAATAAATTGGTTAGTCTCTAAGGTGCCACAAGTCCTCCTTTTCTTTTTGCGAATACAGACTAACATGGCTGCTACTCTGAAACCAGCAATTACTGTGTACAGAATGGACCCGCAGTCTGTTTTTATGGTTTACTCCTGCAGACAGATTACAAAGACTCCATTGACACAGTATTTTCGTATTCCTATGTCTGTCTTGATTTTCTTTAAAATATTTAATTATTCCTGAATGCAGCAAGTCTGTGAATTGCAGGGGAGTTCATAAAGCTTACCCACCCCTGGGCTAGTCTAATTAGTCTTATATGTTTTTAAAATGTAGAGAAAGCCACAGCTCCAGCCTGTGCTGTATTATTTTAATAAAATCTGTGGACCCAAAACAAACACAGAAGCTTGTACCTGTGTCTCAGCACACGGGTTGCAAACGTTTAAAAACAAAGACATTCTGATAATGCAACAGAAAAATTCATACTTAAATCTAAAAGTCCTAAGAAAACGAAGCTATATATAACTTTCACATGGATTTGTTAAAAAGTGGGGAGGAAAATAAAATTCTCTCTGATCCACTGGAATACAGAATAAGGGGAATATAAACTAGCTGTTACTAAGGTTCTGTGGTTTTCACTCTGGGGTGTTTTGTGTATGCTCATTTTTTTTTAAATTAAAACACATGTAAAATGTTAAATAAAGAGCTCTGTCTTCATATAGGCTTGTCTTTTAAAGCGTTTATTCCCTTACAAAACTTAATATAACTTTCACCTGTATTTGTTAAAGAGCAGGCGAAGAAGCAGCCTTCTTATCTCTGATCCACTGGCTTACAGAGGCTGTTTTTACTGTCAGCGGCTTTGCTGCAAAAGCATGCTGTTTCAAACAGTCCTTACTAAAAAATGACCTGTGCTAGTCTAAAACATGGGGGGAGGAGGACTTTTTTATCACTATACACTACTTTTATAAACAGTTTTTCTGTATTTTTAACCCTGGGTTGTTTCTGCATGCTCACTTTTTATTGAAACGCATATGCAAAGGGGTTAAATAAAAAATTGTTTCTTCAGATAAACTTGTTTTTCAAAGTGGTCTCCTTCTTTTCTAATCCACTAACTTAAAAAGGCTGCTTCAAATTGTCCTCACTAAAAACCCCATAGGGAAAAGCTTTTAAAAACTTTTTCTTAGTCAGGGTTTGTGGGTTTAGACCTGGGGTGCTTCTGCATGCTCTTTTTATACTGCAAAACATATGCAAAAGTGCTAAATGAAGGGATGCGTCTTCATATAGGCTTGTCTTTTAAAGTGTTTATCCCTTTACAAGCCTTTCACCACTATTTGTTAAAAACGTTAACGAATTACTTTTATAAACTAACTGGCTGTGCTTTTAACCCTGAGGTAATTTCTTTTTTTTAATTTTACCTTGTTAATCAGATTAGTTACAAAGCAATGCTTTCTTCACATAACAAAAGAAAATGTTTATTTCAACAAGTATTTGGTATAATTTTGTTTTAAAAGCAGGCCTAGGACTTCCTTGTTATGTTCTGGCCTTCTTGTCTCTGATCCACTGACTCACAGATGCTGTTTTTGTTGAAAAAGCATGCTGCTTCAAAATGTTCTCACTAAAAAATGACCAATGTTAGTCTAAAACAGGGGTGGGCAAACTTTTTGGCCCGAGGGCCACATCGGGGTTGCAAAATTGTATGGAGGGCCGGGTAGGGAAGGCGGTGCCTCCCCGAACAGCCTGGCCCCACCCCCTATCCGGCCCCCTCCCACTTCCCGCCCCCTGACTGCCCCCCTCAGAACCCCTGGCCCATCCAACCCCCCCTGCTCCTTGTCCCCTGACCATCCCCTCCAGAGACCCCCCATCCTAACTGCCCCCGCAGGACCCTCCCACCCAACTCACCGTGCTCCCTATCCCCTGACTGCCCTGACCCCTATCCACCCCCCTGCCCCTGACAGACCCCCGGGACTCCCACGCCCCATCCAACCCCCCCCCCCCACTCCCTGACCGCCCCCTCCAGAGACCCCCCCACCCCTAACCACCACCCCGGGACCCACCCCCTATCCAACCCACCCTGCTCCCTGTCCCCTGACTGCCCCCCGAGAACCCCTGCCCCTTATCTAACCCCCCCAGCCTCAGCCCCCTTACCACGCCGCTCAGAGCAGCGTGTCTGGCTCCGCGCGGAGCTAGACACCCTGCCCCACAGGAGCGCGCAGCCCTGCCCCCCAAAGCGCTGCCCGAGTGGCGGCGTGGCTCCGGGGGAGGAGGGAAGGCGGGGGAGGGACCGGGGGGCCGGACAGAACGGTGCCGCGGGCCAGATGTGGCCTGTGGATCGTAGTTTGCCCATCCCTGGTCTAAAACACAGGGGGAAACTTTTTTATCAATATACATTACTTTTATAAACAGGTTCTCTGTGTTTTTAACCCTGGGATGTTTCAGCATGCTATTTTTTTTTAATTGAAACACATATGCAAAAGGGCTAAATGAAGGCATGTGTCTTCATATAGGCTTTTCTTTTCAAGTGTTTATTTCCTTACAAGCCTTAATGTAACTTTCACCTCTATTTGTTAAAAAGTGGGAGAAGAAGCAATCTTCTCTCTCATCCACTGGCTCACAGATGCTGTTTTTGCTGCAGCTTCAAATTGCCCTCACTAAAAGCATAGGGAAAAGCTTTTAAAAGCTTTTTGTTAGTAAGGGTTTGTGGTTTCAACCCTGGGTTGTTTCTGCATGTTCATTTTTTATTACAACACATGCAAAAGTGCTAAATAAAGGGCTGCTTCTTCATATAGGTTTGTCTTTTCAAGTGTTTATTCCTTTACAAAACTTATTATAACTTTCACTTGAATTTGATGAAAAGCAGGTAAAGAAGCAGCCTTCTTATCTCTGATCCACTGACTCACAGACGCTGTTTTTGCTGCAAATGGCTTTGTTAAAAAATCATGCTGTTTCAAATTGTTCTTACTAAAAAATAACCCATGTTAGTCTAAAACATAGGGGGAAACTTTTTTTATCACTATACATTACTTTTTTATAAACTGGTTTTCTGTGTTTTTAACCCTGGATTGTTTCTGCATGCTCACTTTTTATTAAAACATATGCAAAAGGACTACATGAAGGAATGTGTCTTCATATAGGCTTGTCTTTTCAAGTGTTTATTCCTTTACAGAACTTTCACCTCTGTTTGTTAAAAGGTGGTGGTGGTGGTGGTGGTGGGGGGGGGGGGAACGTCTTCTGGGCTCTGATCCAGTGGTTTACAAAATAAGGGGAATATAAACTGTCTGTTACTAAAGACCTGTGGTTTTAAACCTGGGGTGTTTCTGCATGCTGTATGTTATTGAAACACCCCTGTAAATAAAGGGATGTGTCTTCACCTAGGTTTGTCTTTTAAAGTGTTTATCCCTTTACAAGACTTAATATAACTTTTACTTGCATTGGTTAAAAAGTTTGGGGAAGAAGCAGCCTTCTTATCTCTAATCCGCTGACTCACAGATGCTGTTTTTGCTAACAGGGGGTTTGCTGCAGCTTCAAATTGTTCTTACTAAAAAATAACCCATGTTAGTCTAAAACACAGGGGTAAACATTTAAAAATTGTTTGTTACTAAAAGCTTATGGTTTTAACTTTTATTAAAGCCCCTATGTAAAAGGGCTACACGGTGGGAAAAATGCTCGGGGTCTGTTTTTTTCGATAAGAATAAGGCAGTTGAAGGGGGTAGGGGATTAGCGAGAGGAGAGATGGAAGATGACTCTTGTTTAAAAATCTTGGGACTATAGGATTGGTTCAGGAAAATGAATTCTATGATGCTGCTGTAGAACAACATCTGATTGGGCCAATCCAAAGGCGTTGATAACAAGCCTGAGGGGCTCTGAACCTGGGGAGTTGCCTCATTTGGCAAAAAGACTTGGAAGGGTAAAATCTCTCTCTCTCTCTCTCTCTCTGACTCAACCACATTCTCTCTATTTTTGCCCTTTGCAAAGGGGTTTTCTTTTCCCTTTTCTTGCCTTTTCTTTCTTTTAACCTATCTTTATATGTTTCTCTTTTATTTAACTCTTTTTAAATGCTTTTTTTCTTAACCTACCCTTGTATTTAATAAAAAGAAAAGGAGGACTTGTGGCACCTTAGAGACTAACCAATTTATTTGAGCATAAGCTTTCGTGAGCTACAGCTCATTTCAACTATTACAGCTATTACAACAGAAAAACTTCAAAACCAGACTCCAGCCAGAGACTGTTGAATTGGAATTCATTTGCAAATTGGATACAATTAACTTAGGCTTGAATAGAGACTGGGATGGCCCACCTTGATTATCATACACATTGTAAGGAGAGTGATCACTTTAGATAAACTATTACCAACAGGAGAGTGGGTTTGTGTGTGTGGAAAAAAAAAAAGGGGGGGGGGGGAACCTGGATTTGTGCTGGAAATGGCCCACCTTGATTATCATACACATTGTAAGGAGAGTGATCACTTTACATAAGCTATTACCAGCAGGAGAGTGGGGTAGGGGGAGAGAAAACCTTTTGTAGTGATAAACACCCATTTTTTCATGATTTGTGTGTATAAAAACAAACATCTTCTGTATTTTCCACAGTATGCATCCGATGAAATGAGCTGTAGCTCACGAAAGCTCATGCTCAAATAAATTGGTTAGTCTCTAAGGTGCCACAAGTCCTCCTTTTCTTTTTGCGAATACAAACTAACACGGCTGTTACTCTGAAACCTGTGGTTAATAAATACTTTTCTATGACCTTTGTTACCATGTGCTTACTAAACAGGCTCTGCCTCAATAAATTTCCTCTTTTTTGCCATGTGTGTTTTTCTTAAACCTAGCTTTTAGTATTATTTAATGTTTTTAAATGCTCTTTTCTTAACCTACCCTTATATTTAACAGTTTAAATGTTTTTTATTAGCCACCCTTTATATTTTTTTACCACGTGTTTACTAAACAGGCTTTGCCTTAGTAAATTCCCTTTTTAAACCTAGCTTTCAATATTATTTAATGTTTTTAAATGCTCTTTTCTTCACTGACCCTTATATTTAATAGTTTAATTGTATTTTTCTTAACCTGCCTTTATAGTTTTTACCATGTGCTTACTAAACAGGCTTTTCCTTAGTAAATTTCCTTTTTTGGCCATGTGTGGTTTTTTTAAACCTAGTTTTCTTTTTTATTTAACTCTTTTTAAATGCTCTTTTCTTAACCTACCCTTATATTTAATACACTTTTTACATTTATTTCAAAAATGTCTATTCTTTAACATGCCAAACTAGGCCTTTAAAATCATCTCTCCTTACTCAACCTCACCAAAAATTTCTCTCTTCTTTAATAACTTGCCTCTCTTCTTTCAAACTAACCCTTTAAAAACAAAAATCTCAATTTTTTAAAGTTTTATCTTTCTATTCTTTAAAAACATACCAAACTAGACCTTTACAATCATGTCTCCTTATTCAACCTCACCAGATATCTTTCTTTCCTTTTTTCCTCTAAACTTTACCCAAACTTTCTTTTTAACTTTAAACTCTCACTCTATTCTTTCAGCCTTTTTCTCTAAATGTATCAAAGCACAAACATAGAATACTCCTCCTAGTCAAACATATTTTTTTTCAAAATGGCCGACGGCATCAAACTTTGGCACCAATGGAAACAGGGTTGAAGAGCGGGACCAATGTTCCTTCTAATTTTTGACAGGCCGTGTGCGCAAAAAATTTCTTCTGTGCCAATTTTTGTGCTTCTGTGCAAATTTTTGTGCGCATGGTGTTTTGCCGTGTGCGTGGGGTTTAGGATCTGTGTGTGCAGGTGCACACGCCCATAGCTTAGAGGGAACAGTGGGCAGGACATAAGCCCTAAATGGAAACCTTTCAAAAAATACATGGTGATGAATACTATTGAGCTTATACTACTTATTGCTTTCACCCAACAGCAGGGCCGGTGCAACCACTAGGCCAACTAGGCGGTCGCCTAGGGCGCCAAGTGGTTGGGGGCGCCAAAAAGGGGTGCCCTGGGTTGGCAGAGAGGAGCCCCCTTCCGGAGGCACAGGAGAGCCAGAGTGTCAGCTTGCGGGGGTGGCAAGCCCCAGCCATGGAGGAGCCGGCACAGCACAGGGAGGCAGCAGCCCTGCAAAGGCGGCAGCACCGCTGGCGGGGCACAGCCGCGCTCCCCACCCCTCCTGCCCAGGCTGCGGCCTGGCGACCCCCCCCCCCCGGGGGCTCCTGCAGGCTGCAGCAGATGCATGCGGGCGGCGGCCCCCGTGCACCCCCCGATTCCCCCCACGCCACGCTCGGGCTCTGCAGCTCCCGGGCATGTGAGCCGCTGCTGGGGCGTGGGGCCCTGAGCCTGCTCCGGGAGGGCAGCAGCGGCGGCAGCTCACGCTCCTGGGAGCCGCAGAGCCCGAGCGCAGCGAGGGGGGAACGGGGTGCACGGGGGCCGCTGCCCCTCCCACGGCCTCAGCACTCTGCAGGGGAGGGGCTGTGCGCGCGGCAGCCCGGCAGCGTGTTTTGCCTCCACGTGGAGCCAGCATCTGACCGGCATGGGCATGATAAGGGGAGTCCCGGGGGGCAGTCAGGGAGCAGCGGGAGGGTTGGATGGGTTGGGAGTTCTAGGGGGGGCCTGTCAGGGGGTGGGGGTGAGGAGAGGGATCGGAGCAGTGAGTCAGGGGACAGGGGGGGTTAGATGGGTCGGGAGTTCTGGGGGTTCTGTCAGAGGGTGGGGAGTGGTTGGATGGGGCATGGGAGTCCCAGGGGTCTGTCTGGGGGCGGCGGTGTGGATAAGGTTTGGGGCAGTCAGGGGACTGGTAGGGTCCTAGCGGGGCAGTTAGGGTGGGGGGGTCTCAGGAGGGGGCAGTCAGGGGACAAGGAACAGGGAGGCTTAGGTAGGGGGTGGGGTTCTGGGGGGCAGTTAGGTGCAGGGGTCCCAGGAGGGGGCAGTCAGGGGACAAGGGGCAGGGGGGCATTGGGGGTTCTGAGGGGGGCAGTCAGGGGGTGGGAAGTGGGAGGGAGTGGATGGGGGCAGGGCTAGGGTGGGGCTCTCTCTAACTTTTTTGATTGTTGAAATATGGTAACCCTAGGCGAAGGGGGGTTGCCGGGGGGCACATAGGGGCCGGTGCCCGCATGCATCCCCTGCAGCCTGCAGGAGCCCCCGGGGCGGGGTGCCGGGCCGCAGCCTGGGCAGGAGGAGCGGGGGGGCGGCTCCCTGCTAGCACCGCCGCCACCTTTGCAGGGCTGCTGCCCCCCTGCACGACGCCGGCTCCCCCATGGCTGGGGCTCGCTGCCGCCGCAAGTGGGACGCTCTGGCTGTCTGGTGCCTCCGGAAGGCGGCTCCTCTCTGCCGAGCCGCTGCAGCAGCCCAAGCCCAGAAAAGCCAGTGAGTGGACTCGGGGTGGGGGCTGCCAGGGTGGGGTCAGGAGGGCTTGCGGGGGGGCTGTGCACCCTCCAGGGGAGTTCAGGGGGCGGGGAGAGGGGAACCTGGTCTGGGGAGCAGCACCTGGGCAGGCTGGCCCCTGGGGTCTATAAAGGCTCGTTGGGATTTGCCCCTTAATGAACCAATGTGAGGGGGGGGGGTGCAAGGTGAAAGTTTCGCTTAGGCGCAAAATATCCTTGCACCAGCCCTGCCCGACAGTGTGCAACACTATCTCCAACTTTCCCTGCTGTCTGTCACACAGTTTACTGAAGCTCATTCATATTTCCTTTATCTCTGCTTTTCACATGAATTCTATCAATGTGATTGTGGTGGGTGACACAAACATCATGGGGGATGAGGGGCATCCTCCTAATTCTGAAGAAAGGCCAAGAAGAAATTTGTATGAAGAGAGTCTTATGGATCTTGAAAAAAGAAAAGGAGGACTTGTGGCACCTTAGAGACTAACCACTTTATTTGAGCATGAGCTTTCGTGAGCTACAGCTCACTTCATCTGAAGTGAGCTGTAGCTCACGAAAGCTCATGCTCAAATAAATTGGTTAGTCTCTAAGGTGCCACAAGTCCTCCTTTTCTTTTTGCGAATACAGACTAACACGGCTGTTCCTCTGAAACCTGTCATTATGGATCTTGTTTTCTTTTCAGAGTCTGTAATCATGGAGAATAGACCCAGGAATGTAACTGGCTCTGAGTCCTCAGAGACAGTGAATCCTCAAGGTATTGTCTTTAATTCTACAGCTGTGTTCACTTTGCAGCGGTAGTAGACAAAGTCCTTCCTAAACAGAAAGGTTGCTTATCTGGGAGCAACCCCTCTATGAGCCCCTCTTTCCCTTCCTAGACCTGCAGGTTTCAAAGAGATAACCAGGGTCCCATCTTCTTCACCATCCCCTCTGCCCAGCTCTGCAGTGTTCCCTCCAGTCTATCCTCCAGTGCTTGTCCAAGGCCTGGGACATTCACGCCTTCCCTTGGGAGACTGTTCTGCAGTCTGATACTGTATTGTAGTATTCCTTATATTCCTCAGAAGTGTCCCATTACTCAGTGAGATCTATTAGTCCTAGTCATACTCCCGTCTCTCAGGAAGCCATGTGCCCTGTTACCTACAACATGGCACTGAGAGCCAAGAACTCCTGACTCCTAATACAGTCAGTCCCTCTAACCCCAGGATTTATTTTTGCTGCTCTTCTGTGTATTCCCTCAGTTGCCCCACGTATTGCCGGTATTAAGGTGTCCAGAACTAGAAGGAAAATATTCATGGGAGTTTCACCAATGTCATGCAAAGGAGGCCATCAAATCTGGTCAATGTTAATTAATAGGCCTGAGCCATCCTCTCCCTACCCTGCCAATAACTGGCAGCGACTACAGAATCTACACTTGGAATGAGTGAGTCTTGTGTAGTCTAAGGTTTTCAGTACCCCTCATGGAACTGTTCTAGCTTCACAAGACTAGACTGAACTGGCAAATCTTTTTCCTTTGAAATTTAATATATGAATTCCCCTTTTATGCATCCAAGAGAGACGCACCTCTTAAAACAGTGTTTCCAGGTAATAGTATTTCTGTGTTGTGTGTCAGAGAGAGAAGAGCAAGGTTGTCGAAAGCAGGAGTCTTGTGTATGATATTTGTGCTCCAGTATTTCAACCAACTTTATTCAACTCCTCTTCTCACCCCATCGTGGCCAAATCCCAGTGCCCCATGTCCATAATCTTTGTATTTTCGTATTCCCACCGTCTGCTGCATTTTTCACACCCCTTTTTAATTAGATACTCTTCTTTCTTCTGCATTTTGCACCATCTTGCATAAGCAGAAATCAAACCCACTAATGTCAGTCAGACTTCCAGCCCCACAATGTTAAAGTGGGCTTGAAACTGGCATGATGAGTTTTGCCCACCTTGAGTAGAAGCCGCTAGTATTAGGGTATCACAATCTCCAGGCCCCTTTCCTGCTGCTAAGAGGTCTGCAGCTGCTTGTGCTGAGGGAACCTAGTGATACTACAGCTATTCTACTATACCTCTGGTAGCCTGGGTTCCTTGACATACTGCCAATCAGTGTTTCCCCATCTTATAGACCAGACTAAAATCTTGCCCGTACCACTCACTGCTGAAAGTAAAGGTTGCACATGCACTGTTAGGACTTCAGGGAGTGGGCAAGGCTAAAAACAGAGCTGGAGCTTTTATTTACACACTGTGGGCTACATTCTGCTCTGACCGACAGTCCCTGAAGTCAGTGCAAGGCAGTGGAGTAACACAGGGGAATTAGGTCCAACATCTGAACATGGAGGCTAGCAAATTTCTCTCATGCTTTTGTACCAACCAGATCAGTCTTGCCAATGTCCCTCTGGATACAGTAGTAGCTGGTACACAATACCCAAATGAATTGGAAAATGTAGACTTGCCAAAACCATAATCTAACTCATGCTTTTCAATGAGCAATTCAGACAATGGTCCCTATAAATCCATCAATGCCTCATTGATCATTTTGTTCTGTTTTATTGTGCAGCACCAGCTGGTAACACTGCATTGCCCTTGGAGGTCAGTCACCTGCTAGTTTGTCTTTCCCTCAACTTCTAAGAGGCAGACTAGCCTCTTTTCAAACCTGACTCCTCAGGTTCCTTAAGAGCAGTCAGTTACAACCCCTGCTTCCTCATTTAATAGCCCCAGTTGTGGGATGCTAATACAGTATTTGCTGCACTGAAGGCTCATTTGAGCTCCCTGAGATGTATCACACTAAGGCTATGCTTACACTTGGAGCTAGGGGTATAATTCCCAGCTCATGCAGACATAATGAATGTCCTGATGCCTCAGTACCATGTGAATCTAGTTCTGTCTTCTTAACAGTACAGCACTGTGCACTTTGCAACACTAGTGCTGAAAGACCTTCTTAAACTGGAAGATTGATTAGCTGCGGGCAACCCCCCAATGAGCCCTTCATTCTGTTCCTGCATGTTCATGTTTTGAAGAGAATACAATCATCCCTTCCTGTCCATCATCAGCCATTATGCCTGAAGCAGAAGTGTTGTCTATAGTCTATCATCCAGGGCTTGTCCTGTGGTGTGTAAATGTTCCAAGCCCAGGGACATCCACCCCTCCCCTTTGGAGACTGTTCCACAGTCTGATTCATCCCATTGTATGGCACTGGTTGTGGTGTTCCACGGAACTGTCTTGTTACACACTGTGATCCCATGAGTCCTAATCATGGCCCTTCTCTCAGGAAGCCATGCCCACTGGTGCCTAGGGGATGACATTGGAAGCCAAGAACTTCTGACTTCTAATACTGCCTCTGACTCACACTGTGGCCATGGCCTTGAAAGAACTTGTCACACTAGTCATGTGTCTCCCCGTGCCTCGGTTTCCCCATATCTTAAAGAGAGACAATAAGGCCAAGTGGCCGCACAGGACAGAGCTTTGGGGTCAGTGATTTATATTTGTTAAGCACTTTCAAGATGAAGTGCCTGTCCCTGATGTGCGAAGCACTCACAGCTCCCAGTGTGTAAGCAGGGGTTGTGAGCTGTGGACGTGGTGAGTATTGTTGTTGTTGTTTATGTATGCGAATGAGCTCCCCTTTAGCTGTCTATAAGCCAGCTTTTACCTATTCAGCTATTTTAATCCTTCCTCATTAATCAATCATTCCACACTAAGTATCCAGCTCTTTTCTTTTGTATTCCTTCCAGTTGTCCTACATCTCTCTAATATTGACAGGCAGAGAAACCATAAGTAAAATATTATGGTATATTTCACGAGTGTCATGCAGAAGTGGGCGTCACATCAGGACAACATTGGTAAAGAGGCATGAGCTATTCTCTCTATCCTGCCAATAACCGGCTGCTACTACAGAATTCAAACTGGGAATGGGTGACTTTTTTTGTAGTCTAAGGTTTTCGGTACCCCTCATGGAATTGTTTTAGGCTGTACAAGACTAGTCTGAACTGGGAAGTCTTTTTCCTCTGCAATATAATTTATGGATCCCTTCCATCCCCCACCCAACAGAGACTTGACTCTAACAATAGTGTTTCCAACTAATGGGAATTCTGTGCCATTTCTTAGAGAGAGAAGAGCCCCAGAGCTAGGCTGGCAGGAGTGGGAGCCCTATGTAGGATATTTGTGCCCCAAGAGTTCGACTAACTTTATTCAACTTGTCTCCCCTCCACCTCAGCCTAATTGCCATGCCCCACGTTCTCAATCATTGTGTTTTCCTATTCCCACCCTCTGCTGCATTTTTCACACCCCTTTTTTAATTGAGTATATTTCTTCTGCATTTTGCACAGTCTTCCATATACTGTCCTCAAATCCACTCATGTCATTCAGACTTCCAGCCACAAAATGTTAAAGTGAGCTTCAAGCTGGGCACAATGTTGTTTTGTCCTCTTTGAGAGGAAGCAGTAGAGCAGTGGGTGTTTCATATCGAACTGAACTAGAAAATGCCATCTTGTCGGACCCCTCATCCTTTTCACACTCTGCTTTTAGCCATCCAGACAGTGGTTTCTATGAGCCGAGCAATGTCTCACTGAGCATTTTGTTCTGATTTATCACACAGCACCAGCTGGTATCACATCGCCGAGGCCTGTGGCTGAGGAACCTTTGGAAGATGCCGACAGAGCTGCTTCTCAGATGTTATCAACCAGAGGGTAACGTCTCTGAAAACAGGGTTTCAGGGGGAAAGTTTCTCCTCAGCTGGCACCGCAGATCATTGCTGGGATGTTGTTTCCATTGTTATATACTTGTAAAGGGGGGGACTCACCTCGAGTGCGCCCCATCATGGCTGGGCATAGTGTAGCAGCTCTTTCCTCTCTAGCACCCTATGACGCACTCCAAATGAACATTAGCCAAAGTTAATAGTGGTTTTAAATTTTCCCCATGTCGGGAGTTCTACATTTTCCACAGGTAACATGTCAGTTTCCCAGAGTGTGACCTCTCTGCCCAGAGAAATCTGGGTGTCAGTGTCCCTCCATCCCAAGCATTCTTTGCTATTCACTTTGGCAACTTGAATAAACTCCAGTGGGTCCGACTTTACAAAATTCAGCAGGAGTCCCTCAGGCACATCTCGGGGTCCTGTGTTTATGACAGCTGCATTAACCTGGGCTGGATGGGGTGTGGGCCTAGATTCCTTTTTAGGACAATTGTCCCTCAGGTTTTCAGTGGAGTTACATATGGAACACCTCCTTCAACCGTCCTCCTGTGAAGGGGGTTTGTGAATGTGATTTTCAGGAGTCAGTTCTGGGGTGGTGCGTGCGTGGGCTCCCAACCGCCTTCTCTTTTCCCAGCAATAAAATGGGGTCCCTCTTTTCTTTGTGCCTTGTACTCACTGGATGCTCAGGATTGTACATAAGGCTCAGCCAGATCTGCTGCTTCCTGTACAGAACCCAAAGATTTATCCCAAATGGCTTCTCTGATCTCTTCAGGTCATATACTCAGGAAATGTTCCTGTGCAAAGAGGTCAAATAATTGGTCATAATTCTCAGCCCTTCTGCTCATTTTTTTTCATAAAATCACATCTTATAAACCTTTTTGGCCTCCCTCTCTTTGGCTGTCTGGTCAGCTTCCCATTTTTGGTGTTTCCTAGTCTTCAATTCTTTATCTTTCTGATCAGCCTTCAGTATGCCCAGTTCAAACTTTGTCCTTCCATCCATGGCTCATTTTATACTTTTTTTGGGTCTGTTTCCTCACTTGAAATAATCAAATAGAACACAACAAACTGTAATCTTTTCTGTCTGTTCCCAGTCCTCTAACTCTGAATCACTCAGAAATCTAATTTACCAGCGCTTGAAGCACGAACTTCAGTCAACCAGCAAGCTGTGTGTAAATCCTGCCACTACTATGCCACTGTGACACTCTCCTGAAGTCCCTCAGAACCAGTCATTGTTTCAGAGGGGTAGCTGTGTTAGTCTGTTTCAGCAAAAACAACAAGGAGGCCTGTGGCACCTTAAAGTCATTGTCAGAAGTCATTGTGTTACCTCTCTGCATTAGCAAAGGAGAGCTTTGCTGGAGCTTAAACTGTGTGTCAGCTCCCTGCCACACCAGTCTGTCTGCCCTCACCAGCAAACTCCTTGAGACTCTGCTAGCCTAAACTTTTCCTTGCAGGTAACCTACAGTGTACTCTAGTTCTCAAATTTCCCAGAGACGTCTCTCTGCAGCATCCAGTTCCTCTGATTGGACACTCATAGAAACTTAGTTTGCTGCCTCCAAAGAGACAGAAAACACACTAGCCAGTTAATTTAGATGAGGACTCACTCTTCATTTTAATATACAGCACTGAGATGGTTTCATAAGAAAATAAGAATAGTTTTTATTAGTGAAGAACTTAGATTTAAGTGAAACTAAGAGAAAAAAAGAGAGATCTAGTTACAAACAAAACAAAACACACTTTCTAGTGACTAAAATTTAATCTTAGCAAGTTACAATATTTGCCTAAGCAACTTTCTCATTTACAACATATTACCAGCATCTTCCTCACTTCAGATAAGAGGATTGAAGGGCTAAAATCCATATGCTGTTTGTCGGTTTTTGACATGTTTATACTCCAAATATTCTCAAGGGCTGATTATCACCTTTCCTTTTGATGCCATGGGCTTTACTCACCCTGGATGCTGACCTTGTTGGGAATGTATGTCTTTCCCCTTATTTTTGTGGTTTTAATCTCCACAAATGTTAGCCTTAATGGGGATTTACATTTCCCCCCCTTTTGAATACTGTGGTCTAAATTTTTACACTGACAGCTTTGATGAGGATGTACGTCTCCCCATCTTTGAATACTGTGGTCTAAATCTCCACACAATTGCCGGCCTTATTGGAGACTTGTGCTATTTGAAGGCATGTACGTCACATGCCTGGGGGGGGCGCTCCCCTAGGGCTTGCAATATTACATGCAGTGAGGAAATGGGACCACCAGTTTGCACTGCTTACCGCTCACATACCCAACCAGTTCTGGGCTTAACTCACGGCCAATTGCTTGCTGGTGGTTTATCCAAGTCCTCCATAACACACCCCTTAGTTTAAGCAGTACATAACCCTCTTGCACATGTTTCCCCTCCCAACTGGTACCCTTATTAACCCCTCTGCTTATACTACACATGTCTAGGTTCCTTTGCACTTAAATTTTAAAAAAAAAAGTGGGAACAAGATGTGTCTGAAAAGGGATGAGAGACTTCTATCCCTGGCCTAATGAGGTGGTAAATTAAACATACTCACCTCCTTTTGGATTTCAGTCTCAGTTCCTCAATCAGTTCACAAGCTTGTATCCCGGACGAGCCCCCAGCTGAAGGAACAAATATGGACACCGTGTAGAATCAAACACGTGGGTTTATTACCTACAGCACTGATGGAGTGTTACCTCGCTTATTAGGCTCAGAGACACTGCCAAACAATTGATTACAATGGATTATATGAATTTTCCATGGGCGAAGGGAAATGACGGGGTAGATAGTCCCAAACCCCTGGATAGGTTTAGCAGCAAGACAAGATAAGCACAGTAGCCAATGGTCAAAAGGTTACATAAAGTCTCCGCCCATGGATTCAGGTTAACACATGACACTTAATTAGTACACAGGTGTTTTCCATTAAACAATATATAAAGTGTGTTAGTATAATTCTGATTTGGGATCCATAGATAATGAAGTAGCTCCCTTGATTGTTCAACAGGTACACACCTAGGAGTTAAAGCAAAAGGACAAATGAAAAATATATAGCAATAAAGGTTGTCTTTTAATTATTCATTTGTGTTTCTAAGGCAGGTACTGGCAATGGCTAGGAAGAGGTGCACATCTGTGAGAGGGAGGATATCATATCTCATACTGATATGTTTGAACCTCTTCCATAAACTTAAGACTGGTGTGTAGGAAGGCACCTCTTCTACAGAAGAAACAAGGCCCCTTTCATTCCCATGGTCTGTTCTTAACTTTGAGATAAAGTCCCCAATTATAATTTCCACCTGGCTTTTTGCTGACCAAGCTTATCTTAGCAAAAAGCAAGGTTGTCCTTTGATTGTTCTGCTTCTTAGCTAATATTGTTCACTGTTTGCTAGGCCTCTGTTTTCTTGACCAAACTCTGGATTTTGGGCCTGTAAAGAGAGCTGACACAGTCTATATATCAGGTTGTAACATAAACAGCATATGGATTTAGCCCTTCAGTGATCTAATGTTCACAGAATCAGAGGGTGTTGTCCCTTTTGTTTCCTAAATGATGGATAACTAAGGGTATGTCTACACTACGAAATTAGGTCGAATTTATAGAAATCGTTTTTTTAGAAATTGGTTTTATATATTTGAGTGTGTGTCCCCCCACAGAAAATGCTCTAAGTGCATTAAGTGCATTAACTCGGTGGAGTGCTTCCACAGTACCGAGGCTAGAGTCAACTTCCGGAGCGTTGCACTGTGGGTAGCTATCCCACAGTTCCCACAGTCTCAGCTGCCCATTGGAATTCTGGGTTGAGATCCCAATGCCTGATGGGGCTAAAACATTGTCGCGGGTGGTTCTGGGTACATATTGTCAGGCCCCCGTTCCCTCCCTCCCTCCGTGAAAGCAAGGGCAGACAATCGTTTCGCGCCTTTTTTCCTGAGTTACCTGTGCAGACGCCATACCACGGCAAGCATGGAGCCCGCTCAGCTCACTGTCATCGTATGTCTCCTGGGTGCTGGCAGACGCGGTACTGCATTGCTACACAGCAGCAGCAACCCATTGCCTTGTGGCAGCAGACGGTGCAATAGTACTGGTAGCCGTCATTGTCATGTCCGAGGTGCTCCTGGTCGCCTGTGTGAGGTCGATCAGGAGCGCCTGGGCAGACATGGGCGCAGGGACTAAATTTGGAGTGACTTGATCAAGTCATTCTCATTAGTCCTGCAGTCAGTCCTATTAAACCATCTTATGGTGAGGAGGCAGGTGATACGGGTTGCTAGCAGTCCTATTGCATCATCTTCTGCCGGGCAGGCAAGAGATGAGGATGGCTAGCAGTCCTATTGTACCATCTTCTGCCGAGCAGCCATGAGATGTGGATGGCATGCAGTCCTTCTGCACCATCTGCTGCCAGCCAAAGATGTAAAAGATAGATGGAGTGTATCAAAACAAGAAATAGACCAGATTTGTTTTGTACTCATTTGCAACCCTCTCCCGCCCCCCATCTAGGAGACTCATTCCTCTAGGTCACACTGCAATCACTCACAGAGAAGGTGCAGCGAGGTAAATCTAGCCATGTATCAATCAGAGGCCAGACTAACCTCCTTGTTCCAATAAGAACAATAACTTAGGTGCACCATTTCTTATTGGAACCCTCCATGAAGTCCTGCCTGAAATACTCCTTGATGTAAAGCCACCCCCTTTGTTGATTTTAGCTCCCTGTAAGCCATGTCATCACTTGCCCCTCCCTGCGTCAGAGCAACAGCAAACAATTGTGCATCTGAGTTGAGAGTGCTGTCCAGAGCAGTCACAATGGAGCACTCTGGCATAGCTCCCGGAGGCCAATACCGTCAAATTGTGTCCACAGTCCACCAAATTCGACCCGTCAAGGCCGATTTAAGCGCTAATCCA
Organism: Caretta caretta; assembly: GCF_965140235.1. Lineage (NCBI taxonomy): Eukaryota > Metazoa > Chordata > Testudines > Cheloniidae > Caretta > Caretta caretta. The sequence goes on from NC_134211.1 coordinate 6,086,742, forward strand.
CTTGTCAGGGGTGGAGTAAGGAAATCGATTTTAAGAGCCCTTTAAGTCGAAATAAAGGGCTTCATCGTCTGGACAGGTGCAGGTTTACATCGATTTAACGCTGCTAAATTCGACCAAAAGTCCTAGTGTAGACCAGGGCTAAGGGATTCTCTTTGCTTTCCTTATATTTCCCAGAGGCCATTGTTTTTTCCTCAAAGGCAGGAAGGCCTCATGGGGGTTTCCTCTGCTGATTGTGAGTGTGATTACTTTGTTTACCTTATGTGTAAATGCACTTTCCTTGTTCTCTGCCTGTAATCAAGCCAGGCAGACAAATTAATCCACATTCCTTTGTCTAAGACTGACTTATTTATTCCCTGCCTCCAAAACATATTTTAAGAACATATTTCCACCACACATACATAGCTCTTTGTATGCAACCTGTATACACACCACATAATGATATTCATGATCAGAGTGTCATCAATTTTTATATAATACCTTACAAGACAATGTTTGGCTAAATATACTGAAAACAGTGTGTCTTGAATGCCCTATGCTAGTTGGCATAAAGTGGCTCCTAGGATCACTCACCCCACCCCAAGGGCTCCTTTTCTGTTCTAATCTCCTGTCAGAGCAGTGGCCCCAAGATTTCTCCTTGGAGTCAAACAGACAAACCTAAAAGTGAAGTACAAACCACAATGAAAGAAAGTGCTTGGGAGGATAGGATTATAATTCAAAATGATCTGGACAAACTCGAGAAATGGCCTGAGGTAATTAGGATGAAATTCAATAAGGACAAAAGCAAAGTACTCCACTTAGGAAGGAACAATCAGTTACACACATACAAAATGGGAAGAGACTGCCTTGGAAGGAGTATTGTGGAAAGGGATCTAGGGGTCATAGTGGACCACAAGCTAAATATGAATCAACAGTGTAACACTGTTGCAAAAAAAGAAAACATCATTCTGGAATTCATTAGCAGGAGTGTTGTAAGCAAGACACAAGAAGTAATTCTTCCGCTCTACTCCACACTGATTAGGCCTCAACTGGAGTACTGTGTCCAGTTCTGGTCCCACATTTCAGGAAAGATGTGTACAAATTAGAAAAAGTCCAGAGAAAAGTAACAAAAATGATGAAAGGTCTAGAAAACATGACCAATGAAGGAAGATTGAAAAAATTGGGTTTGTTTAGTGTGGCAAAGAGAAGACTGAGAGGAGACATGATAACATTTTTCAAGTACCTGAAAGTTGTTACAAGGAAGCGGGAGAAAAATTATTCTCCTTAACCTCTGATGACAGGACAAAGAAGCAATGGGCTTAAATTGAAGCAAGGGAAGCTTAGGTTGGACATTAGGAAAATCGTCCTAGCTGTCAGGGTGGTAAACCACTGGAATAAATTTCCTAGAGAGGTTGTGGAATCTCCATCATTGGGTATCTTTAAGGGCAGATTAGACAAACACCTGTTAGGGATGGTCTAGATGGTGCTTCATCCTGCCATGAGTACAGGGGACTGGACTTGATGACCTTTCAAGGTCCCTTCTAATCCTATGAGTCTATGATTCTCCCGACAGCCTCCTTCTTGTCTGGAGGCTCAAATAATGCTCAAATAAATTGGTTAGTCTCTAAGGTGCCACAAGTACTCATTTTCTTTTTGCGAATACAGACTAACACGGCTGCTACTCTGAAACCTTCTTGTCTGGATTTCCTCTTATTCTAGAACTGCCCAGCTCTTCCCCCAGCTGGGACTCATCTTTAATTAGACCTGGCCCACCCTCCAGGCGCACCCAGCTGTGTTAATGTGTGCCTGAGAAGACAATTAACCTTTTTCACCACCAGTGTGGGGTAAAAACCCCATTACAACACACACAAGAAAAGTCCTGTATCAGTATGGGATGAAAACAATGGGGCTGATCCGCTTACCCTAGTTTTACACTAGTGAAACCTCATTGGATCCCCATTGGATCCAATGCAGTCACTCTTGGTTCATGCTGGTGTTAGCAAGAGGAAAAGCGACCCTAGGGGTTTTGTTCCTGAGAGGTGGGCAATATGGAGGACTGATGTAATGATCCCCAGTCAGGCAGCCCAGCCAACAAATGGTTCTTGATGGGTTTCAGCTCATTTCAGTGAGCACAATATTTTTTCTCTTGTGAGCGAATCCGGGAGTATGTGGAAATCTCTGCTGAGCTCACCTTCCCTTTTCCTATAACTGCCCTTTCAACTCCCCCCTAGAAAGTTACTTTGAAAGGAAAAAGATGTTACATTTCTGAAATTCATGCACAGCCCCTTAAAGGGAACCTTGCATGAGCTGCTGTGACCTGAAATGGTCACAATTTAACTCATTCTGGTGAGTGGAGCACATCAATCTAGCTAGGAGAGAAAACAACTGGCCATTGTCTCTCTACAACTGTTTGACTTCCTGATTATATGTTACTGAAGGAATCAGTTCCCCAGACATTAAATGTAGTCTAGCTTTAGCAGCTTCAAATGTTTATTTCTTGATCCTTAGGAGAAAAATAATATATATATTTAATAGTGAATTATTGTTCCAGACCATGGGACTCAGTAACAGTGGCCACTGATGAAAAGGCCTTGGAGACGATACGCAGGGAATGAAATAATCTGGTCAAATTACTTCAAAACAATGCTGGAAAGGTCTTGGACGAGTTGTTCTGCCAGTTGGTGATCACACAGTAGGACTACCATCGAATCAACAACGGAAAGGATGCAGAGGACAAAATAAGAATATTGTTGGATGTGATCCAGCGGAAGGGGGAAGTGTCCTGTAAGCAATTTCTGGAGAGTTTACAAAGCCTGTTTCCTGATTTCCAACAGCACATACAATACTCAGGACAGGGTAAGTGGTGTCAGTGTGTCTGGTTTTAAAAAATCATTTTTCCACGTTAAGAATGTAATTGCTGCAACACTGAACGGGGGGATTTGTTCCCAACTCGATTCCTACTTAGTAGATTCAAATGCTGCCTCCACCTCTTGGACATAAGGGTTTCCTGGAGAGGGAGGTGGTACTCTTCCGCTATGGAAGGAGAATGGGGTGAGGATTCCAGGGCCTGCGCAGATGTATGCATCTCTAGTGCTGTATATAGAGTTCATCTGAGTAAGGGCCCCTGCCTGGCATTTTGCAGCAATATGTGGGATCTAGGGCAGGGTGGCCGAGACATAACTATTTCCTAGAGCTTTTGCAGATAGACAGTTGTAGCGAGGTCTGGGTTTGGTATGGGCCTTGTAATATCTTTGGGAGTTTTACTGGTGGTTGAGTTTTGTTGGCGTCTGTGGAGGGAGATACCACTGATTGATTTTGTTTCATGAATTTAATGTTGAGTTTCCAATTGTCACATTTTTAACTTGACATAAATAAATCAATACCTTCAGGCAGCTAATCAAAGGGGCTTATAGTGGCATAGTAGCTCCACTGTACTTAAGGTTGAAACTAGTTTACTGTTTAACAGCTGAAATTTCTTAAGTGCTCTATAATCCATGTGCGTACTTAGATTGCCTTGAAATTTGCTGTGTCTCATCAGGTCTTGCGGTAGGCTTAGTCCAAAATTAGGGTCTTTTCAACAATGGGATCCTGAGGCACAACCATCATATATCACCTTTTTCCCGTTCTTCTAATATGTTTAGGCACACACCTGGGACTGTTGCAAGCCAAAGTGTCCGTCACCTGAGCTCACATGTGGATCAAGGTGATCTGCTGTGCCATTGCTCCGGAGCCACACCTGTAAACTGAGACTCTTGAGTACTTTCCGCAGAAGCTTTCTGAGAACATGTGTTGTGCTCATTAAGTTCTCTGCCTGCTTCACCTGGAAGTTCTGCTTTTGGATTTTTTGCCAGAAAACAAAGCTTCTGGTGTAAAAGCTGATCTTTCAAAGTGCTCTTAAATCCACAGGCACACTCTGATTGGCTTGAAGATTCTCATTTGTGCCAGGGACAGAGTTAGAGGTGCAAGAATGGGAGTATTTGGTGAAGGAGTTCCTCAGATACATCCACTTCAGAAAGAAGCTGATTTTAATATTTCCATTGCTCAAAAACGCATGTCTGAGATAGAGGTAATGGTGCAAATTTGGGGTTCTTAGAATAAAATCATCTGAGAATATAACTTGTCCAAGTATCACCTTTACCCGAGAGTATGTAACATCATCTCCCATTTCACCTGGCCTGCTCTCCCGAAGTTTACTGAGAACTATTCTTATTTGCCCTGTCTCTGCTTTTCATGGGTGTTCCATCTATATGCCTGTGGTGTGTGACCCTGGGTGTGAAGGCACCATCCTCCTCCTGAAGAAAAGCCACGATGAAATCTGTCTGGGAAAACAGGAAAGTCAGGACAGTCTCAAGGATCTTGTTTTCTTTTCATAGTCTTTTTATGTAAGGAATACACCCAGGAATTCAGATGGCCCTGAGTCTTCAGAGATGGTGATTTCTCAAGGTTTTATAGCAGAGTGACAGCCCTGCTATAGTTAAGGTTAGGACAATGTTTTCATTGAAAGCTCACTTTTCTAAGTGCCCTAAAATTTACAGGGTTACTCAGACTGCCTTGCTTCATAGGGATGTGGGGTTCTGTTAGTAATCGAGATTTGGAGACATTTGACCAAGGGCTTCCTGAGGTATAGTTGCCCCTCCAAAAAGAATTTCTTAAACGTGAGAGCTTTTGGCAACCTTTTTGTGCTCACAGATAGAACTCAAACCAGGGCTCAGATCATTGCATCAAGAAATTCAACACTTGACAGTTACCCCAAGAGAGGGGATGGCACCCGCCAGCCCTTGGGGGAAAATCAAATTAAAAAATTATTTGAAAAAGATTTTGCAACTCTAGCGTAGCTCGTCAGAAGCCTCTTGCGCTAAATGACAAGCTAGGTTAACTATCTAGAAAACTACCTCTGCCTTACAGCACCTCAGTACCTGTGAGGGAGTATCACAGTCATTAATTCTAAGCTTCAACCTGCCCCAGTCTCTGTGAGTTCAAATCCAACCCAATGAAGAAACCTGAAATAAAAGGGGATTTTTACCGTAGGGAAATGTAATCCGAGTACAGCAGAATCAACAAAACAAGCTGAAACTATTTTTGAACAGAAGATAAACTACACAAACTAATGCTCCCAGGGAGGTGAAGGGTGATTAGGGGTGCAAGAGTAGGTGGGAATAGGGGGACAGGGTTTGGGCCTGCTGTGAGGGATGGGGGTATGGTTAGGAGGGGGATACATGGAAATGGAAGAGAAGGAAGATGGGTCAGGGGTTAGGTATGGGGGAATGGGATAAGGATTGGGGGAAAGGGAGGTGGGGGGGGTCAGAGAATGTGAGAGGTATCAGAGGAAGTTGGGGATTTAAGGTGGGAGGGGCCTGTTAGCCCTGACTTGTCCCCTTCCGCAAGTGTTCTTGGATCCAGGGGCGCCCTACCCCTCTGCAGGGATCTGAGCCCTCCTTCCTGCCTGCTATGTGTTCTGGAATCTGGGGCATCCTGCTCCTCTGGCTGTGTCTGAGCCCCTATCCCTGGCCATCCATGTGATCTGGGATCTGGTTGAATGAATATAACACAAATTTAAACATCTGAAATCCAGAAACAGAATAAAGATACACTTCATCCCTGTGCTGGAGGAAGCGTGGTTGGGGTGGGCTGGCCAGAGTGTTTGGAGGAGGATCCTCATTTGGAGGGGACACAGACTGGTTGGACCTGGAGCATGGCTGGGGAAGCCTGGATGAAGCAGGGGCAGGAATCCCAGCTGAGGGTGGGACTCAGCTCCCGAACGAATACTAAAGTATAACTACATTGGTTGTAATAAGTAACAGCTAAACGAACTGACCAACAGTTAAAGATCTACCTGGCGAAAGGGAGGCCACAAAGTAACACTCGGGGAACTAGTTGTTCCAAGACTTGCTACCTGGCAATCATGAGAGAAGTGAGCTGGAGTTGGAGCTGCTGCTCCTTATCGATCCTCAGGACCAAATGTTTGGTTCCATGAGGGAGAATGTGGACACTAGTGTGCTAGAGGGCACCAAAGATGCATGAATATCCCAGAAATGGGAAACCATCTGGGCTGTTCACAGAGGAGCATGGATAGATCAGATATTGCTGGCTGCCTGATACAACCTCAGGCTACATAGTGAGCCCACAGGGGCAGCCAGGAACCCACTGAACTGCAGTAGAGATCTACTCCTGCTGTGTGACTGGAATCTGCTTCCGCAGCCGTCACTCCAAAGCAGGAAGGCACTACGGCTTCTCAATGGGCTAAATGAAAATGGATAGCTTGTCTCCTGGGAGGAGATAATAGGCCAATCTCCCAGTTCTGGCTGTGGTAGAAGGAGGTCTTAGGGGTGAGAAAGGAAGGAGAATCAGTCCTATGGACACATGTACACACTGATGACACATGCGCACACATACATATTTTCAAGTAAAGAGAAGGGGAGGGTAATGCAATGAGAAAATGGTCCTTCCTCATGTTTACTTGGGGGGTGTTAGAGGAGGCAGAACAGGAGATCTGAGCATGTTATCCAGCACATGAGGAGATGACACAGAGCATCCCAACTCTGAATAAGAAGGGAGCATTTATCAAAAAGAGCCAGATACTCCATTTCCCAGAAATGGCCAGAAAACAAAGGAACTGAAAGTGAAAGGCCAGTAAGAGTGCAGTGCGGGGAGGCAGAGTGAAAGGTGGGGATCTGGGTGAGCCTGATAATTGCCAGGATATGAGATTGCTTCATTGTTTATCATATAGTAACTTGTGTGTAGAGTGCAGCTCTCATCTGATAATGATTGAGTCTGTCCAGAAATCCAGCAACTCTGTAACTGTAAAGACAACACAGTCCCCTAGGGCAAAGAGAGCAGGGCTAGTTGGAATGTAAGTGACTGAATGTCCTGCCAGCCACCTCAGAGGACCTGGTCTCAATGTGTGCAGAGAAAGGTGGGGTCTGTGTTTATGCCATTCTCCTCTACACCATTAATGAAAGTATTAAATAAGATTGGATGAGACATCAATCCCTGTGGGACTCATTAGCCCCCTTCCTACCTGCTGGTCTCATGCCCCTTCACAGACAGATACCTGTGTGGGGCTGTGTACTTCATGGTTGCATTGTGACCACTGTCCACGTGCTCTGCCGGCGCAAGTGCGGCACCACTGAAACTAGGTCCACATTCTACTTCTGTTCAGTGCCCTGAGCAGGAGGGTGGTGGAAGGGAAGTGAGCTTGGTCAGAGAGTTCCTCATGTTGGCTGTTCCCGACAGCTGGAGTGGTCACAGTAGCTTGTGTGCAGCCCTCAGACCTCCGCTTTTACCAGCATTGGAGACTGAACTGATCCCCAGCAGCCCAAAAACAGGGTGCCAGCCCTGGGCACAGCACCGTTAAATTCCACCGATGCTCACACCAGTTACGACAGACGGTGCACCACAAAGACTTTCCCCTACTTTGAGGGCAACCACCATATTGAGATGAACAGTCCCCCACTCCTTGTCTTCAAACTTCTAAAATCTCTTCCCTGAGGAAGTGGCCTGAAGTGCTAATCTCTGGGAGGAGCTGTCATTGAAAGGGAAAATAACCCTTCCCAGGAGCAGCTCCCTTCGCTCCTTCTCCTCCGGGCCTCTGGATTCCCCCTCCCTCTGCCCCCAACATTCACCTAGATCCCCACAGTTTGCCATCTTCTCCACTGAGTTGTGGGATTGATTTAGAGCAGGACTCCTTGGAACAGGGCCCTCTGCTTCTCTCTCCCTGTGTTACTATACCGCACTCATTACCATGGTATCCGAGTGTTGACACATATCTGTAAAGCAGCCTCCACACCCACTGCTCTCAGTAAATACCAATGAGAGAGAGTGAAGTAGTCAGGACAGGGGCAGGCCCTTTCCTCGTTTATAACAGTTATAACAGCTTCTCTTCAAGCCTGTCTACACTAGGAAATTTGCACTAGCATAGCTACACCAATGTAACTAGATAATTTGAATTAGTGGAGTTTATGCTGATGTGGCTAGGTAATTTATCAAAGTAAATTGCACCAGTTCAGAATATTTATATTGTGGAGGGTAAGGGGAATTTCCAGTAGTGTAGCAAAACCTTTGCAAATTTCCTTAATGTAAACAGTCCCGTGATTTTAATGTATTTCTTAAAGCCCCAACTGCTGGAATCATGTTATTGCATGACAATCTCCCAAAAGGCTTCACACTTAATGGGTGCCAGGATCTTTCACTGATCTCAGCCAGCAACTCTGATCCCCAGAAATAGTCTTGGGGAGAATGAAATAAAAGTGAGATAATAGTTCAGGTGGTGCCCACAGTCAAACAAATCAGTGGCAGAGCCAGGAATAGGACCCACGAATCTGGATTCCTAGTTACCTATTTGCTAACCATTAGACCCCAGTCCCCTCCCAGAGTCAGAAATAGAACCCAGGAGTCCTGACTCCCATTCTCCACCACTGTTCTAAATCACTAGGTTCCACTTCCCTTTCAAAGCTTGGAGGAGGACCCAGCAGGCCTAACTCCCAGCCATGGTGTTTTAACCACTAGACTTACTCCTTTCCCAGTAAGGGACAGAACCAGGAGCCTTGACTCCTAGTCCTGCTCTAATTACTAGGTTTTCCCTCCCAGAGCTAAAAATAGAACCCAGGACTGCTCTAACCACTAGACTCTATTCCTGAGTCCTATCTGCTGCCCCTGCTCTATTCTGTTAGACAAAGTTAGGAGTGAAAGCAAGCTAACTAGAGGAAGGCTGTGTGCATTCTGTGCCGTACAGCATAACGTTCGTATCACTAAAAGTTTGCAGAAGAAAAGCCATCACGTCCCCTAATGAGAATCATCACTATTTGAATATTGAGTGAGCAATGTAAGGCACATTTAAAAGTGAATCTCTGAGCAAGCTGGGACTTTAAATAGCATAAGTGACCTGGGGATGGGCTATGTGGAATGGGAGTGACCTGATTGGATCGAGGTCTGGGTGGATACATATGAAACAGACTGTTGTGTTCCAGGTCAACACAGTAAAAACAAAAATCATGATTTTCCAGGTAAAGCCTGAAAACAAACAAAACAGGTGGGTGAGGTTCTGTGCCTTGCAAAGTGCTGGAGGTCAGACTAGATGATCATGATGGTCCCTTCTGGCCTTCAAGTCTATTAGTCTATAAATCGTATTAGAGAGACATGGAGATTGAACATACCCTGTATTATATGTACAGGGCCTGATAATAAACACATCAGGAAGTTTCAGATCATCTATCAAAACACTGCAAGGAAGAGTGCTGCAGGGTATCTATGCCATAAATAAATAATTAAATAGATACCGCTCCCCAGTGAAACTATTGCTAAAACTATCTGAGAGCAACATCCAACCCATTCTACTAAATGGGAGTGAAATCTGGGCCCCAAATCTAAGCACGGATTATATTGACTACTGTAAAACCCTAATAGAAACCCTCCGCCTGCAGTTCAGTGCATGGGGACTTCAGCACCACCAGCTACGGAGCAGAACTGAGCCAATTCTCTGTTAAATCAACAACCAGAAAAGAATGATCAAAACCAAGATGTGCTCAGAATGCTAGACCAGCAACTAAAACTCCAACACATCAGTCACTGGAAAAACAAATCAAAAATAGCAACAAGCTGGACTGCTATAGAACCCTGCAGAGACTGGTCACCCTAGCAGCTTCACTACAGTGACATGGGCAGAACTAAGGCAGATTGTCTCCAATTACAGAATCAGTGACCACAAACTAGAGGTGAGAATTAGGAGGCATAAAGCAATCCAAGTCCAGAGAGGAATGACTGTGCTTCCAACACGACAGAGGAGAGAGACTGAGACAGGAGACTCTTTCTACTCCAGTGTCCTAAATATGAAGGAGTGCAGGAAAATATTCCCTCAAATTATCAGAAATCCTAAAAGACATCTGATCAGAAATGCAACAGAGAAAAAACTGTGACTGGCCTTGTGGGACAGAAGGCAAAACGCTCTGTTATATGAGACCTTTATATGAGACCTTTTCCTCCCTGAAAGGGAGGGAGGCTGTCCCCCGATAGCAGCCCTGTCCCCATACATAAGCACGCTGTGCCCCTGATTTTGGACTCATCCACCTGAATTTGTGCCCTATCATGTGAGTGGGGGCCCTCCCCCACCCGTGAATGAGGCTGACAGCAGAAGGACAGTCACAGGGAAGCAGCTGGGTAAGGATTGCCTGGCTGTCTGGTAGGACAGGCTCTGAATGGTGGGAAAGCAGGAAGTGACTGCACCCTTCTCCTACCTGCACCACTCTATGATGAAGGGCAGCCTGACACTGCACTGGACTTGGGATTCGGGCTGTGCCATGAGACTGAGCTCAGATACTTGGTTTGCACCCTAGGATGGGCACACCCATGGTGCCAGGTATCAGGCCAAGTGCCAGTTAGGAGGGGAAGGATGTGAACTTTTCTGGGCTTTGTTTGCTGACACTCCGCAGCTGTGTGGTTTCTGGTCATTGCAAAGGAAAGGCTGTGACCCAGACTCCCTGAAAGAGTTTTACTTTTAAATTCCTATTGATTTCTATTTGTATGGCATAAGGCAAACCCAGCCGAGCAGAGACCTCTTTAGGAGCTGGGATCACTTTAGCTTCTGATACAGAAAAGTTAAGTGCCATTAGTTATTACGAAAAAAACCCCTGGAAATGCAGAATACAAATCCTTGGGCTAAATCCTGAGTTCTTGGGGAGGTGATGATTGCAGAAGGGGACTCTACACACATGAATTTCCCTTTCCTTTGGGCATGGAGTGAGCTACCTGTGCAATATACTTAGGGTGACCATCCCTTTCCTGTCCCAGGCATTCTAACTTTTTGGCAAAAATGGAGTACACACCCGAAGTGGGGTGCAGAGGAACGTTGGTGGGGAGTGGAGATGCCAGCCCTGGGTGGGAGGGGAGAACAGGGCTCCAGGGCGGGAAGGCAAGGTTTGGGCGAGCAGCAATATCTGCATGGAGGGGGCGGGGGGCAGGGAGGGTATGGGCAATGCCAGCCCCAGGCGGGAGGGCCAGCAGAGCTTGGGTGAAGAGTGACACCAGTCACATATGGGAGCAAGCTGAGCTCAGATTAAAGCCCTGGACGTAGTGGAGGCAGGTCTTGGCTCAGCGACTCGGGTCAGCCCTGAGTGCAGGGGAATAAAAGGGGGTGCAGAGAATGGGTAAGCCCCACTTGGGGACAGGGGGCAGGGCATGGGAGGTGTCCTATTTTCCCTTTGGGAAATATTGTCACCCTAAATATAACCTCTGAACCCCAAGGAGGTGGGGTTGGGAATGGCACCTCCCCCACCCCCACCTTGAATCTAGCAGTAAGTCCACCCACAAAATCAATACAGCCTGAGGCAGCATTAACTTCCACATGAAGCCATCTCACATCCCCTTTGATTTTAATAATACAATGTCAGCAATCCTCAAAAAGAAGGGACAGGCACCAAGGAGAGGAAATCTATCCCCTGGGATAGTGCTTGTGGTGTGCTATAGACCGCCGGGATCTAATTTGGGTATGGATAGAGCCCTCTTTAATGTTTTTAATAAAGGAAATACTAATGGAAACTGTGTGATCATGGGAGACTTTAACTTCTTAGATATAGACTGGAGGACGAGTGCTAGTAATAATAATAGGGCTCAGATTTCCCTAGATGCGATAGCTGATGGATTCCTTCAGCAAGTAGTTGCTGAACCGACTAGAGGGGATGCCATTTTAGATTTGGTTTTGGTGAGTAGTGAGGACCTCATAGAAGAAATGGTTGTAGGGGATAATCTTGGTTTAAGTGATCATGAGCTAATTCAGTTCAAACTGAACGGAATGATTAACAAAAAAAAATCTGCAACTAGGGTTTTTGATTTCAAAAGGGCTGACTTTCAAAAATTAAGGAAATTAGTTAGGGAAGTGGATTGGACTGAAGATTTTATGGATCTAAAGGCAGAGGCGGCCTGGGATTACTTTAAATCAAACCAAGCATCTCAGAGAGGTGATTAAGAAAAAGCAGAAAGCAAACAGGGAGTGGAAGATGGGAGGGATCAGCAAGGAAAGCTATCTTATTGAGGTCAGAACATGGAGGGATAAAGTGAGACAGGCTAAAAGTCAAGTAGAGTTGGACCTTGCAAAGGGAATTAAAACCAAGAGTAAAAGGTTCTATAGCCATATAAATAAGAAGAAAACAAAGAAAGAAGAAGTGGGACCGCTAAACACTGAGGATGGAGTGGCGGTCAAGGATAATGCAGGGATGGCCCAATATCTAAACAAATACTTTGCCTTTGTCTTTAATGAGGCTAATGAGATCTGAGGGGTAATGGTAGCATGACAAATGGGAATGAGGATATGGAGGTAGATATTTTACCATATCTGAGGTAGAAGCGAAACTCAAACAGCTTAATGGGACTAAATCGGGGGGCCCAGATAATCTTCATCCAAGAATATTAAAGGAATTGGCACCCAAAATTGCAAGCCCGTTAGCAAGAATTTTTAATGAATCTGTAAACTCAGGAGTTGTACCGTATGATTGGAGAATTGCTAACATAGTTCCTATTTTTAAGAAAGGGGAAAAAAATGATCCGGGTAATTATAGGCCTGTTAGTTTGACATCTGTAGTATGCAAGGTCTTGGAAAAAATTTTGAAGGAGGAAGTAGTTAAGGACATTGAAGTCAATGGTAAACGGGACAAAATACAACATGGTTTTACAAAAGATAGATTGTGCCAAACCAACCTGATCTCCTTCTTTGAGAAAGTAACAGATTTTTTAGACAAAGGAAACACAGTGGATCTAATTTACCTAGATTTCAGTAAGGTGTTTGATACCGTGCCACATGGGGAATTAAAGTGGGAGTGTGCTAATAAAGTTTGTGGATGATACAAAGCTAGGAGGTATTGCCAATTTAGAGAAGGACAGGGATGTCATACAGGAGGATCTGGATGACCTTGTAAACTGGAGTAATAGTAATAGGATGAAATTTAATAGTGAGAAGTGTAAGGTCATGCATTTAGGAATTAATAACAAGCATTTTAGTTATAAGCTGGGGACGCATCAATTAGAAGTAACGGAGGAGGAGAAGGACCTTGGAGTATTGGTTGATCATAGGATGACTATGAGCTGCTAATGTGATATGGCTGTGAAAAAAGCTAATGCGGTCTTGGGATGCATCAGGAGAGGTATTTCCAGTAGAGATAAGGAGGTTTTAGTACCGTTCTACAAGGCACTGTGAGATCTCACCTGGAATACTGTGTGCAGTTCTGGTCTCCCATGTTTAAGAAGGATGAATTCAAACTGGAACAGGTACAGAGAAGGGCTACTAGGATGATCCGAGGAATGGAAAACTTGTCTTATGAAAGGAGACTGAAGGAGCTTGGCTTGTTTAGCCTAACTAAAAGAAGGTTGAGGGGAGATATGATTTCTCTCTATAAATATATCAGAGGGATAAATACTGGAGAGGGAGAGGAATTATTTAAGCTCAGTACCAATGTGGACACAAGAACAAATGGATATAAACTGGGCACCAGGAAGTTTAGACTTGAAATTAGACAAAGGTTTCTAACCATCAGAGGAGTGAAGTTTTGGAACAGCCTTCCAAGGGAAGCAGTGGGGGCAAAAGATCTATCTGGCTTTAAGATTAAACTCGATAAGTTTATGAAGGAGATGGTATGATGGAATAACATGGTTTTGGTAATTAAATATTCATGGTAAATAGGCCCAATGGCCTGTGATGGGATGTTAGATGGGGTGGGGCCTGAGTTACCCAGGAAAGAATTTTCTGTAGTATCTGGCTGGTGAATCTTGCCCATATGCTCAGGGTTTAGCTGATCGCCATAGTTGGGGTCGGGAAGGAATTTTCCTCCAGGGCAGATTGGAAGAGGCCCTGGAGGTTTTTCGCCTTCCTCTGTAGCATGGGGGACGGGTCACTTGCTGGAGGATTCTCTGCTCCTTGAAGTCTTTAAACCACGATTTGAGGACTTCAATAGCTCAGACATAGATGAGAGGTTTATCGCAGGAGTGGGTGGGTGAGATTCTGTGGCCTGCGTTGTGCAGGAGGTCAGACTAGATGATCATAATGGTCCCTTCTGACCTTAGTATTTATGAATCTATGAAATTACATCACTGATAGCCGAAATTTGCACAGAGACAGCAAAGCGGTGGATTGCTCATGGAAGGGACCCTCTGCATTCAACCCCATTCCTGTGTAGAAAAGGTACAGGTGCCAAAGCAGCCTTGTCCCTGCTCCCATCCAGGGCCCTACAGAGGATCCACACAGGAGATGGAGTTGGGAAGCCCAGGGGCAAGGCTGCAGAATGCTTATTTTCCCCCCACCAGTCCCCTATGTAAATCTGAGGAAACAGCCTCAGGCTTTACCCCTCACAGCAGGGACTTCCCTTGAAAGTGAGATTCCAGGGGCAGTTGTCTTTGTGAGATTGTCTGACAGCACTGCTCCACTGTTTCATATTGTCTGGGACCTGTAAGGGCAGGAGATCCTGTACCCAGTGTACAGGCACAAAGACTATATGCAGATATCTCTGGGTCTCTGTTGGATCCCCCAGGATATCCATAAATCTCAGGTGTTCAATGCAGTTTAGGAGACAGACTCTCTGCTTTGTCCAGGATGGAGCAAACCTCATCTTCTGGTGAAAGAATTCAGAGTAAATTCTGTGAAGGGGCCTCATGGAGTTTTTATCTCTCCAGGAGTACCACCCATAGATTTTTCCCTTGGGAAAGCACGAGATTTTCCCTTGTCTAAGGACCCATAGCACCTTTTTTGCACTGTCTCTCTGGCAGTCAATATGAAATGTTGTAATTATTTTATTTCTGAATCTGACATCTTACTTTCCCACTCATTCCATTTTGAAGAAACAATACATGTCTGAATTCTTGGTAACAGAATACATAATGTTTGGAACATTATTTAAATAGGAACAATGAGTCACCCACAGGAGTCAGGTGAAGAACTCTACTCTAAGGAGCCCTCTGAGATACCTGGAACCCAAACACACTGAATTGCTACCTGATTTCTCTCAGACTTCAGTCTCCCAGTCAGTGCAAACTCTGGTTCAAATCAAGTTCTTATTGTTCATCTGCGTAGCTGTGGCTGCCAAGTTGTGTGCAGCTTTACGTGTGACATTTTAGATAGCTAAGAGAACCATTGGCTTCCTGAGTGGTAGTAGAGGTTGGAGAGGGAGGCACCAATACATCCAAAGCACTGGAAGCAAGTGTAAGTGGGAAGGCCCTATCCCGTCACATTTCTGGAAGCAGGTAACAAGAAGGCCCCAGGACCCCATGACACACGCCCAAGGATTCTTCTCCAAGGTGGGTGGTAAAAACAACTTCAGGGAAAGGTCCCTGGGGCAGCTGGAAATGTTATTGTTGGTTGCCTTGGGCAGCTAGGTGGATGGCAGGCTTGGGGTGGTGCTATATTCACAAGTGGCTGGGGTGCATGGAGAGGGTCCTGGAACAACAATGTGAGTGGGGACCTGGATTTGGGTGTGATAGGGGTGGATGTTGAGACAACAAGATGGATGCATAGTGGGTGTGTCGGAGGGTGGCTACTAAGGCAGCTGGGGTGCGTACTTGGTTGTTGGGTGCTGGGTGTGGCTGAGAGAGCTGAGGGACAGCTGCCCATCCCTGGTTACTAGGAGCCAGAAGGGAGGCAGGGAGGCTGCAAGCGGGTGGAGCTGTAGGGGAATCCTTGAAACCTGCCTACAGCCCAGCTGGGTGTGTGCCAATATAGCAGAGCTTTGGGTACATATGAGGGGACAGGGCTAAAACCAGGAGGGTCAGATGAGATGTGGCCACACTGCTGCAATTTAAAATACTCTTTGTCCAGCGATAAGTTCCCAGTCCCCCTGGTGTTGCATTAGACACCCTCCATTTCCCATACTATAACCCAGGTTTTTTTTTGTCTATTCCACTATCTGGCACCCTCCTAAACTCCTGTGAAGCATGAAAAGTGTGTTCTTAGTTATACTGATCTGCATCTGTTAATTTTAAAAGGCGGCCCTTAATTCTACTCTATTCAAGCTTGTATACCACCTTCACCGTGATAATATTTGAGTGTCTTCCAGGAGAGCATTCAGCAATATGACTAGAAAGTGTCATGTGTTTCTTTTTCTCTTCCTCTCCCTAAGGAGAAATTGGTGGGGTTTTATTTTAATTTCTCCTTTTTTCTTTTTTGTTAAAATATATAATCCTGTATCCTGAGATCTGTGTTTATATTAGCAAAAGCAAGGTAGAAGAAGTACACCTTTCACTTTGAGTAGAAGGTGTTGAGGGTTTTGTTGGTTCTTAATTCCTGTGGGAATTTGTTCAACAATCTGGGACAGGCCTCTGAGAAAGCTCCATTTCCTGCACAGATTCATAGAGTTTAAGACCAGAAGGGCCCATCTGATCATCTAGTCTGACCTCCTGTGTAATGCAGGCCAGAGAATCTCATTCAGTTAACCCTGTACTGAGCCCAATCATTTGTGTGTGGCTAAAGGGTCTTTCAGAAAGGCATCCAGTCTAAATATGAAGACATAAAGAGATGGAGAATCTACGACTTCCCTTAATAATTTTTTCCAATGGTTTATCACTCTCACTGTTAAAAAATTGTGCCTTGTTTCTAACTTGACTTTGTCTGCATTGAACTTCCAGCCATTGGTTCCTGTTATGCCTTTTCCTGCTAGGTTAAAGTGCATTCTAGGCCTTGGTATTTCCTCCTCATTAAGATATGCATACACTGTAATCAAGTCACCTCTCAGTCTTCTTTTTGATAAAATAAACAGATTGAGCTCTTTAATTCTCTCATTATAAGACATTTTCTCCAGCTGTGACTCTTTTCTGCACTTTCTCCCATTATTAAAAATGTGAATACCAGAACTGGACACGACTATTCCAGTACTAGTCTCACCAATGCCATTTACAGACATAAAAGGGCCTCCTTGCTCCCACTCACCAGTCACTTGTTTATACTTCCAAAGATCTCAGTAGTGCTTTCTGCCACATCATTTCATTGAGAGCTCAGGGCCTCTCCTTCTGCCCCTCCACCCCCATGAACATGATACAGTTCTGTGGTGACCTAGAATCCTATTTTCGATGTCTCCGACTCAAGGAATATTTCCAACTCACCTCTGAACAACATACTAATCCTCAGAGACCTCCCTACCAACACTACAAAAAGAAGGATTCTAGGTGGACTCCTCCTGAAGGTCGAGACAGCAGACTGGACTTCTACATAGAGTGCTTCCGCCGATGTGCACGGGCTGAAATTGTGGAAAAGCAGCATCACTTGCCCCACAACCTCAGCCGTGCAAAACACAATGCCATCCACAGCCTCAGAAATAACTCTGACATCATAATCAAAAAGGCTGACAAAGGAGGTGCTGTTGTCATCATGAATAGGTCAGAATATGAACAAGAGGCTGCTCGGCAGCTCTCCAACACCACTTTCTACAAGCCATTACCCTCTGATCCCACTGAGAGTTACCAAAAGAAACTGCAGCATTTGCTCAAGAAACTCCCTGAAAAAGCAAAAGATCAAATCCGCACAGACACACCCCTGGAACCCCGACCTCGGATATTCGATCTACTATCCAAGATCCATAAACCTGGAAATCCTGGACGCCCCATCATCTGAGGCATTGGCACCCTGACAGCAGGATTGTCTGGCTATGTAGACTCCCTCCTCAGGCCCTACGCTACCAGCACTCCCAGCTACCTTCGAGACACCACTGACTTCCTGAGGAAATTACAAGCCATCGGTGATCTTCCTGAAAACACCATCCTGGCCACTATGGATGTAGAAGCCCTCAACACCAACATTCCACACAAAGATGGACTACAAGCCGTCAAGAACACTATCCCCAATAATGTCACGGCTAACCTGGTGGCTGAACTTTGTGACTTTGTCCTTACCCATACTATTTTACATTTGGGGACAACGTATACCTTCAAATCAGCTGCACTGCTATGGGTACCCGCATGGCCCCACAGTATGCCAACATTTTTATGGCTGACTTAGAACAACGCTTCCTTAGCTCTCGCCCCCTAATGCCCCTCCTCTACTTGCACTATATTGATGACATCTTCATCATCTGGACCCATGGAAAAGAAGCCCTTGAGGAATTCCACCATGATTTCAACAATTTCCATCCCACCATCAACCTCAGCCTGGACCAGTCCACACAAGAGATCCACTTCCTGGACGCTACAGTGCTAAAAAACGATGGTCACATAAACACCACCCTATACTGGAAACCTACTGACCGCTATTCCTACCCACATGCCTCCAGCTTTCACCCTGACCGCACCACACGATCCATTGTCTACAGCCAAGCTCTGTGATACAACCGCATTTGCTCCAACCCCTCAGACAGAGACAAACACCTACAAGATCTCTATCAACTATTCTTACAACTACAATACCCACCTGCGGAAGTGAAGAAACAGATTGATAGAGCCAGAAGAGTTCCCAGAAGTCACCTACTACAGGACCGGCCTAACAAAGAAAATAACAGAATGCCACTAGCCGTCACCTTCAGCCCCCAACTAAAACCCCTCCAACGCATTTTCAAGGATCTACAACCTATCCTGAAGGATGACCCAACACTCTCACAAATCTTGGGAGACAGGCCAGTCCTAACCTACAGATAGCCACCCAACCTGAAGCGAATACTCACCAGCAACCACATACCACACAACAGAACCACTAACCCAGGAACCTATCCTTGCAACAAAGCCCGTTGCCAACTGTGTCCACATATCTATTCAGGGGACACCATCACAGGGCCTAATAACATCAGCCACACTATCAGAGGCTCGTTCACCTGCACATCTACCAATGTGATATATGTCATCATGTGCCAGCAATGCCCCTCTGCCATGTCCATTGGTCAAACTGGACAGTCTCTACGTAAAAGAATAAATGGACACAAATCAGATGTCAAGAATTGTAACACTCATAAACCAGTCGGAGAACCCTTCAATCTCTCTGGTCACTCGATTTCTGATCTCAAAGTGACTATCCTTCAACAAAAAAACTTCAGAAACAGACTCCAGGGAGAGACTGCTGAATTGGAATTAATTTGCAAATTGGATACAATTAACTTAGGCTTGAATAGAGACTGGGAGTGGTTGATTCATTATAAAAAGTAAGCTATTTCCCCTTGTTTATTCCTTTCCCCACCCCCACTGTTCCTCAGACGTTCTTGTTAAACCCTGGATTTGTGCTGGAAATGGCCCACCTTGATTATCATACACATTGTAAGGAGAGTGATCACTTTACATAAGCTATTACCGGCAGGAGAGTGGGGGGGGGGGGGAAGAGAAAACCTTTTGTTGTGATAAACACCCATTTTTTCATGGTCTGTGTGTAGAAAAACATCTTCTGTATTTTCCACAGTATGCATCCGATGAAGTGAGCTGTAGCTCACGAAAGCTTATGCTCAAATAAATTGGTTAGTCTCTAAGGTGCCACAAGTACTCCTTTTCTTTTTACCTTTCCCTGAACATCCCTTTGTTCTTATGTTAGGAGGCAAGGAGAACAGAAGCTCTTGGTTGCCTTTTCAATTCCATTCATTATTTTATACTCTATACTTTTATCATGTCCCCTCTTACTCATTTCCTTTCTAAATTTAAAAAAAAATCCCAATCTTTTTGGTCTCTCTTTTCCAAGACTTTAATCATTTTCATTGCCCTTCTCTGAAACCCTTCCAGTTCTGTAGTAACCTTTTAGAGAAGGGGTGATCAGTACTGCGTACAATATTCTGGATGAGGCTACATCATATTTTTGGTATGTACTATTGTCCATCCCATTCCTTATTCATCCTAACATCTTGTTAGTTTTTTTGGACCACAGCTGTATGTTGAACTGGGGTTTTCAGTGAGCTGTACCTAGTGATACCTGGATTCCTTTCTTCTGTTTATACTGTTGATTTAGAAACCTGTATGGTTTATGAGTAATGGAAATTTGTCCTTTTAATGTGTGCTACTTTGCATTTATTAACATTAAACTTCATTTGCCATCACATTGCCCATTCACCTAGTTTAGTTAGGTCTTTCTGAAGTTCCTAGAATTTTCACTGGAGTTCTCTAACCTAAATAATTTTGTGTCATCAGCAAATTCTGCTGCCTCACCCTTTGTTCTAGATTTTTAATAAATATATTAATATGTAGGAAAAAATTAGTGATTAATTATTGATAATTATTTCCCTCTTAAATTTTGTGTAAGGTTCTTTCAATCTGCGGAAAGAAGAAGAGACTCAGCATATCCCAGAGACAGTGGAAAAGGACTTCCAAAAAAGTATTTCTCCTTATAATTCTTCCTTCTGTACTTGTAGTTCACATTACACGATATGCACACTAAAAACCCCTCAGCCAAAAGAACAGCGAGGTTGCTAAGTCAAGCACTCAGGAGTTAAGGAATGCTAGAACTGAAGTTGCTGCGGTTGCTGTATTCTTTTTGGAGCGCTACCTCTGTGGGGCTGGAAAACATACTCAATGCAGACGAAGGGGCATACAAGAAATCATGTGGGTCTAAGGAGCAAGCTCATATTGGCATTTAGGAAACTCTGTAGGGTACATAAGCATGCCCAGTGCAGTGGAAGGTCAGTGGGGCTGGAGTATGCTCAGTGCAGATGGAATGTCCAGAAAATTTAGCAGCAAGCCTCTGACAAGTTCCACTGAGCTACAAGTGGTGATTTCCAGATGCATATAACTCAAATAAATCTGGGTGAATTTT
This sequence comes from Caretta caretta, assembly GCF_965140235.1. Taxonomy (NCBI): domain Eukaryota; kingdom Metazoa; phylum Chordata; order Testudines; family Cheloniidae; genus Caretta; species Caretta caretta. The sequence continues at coordinate 6,107,395 of NC_134211.1, forward strand.
TATGGTTGACAGGAAAAGACATCTTTCTGACACCCCACGGTTATCCCCTGACAAATATAAAGTCCCCGTTCCAAAGCGCAAAGGGATTACAGCTCTTCAAATAAATGGTTTGGGGGAAGAAGAGAAGTTTTAACAATTGGAAATCAGCTTATTAGGCCTTGGTAATTCCCTGCGAGGTTTGTAATTCATTGTGGAGCCAACCAATCACACCTTATAAGCTAAAACTTCGGGGATCTCTTAAGCAGCCAGCAGGATTGTCCTGATGAAGGCGGGTGGGGAGAAGGGCCTGGATGCAGCCTCAGTCCCTGACCCAGAATGCCCTGCCTTCCTAGAGCACTTCCCTTCTGAGGAGCTCAAAGCACTTCACAGGTCTGAGGAATTTACCCTCCTGTCTGCCCTGGGCCAACAGGAGACAAAGGAAAATATGTTTCATGACAGTCAGGTCCTGCTGCCTTCATCCCCTCCTGCTTTCACTCCTTTGGCCCAGACCTCCCTTAGCCTTGCAGCCTTCATGTTGCTGTTTAGTCCGCCCACATCCCCGCTTACCCAGGCTGTGGTTAAAGCCTGTCTGTTCTCCATCACTGCCCCTCCCCACCACCACTCAACCCTGCTCCTTGCCTTGGTCATCTCTCCCCTACACTCCTGCGGCTGCCGCCTCGCTGGACTTGCTACCTCTCCCCTCCCTCTCCCTCAGCCCAGCCAAAGCATAACTGCTAAACTCCCCTGCTGCTCTGGTCATGTCTCTCACTTCTTTACATCCCTGTACTGGCCTCCCTGTATCTCATGCAGTAAAGTCAGATACCTCCTCCCCTTCAAGACCCTGCCTAACTCCACCGTTGCGCCCATCTAGTCTCCTCCCTCAGTACACACCCAGGTAAATATACAACCCAGATCTTACACAAAAATCATGGTGTTGCCAATCCTTTGGTATCTAAAATCAAAGGTTTATTTACAGAAAGAAAGAAAGAAAGAAAGAAAGAAAGAAAGAAAGAAAGAAAGAAAGAAAGAGGCGAGAGTTAAAACTGGTTGAAGGAATCAAATACATATAATAATTGCAAGTTCTTAGTTCAGGCTTCTAGAAGTGATGGAATAAACTGCTGGCTTAAGTCAAGTCTCTGGTTGCCTCCATACCAGTCCTCAGTCCCTGTGTTAGAACGTTCCCATTAGTAAAAGTCCATAGTCCAGAGGTTTGAGCAGGAAAGAGGCAAAATGGAAGATGTTTCCCAGGTCTTTTATAGCTTCTGCCAAGTGAAGGGAAACCCATTGTTCTCACTGTGGAAAATTCCAGATAACAAGATGGTATTTGGAGTCACATGGGCAAGTCACATCTCCATGTATGATTCGCTTAGTCATAGCAGAAGCCATTACCCACACTCTAGTTTGAACATTCACAGGAAAGCCCATTAAGTGCAGATGGGTGTCTTCCATGGTCCATTATCAGTGGTTGCATTTCTGAATATTGCAAAAGGTCCTTTTTCTAGATTAAAATCTTACCGCACTGGGTTATTTAGATTTATCACAAGGGGACAAATTCTGCGCTCCTTTCTCAGTTTGTACTCCGTCCTTATACAGGGAAACTCTTGATCTTTTTTTTTCCTTTTTTTTTAAATTATGATTGGATGTTTTTCTGAAAGCTATGATTTAATTCAAATGGGAATTTTTTCAGGGAAGTTATATGGCCTGTGCCAGGGTGACCAAACCGTGGCTTGAGAGCCTCATGCGGCTCTTTTACAGTTAAAGTGCAGCTCTCGGAGCCCCCCATTGCTCCCCCATTCTATGCCTATCAGACTGGGGGAGCTTGGGGCTTCTGCAACAGGATGCTAGGGCTAAGGGTTCCGGCTCAGCGGGGAGGGGGGTCTCGGGGCTTCAGCCCCGCAGGAGGTGCCTGTTGGGGCTTGGGGCTTCAGCGGGAGTGGGGCTGAAGCCCCGGGCCCTGGCAGGCGTGCCCTGCGGGGATGAAGCCCTGATACCCCCTGTCTCCGGATGGCAGAAGCCCCTAGTCCCACCATCCGGCCGCAGGGCTGAAGCCCCCAGCCCTGGCAGGTATACCCTGGCTCTTGAACTTCAGAAGATTGTTGTATGTGGTGCAGAGGGTCAGTAAATTTGCCCATCCCTGGCCTGTGCTCTACAAATCAGACTAGATGATCACAGTGGTCCCTTCTGGTATTAAGAATCTCTTAATTAAATCAATCTGGCAAAATGAGAGCAAATTTCAGGATTTACCCCACTGGTCTTGATTAGAATTAGTCCCCTGGAATGAAGAATCGTTCCTACCTTCCATTCCCCATTAGAATCAAGAGAGTGATGAGGTCTCTGCTGCCAGTTAGCTTTCTACTCTCATTTCCTTATGTGAAGAGATGGAGAGTTGAGTAAATGAAACTGAAACTAAAGTGCTGGGAAAGCAGCCTGGTGGAGACCTGGTTGGCATTCTAGTAAATTGCACAAATGAAGAATTTCAGACAAACCATCAAAATGATCCTCCTCACAAATGAGTCTGAAACATTTATTGACAATAAAAGTGCCCCAGCTAGGGGCAGCCTCCCCAAAGAGGCTCATAGGGTACACCACAGAGATGCCTGCGCTGCAGAACATATTGTAGGGGATAATCCAGCATCCCTGCACCAGTAATCCAGGTTAGGGGGGTGGGTAGGAGGGTGAGCTGGATATGACCAGGTCCAGGTGCCACGCTGAAGGGCTCATTGTAAATACACACACAGAGAGATCTTTTAGAGTAACTGGATCTAATAGATTGTTTCCATCTCTTATCTTTGAGACTCACTTTAAAATCATTTATACTCTGAAATGTGACTCTGTAAAAGGGCACTGTAGGCTTCAGAACTGTTTTTTTTCCAGGGACTCCAGTGCAAATTTAAGAACTTCAGAATGGCCAGACTGGGTCAGACCAATGCTCCATCTAGCTCAGTATCCTGTCTGCCGACAGCGATCACTGTCAGGTGCTTCAAAGGGAATGAACAGAGTAAGGCCGTGTCTACACTGCCACTTTACAGTGCTGAAACTTTCTCGCCCAGGGGTGTGAAAAAGCACCCCTCTGAGCGTTGCAGGTGTCAGCGCTCTAAGGTGGCAGTGTAGACAGTGCACCGGCGCGGGGAGAGCTCTCCCCCGAACTGGTGCCACGACTACACAGCCACATTAAAATGCTGCTGCGGCAACGCTGCCACAGCAGCGCTTTAACGTCGGCTGTGCAGACGAAGACAAAGTGATCCCCTCTCATCCAGTCCCAGCATCTGGCAGTCAGAGGATTAGGGCCTGGAACCCCAGAGCATGGGGTCTCATCCCTGACCATCTTGGCTAATAGCCATTGATAGACCTATCCTCCCATGAATTTATCTAGTTCTTTTTAAAATCCAGTTATACTTTTGGCCTTCACAATTTCCCCTGGCAGTGAGTTCCACAGGTTGACTGTGCCTTGTGTGAAGAAATACTTCCTTCTGTTTGTTTTAAACCTGCTGCCTAATAATTTTATTGGGTGACCCCTGGTTCTTGTGTTATGTGAAAGGGTAACTAACACTTCTCTATTCACTTTCCCCATACCATTCATGATTTTATAGACCTCTATCATTTCTCCCCTTAGTCACCTCTTTTACAAACTGAACAATTCCAGTCTTTTAAATCTCACCTCAGATGGAAGCTGTTCCATATCCATAATCATTTTTGTTGCCCTTCTCTGTACTTTTTCCATTTCTAATATCTTTTTCGAGATGGGGAAACCAGAACTGCTCACAGGTATGGGAGAACCACAGATTTATATAGTGGCACCATGGATTTATATATGTTCAATTTACAAGTAAGACGTGTGTGTGTGTGTGTGTGTGTGTTTATAAACTTTCAGCCTGCAAACTCATCCTGCCTTGTGTAGTGTTTCCCACTCTCACCACTTTATCATTAATCTCCTGATGTTTTGTATTTTTAATTAAGGCTCGAGCTCCTGGACTCATGGGATTACAGGAGAATCTCCACTTTCATTTTTTTAAAGTAAGTTTCTAGCCCTTAGATTGCAGAGTAATGCTTGAAATCTTTTGTAAGAAAGAAAAGTTTAAAGGCTCAAAAAGCAGAAGCAACATAAAAAGAATCCAAACGTTTTTACTTTTTTTAATCAAAGATTTTTAAGCCAATCTCATGATTTTGGGGTCCTGATATGATTTTGAACAGTTGGTATTGGCAAGACTGGAGCCAGACTCTCAGCTGGCATAACCCCTCCTTGTCTCGGTGTAGGGGCTATTACAGGGTGGGCACGTGATGTGCTGCAGCTGTCTTGACCAGTGGAGCGGCTGGCTCCTTGGGAGCTGTTTTTCACCAGCACAAGTTAGAGCAGTGCAGAGGCTGTTTTAACCTAGGACAGAGGGGATGATTCAGCCTGTAATAGCTCCCAGGATCAGAGTAGCAGAAAGCTACCTAAGCTCCCCATCTAGGTGGTCCATAGCAGTGCTTGGTGCTCCTGGGGATCCAGTCCTGAATTATACTGGGTTCCTTTCCCATCATTATCAACAGTAACAATTTTGGCTAGCAAATTGTATTCTTTTGTATGTATATTTCATTCTGTACAATTCCATTGTTTTCAGCTTCTGCTCTGTGACATCTGTGCCGCCCAATTGTCTTTAAACGCATGGATGTGAGAAGTAAAGGGAAAAGTTGGCATTCCTTGCCATCATCACAGTACCTACAATACTGTCGATAATGCATTCCAATACTTCAGAAGGCTTTCACTTCAATCTCCAAAACCCCCTGCCATGTGATTTTTCTGGCCCCAGGGCTCACAGATGCAAAAGGTGGTGATGGTGATGGGGGGTCCATAAGGTAATTCTTTCGTGAGGTCATCCCTGACTCATCTCTGGGTTGGAATTTCCCCTTCTCCATTCTCTTGTAAACTGGTTTCTTCCTACTGTATTGAGAATCAAGGTGATTCCTCTAGACGCTTTGCTTTTTAATGCGTATCAATGGACCACTCTCTCCCCTAAAGGCTGTAGCTGTTGCTATGGGCGAAACTCAGCCCATGTACACATACATCTTAGGTCGGCATAAGTTATATTGCTCAGGGGTGTGAATAAGCCACCCCCTCCCCCGAGCGATGTGAGTTACACTGACCCAAGCACCAGCGTGAACAATGCTGTATCCGCAGGAGAGCTTCTCCAGTGACATAGCTACCGCGGCTCGCAGTAGTTGGAATAATTAAGTTTACAGGAGAGCTCTCGCCCAATGGGTTAGAGCCTGCACTTGCAATGTTGCAGCTGCACCGCTGTAAACTCTGTCGCACAGCCACAGTCTCAGCAAGGGTCGGTGGCTCTTACTCTCCTGGGACGTGTCCCAGCCATGTGAGAGTTATGTAACATCCATGTACAGACGTTACTTGTAACATGAGAAATGCAGAATTAGCATATGAGCATTGGACTCATCCATTCACCAGCATTTCGGAAAGTCCAAACACTACATATTTTAGTGGAATTTTCACAAAATTAATAACGTTCCACCAGCATCAAGTCTGACAGACTCTCAGTTGATATGTAGGCCTAGAGTTGGTCTAAGCCTGCAGCATCACACCATCTTCCTTTTTGGCTCCCAGGTTAGCTGAGTGTCTAACTCCTTTTCTGGTTTTAAATCATCTTTTTCCCCTGGCTCTGGGGCTCACAGAGTCTTTGACTCTTGCTCTGGGTTTAAATGACCTAATAAGAATGCCAGAAGAGAAAAAAAAGTATTGTTATTTAAGGAATAATTTTCTTCATTCACCTGCCTGACCATTTAGCTACATAGCCGTTTGTTTTCTAATATATATTAACACAAATGAAAACTTTGTTTAACAACAGTTAATTCTGCAAGAGACAAAACCTTTAAAGCATGGAAAGGGGAAAGTCTCCAGTATTCATTTCCACCTTTGCATCATCGGCAGCACCGTTGATAACACACTGCAACACTCCATCTCCAACAGTTACTGAAAGCAGGATGCAACCCAACATCTCACAAATCTCACACTCTAATGCAAACTTTAACGCCTACTTTATTCTCCCTTGTAGGAAGAAATTGGCACATCTAACAGTTGCACAGTCCATGCATGTATAACATTATTCTACCTTAACAGCACTTGGATTGCAGTCAAGATTTTGCATTAGAGTGTGAGCAACAGAGGACAGCTGATCCTGTGGTTAAGTATCTGGACTGGGACTCAGGAAATCTGGGTTTAATTGCTCGCTTTCGCACAGACTTTCTGCATGACCTTCAGCAAGTCACTTAACTTCTTTGATTCAGTTTCCCATCTGTCAAATGAGTGTAATCAAGTTTGCTTAAACTGTAAACTTGTTGGGGGAGAGCCTGTCTCTTATTCGGTGTATGTACATCACCTAGCACAATGGAGCTATTTGATAGATGACTGTGAAATTATGGGAATCAGGAAGCCTGGATCTATTCCCAGCACTGACAGAAGAGTGTATTCTAGTGGTTGAAGTGGTGGTTATGGACAGCATAGCCAAGCAAACATATTTGGCACATGCATTCTGAAAGGCAGCATGGCTAAGTGGGTGAGACTTGGATCTGTATATTAGAGACACTTCACCTGAAGGCACCTTGTGAGACCTCTCCTTTACCTTATTTGTAAAATGGTTGAGTGATACCTCCACCTGAGAGAGCCACGGACACCACTTGAGTCCTTTTCCCATCCCTACAGTGAGAGTCAGGAGGAGAAGGACCAAAGAACTGTTGCTTCAGGAGCGTAAGAATGTCTGTTGTTGTCTGCCTTCAGCCATTCTGGAACCCCACAGCTCCTCCTCCAGCCAGAAGGAAGAGCAGCTGCTCAGAATGAGGCTCAACCCAGAAAGGAGAGAAGAGTAAAGAACAATGAGGAACCTGAGATGCCAGAGCAGATCAGCAAGGGACCCTAGATGCCAGCAAGGGACTAGAGATGCCAATAAGGGACCAAAGATTACAGTTTTTTCCTGTATAGGTGGCTCTTGGATCTGCACTGGTGCCAACTCAGATGTGCCCAAAGCTAGGAGCACAGCAGAACCAGAAGGTTCTTATATATCTGTTTATTTTTAAATTGATTTTGTATTTTGGGGGACAGGGGAAGGAGTACAGAAGCCCAGTCAATGTGTGAAACTCATTGCCAGGGATGTTGTGAAGGCCAAAAGTATAAAAAAAGAATTAGGTAAGTTCATAGAGGATAGGTCCATCAAGAGCTTTGAGCCAAGATGGTCAGGGCACAACCCCATCCTCCAGGTGGCCCAAATCCTCTAATTGCCAGAAGATGGAGTGGTTGACAGGGGATGGATCATTCAAAATTGCCCTGTTCTGCTCATTCCCTCTGAAGCATCTAGCACTGGCCACTGTCAGAAGACAAGATATATTGGACTAGATGGTCCATGATTATTGTCTGACCCAGTATTGCCATTCTGAAGTTCTTAAGCCTGAGTTATGAGCTTGCTGGAGTCAATGAAGTGTCCTTTAGAATCTACTATAGTACACTCTTGCTATAACACCCTCGAGATGGGATCTAGGGACCAGAGATCCAGAGTCCTTGCAGTCCTGGGGCCATGGCCAGGGACAGAAAGAGTCTGTCCAGCCCCAGGGCAGGAGGAGCTGTAAGCTCCCACAGTGGCCCCACTACCCCGCCTCTTTTGCTATAATGAACCCCTGGTTATACTGAACAATCGGCTTGGATTCCTAGAGTTCCGTTATGTGAAGGGGCACTGTAGGTGATGCAGTGAAAATCTGAGTAAGTAACTGAAGAGCCTTGCAAGAAGCCCAACAAAGAACAAGAATCTCTGTGTACCAGACCAGGCTACTCCTTGTAGCCTGGATGCACACAATGCTCTATATAGCTAACGTGAACCCTGGCTGCTGGACTCTTAGCCAGCCCCTGCAGAAACAACCTGAGTGCCCTTGGCTCATAATGAGGACTTGACAGTACTTCACAGTATTCAAAAGTTGCACCAGTTTATCTAAATTGTAAGAAGACACCTTTCTTCTTAGCGTGGACACACCCAGTGATGCCATCCTAGAAACAGGATTTGTCCACTTCTCCGGCAGACATTTCTGTGTTTTTTCCCTACACGTGAAACACCCTTTCTGAGCTTGCCTGCAGTGCCAATTAATTCTTCACGTTCAAATCCCTCCTTGCAGGCTCACTGCTATCATGATAATAACTGGAAACTAGCCAGCTATCCTGGCAGGGTAACAGAGATATTAGGGATAGTAGATATATCTCTTTGATAATGCAAAATAAAAATGGAACTCCTTTCAGTTAAAGATATTTTTGTACTCTCAGGACATCACAGTCTGGCTTCTTGAAATTGTACAGCTGGATCTTCTGAACTGCACCTGAGTTCCATCCAATCTAAACGTCAAATGAAGCAGGGGTCTTGCTGGAATACCTGCATGTACTTAATGAAGTTAAAGCCTTTGGGCATTATTGTCCAAAACATTACATCTGTAATTGGAAATATGCCCCGAACTCAGTGTAACAGCTGTTGTGCTATTTTCCTGTGAAAAATAAAGTGAGAAAGAGATACGACTTACCATGTCCTGAAGGTTGTAAATCCAGATTCCGTAGCTGGAAACAAGAGTGCTAAACACTCCAGAAATTGCTGACAAGTGGATTCTCTTTACTTTTGTTTGTTTGAATTAATAATTTTCTAATTTTGCTCACTGTATCTTCTGTTTGATTCATGCTGCTGTACTCCTCCCTTGTGATAACAAACTGTGCAAATAACTCATCTAAGACATTATCAGGGTCTCTTCAGAGAATTTTAATTAACTCTTTGCGTTTGAGTATAACTGAGTGTTTATCACTAGTGCATGTGATTCGATAGCATCAGCCAACTGCAATAATTAAAAAAAATGGTTTTTCCTAAGCTGCAAGAAATAGGTTTTGTGAAGCCTGGTCTCCGTACAGTATTTGTACCAATTTAACTGTGTCACTTAAGGAGTAATTTTTTACTGATAGAGTTAAATTGGTGCAACCGTTAGCGTGGATGCAGTTATACCGTTTGTGACAAAGCTCTGTCCTTGCCTCCATGGGTCCCGCGTTTCCTGGAGGATTTCACGAGCCTCAGAGGCTCACTGTGACCCTCCACGTAACCCTTCTCTCTCTAGAGGCAAGGGTCACAGTCTACTGAGCCATTTTCATCATAAGCCAGCGAGGGAGCTGAGGAGAAGCTACCCTCCCTTGCACAGTCTCTGTTGTCTTCCAGTCTCAGTGATGAATCAGGGGACAATTAAACCAATACAATGGGGAGCAGGGGGGACAAAGGGGCAGGGAGTTCAGGGGGAGGGGTAAAGAATGGGGGGCGGGATTTAGGAGAGGGCCATGGTGGGGGAGGGCACAGTTTACATGGGTAGGGAAGGGGGAATTCCAGAGGGTGGAGAGAAGCAGATTTGAGAGAAGGTTGTGGGGAAGGAAAGGGGCAGGATTCATGGAGTTGAGGGGAAGGGCCCTGTGGGATGTTGGGAGGGATCAGAGTGGAGAAGAGAGTTCAGAAGGCAGCAGATGTGGGGGAGTCAAGAGGAGGGAGGAAGATGTACAGGGGGAAGGAGCAGCTCAGCATCAGTGAGGGAATTTAGTGAAGGGGTTTTCATGGGGTGGCACTTCTCAGGCCTTTCCCAGGCCCCTGGCCCTGGCAGCTGCCACTCCCCCATCAACCCCATCTGGGCCCCTCTGCCCTGGGCAGCGAGCTCTCAGGACAGGGCTGTTTGCTTTGCAGCCTCAGCCCCCTGTTGATTCCCTGCCCCAGGGGAGCTGCTGCCCCATCCCCCTCAGGCGGAGCAGTTCTCGGCTGACAGGACAAAGGGGGCAACCGGCGAACAAGCATCCATGAAAGGACTGGATTGCTACCTGCTCCAGGGTGGGGGGACATTGCAGCCACTGGAGGTGGCAATAGACCAGGGAGTTTAGGTCAGTCCCATTCCCTTCCCCTGTGATGCCTCCCAGGGATACCCAGGGCTGTGAGACACTTCGCTACCACCTGCCCTCCGTGTGAGGAAGCCTTGTCGGTGCATGCCAGGGGGTCACTCCCCAACACAAGCACTCCCCTCTAGGCCTCTTCAGGTCTTGCTCTCTCGGTATAGATGAGTGACAAGCACACACCAACCCTCGAGCATCTCTCTGGAGTGTCCAGCCCCTGAACCACCAGACCTGGTGTTCCCAAACTGCATCTTATCAGTTACACCACACTACACAGCTCCATTGAATACACCGCACTCAGACTTGTTCACACAGAAAGCAAGTATGTTTATTTAACACAGGGATTCAAATGATAAGAAGTAGAAATATTAGAAATAAAGGGTTACATATAAAATAAAATCATGACATGCATAGTCGACCCTCAACTTGATTAATAGGACATTGTCCTGTCATAAGAGCAAAACCTTGCCCCAAATCCTTCCCGCCCGGTGTGGCTGTGATCTTCTATTCATGAGACAAGCACGCAGTCCTCTTGTCTCCTCAGTGGGAAGATGCAGAGTTTGTCTCTTTATCTACAGTTATCGTCCAAAACTCCATTGTGTGCACTTGGAGGATAATTCCCGCTGCTTGTCTTTTCCTGTCCATGACACTCTGCGAGCACTTGATTAACATTTTGCTCAGACTGTAAATGGTTGCCCATTGTGAAACATACAGTACTCAGCGAACATGTAGATAAACCGATAAACATCTCTTGTCTGAAAGAAACCTGTTTTTCACCTTTTCTCACCAGTCCCAAGTCATAAAATTAAAGAACATGATTTTCAGTCTATATACATAACTCCTTACATGTTATCTGTACATACATTTTGCAATGATTAAGATGACCAGTGTGGCACAGGCTTTCAGTAGAGATGTGGTATGATACTCTTTGGTGAACTAGTATGTAGATATCAGGCCCAGGGGATCCCTGAAATCCAAATGCACCCCTGTGTCCTCTGCCAGTTGGCACCAAGAAGTCCCTGGGTCACACACCCCCATCTGTGTCCCAGTAACACTCATGCTACTGACCAGGAAAGTCCCCCAGAGTAGAAGAGACTGGGATAAAGGGGAGCAAGGCTCAGGGTGGGGAGGACTGAGTCCCAACCCCACAGGGTCTCATTTACTCTGTAGGGACAGCTCTGCTCTGGTGCTGCAGGAGCCCAGGGTGAGAGCTGGGGTGTCCTCCATGGGTTCAGGCAGGGGCTCATTCACTGCAGGGAGTCAGGGTGTCCACAAGGCACTAAGTGCTGTCCAGGGTATTTATTAACCACCCAGGAGAATGGGGCCAAGGAACATATGGGGATTTGCCAATGGTTCTGTTTTTTGGGAGGGGGCATTGTGGTGAGGCTCCAGGGAAAAATGATTACTGGGCTGTGCGATGGCAGGGGCTATTTGGTGCAGATGAGCACGAGGGGTGGCCCCTGGCGAAAGACACGGAAAAGAGAGTGACACTAAAATATCAGGTTTCAGAGTAGCAGCCGTGTTAGTCTATATTCGCAAAAAGAAAAGGAGGACTTGTGGCACCTTAGAGACTGACAAATTTATTTGAGCATAAGCTTTCGTGAGCTACAGCTCACTTCATTGGATGCATGAAGCTCACGAAAGCTTATGCTCAAATAAATTTGTTAGTCTCTAAGGTGCCACAAGTCCTCCTTTTCTTTTTACTAAAATATCAGGGACAGAGATAGCAATAGCCAGAGAGGATGGGAAGAGGGAGGGGTGTTGCCCTGAGGACGCTAGAGGGAGCCACTTTCTCAGGCCAGCAGTTGAGAAAGGACATGGGCAGGGAGAGCAGAGGGGGTCCTGGACTGGGGTGACTGCAGAGAGTTTGGGCCGGAAATGCTGTTATTGATGATTTTTATCTCTACACATGTCAATCAATGTCTCTATTTTTCTTTTATTTAATCCTCTTATTTCCTCTTTAACTGTAGAAAATCTTCCACTGGGGCTAAGGTTTAGCTGCATTTCTTGGGGACTGTTCCAGCAACTCAGAAGAGACCTTCTATTGACTGTGGGAACTATGTCCAACCCAACATTCCATAACAGATAAAAAGTATCTTTTCCCCAATTTTTATTCCATTTTCACATCCCATTCCCTTAACTTGTTATCAGTCTTTGACACACTCTAAGACAGTAAGTGGCTGAACTTGGGGTCTGGGGAAGGTCTAACGTGATCCTGGATGCATAAGGTGCTGACGCCATGGGAGTTGAGGCGGGAACTTTGGGGAAGGCAGTGGGATGGGGGCGGGGCAGGGGTGGGAAGAGGCAGGGTAGGGGTGAGGCCTCAGGAAAGGCATGGAGTGGGGGCAGGGGGCAGAGGGAGGTTGGCGCCTATGCTGAGATGTATAAACAAAGAAGTATCAAGGAGGATTAGGGAGATATTACTTCTGTATATGCCAATGGTGAGACCATTACTGGGACATTGTGTCCAGTTCTGGTGTCCATCGTTTAAAAAAAGTGTGTTGGAAAATTGGAGAGGTTTCAGAAAAGATCTGCAAGAATGATTCAAGGTTTGAAAAAGCCTGCTTTATACCAAGAGACTTGGAGCTCAATGCATTTACTTAACAAAAGAGAAGGTTGATCATGATCTGTAACTACTAAAGAAGAAAATAACAGATAGTAGAGGCCTCTTGAGTCTAGCAAACAAATGACAGGTTTCAGAGTAGCAGCCATGTTAGTCTGTATTCGCAAAAAGAAAAGGAGTACTTGTGGCACCTTAGAGACTAACCAATTTATTTGAGCATAATCTGATGAAGTGAGCTGTAGCTCACGAAAGCTTATGCTCAAATAAATTGGTTAGTCTCTAAGGTGCCACAAGTACTCCTTTTCTTTTAGCAAACAAATGTAGAACAAGATCCAATGTCTGGAAATTGAAGTTAAATTTATTTTTAATTGAAAATAAAATTCAGCTTTTAGAGTCAGAGTAACTGACCTGGAACAGCTTCCGAAGTGCATTGGTAAATTCATCATTATTTGGGGTTTCCTTCTAAAATATCTGCTCTTCTTAGTTCAACCAAAAATTACTTGGTTTGATAATGAGCTGCTTCTTACCAATTATGGATTAATAATTTCTTCCACAGCAGGAATTATTGGACGGAATTCTCTGGCCAGGTGTTATGCTGAAAACCAGACTAGCAGACTATTATTGTGGTTGCTGCTGGCCTCCCTTGAAATCTAATAATTTGTTAGGAAGAAACTTCTGTTCCACAATTGTCCATTCAGGGTTCCTTGAATCTTCTTATGGAGTATCTGGTATTGACCACTCTCGGAGACAGGATAGTAGACTAAATGGTCCACTCTGCTCTGGTCAAGTGTGGCAGTTCTTATGTTCCTAGCAGTAATTGTATAGCAGTCACTCTGTAATTGTATCGTAAGTTGTTATGTGACATGAAAAATCAGAAACCTGTCAGCTCTACTTAGACGCTGTGAAGTGAACATGAGGTTCTGAGACTTAAAAAATACAATACAGAATATTTTTTAACATGCCATTTTTTAAAATTAAGGAAAGTTTCAAATATTTAAACATATGTATATTCCATTTCAACAGGCTCTCACCATGTTTTTATTTCATGTTAAAGACTTCTTTTAGGCCTTCCTGTGCCCGAGTTTCAGTTATTTTTCCCCAGTCTCTTGGGAGATCTGCTGGGTTAGCATTATAACTGTTAGCTAACTGGTGATTGAACTTCTGAAAAATAAACTTCCAGTAATCAGAAACCTCAATGCTGGGATCTGGCTGAATGCGCCAGTCTGGGTAATAGACGCGATAATTTTTGTAGGGATGACATTTCCCTTTTGTGTCTGAATTTTGGAATGAGTTCTCAGAAACCACTTCAGAAGAGCATATATCATAGACAAGTTTTTGTGTATCAAGATACCTGTAACCGCATAATCCTTGTGGCCGATGCACAGATGCAAAATGCTCCTTGTGGTCACTGCCTCCTGCTTCACAGGGGACTTTACAAAATGGACACTGCTTCCCACAGCCAAACACTTGCTTGAAGATCTCATCCTGGGGTTTTAATGACAGATTGGAGAGTTTGGTCTGAATATCCAAACCACCAAATTGGAGTAAGATTTCTTGTTCCAGATCCAGAAGAAAAGTTTGAATATTAGCACAAAACTGGCCTGTTTTTGCTGTGTTTTTAAACTGTATCCCAAGTAAGTTGTCCTTGGAAATGACTAGGTCCTGCTGCAGCGCTTCACAAAAGTTGTTTAAAAATGCTAAGACTGTGGTATTTTTTTCATTTTTGGAGCTTTCCAGAACTTCCCTCACTTTCTTTACCATTGTAGATAGAATCTTTTTCTCCAACTCTCCCAGACGCTTAGTCTCCCTGTAATGATCCATCATCCGTCTCTGAATCCAGGTTTTGACAAATTCTTCGTAGTTTTTAATATATTTCACATAGTTATCAAAGTTCATCTCCTCCAGAAGCTTTTTCTGTACAGTGAACTGGAAAAAGGTCCGGCTGCCATATTCAATGGACTCTGCCTTGTTGAGAATGTCATCTACTATCTCTATTCCTAGCCTTTTGTTGATATAATCCACAAAGGCAGGTTTGAGACACTGATAACAGAAATCCCTGGCTCTTGTTTGGTTCTCATCTTTTTCCAAATACAGGTCAGTAAAGGTGGAGAAATACTGAGGTTTCAGCTTCTCTAGACGACACTGAGGATCATTTTGTTTGATAAAATCTTCATGCATCTTCTGAAATCTCCAAGCTGCCTCCCCCAAAATATGAATTTTCAGGTCAACTTCAAAGCAAGCAGTAATGCCAAGTTTTTTAACATCCTCCTGTTGGAGCCTCTCGTTGATCATGTTCAGCAATTCTCTGCAATGGATTTCATCGTAGTCCACTTTGGAATTTACCTTTTCTTCCGAGTATCTTTTACCCTCATATATTAAGGATTTAGCAAATTCTTCTGTGTGAACAGCTGTTTCACATTCCCCTATGAACAACAGTTGTTTCATAGTTTTGATCCATGCTGTATCTATGTACTCGTTTTTCATTTTGAAATTGTCAATTCCATAAAACAACAAACTACCTGATTCCTGTAGCTTCTGCCTGACGGCACTCCCTCGATTTGCCAGGTCCTTTCTCAACTGGGATTCCATCTCTCGATAAACTTCACGTTTCTGTAAGCTGCTGAACTTCAACTCTGACAGTGTTTCTCTCCACATGTTTTCAAATTCTGATTTCAGTTCCTCATGCTCTAGTTTATGTTTTTTATTCCTACATTCATCCAAGACCCTGTCAACTTTCCCTTCAATTATCTGCATGTATGAGGTCTGGATGTTTTCTGTCTTGTGCTGGCCTTTTCGAATTCGAATTGCTACCTCGCACTTGTGCTCGGAGTAGCTCTCAAGTTCATTTTTGAGGCTGTTTGCACTCCTGATAAAATCTTCTCTGTACTTTTCTATCAGGTGCAGATTCGAAACTCCACTTTCAAAATAATCTTGTAAATTATCCAAAACTTTTTGTTTCTCATGCTGCAGTTTTTCCTGTGCCTCATTTTTCAACATGGATAAGGCACTAGCCTGTAGTTTCTCTGATGTCTGATTCTGAATGACAGTTTCCTTTTCAGATACCCAGAGATGTATCTCTTTGCGGAAATGCCACTCCCACTCAGAATACTTCATAGACAGCTGGTTATAGGCTTCAGCTACAAGGCTGTTTCTGAAACTGAAGATGAAGTTCTCATGTTTTACAGCATTCCACAGGCTCTCCACCCATTTGACAAACTGGGGAATGTCCTTAGGGGCTCTATTATGTGACTGTTTCTTTATAAAATCAAGCAGGTATTTCTTTAGCTCACATACCCTCTCACTGTATCCCATGTTCACTGGAGCCATGGGAGGGACTCCATGCCACAGCCCAGGGATGTACCAGTTGTGTTTCTCCGCATCATAGTCCATAATACATGAAAATTTCACTTTTTTACATTGTTTTTCCATCCTAGCTGCAGCTTTGGTCATTTCATTCAGCTGCTCGAGGAGGTGTTTCCTGTCCCTCATGTTTTGTTCATGTGCAGACACATCACTGACATTCTGATGCACAAATTGGCAGTTGGCTTTTTGCCCTATTTCCTCCATTCTGAGAAAGGCATGGACCACAATTTGCAGAATATCCTTCATTTCAGTGGCATTCTCCATGGCCATGTTAACGATGGTTATGTCACTCAGTCCAATCACCAGTGTGGCCAGCTCATTGTCATGTTGATAACTATCCTCCAGCAGGGCCAGTTCAGGGGCTTTCAAGCCTTCTGTGTCTATCACCAGGATGAAATCACAGCCCAGGTCCTGCTGAAAGTTCTCTGCCACTTTAATGAGTGACATGAAGGCTCCTCGTGTACATCGGCCACTGCTCACTGCAAACTGCAGGCCGAACATGGTGTTGAGGAGGGTGGATTTCCCAGTGCTCTGTACTCCCAGCACCGTCAGAACCAGCATTCTGGACCTTCCCCCCAGCTTGGCATGGAGCTCAGTCAGAACATCTGTCACCCACTGCAGTGGGATGTTGGATGAATCTCCATCTATCAGTTCCATAGGAAACCCTTCCAGCATCAGGTCAGCTGCTATGCCTGGGAGATGGATGAAATGTCTTTGGCATTCTGCCTTGTCTCCTTCTTTAACCATTGAGCATTCAGCTTCATAGAATTGCCCCAACTCACGCATGAAATGCTCAACCCCTAAGGAAGTGGTAGATATTAATTTATCCAGCATAGTTAGTGCTTGTGGGTCATCTCCTGCCATTTTACTTTTCCCTTTATATTGATCCCGTAGTTTAAAAAGATTATCTCGAGCAATGTGATCCAGGCTAAACTTCATCCATTTCAGGAAGTAATGTTTCTCCATTGAAGGCAATTGTTCTATTCCATTAATAAATTTAATCAATCCATCAGTAAGGTCACATTGATTCTGCTGTCTACGTAATTCCAACCGTTTCTCTCTCAGTTGACATTTATAGTCTTCAGTGGCAGTCTCCCCTTGCCTTCTCATTCTGCACAGTTCTTTTTCCACTTTAGCCAATTTTTCCCAGAGATCCCCCTGCAGTCTCAGCATTTCACTCTTGTACTTTACCACATCTTTTATTTCCACAGTGATTTCTCTCGCCCGCTTGCTTGCACTCTGGCATTCCTTACAGTCCTCATCTACCTGGATTCCTAGTTCACGTGCAGTCACAGCCATGGCTTCCAAATTAATTCTCTTGGGAGGTGAACTTGTTATGCTTTTTATTGCAAATTTTAGTTTTTGAACAAATCCTGCATTATTTGTGGTGCTGTCTTTCTTCAGCAGTTGTGATTTGCTCAGATTCAGCACTGGAGCCAACTTATTAAGGAATCCCAATGTTTCCTTGGGATTTCCATTCTTGCAGTTGAGGATGAAGTAGTATTTAGTGGCTGATCCCTGCAGGGATGATAACAGCGTGTATTGTCTCTCATTGATGCTCTCAGTAACTATGAACACTGCTGAGGAGACCACTGTTAAAAAGCTGAACTGCAGCCAGTGAGATTCAATGTCTCCACGCAGATTTGTAGCTGCAACGGGTTCTGGGAAAAGATCTGAATTCTCCCTCCCAGCAGGGAAATACCAGGAAATCTCAACCAGCCCATCTGCGATTTTCTGAAGGAAGTTCCCAGACTCCATGTCCCGATGGATAAAGAAATCGTGGTGCTGCTGGGAGGGGCTGAGAACCTCATTGAGGAGTTTGGACTTGGAGAAGCTGCAGTTCCCAATCCGCACAAAGGAAACGGTTGACATTGATGTGAGCACCAGGCTCTCCTCTCTGAACCCTCTGCTCTGTGCCAGGGAGTGCGGCCTCCACTTCCTCACAATGTCCCTCATGGCCCACAGCAGTAGGGTGCACTTGGGGGTGTTGATGGGAGGTAGCAGCAGAGGGAGGGCAAACTGGCACATGGACATTTTGGACAGGATCTCCTGCTGTAGGAAACTGTCTGAGCAAAGCAGAATGGCACAGAGAACATCGAGGGGATGTAGAGACTCTCTGATGTCAGGGTCACTAAAACTAAAAACATCTCCACCTGCAATCTGTGCCTCCTCACTGCCTCCTTCATCATCATATGCCCTATGCACAAGGCTTGTGTTTCTGGCTGTCCCGTTCAGAGTCATTAGTTTCCTCAGGAAATGCCACGGTAAATCCCCTAACATCTGAGGAGTCCAGTTTTCTATACTTTCTGAGCCAATTTCCAGGACATGCTGCAGCCTGAGTTTTGTGCTTTGGTATTCCTGCAGGTTTAGCTGAGAAAGGAGTCCTTGAAAAGCTTTATTTTTCTCTGTAAAACAAAATGAAAATAGGATTCTCACGATTTTCGGAAGTTAGATATTCCCAGACAGAACATTTTTAGAGATGGAGTTAATGATGTTAAATCTTAATAATTTAAAAGGAAAATTCCATTGGTGGCTAGTAATTAGGGGCTAATGGAGTTAAAGCTAATAAACTAATCCCCCTCTTCTATTTCTTTAACTAACCTTTACAGCAGGGGTTCTCAACCTTTTTCTTTCTGAGGTCCTCCTCAACATGCTATAAAAACACCACAGCCCATCTCTGCCACAATAACTGGTTTTCTGCATATAAAAGCTGGGGGCAGCATTAGGGGGTAGCAAGCAGGGCAATTGCCTGGGGCCCCACACCACAGGGACCCCCACGAAGTTATATTGCGCAGGCTCTAGCTTCAGCCCCGGGTGGCAGGGCTCAGGGAGCTGGGCTTCAGCCCCATGTGGTGGGGCTTCAGCTTTCTGCCCTGAGCCCCAGCGAGTCTAATGCTGGCCCTGCTTGGAGGCCCCCCTGAAACCTGCTCAAGGCCCCCTAGGGGGCCCCAGACTCCTGGTTGAGAACCACTGCTTTACAGCATATACTGTTCTTTTTTCCCTTCTCTCCAGCAGCCATATGAGGGAACAGTGGGGCGTCGGGAAGGGGAGTAAGGAGAGTCTGGCAGTGCTCCCCCCATCTTCTTTACAGCATCACGGTAGAGTGCAGTCTCTGGAGGGAGGTGCTGGTGGGACTGGTTGCCCTCATCCCTTATTGGTACATGCAGACTAGAGCTGGAGGTGTAATTTCAAGCTGGAATAGACGTAGGCATGCTAGCTTTGTTTGATTTAGTGTGATAAAAATACAAGTGTAGCCACAGTGGCAGGGGTCGTGGGATGCCCGAGTACAATCCCATCTGAGATCCTATGTACGTACTCAGGAAGTTAGCCCACACCACTGCAGCTAGCATCTACCCTTAGTGTGCTCGCTTGATCAAAGCTAGCGCGGGTATGTCTGCCCAAGCTGGAAATGACACTTCGAGCTCCAGTGTAGACAGGCCCTAAAAGAGCTCCTCTCTCCATTGAAAGTATAGAGCGTTGCTGAGGTCAGAACATGCATACACGCTGCCTTTTCCATCCTCTTGGCACAGAATCAGAGTAATCCTAGAGTGTGAGTGCAGGTACAGCCCCAGTGCAAAGCTCCATCCCCACCTCAGGAGCAGCATGCGGGGCCCAAATTGAAGCAAGACGAGGTAGAGTGAATGAGGAATTGTCCAAGGTGTCACTTTCCTGGTAGGGACCTGTGACCAGGAAGCAGTAGGCCCATGACACAGTGAGGTGAGTGAGCAGTGAAAAGAGTGGCAGGGAGGCCTGTGACAGGGAGGTGGGGAGCAGGTCACATGGATTTCTCAGCTCTTTATTTTTCCCAGGTGGGAGTAGGGCGTGAGAAAGCAGAGTGGTAACTGTCTGCTCATTTTCACTAGGAGCAATGATAGGAGTTACAGTATTAGGAGCTACTGAGAGAACAGAATGTATTTATTGAAGGAGAGGAAAAGCCCCAAATTGATTAGTTTGTTAGTTGATTTTATTGGGACATCAATCCAATCAAGAAGCAAATGTGGGGACAGGGGTGCAAGGAGAAGGGGTAAAATTGTAGAGAGGTTCTCACGTTGTTAACTGGGTTTTCTCTCAAGGCAGATGGGTCACCTGTGAGGCCAGAAATTAACTTGATTTGTATCTGTTTTTTTTAGAGAAGGTGTCACATGGCAATATATTTTATTGTTGGATTCTGGTTTTTAGTTTGTTGGTCTTTGCACTCACTGTTACTCCTTGCTAGGTCTGAAACTTCAGAGTCATGTTAAGATGCAGTTAGTCAGAGGAGTGTCAGTGGAGAGCCTCAGCTCTGTAAGTATGCAGGGGATTTGTGGTCTGCAGTGGCAGAGAGTCCTTAATTGTGTATCTCTGATGGCCATTCCAACTACAGACAGTGGGGGGCTAAATCATAGAATCATAGACGATTAGGGAAGGAAGGGACCTCAGGAGGTCATCTAGTCCAACCCCAATAGATGTATATGTGTGTGGGGTATGGTAATTCACTGTTCAGTGCGTGTTATCCACAAAGGGACTTTAGGCATTGCAACACTCAGCATTGCAACACATAATTTTTAAGTGCCCTGCTGCCCACTAGACTCCTCAGCCCCGAGCTAGAATCCCAGGCTCCCTATATAATGCATGGGGAGAGTAGACACCTAGAAATGGGATTCACAGAAGCCAGCATGCTGAGCGAGGAACCAAAATGAAATACTGATGAAAAAGGTGGGACCTAAGCCCTGCCCCTCAAAGATAATTAGATACTTAACTCTGGGCCAGAGAGAGATGCCTATATCTGCTCAGGATTCTCAGCTGTAAACCCTGTCCTGAAGTTAGGCTCCTAAACTAGGTCATTCGCTGAGAGACCCCACCCCATTATAGCCAATAGCCTGCTGGAGTGTGGGAGATCCAAGTTCAAGTCCCTCCTTCAAATCAGCCAGACTGGGTTTTTGAAAAGGGGCCTCCCACATCACAGGCGATTGCCCTAACCAAAAGGCTATTGAGTATTCTGGGGGATGCATATTCCATCCAGCTCAAAAGATTACCAATCTGGTTGCCCTGGGCTGTCTTTTGTGCAAGATTTGAACCAGCAGGCATGCTCTGAGAATGCTACCAGATCAGACTCCACAGGCTAGAAAGGTGGGGCAATGTCTAGCTGAGAATCCCCAGGCTTGGGGCTGCTGCCCCATCTGCAGCTCCTGCTGGGGCTCAGGGCTTCCACCCTGTGGCTCCTTCCAAGGCTCAGGGCACCCATTTTTCAAATTGGCCAGGGCCTCTGGGCATGGGCCCATGTGTTAATCCTCTACTGACTGTGACTTGCAGCTAGGAGCCCCTGGCTGGCACGCTCCCAGCAGCACTGAGGGGATCGAACCCACCTCCACCTCTAGGAGTCTCCTCCAGCTGCAACAGTTCCATGATACTTCACCCCAGCAAGGCTCAGGCCTTGTCTACACTACTAAGTTTTGTTGCCAAAAACTGCCTTTTGGCGACCAAACAGTGAGAGCGTTCACACTGCAATGCGACTTTTGCTGGGAAAAACGCTTTGTTTCAGCAACAAAAAACTTCCACCCTGAGAGAGAGTTTTTTCTTTCCCACTCCCTTTATTGTTGACAAAGAGCCAGTGTAGACACTGCTGTTTGTTTTGTGGACAGAACTGGCTTCCGCCAGTATCCCACAATGCCTGCCCTGATCGCTCTGTTCAGTGTTTTGATTTCTGCTGCCCTGCAGGCATGCGTCCCTCCCCTTTCAAAGCTCTGGGAAGTATCCGACAGCTGAGTGTGCTGCTCTCTTTGGGGAACAAAGAACAAATCATTGGAATGCTCCTGTTCTGCCTGGCACTAGGAACACAGTGGCAGGCAGACTGCTGTCACTGGTGGGGGGCAGTACTGGATTTATAATGGTGCCAAAGGCACCATGGCACTGGGCCCATGCACAGCAGGGGCCCCCCCGGGCCCGGCACTCCACCTTTGCTACAGCCCAGCAGCCGCAGTGCTGGATCTCCTCTCCAGCCCCTTCCCCGGACGACCTGGACCCTGGGGTTCTCCTCCCCCTGCTCCCACCCACTCGCTCCTCCTCTCAGCTGTCCAGCTGAGGGCTCCTTTCGTCTCCACTCCACATGCCTTGCCGCTCCTCCGGGTTGCCAGTGATGGACAGTCTGCCGCTTCAGGCTCCCCTGGGCTCAGGAACCCCAAAGCCAGGGGCTGTCAACCAACCGCCCGGAGTGGAGTGGAGGGGATGGAGTCCCTGCTTGCCGCTCAGCTGCTCTGCAGCAGAGGAAGGGTGGGGGGCTAGAACCAGGGAGAAAGTAGGTACCCACTCTATGTGGGTAGGTGTGTGGGTGGGATCCTGTTTACCCCCTCCCCAGCTCTGCTGCGCTTGCGGTTTACCCCTGGTCCCTCCCTTGCTCCAGGGACCAACCCTAGCTCCTGCCCCGCTGTGCTTTTGCCCCCCAGCCCCTGCCTTGCTCCAGCTGGGGACCAATCCTCCCCACCTATGCCCTGCTGTGCTCTTGCCCCTCACCCAGAGGAGGATTTACCATAAAACACAGGGTGTCCTGGCACAGGACCCCCCAACGACAGGGGGCCCCAGGGCTGGGCAGCTGCAGGGGCAAAAGCTTGGTCCTGCTGGCTCCTGCTGCAGGCTCTGCCCGCCCCCACTGGCAGCCAAGCTCCCCCCTCCCCGAGCGTGCCACATCCTCTCTCCTCCCTGACCCTCCCAGCACTTCCCCTGCCTCCAAACAGCTGTTTGCCAGCACTCAGGATGCTCCGGGAGGGAGGGGGAGGAGCAGGGCTGCAGCGCACTTGGGGGCAGGGACTTGGTGAAGGGGTAGAATCTGGGCAGGACGGAGCAGAGGTGGGGCCCCTGTGCTCCCTCTACATATACGCCCCCAGCCCCAATTTATTCACCCCCTTCACACACATAGAGTCCCCGCCCTCCCTGACTCCTGCACCCCCTGACACACACTCAGCCCTCCTTGACTCCTGCACCCCCGACACACACACAGCTCCCTGCCCTCCCTGACTCCTGCACCCCCTGACTCCGCCCAGCCCCCTGCCCTCTCTGACTCCTGCACCTCCTCACACAACCCCAGCCCTGACTCCTGCACCTCCCCACATCCCACTCTCACCCTGAGCACCAAACAGGAGCTCCTTCACCCCCACCCCACATCCCCACCTGCACCCCTTGCTGCCCCAGGTAAGTGCTCAACACCCCAACCCCCTGCCCCAGCTCTGAGCCCCCTCCCACATCCTAACTCCTGGCCAGACCCTGCACCCCAACTTTTTTACATTTTTTTTAATAAGCACTCTTATCCAAAGAACTTTACAATAGTTAGCTAATGGTACAAACAATATTTGGAAAGATCATTAAGTGATCCATTGAGACCCTCAGCAATTTTCAAGTGGTCTGTGGAAAAATAAGTTAGACTACAAAACAATCAAGGTACCTCACTTTCTTTTGTTCTTCATTGTCCTCCTATAAGAAATAGGAAGAAAATGAAAATAATGAACAGCGGGGCCGGGGGAGATAAGAGAGAATGTTCTTTTTCTTGGCTGGGTCCCGGGAGAGGGGGGGGGCAAAAATGAAGCTGAGCACAGGGCTCCACTAACTCTAAATCCGCCACTGTCCTGCCATATGAAAAAGCTATATAAGATGGGGAGTGACATCATAAGGGTTCTTCACTCCCCACACAAGAAGAGTCTTGGAAACACCCAAAAACAAAGACTGAACTGGGGGAAGTGCAGGACCCAGGCTAAAGGGATTTCTAGCCTGTGAAGGAAACACCTGGGGGGTTCTAAGATGTATAGCAAGTGCAGCTTGCCCCTTAAGAATCTTCAGCCTGCTTGTATCATCTCTTAGGGTGAGAATCTGCTAATTCATATCCAGTATATTGAATATAAGAAGTTTAGTTTGTGTGTTTAGTTTATTTGCTAGGTAATCTGCTTTGATCTGTTTGCTATCCCTTATACTCACTTAAAATCTATCTTTTGTGGTTAATAAACTTGTTTTTGGTTTATCTAAACCAGGGAGTTGGAGTGGGTGTGTCAAGGTTCCTTCCCCATTCTGAACTCTAGGGTACAGATGTGGGGACCTGCATGAAAACCTCCTAAGCTTACTTTTACCAGCTTAGGTTAAAACTTCCCCAAGGTACAAACTATTTTACCCTTTTGCCCTTGGACTTCCACTGCCACCACCAAACTTTATCTGGGTTCCTGAGAAAACGTAGTTTGGACACATCTTTCCCCCCCAAAATCCTCCCAACCCTTGCACCCCACTTCCTGGGGAAGGTTTGGTAAAAATCCTCACCAATTTGCACAGGTGAACACAGACCCAAACCCTTGGATCTTAGGACAATGAAAAAGCATTCAGTTTTCTTACAAGAAGACTTTTAATAGAAGTAAAAATGAATCACCTCTGTAAAATCACAATGGTAGATACCTTACAGGGTAATTAGATTCAAAACATAGAGAATCCCACTAGGCAAAACCTTAAGATACAAAAAAGACACACAGACAGGAATATTCATTCTATTCAGCACAGCTCTTTTCTCAGCCATTTCAAGAAATCATAATCTAACACATACCTAGCTAGCTAGCTAGCTTACTTACTAAGTTCTAAGACTCCATTCCTGTTCTGTCCCTGGCAAAAGCATCATACAGACAGACACAGACCCTTTGTTTTTCTCCCTCCTCCCAGCTTTTGAAAGTATCTTGTCTCCCCATTGGTCATTTTGGTCAGGTGCCAGAGAGGTTACCTTTAGCTTCTTAACCCTTTAGAGGTGAGAGGATTTTTCCTCTGGCCAGGAGGGATTTTAAAGGGGTTTACCCTTCCCTTTATGACAGGATGTATGGGAATCTTAGCTCAGGGGCAAAAGGCTTTTGTGTATTCCTCTCCACATTGAGTGAGGGGCTGAATTTTATGAGCTTACGCTGTACAGTTCCCTGTGCAGTGCAAGACAGTAAAATTTTGGGTTTATACTCCAGAGGGGGTGCATGCCTGAGGAGCTGGGAGTTGCCCTAACTGTAGCCTTCCTATACAGGGGCTGGTCAGAGAGCCTGAATGTAACTACAGCTGGATGTGTCCCTACCTGCATGTATGCTGGGGAAAGTTCAGGCTGGAGGGCTTTGCAGCTGGTCACAGGAGTACAGTGTGAGAGAAGCCCAGTGTGGTGGGTCAGGGGGCTCAGTGGTACCCCAGTTCCAGGTGGCACCCTGGGATGGGGAAGCCATCACACTGGGTTGGGCCTACCCTCAAAGGGCCAGCATTATCTGGTACACAATTGTAGTAACATATTAAGGAGGAGATAGTACCTTCAACATTTTCTTTTTCTGAGAATACAGTGCCTCCTAAATTCTTGGGTTCATTCTCCATACCTGAAGATCCTAGAAAGGAAACCACATTAAAACTCTCAGATTCTTAAAGACTTTTTTGATGTTTCTGTATTCTTAATAGTTATATAGTCTCCTTTCAAAATGATGAAGATGCCCCAAGAAGCTTTTTCTACAGTAAAAATAAAGCCAATGAAAATTCATACACTGCAGGAAATGCTAACCACAGGGAACAGGAAGGCAAAATGCAGTTTGCTGTTACGTATTGTAGATTAAATGTTCTAATTCTGTTACGAGGTTCCAGAATTGTTCATTGGGTTTCAAGAAAGATAGGTGACCTGTGAGGCCAGAAATTAACTTGATTTCTACCTTTTTCTTTTGTGAAGGTGTCACAAGGTATTACATTTTAATTGTGGATTTTGATTTTTTAATTTTGGTGTTTGCACTCAGAGTTAACTTAACTTACCAGGTCTAATAAAGAGTAAGTGCAGTTAGAGGAAAGTCTCAGATCTGTAACCGTGCAGGGATTTACATTCAGGGCCAATTCAGACACAGGGCCTTTAATTGGATCTCTCTGATGGCTGTTCCAACCATGAGCAGACTATATAAGGAGGGAGTGACTAGACACCTGAGCACTGTGCAGCAGATATTACAGTTCTGTGATACTTCACCCCAGCGAGTCTTACCCACTCCACTCTGCACTCCCTGAGCCAGTCTCACTAATCAGAGGTGGAGGGCTCCAGTCAAATGAGTCTGTAGATGGCCCAGGAAGTGCTTGTACCTACCCTGAGAATAGCCATATGGAGAGCTTTACCAAGGGACAGAGTATGGGGGAAAACAAACTACTCATGTGTCAAGGTTCTTTCCCCACTCTGAACTCTGGGGTACAGATGTGGGAACCTGCATGAAAGACCCCCTAAGCTTATTCTTACCAGCTTAGGTTAAAAACTTTCTCAAGGGACAAACTTTGCCTTCTCCTTGAACCCTCTGCTGCCACCACCAAGCGTGTTAAACAAAGAACAGGGAAAGAGCCCACTTGGAGACGTCTTCCCCCCAAAATATCCCCCCAAGCACTACACCCCCTTTCCTGGGGAAGGCTTGATAAAAATCCTCACCAATTTGCATAGGTGAACACAGACCCAAACCCTTGGATCTTAAGAACAATGAAAAAGCAATCAGGATCTTAAAAGAAGAATTTTAATGAAAGAAAAAGTAAAAGAATCACCTCTGTAAAATCAGGATGGTAAATACCTTACAGGGTAATCAGATTCAAAACATAGAGAATCCCTCTAGGCAAAACCTTTAGTTACAAAAAGACACCAAAACAGGAATATACATGCCATTCAGCACAGCTTATTTACTAGCCATTTAAACAAAAGGAAATCTAACGCATTTCTAGCTAAATTACTTACTAACAAGTTCTAATACTCCATTCCTGTTCTGTTCCTAGAAAAAGCATCACACAGACAGACAGACCCTTTGTTCCTCCCCCCTCCAGCTTTGAAAGTATCTTGTCTCCTCATTGGTCATTTTGGTCAGGTGCCAGTGAGGTTATCCTGGCTTCTTAACCCTATACAGGTGAAAGGGTTTTACCTCTGGCCAGGAGGGATTTTATAGCACTATAAAGAGAAAGATGGTTACCCTTCCCTTTATATTTATGACATCATGTCTTATTTCCACAGCCTATCCTCTCATCCTGTCTCTTTTCTCCATCCATTGGTGAGTGCTGCTGCTCCTCCCTTTTCCCTTCGCCATTCCCCTGGTGGCTCACCTTCTGTCCTTTCCTCCAGCTCTTCTCTGGTGTCTCCCTTAGAGCCCTGGGAAATGACTAGGAGAAACAGGATGAAATTTAATGAAAGAAAGATTAGGCTCAATATCCAGAAAAACTTCCTGACAGTGAGACCTATGAGGCCGTGGAATCATCTTCCTAGGGGGAAGGTTGGGAGCCCCATCACCTGGGTCATAGAAAATTAGGACTGGATAAACACTTGGAGAACAGACAGTATGCAAAAATACTAGGCGTTTTCAAGTCTCCCTGCCAGAAAAATCCCCACCTGTTCCTGGCTGTTTTTGGTCTTAGTGATGCTTTCGTTTTGTTTGAAATGTTGCTAGATGCTAACCTCATCTTTGTAACAAATGCATTTGCTGCTGGTTAAATCTTCCCTTGGGCCTTGTCTCTACAAGGAAAATTAAAACCATAGATCAGCACCAATACACGGCAACTGGTTTTAGCAATAGAGAGGGATGTTTTTTCAGTTTGCAGTCTGGTAGTGGGCAGTGTGTTGTGAGAGAAGCAGAGCCTTTGATGAAAGCTGAGCCCTGATTAGGGGGCGAGGCATCCCTGATTAGGGACCCTATAAAGGCAGCCAAGCAGCCAGCGGCACATGAGCAGCAACACAGAAGCCAAAAAACAGAGCTGACAACAGGGAAGTTTGAGAGGGAGCTTGTAAGAGGAGTTTGCAGGAAGGGGTGGGTGTGCGTGCGTGTGTGTGTGTGCTTGTTGTTTTGAGTGGTGCTGAGGAGGGAAGGCTATGACAGCTACAGAAGCAGCCATGGTAGGGACCCAAGGAATGGAAGAGATAATGAAGATGAGTGATGTGGAAGCTGCAGGATTTATATCATTCTGAAGAGGGTACCTGAAAGCTGCTTCCTTTTTATGCCTGCTAGATTTGATTGAAGAGTGGATCAGAGGTTTGGAGATGCTTTTAGAAGCCATGGTTGAGTTTCAAAGAGGATTTGAGCAGATAATGGAAGGAAGGCGAGAGGAAGCTGAAGAGAAAACTCAAGACTCAATGCAAGCTAAACTGAAGAGCTGTGAATGTAGGCTGCTGGATGAGGAGAGTAGCCAGTGGAAGCATGTGACTATGAAAACAAGGCATAGGAAAAGACCGGCTAGCGAACAAGAAATAGAGCCGAGGAACAGGTTTGCTGAGCTGGATAAAGGGGAGAGGCAGGCAGTAACAGAAAATGGATGGGCAAGGAAGAAGAGAAGAGTAGCTAGTCACCCACGAGAAGAGTCAATGGAGGTAGCCAGAGTTCAGAGCCCCAGGAGGAGAGAGGAAGACTTGCCAAAGATTGCAAGTGAGAACAGAAGGCAGGGAGACATGCAGCCAGAGATAACACAAGGGGGAAGGCTGGAGAATTGAACCAACACCAGGAAGAGAGAGGTCTATGTGACCGGGAACGTCCTACTAAGAATAGACAGGCCTGTCACCGGAGCTGATCCAGAGAACAGAAGGCTGTGCTGTCTGACAGGAGCTAAGATATGGGATGTGGACCTGAGGCTGAAGTGGATCCTAATCAGAACAGGAAAGAATCCATAAGAACGGCCATACTGGGCCAGACCAAAGGTCCATCTAGCCCAGTATCCTGTCTTCCGACAGTGGCCAGTGCCAGGTGCCCCAGATGGAATGAACAGACCAGATAATCATCAAGTGATCCATCCCCTGTCGGTCATTGCCAGCTTCTGCCAAAGACAGCCTATGGACACCCTCCCTGCCCATCCTGGCTAATAGCCATTGATGGACCTATCCTCCATGAATTTATCTAGTTCTTTTTTGAACCCTATTATGGTCTTGGCCTTCACAACATCCTCTGGCAAGGAGTCCCACAGGTTGACTGTGCATTGTGTGAAGAAATACTTCCTTTTATTTGTTTTAAACCTGCTGCCTATTCATTTCATTTGGTGACCCCTAGTTCTTGTGTTATGAGAAGTAGTAAACAACACTTCCTTGTCTACTTTCTCTACACCAGTCCTGATTTTATAGACCTCAATCATATCTTCCCTTAGCCATCTCTTCCAAGCTGAAAAGTCCCAGTCTTATTAATCTCTCCACATAAGGAAGCTGTTCCATACCCCTAATAGTTTTTGTTGCCCTTTTCTGAACCTTTTCCAATTCCAATATAATCCACTGATTGTCCTCCACATGGGAAAAATTATGCTGCTAGATTCTCACTGGAACAATTTTCCCTATGACTGGAGAATTGCAAATAAGTACCTATATTTAAGAAAAGGGAAAAAAGTGATCCAGGCCTCTTATTTTAACCTCAGCTGTATGCAAGGTCTTAGAAGAAATTTTGAAAGAAAGAATAGTTAAAGACATAGAGGCAAACAGTAATTGGGATAAAATACAACATGGTTTGCAAAAGAAAGACTATGCCAGAAGATAACAGATTTTCTAGACAAAAGAAATGCAGTAGATCTAATCTGCCTGAATTTCAGTTAGGCACTTGATATAGTTCCACATGGGAAGTTATTAGTTCAATTGGAAAAGATGGGTATTAATATGAAAATTGAAAGGTAGGTAAGGAACCAGTTAAAGGGGAGACTACAATGTATTGTACTGGAAGGTGAACTGTCAGGCTGCAGGGAGTTTACTAGTGGAGTTGCTCAGGGATTGGTCTTGGGACCAATCTTATATAACATTTCCATTAATGAACTTGGCATGAAAAATGGGAGTGTGCTAATTAAATTTGCGGAAGACACACAGTTGGGAGGTATTGCCAATACAGAGGAGGACTGGAATATCATACAAGATCTGGATGACCTTGACAACTGGAGTGATAGAAATGGGATGAAATATAATACTGAAAAGTGCAAGGTAATATACTTAGGGACTAACAACAAGAATTTTTGCTATAAGAAGGGGACATATCCGTTGAAAGTGACAGAGGAGGAGAAAGACTTGGGTGTATGGATTGATCACGGGATAACTATGAGCCACCAATATGATATGGCCTTGAAAAAGGCTAATGGAATCCTAGGATGCATAGAATCTTAGGACTGGAAGGGACCTCAAGAGGTCATCTAGTCCAGTCCCCTGCACTCACGGCAGGACTAAGTATTATCTAGACCAGGGGTTCTCAACCTTTTTCTTGCTGAGGCCCCCTTCAACATCCTATAAAAACACCGCGGGAGGCAGGGAGTGCAGGGCTCTGGGCTGGGGGACACCCTTGGGCATAGGAATAGATTTACTTCTATTTCGGGGGGGGCAAGGGCTGGCAGGGATCAAGCCAGCTCCGCACAGCAGGGTCCAGGGACAGCGTGCCCCCTTCACCCCCTGACTCACTTAGGAGGTCACCCAGCTGTCTGGGTAGTGGGGGGATGCAATAAAAAATATAACTCAAAGGGGGGACTCAGTTCAAAAAGTTTTAAAACAGTTCGAAGTGCAGGCAGGGGAGTAGCTAGGGGCTGTGTGAAGTGAGGGGATAGCTCAGGGTGCAAGGAGGGGATAGCTAAAGGGCTGTGTATGGGAAGCGGGTAGCTCAGGGTGCAGGGAAGGGGTAGCTTTGGGCTGTGTGTAGGCAGGGGATAGCTCCGGGTGCAGGAAGGGGATAGCTAAGGGCTGTGTACAGGAAGGGGTTTGCTCAGGGTGCAGGGAAGGGGTAGCTATGGGCTGTGTAGTGGCAAGAGGGCTCCCAGTGCAACTCCCAGCTTCAGGGGGCAGGTGTTGGGGCTCCCAGCTTCAGCCCCCCTGGCTTGGGGTGTGGGTGAGGGCTGCTGGCTTCAGCCCCGTGCCGCTCCTGGCTTCAGCACTGGTGCTCGCTGCGCCAGGTTTCAGCCCCGGGGCTCTGCGGCCCCTCTGAAACCTCCCTTGCTGCAATTTAATCCCATTGCTCCTTGTCCTATCCTCAGAGGTTAAGGAGAACAAGTTTTCTCCTTCCTCCTTGTAACAACCTTTTATGAACTTGAAAACTGTTGTCATGTCCCCTCTCAGTCTTCTCTTTTCCAGACAAAACAAACCCCATTTTTTTCAGTCTTCCCTCATAGGTCATGTTTTCTAGATCTTTAATCATTTTCATTGCTTTCTGGACTCTTTCTAATTTGTCCACATCTTTCCTGAAATGTGGCGCCCAGAACTGACCTTGCATCAGGCGAGATATTTCCAGTCGAGACAGGGAAGTGTTACGGCCATTATACAAGGCACTGGTGAGACCTCATCTGGAATACTGGGTGCAGTTCTGGCCTCCCGTGTTTAAGAAAGACAATTCATACTGGAACAGGTGCAGAGAAGGGCTACTAGGATGATCAGAGGAATGGAGAACCTACCTTATGAGAGAAGTCTTAAGGAGCTTGGCTTGTTTAATCTAACAGAATAAGGCTGAGGGGAGATATAACTGCTCTCTATAAATGCATCAGAGGGCTAAACACCAGGGAGGGAGAGGAGTTATTTTAAGTCAAGTCCTAACGTTGGCACAAGAACAAATGGATAGCCAGTTTATATCAATAAGTTTAGGCTTGAAATTAGATGAAGGTTTCGAACTATCAGAGGAGTGAAGTTCTGGAACAGTCTTCCAAGGAGAGTAGTGGGGGCAAAAAAACTAACCTTGTTGAAGAATGAACTTGATAAGTTTATGGAGGGGATAATAGGATGAGGTTGCCAACAATGGCATATGGTTCAGCCACGACTGCTATTAGCAAATATCTCCAATGACTGGAGATGGGACACTAGATGGGAAGGGCTCTGTGTTATTATAGTGATTTGTTTCCCAGGTGTTTGGCTGCTGGATCTCACCCACATGCCCAGGATCTAACTGGCTGCCCCTTATTTGGGGTTGGGAAGGACTTCCCCCACAGGTCAGATTGGGAGAGAAACTGGCCTCTTTTTTTTTTTTTTTTTTTGCTTCCTCTGCAGCTTGGAGTCACTTGCTGGTCTGAAGTCTTCAAATCAAGATTTGAGGATTTCAGTAACTCAGCCAGAGGCTCTGGGTCTATTACAGGAAGGGGTGGGTGTGGTTCTATGGCCCGCGATGTGCAGGAGGTCAGACGAGATGATCATAATGATCCCTTCGAGCCTTAAAAATCTATGAGTCTATTTAGAATCAGGCATTTTTACCATTTTTTTTTATACTTTTGCTCTGTGTAGGATGCTTACAAGTAATCAGCTAACTAATGATGGGTAGAAGGAGTAGCAGTCAATGAAAACTGATATATAAAATCATTTGGAGCCATCTACGTACTGTTCCAAAGAACGTAGCTGGGCTGCTTGTCAGTCAAAGATGTGCAGTTCTCAGGATGTGTCTTCACAGCACAGTTAGTTTAAATAATAACTTGTGTGTTACCCCAACTAGACTCTTGTCCACCAACAAGAATCTCTAGCTGTAGTTAAGTGTAGATTAAACTCAGGTTAGCTACCTTGTGCCTGTGTGTGCATGCCGCTGAAGCTGCAGCTAATGATCCAGTGTTACCTCTCAGCAGCATCTAATCCAATCACTCTGCTACTCAAATCATTCTGTGTTACTCCAGTGTTGTTTTGAAGTGTGGTTGCTCTCACTAGAGCTAGGCTAGCTCAAGTGCAGTAACTTGAGTATACTAAGTCTAGCTAACTCTTGCAGTGAAGATAAAGGCCACAAAGAACTCTCCCATCAGAGATGGACAGCTGAGGGATGTGCAAAAACCAGTACCCTCCAAATATCACAGGTGGCATGGAGGGGAAGGTTGCTCCTGAGTAGCTCTGAGGAACATGGCTTCCACCTCCTGTGCTCCTCTGACAGCAGCCCTGGTTGGCAAATCACAGATGGTTTGCCAGTTGAAAGAACAAATCTCACAAACCACACATGGGTTGTCAGAGCTGGACTTGCAGCAGGAATGGTGAGGGTATTTGGGTGAGACTTGGGGAAGGGGATGCTTTACAACTAGTCTCTATGTACTCTTTATGTCTACAGTTTTATATTTTTTTCCTGATTTTCAAATGTAAAAAAAATCATTCAAAACAGTTAAGGTTGATAAAGAGAAACAACACCCACATCAAAACCACAAAAGCAATGAAATATTGAGTAAAACCATACAAATGGATCACTAGCAAGTATTATCTGGACCACAGCTGGAGAACCACTGCAGCAGTGAATTTAAATGTTCAGACATAACATTTCATTCTCGAGACATCTAAGTAGACTTATGTGTAGTGCTGGGGAGGAGCCGGTGGTCATGGTACATGTAGGTACCAATGACATAGGGAAGGATAGGAGAGAGGTCCTGAAGGCCAAATTTAGGCTGCTAGGTAAGAGATTGAAGTCATAAGAATGGCCAAACTGAGTCAGACCAAAGGTCCATCCAGCCCAGTATCCTGTCTACCGACAGTGGCCAATGCCAGGTGCCCCAGAGGGAGTGAACCTAACCGGTTCCTAATAAATCTAAGCCCCTGCTCTCTACACCATCATCTCATCCACGCATTGAGACCCTGCAGCTCTGCCTGCCTACCTGGCCCTGAGCATGGAACAAGCAGCATTTCTGACAATGCCACCATAGAGGTCCTGGATTTCAGTCTCTTTCCTAGCAGCCTAAATTTGGCCTCCAGGACGTCTCTCCTACCCTTCCCTACATCATTGCTACCTATATGTACCACGACCACCGGCTCCTCCCCAGCACAACACATAAGTCTATCTAGATGCCTCGAGAGATCCGCAACCTTCGCACCAGGCAGGCAAGTCACCATACGGTTCTCCCGGTCATCACAAACCCAGCTATCTATGTTTCTAATGATCAAATCTCCCATTACTAACACCTGCCTTTTCCTAATGACTGCAATTCCCTCCCCTGGAGAGGTAGCCTCAGTGCAAGAGGCTACCCCAACATCATCTGGAAGGAGGGTCCCAACTATGGGAAGGTTTCCCTCTGTTCCCGTTGACTGCTCTCCTTCTCTGGGCCTTCCATCCTCCTTAACAGTGCTGGGGCTGTCTGACCGGAGGTGGGACAAATCTACAGTGTCCTTGAAAGCCTCCTCAACATACCTCTCTGCCTCCCTTAGCTCCACCAGTTCTGTCACCCTGGCCTCCAAAGCCCGTACGTGGTCTCTGAGGGCCAGGAGCTCCTTGCACCAAATGAACACATATGCCACCCACCCACAGGGCAGGTAATCATACATGCTGCACTGAGCGCAATAAACTGGATAGCCCCCAATCTGCTGCTGGGCTTCTGCCTGCAGTCTCTCCTACAACTACCTAGGTTAATGATAGGGTTTTTGTTTAAAACAAGAAGTTTTGATTAAAGTTTAGTTTAAAGGTTTTAAAGAATGGCAAGTGTACCTCGCCCCCTTCCCACTCCCCTTCCAAACTCCCTCTCGAAACTCCCTGTTAGCAGTCCCTGTTTGCAAAGCTCAAGTCCAGGACCTCCATGTTAGCATTCTCTGAGATGCTTCCAGTTCCATGCGCAGGGCCAGTTAGATAGGCAGAGCTGCAAGGTCTCAATGTGTGGATGAGACAATGGTCTAGGGAGGAGGGGTTTAGATTTATTAGGAACTGGGGAAACTTTTGGGAAAGGGGGAACCTATACAGGAAGGATGGGCTCCACCTAAACCAAAATGGAACCAGATTGCTGGCACTTAAATTTAAAAAGGTCATAGAGCAGTTTTTAAACTCAGGGCTGGTGGAAGGCCGACAAGTGTGGAGGAGCATGTGGTTCGGACATCCCTTAGGGGAGGAACTATTAATAGAGAAGATCTATTAATTGAGAATCTCTATGTCCTCTTAAGGACAAGAGGATGGAAAATGATAAAATACAGGCAGGATCTGATCAGAAATAGTCAAATGAAAAAGAGTCCCATTTAATTATATTGTGTAATGGCGGACAGCTCAAAGGAGACAAGTTTTTCAAGTGCTTATATACCAGTGCTAGAAGTCTAAATAATAAAATGGGTAAATGAGGATATTGATATAATAGGCATCACAGAGACTTGGTGGAATGAGGATAATCAATAGGATACAGTAACACTAGGGTACAAAATATATTGGAAGGACAGAACAGGTCGTGCTGGTGGGGGAGTGGCACTATATGTGAAAGAGTAGAATCAAATGAAGTAAAACCCATAAATGAATCAAACTGTGCCATAGAATCTCTATGGATAGAAATTCCATGCTCTCATAATAAGTATATAGTGGTAGGGATATATTACCGACCACCTGACCAGGATGGTGATAGTGACTGTGAATTGCTCAGGGAGATTAGAGAGGCTATTAAAATAAAAAACTCAATAATAATTGGGGACTTCAATTATCCCTATATTGACTGGGTACATGTCACCTCAGGACGGGATGCAGAGATAAAGTTTCTTGACACCTTAAATGACTGCTTCTTGGAGCAGCTGGTCCTGGAACCCACAAGAGGAGAGGCAATTCTTGATTTAGTCCTAAGTGGAGCACAGGATCTGGTCCAAGAGGTGAATATAGCTGGACCGCTTGGTAATAGTGACCACAATATAATTAAATTTAATATCCCTGTGGCAGAAAAAACACCACAGCAGCCCAACAGTGTAGTATTTAATTTCAGAAAGGGGAACTACACAAAAATGAGGAAGTTAGTTAAACAGAAATTAAAGGGTACTGTGCCAAAAGTGAAATCTCTGCAAGCTGCATGGAAACCTTTTAAAGACATCATCGTAGAGGTTCAACTTGAATGTATACCCCAAATTAAAAAACATAGAGAACCAAAAAAGAGCCACCTTGGCTAAACAACAAAGTAAAAGAAGCAGTGAGAGGCAAAAAGGCATCCTTTAAAAAGTGGAAGTTAAATCCTAGTGAGGAAAATGGAAAGAAGCATAAACACTGGCAAATGAAGGGTAAAAATAAAATTAGGGAGGCCAAAAAAGAATTTGAGAACAGTTAGCCAACCAGTGGGGCCACTGGACGATCGAGATGCTAAAGGAGCACTGAAGGACGATAAGGCTGTTGCGGAGAAACTAAATGAATTCTTTGCATTGGTCTTCATGGCTGAGGATGTGAGGGAGATTCCCGAACCTGAGCCATTCTTTTTAGGTGACAGATCTGAGGAACTGTCCCAGACTGAGGTATCATTAGAGGAGGTTTTGGAACAAATTGATAAATTAAACAGCAATAAGTCACCAGGACCTGATGGTATTCACCCAACAGTTCTGAAGGAACTCAAATGTGAAATTTCAGAACTACTAACTAGTCTGTAACCTATCATTTAAATCAGCTTTTGTACCAGATGACTGGAGGATAGCTAATGTGATGCCAATTTTTAAAAAGGGCTCCAGAGGTGATCCCTGCAATTGCAGGCCTGTAAGCCTGAGTTCAGTACCGGGTAAACTGGTTGAAACTATAATAAAGAAAAATACTGTCAGATATATAGATGAACATAATTTGTTGGGGAAGAGTCAACATGGTTTTAGTAAAGGGAAATCATGCCTCACCAATCTACTAGAATTCTTTGAGGGGGTCAACAATCATGTGGGCAAAGGGGATCCAGTGGATATAGTGTACTTAGATTTTTGGAAATCCTTTGACAAGGTCACTCATCAAAGGCTCTTAAGCAAAGTAAGCTGCCACAGGATAAGAGGGAAGGTGCTCTCATGGATTGGTAACTGGTTAAAAGATAGGAAACAAAGGGTAGGTATAAATGGTCAGTTTTCAGAATGGAAAGAGGTAAATAGTGGTGTCCCGCAGGGGCCTGTACTATTCAACATATTCGTAAATGATCTGGAAAAAGGGATAAACAGTGAGGTGGCAAAATTTGCAAATGATACAAAATTACTAAAGATAGTCAAGACCCAGGCAGACTGCGAAGCGCTACAAAAGGATCTCTCAAAACTGGGTGACTGGGTAACAAAATGGTAGATGAAATTTAATATTGATAAATGCAAAGTAATGCACATTGGAAAGCATAATCCCAACTATACCTATAAAATGACGGGTTCTAAATTAGCTGTTACCACTCAAGGAAGAGATCTTGGAGTCACTGTGGATAGTTCTCTGAAAACATCCACTCAATGTGCAGCAGCAGTCAAAAAAGGAAACAGAATGTTGGGAATCATTAAGAAAGGGACAGATAACAGGACAGAAATATCATGTTACCTCTATATAAATCCATGGTACACCCACATCTTGAATACCGCGTGCAGATGTGGTCGCCCCATCTCAAAAATATATATTGGAATTGGAAAAGATTCAGAAAAAGGCAACAAAAATGATTACGGGTATGGAACAGCTTCCCTATGAGGAGAGCTTAATAAGACTGGGACTTTTCAGCTTGGAAAAGAGACGGCTAAGGGGAGATATGATTGAGGTCTATAAAATCAGGACTGGTATAGAGAAAGTAGACAAGGAAGTGTTGTTTACTACTTCTCATAACACAAGAACTAGGGGTCACCAAATGAAATGAATAGGCAGCAGGTTTAAAACAAATAAAAGGAAGTATTTCTTCACACAATGCACAGTCAACCTGTGGAACTCCTTGCCAGAGTATGTTGTGAAGGCCAAGACCATAACAGGGTTCAAAAAAGAACTAGATAAATTCATGGGAGGATAGGTCCATCAATGGTGATTAGCCAGGATGGCAGGGATGGTGTCCCTAGCCTCTGTTTGCCAGAGGCTGGGAATGAATGACAGGGGA
Source organism: Caretta caretta (assembly GCF_965140235.1). Classification (NCBI taxonomy): domain Eukaryota; kingdom Metazoa; phylum Chordata; order Testudines; family Cheloniidae; genus Caretta; species Caretta caretta. The sequence goes on from NC_134211.1 coordinate 6,144,870, forward strand.
TGGATCACTTGATGATTACCTGTTCTGTTCATTCCCTCTGGGGCACCTGGAACTGGCCACTATCAGTAGAAAGGATCTTTGGTCTGACCCAGTGTGGCCATTCTTATGTTCATTCATGTACATATATAATGCAAAATTTTGTTATAGTTGGGAAATATGCTGTCTCTCTCTCAGTGTTATGGCTATTACCTTTTTTTTTAATGAAAAATAAAATAGAAAGAGATTTGACTTACCATGGCCAGAAGGTTGTAAATTCTGATTGGTGCCAGGAAAGAGGATTTCTAAACACTCCAGAAATTGCTGGCAGGTTGACTCCCCTTTTTTCTGTATGTGAATTAACAACTTCCTGATTTTGATCACGATGTCCTCTTTTTGATTGAAGCTGTTGTACTCCTCCTCTGTGATGATGGACAGGGCAAGTAACTCATCCGCGATGTTATCAGGGTCTCTTTGAATAAGTTGTATCAGCTCTTTGCGTTTGGTGCATAGAATCCTGTATTTGTCACCAGTGGCCATTATCACTGAATCACAGGATCCGCAGTGATTTGCTTTTAAAAGACAGAAGACACAGGATTTGTGAAGCTGCTAGAGACAGCTTCAGTTTAGCGAGTAACGCTCTAGGAAAGTGCCTTGTCCGTGATCATGAGATTGGCCATTTAAACAATTTGAGAGACGGACCCACCAGCCTCCCCTATTTCCTGTTGAAAGTGGAATGGTTCTGTAATAATACTGGAAATTAGCTATAGCAATTCACTGGGTTCATGCAAACTGGGTGTTAGTTCCCGTGCGGCTGAGAGAGGGCCAACTCCAATAATGCTGCCAAAATTGAACTGCAGTTCTGGATCACTCACACCTTCCTGGCCCGCTGTTTCAAAGCTCCTCCTTTTACCTGTCTATTCCTTCCCAGGGCAGGAAATGAGGGGTTAGCTGTTTTGCTAGTTAGATACCAGCATGTCTATTGTAGTAATTACCAGGATTCTTGTCTCTAATATTTTGGACCCTGAGGAGGTAAATATGAAAGGCAGGGATTAGATTAGCAGCAATCCCATTTGTAAGTAGAGTGAAATACCCTCCTGGCATATTCATCGTTGACATTTCTATTAAATTCATGCACGTCCTTATCTGACTTGGTGCCAACATCCCATCTTTATTAACTCATACCTCACCTCAGGTAAACTCCCAGCTGAAGTCTAAGCAAGGGCTGAGTAAAAGTAAGGTGCGCAGGATTGGCCCAGAGATTTGTATGCTAAGAAGTTTCCAGATTTTATTGTACCTCAAAAGGGCACTTACCTTCCGCTCTCTGTCCCAGTCTAGGGAGATCCTGTCTAATGATAAGATGTTTGCTCGGGCTTATATAAGGGATAACATGAGACTTAGGGCATGTCTACACTTACCTCCAGAGCGATCGATCCAGCGGGGGTCGATTTATCCCGTCTAGTGAGGACGCGATAAATCGACCGCCGAGCGCTCTCCCGTCAACTCCAGTACTTCACCGGAGCGAGAAACCTAGGCGGAGTCGACGGGGGAGCATCAGCAGTCGACCTACTGTAGCGAAGACACCGTGGTAAGTAACTCGAAGTACATCGACTTCAACTATGCTATTTTCGTAGCTGAAGTTGCATAACTTAGACTGACTTAGCTCACTCCCCCCCACCCCAGTGTAGACCAGGCCTTAAAGAGGCATAGGCGCCGACTTCCCCTCTGCCCCGTGGGTGCTTGAGCCCCCCCTCCCATGGCCCAGCCCCTGCACCACCCTCGCCCCGCCCCAATTCCACCCCCTTCCCCAAAGCCCCCACCCCGCTCTGCCAGGTAATTTTCTTTGTAATTGAATAAACTTGTTTATTTTCAATCTTAACTAATCCAGTGCTGTGTCTAAACTGAACTGTTTAATAACTCCAATTAAAGTAGCAAATTGTGGAATACTTGTCTTCTTACAAAAGCAATGGACATATTATATCTCTGATGTGTTCTGAAAAGTCCAGCCCTGTCCTGGAACAATGTTTTTTGGGGAAAGTCAGGGCTGGGGAGAGTGTGGACTCACTTTAGCAGTTGTTAACTAAGGCTGGTGGAGACCCATGGAAGCCAATGGTATTGCAGGAAGGCTCCTGGCTCTGAAGTGTTGGAACAGAGTTGTCTAATACATAGACTTAGGATACGTGCTTGTTGCAGGCATTCCAGGCAGCGAGCCCCAGTAGCAAGGCAGTGTAAGGCACTCAGGGTTACAGGATCAGAGATGGCTGTTCTTCACTGGTCTGGACTGCACTTCAGAATTTCAGATACAATTATCACACTACTTATTGACTGCCTATCAGGCCCCACGGGTCTTGAACCTGGGTCCATGGAGGGCTCCACATTGTGATGCTACACCTCATAGTCTTCATAGAAATATTGTTATGATATGAATATGGCATAACTAAGATGTTTTATGCAAGATGGGTTATGTGAGGTATCATTGGAAAGGGTATGATTTACTGAATGTGGTTATCCAATTTGTATGCATGTATCATTTCTATATCTGAAGTTAGGAATATTTACTATGTAACAATTCCAACTGTGTGTGTACTTGAGGAACGCCCACCAGACAGTAGGCAATCAGCCTGGATGGGCCATTAAGAAGAACAATAAGACTTTGAAGATGCTGAGCTCCCACCTGCCTCGATTTCCTTCCTGTGGACATTACAAATAAACCTTGTCTCATGGATGCTTTGACATTGCAAGGTCATGTGATCATGTCACCTTGTACAGGAAACCATCTTGAGCTGGTACTTTTCCACTGAAGGGGGTGGGGGGAATCAAACAGGGAAACAAAAAATTCCCACTATATGTCAATTCTATTTAAGACCGGAGAGTGAGTTAATCAGGGTTGCCAGTTCTTCACTGTATCCCCACCCAGGATGATTGCTGTAAACACCTAAGACTGTTCTGGGGACAGAGGACTCAGACCTAGTCTGAGACAGAGGTCTTGCCTGTGAAGAGAAATACCTGGAACTCTAAGTTGCAGAAACTCTGCAACCTGCCTAATACAACATTTAGGATGAAAACTACTATTTGTAACCAGTTTCTTTAGTGAATTAAGCTTAGGGTGCATGTTTTGCTCAGTGATCTACTTTGTTCTGTTTGCTATCCCTTATCATCACTTAAAATTAATCCTTTGTAGTTAGTAAACTTGTTTTGTTTTCTAAAACCCAGTTTGTGCAATTTACTATGGGCGAGGGGGGCAAAGAGCTGTGCATATCTTCCTCCACACTGAGGGAGGGGGCAATTTTCACACAGCAGCACTGAGTAAGGGGAATCCAGGCTGGTGGGATAGGCACATCAGTGGGACCCCAACACATCCGGTGGCACCATGAAAGGGGGAGTCCAACCCATCACACACACACCCCCCACTCCTCAATTAGCAGCTGGGATTGGGGTTTATTTGAGGCGGAACTTGAGCACAAGCCCCGCCCCTACACTGTAACTGGTAGAGCAGCAAGACTCCTGATTGGGCTGCAGCCCCTATTTAAGCCAGAGGAGGAAAGAGGAAGCTGTCTGTACAACTGGGCTTCATACAGCTGGCTTAGTGTTTGCCTGTTCCTGCCTTCTGATCCTGACCTCCTGGTACTCTGATTAGCCCTGAATATTAACTGCCTGCTGGTTTGTCTCTTAATCCTGATTCCTGGTAATTGGTTTCTGGCCTGTGCCTGACGCTAACCCTAGGCTAGGCTATCCGTGCCTTGGCCCTGACGTTGCTAGAGGGACAGTGAGAGTAAAAAAAAAAAGACAGTGCAGCAGGCTCTTTGGCCAGATTGTTCCCTCTCAAGGGAAAACTCCCTTGGGGCCCCCTTCACAGAAGACTAGGGAAGAGTGTGTGGAGTCTGTGCCCTACACTGTGTCCAGGTCTCCTGTCCTTGCAGGTCCCAGGCAATGGGGCTACCGTAAACCAGTGCTGTTAGAGAATCTCCCACAGGGAACTGTCCTGGAAATCTCACTGTAAAGGGAGGTCCCCACTGTGTGGGGTAAAGGCTGGGGCTGTTTGCTCAGATTTACGTAGGGGGATGATAAGCGTTCTGCTGCCTTGCCCCTTGGCTTCCCGTGCCCATCTCCTGATGGGAGCGGGGACAAGGCTGCTGAGGCAGCTGTTCCGTTTCTAAGTGGGAATGGGGAGATCTGCGTGCAGAGGGTCCCTTCCTTGAGCAATCCACCTCCCTGTGTCTCTGTAGATTTCAGTTATGAATGATGGAATTTCACCCCCCCTGTTAAGCCCTGTCCTCATTTTTTAGGATAGCTGACGTTGTATTAAAATCAAAGGGGATGTGAGATGGCTCCTGTGAAAGTTAATGCTGCTTCAGGCTGTGTTCACTTTGGGGGTGGATTTACTGCTGGTTGTCAAAGGTGGGGGAGCTGCAATTCCCGACCCCACCTCTTTGGGGTTCAGAGATGATTTTGCAAAGGTGGCTCACCGCAGAATGTCCCCATAAAGGAAATGGTAACATGTGTCGCAGAGTCTCCTCTGCACCCAGATCCCAGAGGAGCATTCCCACGCCGCCACCACCAAGCCCCTCCTGAGAACTCAGGATTTGGCCCACAGATTTGTATTTTAAGTTTTCAAATCTTTTTAAATAGCTAATAGTACTTACTCTTTTTTTGTTGGAAGCTAAAGTGATCACAGCTCCGAAAGGGGTGTCTGTTCAGCTTGGTTTGCCTTGTGCCATAAAAATAAAGAGTCAATAGGAATCTGAAAGTAAAACCATTTCAGTAAAGCTGGGTCACCGCCTTTCCGTTGCAATTATCAGAAACCACACAGCTGCAGAGTGTCAGCAAACAAAACCCACATCCTAACTGGCACTTGGCTGATGCCCAGCACCATGAGTGTGCCCAGCTTAGGGTGCAAATTATTTGAGCTCAGTTTCATGGCACAGCCAGAGTCCAGTGCAGTGTCAGGCTGTCTTTTATCTCAAAGGAGTGCAGGTAGAAGAGTGCAGCTACTTTCTCCTTTCCGACCATTCAGTCTGTCCTACCAGACAGCCAGGTAATCCTTACCAAGCTGCTTCCCCTGTGACTGTCCTCCTGCTGTCAGCCTCATTCAAGAGTGGTGGGGAGGGCCCCCATTCCTGTGATGGGGCCCAAATTCAGGTGGATGAGTCCAAAATCAGGGGCCCAGCATGCTCGTTTATGGGGATAGGGCTGCTATCAAGGGGGCAGGCTCCCTCCCTGTCAGGGAGGAAGAGGCCTCTTATTTGGGTGACTGGAGTCAATCACGTGAGAGAGCATGAGCACTACTAGGGTGGCATCCTAATGGTGGGCCACTCACATCTCTGTCATAACTATACAGGTCAATGAGATTTTATTGGGAGGCCAAGCTACAGAAATGTTACCAATGTGTCAGAAAAAGACAGATCCCTCGTGTGTCTGTCCAAGGGGGCACTACGTGCCCAGGATAGGATTACATATGGGGTTGGACCATCTGTGTCCATTTGTCGTTTCTCTGTCCCTGAGTTCATGGCAGGTTTTTCCGTAGTGTTCTGCCATCTCCCTCCTTTCCCACAGGGCCAGGCAAAAATTTTTCTCTGTTACTTTTCGATGAACTGTCCTTTAGGTTTTCTGATAATTTGAGGAAATGTTTTCCTGCACTCCCTCCTATTTTGGACACTGGAGCAGAAAGTGTTTCCTGTCTCAGTCTCTCTCTTCTGTCACACTGGATGCACAGTCTGGACTTAGACTGCTTTATGCCTCCTAATTCTGACTTCTAGTTTGTGGTCACTGATTCTGTAATTGGAGACAATCTGCCTTAGTTCTGCACATGTCACTGTAGTGAAGTAGCTGCTCAGGGAACCAGTCTCTGCAGGGTTCTGTAGCAGTCTAGCTTGTTGCTATTTTTTATTTATTTTTCCAGTGACTGATGTGTTGGAGTTTTAGTTGCTGGTCTAGCATTTTGAGCACATCTTGGTTTTGGTCATTCTTTTCTGACTGTTGATTTAACAGAGAATTAATTCTGCTCCGTAGCTGGTGGTGCTGAAGTTTCCATGCATAGAATTGCCGGTGGAGGATTTCTATGAGGGTTTTATTGTAGTCAGTGCAATCAGTTCTTAAATTTGGGGCCCAGATTTCACTCCCATGTAGCAGAATGGATTGGATGTTGCTCTCAAATAGTTTTAGCAGTAGTTTTATCGAGGAGCTATATCTATTTATAGAGTAGAAATCCTGTAGAGAGCTTTCTCTTGCAGTGTTTTGATAGACAATCTGAAACTTCCTGATGTGTTTATTACGAGGTCCTGTATGTATAATGCAGGGTATGTTCAATCTCCATGTCTTTCTAATACCATGTTACTGTATTTTGATTGTTTTGGGACTTTACCTGGAATGTCATTATTTTTGGTTTTTTCATGTTCACCTGGAATACAACAGTGTGTTTTTTGTTTTATGTTTATGTTTAGGATTCACCCAGACCCAGATCCAGTCAAGTCATTCCCGTTCCACCCAGCCTATCCCCGGGTCACTTATGCTTTTAAAGTACCAGCTTGCTCACAGATTCACTTTTAATTGTGCCTTAAGTCGCTCACTACATATTTAGATGGTGATGATTCTCATTAGGGAGGTGGCAGCTTTTCTTCTGCAAACTTACAGAGATAGGATGATGTGATGTACTGCACAGAATTCACTCAGCCTTCTTCTACTGAGATTGCTTACACTTCTCGCTTTGTCTCATGGATTAGAACAGGGGCAGGGGATGGGACTCTTGGGGAATGGAGTCTAGTGGTTAGAGCAGTGTTGACTGGGAGTCAGGGCTCGTGGGTTCTATTTCCAGTTCTGGGTGGGAAGTAATACCTAGTGACGACAGCAGGAGGAAGTAGGAGTCAGAACTCCTGGTTGTATTCCTGACTCTGGGAAAGGAGTGGGGTCTAGTGGTTAGAGCAGGCTGGCCGGGAGTTCGGCCTGGTGGGTCCTATTCCCAGCTTTGAGAGGGAATTTAGAACAGTTGTGGAGAATGGGAGTCATGACTCCTGGGTTCTATTTTTGGCTCTGGGAGGGGAGTGGGGTCTAGTTGCTAGCCAATGGATAACTAGAAGTTCAAATTCCTTGGTCCTAATCCTGGTTCTGCCACTGACTTGTTTGACTGTGGGCACCACTGACACTGTTCTCTCACTTTTTATTTTAGTCTCTCCAAGATGATTTCTGGGAATCACAATTGCTGGCAGAAATCAGGGGAAGCCCCTGGCACTGATTCAGGTTGGGGTTACACTACAAACACCTGCGCTGCTGTAGTGCTTCGGATGAAGATGCTTTAAGCTGTCGGGAGAGAGCTCTCCTGTCTGCTTAGTAACTCCACCTCTGCGAGAGGCGGTAGCTATGCCATCGGGAGAAGCTCTCCTGCCAACCTAACAATGTCTATGTGGAAGTGGGGCATTGAAGTTGGTATAACTATGTTGCTCAGGGGTGTGGATTTTTCACACCCCTGGGGGACATAGTTTATACAGAAGCAAGTGTAATTTAGAGCTGGCCCAAGACGGTAGTGAAGCAAAGGCAATTAAATTGTAAATGAGGAAAGGGTCCTTCCCTGTCCTGACTCCTTCTCTTTTTCTTTCTCTTTCTCATTCAGAAGCAGTGTGTGTATGTGGGTGGGGGCATGTTTTCAAGGCTCATTTCCAACTAATTACAACTTGAAAGTTAATTACCAGATTTACTTGAGACTCTTCATAATATCCAAGCTTTACTCAGAGGAAAAACCAGATTTGTAAAGGTGTTTAGGCATCAAATGGATTTTTCAGAATCAACCGGTCAGCTCACACTCATTGAAATGACAGACTTATAGGTGCCTTGGTACTTTTGAAAATCCTTCTAGGGTCTGGATTCACTCAGCTAAGGTGGCAACATCCTTACACCCTGTTCCCTGCATTTCCCCTACGTGTGAAGGGCTGCGTGTCCCCCAGATGGTGGGCCCAACAGTTTCTCCTCCTGCGTATGTTGGGCCCTCAGCTGCACATTATCTCCTCCCCGTATTGAGTGTTTTGGCCCTGTTTGATCCCAGCCCCCGTCTTCCCAACTGCATTCTGAATGGAGCCCTGTTCCTTCAATGCAATTGACAGCAGAGGAGATGTCAAAGGGGAAGCTGTGGTAAGAACTCTCTCTCTTGGAGAACTTACCTCCCAAAAGTTATGAGGGAAGCAGAAAGCAACTGCACCCTTCGCCTGCCAGCCAGACTCCATGATGTGAAAACAATGAGGAGTCCTTGTGGCACCTTAGAGACTAACAAATTTATTTGGGCACAAGCTTTCGGCCATGTCAAGGTTCCTTCCCCACTCTGAACTCTAGGGTACAGATGTGGGGACCTGCATGAAAAGCCCCCTAAGCTTATTTTTACCAGCTTAGGTTAAAACTTCCCCAAGATACAAACTATTTTACCTTTTGTCCCTGGACCTTATTGCTGCCACCACCAAGCGTCCAACAAAAATAACAGGGAAAGAGACCACTTGGAAAGTCTTTCCCACAGAAATCCCCCCAAGCCCTACACCCCCTTTCCTGGGGAAGGCTTGATTAAAAATCCTCACCAATTTGCATAGGTGAACACAGACCCAAACCCTTGGATCTTAAGAACAATGAAAAAGCAATCTGGTTCTTAAAAGAAGAATTTTAATTAAAGAAAAAGTTAAAGAATCACCTCTGTAAAATCAGGATGGTAAATACCTTACAGGGTAATCAGATTCAAAACATAGAGAATCCCTCTAGGCAAAACCTTAAGTTACAAAAAGACACAAAAACAGGAATTTACATTCCATTCAGCACAGCCTATTTTACCAGCCATTTACCAAAAGGAAATCTAATGCATTTCTAGCTAGATTACTTACTAACTTAACAGAAGTTCTGAAGAGCGTTCCTGACCTGGTCCCGGCAAAAGCATCACACAGACAGACAGACCCTTTGTTCCCCCGCCCCTCCAGCTTTGAAAATATCTTTTCTCCTCATTGGTCATTTTGGTCAGGTGCCAGCAAGGTTATCCTAGCTTCTTATCCCTTTACAGGTGAAAGGGTTTTGCCTCTGGCCAGGAGGGATTTTATAGTTCTGTATACAGAAAGGTGGTTACCTTTCTCTTTATATTTATGACAAGTGTAGACTCACAGACTCAGTGGAATGCCTTACATGAATAAAATTCAGGAATATGTGCAAGTTTGAAGAACTGGGGCCTTAGACAGTAGTAGGATCCGTGGATTTCCATTATACCTGGGAACAATAACATGGGTAGGAGGAGCGCACAGTTTGCATCGCACTCTTCAGTTACTGGGTGTCAGTTTCCCCCACTGAAATACACATTCCATGTTTTTAAATCATTGGCTGCCAGGCAGTACACAGGATGCACAAACATTCATTGAGGAAATAGTTCAAAAATGGAACTTCCAAATGTATCCCTTCTGGACACTACAGCCATGCTGACTAAATCCTGTAGCTTCTTGTTCTTTAGCTGCTGAAAAATTACCACACATATACTTCTGATGATTAGACTAAAAGCGTGTAGCCAGGGGTGAATATTTCTGAGAAAATTAACAATAGTGAACATATTTTTAGAAACATGTATTTATAATGATAAGAAAATATTCTCTGAATAGATTTACCTTTTAACCTGTCTTTATAGAGATAAGAACAATAATAGTCTATTATGATTAGTGGGTTGGGATCAAACTGCCTGTAAACCTGTTTCATCATATGTCAATATCCTCAATGCACCTCTTTCCTCACCCCGTGTCACAGTAGTGATTGCCAAATCTTATAATCGTTAATTGTATTTAGCTCATGTCACACATTCCAGTTTGTAAAATTATGTGGATGGCTTCACTTTCATTCACAGCACCCTGCCAATGTAAAAGGTAGAGAACGTCTAGTGTGATCAGCAGATATGTATGTGTGTTATGTTTTCTGTGGCGAAAGATCACCAAGATGTGTGTGTATACATATTCATACACAGACCACACATACACACATGTCATTTATTTCTTTATCCACTCTTTGGTTTTGGCCAAATAGCATGCCAGTCAGTCGGCATTCAGACAAATATTACAAATAAAATGATTATTGAACTTCAAAGTCAGCTTGGTTAATGTGCAGTTCTACAGAAGGTACCAAGGAAGAAGGACTTGACTTCTTTCATCAAATGTATCCAAGCAAAGAACAATAGGTCATTAAGGGCTTGATCCTGCATGGATCTTGCCTCAGTCCAGCAGAACATTTAAGCAGCTGCATTATCTTTTCATAAAATCATAGAAATGTAGGGCCTGAAGAAGTCATCTAGTCCATCCCCTACTGCTTCTAAACCTTTCATCATTTTTATGGCTCTCCTGTGGATTGTCTCCAATCTATCTCCATCTTTCCTCCTGTAGTGGAGCACCCAGAATTTTAAGCATGTTGATTTCAATGGGGCTTCTTACAGTCTTAAAATTGCTTAAAGTAAAGCATGTGCTTATATGTTTCTTTGGACTGGGGGGAGCATGCCCAGTACCTTACTGGTTTGAGCTTGTATTGTGGGTGAGCTGAGAAGTTGGGAAATATCTGTAGATTGTAGCAGTGCTGTTAAGTGGAAATACAGAGAAACTGGAGGGATTTGACAGCTTTATATGGCAAAGTGTATGGATGCAGATGCTTAAGGGATACTAAACATCATGCTTCAGGGCTTAAACGAATCTCTAATTATTAGAGATCAGGGCGAGATGGGGGGAAGGGCTGATGATTCCACATCTGCCTATTGAAGGTTATTAAACCTTCTTTTGAAACCTCTGATACTAGCCACTATCAGAGACAAGACACTGCACTAGATGGAGCTCAGGTCCCATCCAATCTGACAATTTCTGGGTGTTTATTCAGTGTTTCATAAAAAGACAAGTGAATCCAAATGCCCCTGCAGACCAAATTCCTTCTAAAGAGAGACTCTAAACCAGAGGCCAGACATTCTACATAATGCTCCGTAAAGCATCTGAGCTGATCATGTCACTGAAAGCCCATTTGATTCACGGAAATGGTTTATTTTCATTGGACTCAGCCGTTGTAGACACTGTAGAACATCACTCCTGTGCTGAGCAGGGACAAAGTGTGAATGAACATGCATTCCAACATGCCGTGCTCATCACAACCAAACCTCCACACTGCAGTCAGAGACAGAGCTGCACTGCACACTGCACTCAGAGTTTCGACATGTGTACTCAGGGAAATGACCTCTAGGTTTAGAAGACTCCCCAGTGAGAATGCTCAATCATCACTCCCCACATATTTAATCTTTGCCTCATTGAAGTCTATGGCAAAATTTGCATTGGTTTCAATGGCCCAGGATTTCATCCTTGGTGTAATATCCCCTTCAATTTAGCGGACAGCTGCATTGGGCAGTATCTGTGCTTGGGCTGAGTTTCTCATGGTAGAGAATGGTGCACTAATCCACTCAGAAAGTCACCCAAGGTATGGACTACGAGAGAGAAGTTATGTGAAAGACTAAGAACAATCTCCTTTCTGTTCCCACATCTTCTGATGTCCTCACCAGAGAGCAGTGCCCCTTCAAGACTATAATTTTATCCTGAAAGAAAAATATGGCTGCATTTCAGATTCAAAGAATCAACAAGTTGACTTGTGCAAATTTCTGCCTTGGACAAGGTAACCTGAAAAGAGCTATTTCCTGATGTAACTAACAAAGGGAGATGGTTCTATTGTAATGATAATAATGTTCACTCCTACCTTCTGAGAGAGGTTGTCTTCCTTGCTATGCCAAACATAAACATACTTCCATCCTATACTTTGAAATCATCATTTTGGGAGAGGATCCCTGTAGCACTTTGGAGCTCTGATCATCAAGACAAGCACGGACAGACTCATTAAAAATGACCGTATTTCTCTTGGGGATACGGGATAATCACATGCAGATGCATTATCTTGAAAAGTTGTGCAAAAGTTTTTGCCACTGCGGGGATATGGGCTCTGTGGCTGATGTAGAAACCCATCCCCTGCCTCCCTGACCCAGCGCCTGTCACACGAGGCAGGTTGGAGCAATCCAGGGGAACATCAAGGTATGGCCAGCCTGCATTCTTTTGTGGCAACACTGTGCTGGTGTAATGGTCCTGAGTAGGTTTAACATCATTCTCATCATTGATTGCCAAGGGGCTGTAACAGTGTGGCGGAGAGCATGACTTGGTCCCCGGCATGCAGCATCCCTGCTCCAGCAATGGTACCTGCCATGTTCCATCCTCTTTGCCAGCCCAGGGTGCTACTTGCAATGTACGATGCTGGTTTTCCAATTCATTTGAACTCTGGGAGCATGACCTTGTGCCTGTGTAACTTTGCAGCCCAATTACATGTGACTTATGGATGGTTCTGAACAGCTGCCTTCCAACCAGGTTGGAGTCTAGAACTTGAAACACCAGGAAAGCTGGTGGGTGCACAAATTCAGGGTGCCCCTTTGGCCCTGTTGTAAAGCAGTTTCCTCCCAAACCCCACTCCTCCCCTGCTCATGACCTCTTCCCAAGCATCTCCTTGTGGCCCGAGTCTATCTGCAGCACCCTGCCATCCATCTCTCCCTCCTCTGGGCTCTACAGCTGCACTCACAACAGATCAGTCTCGCCGGCCCTTCCAGCCGGGTTTTATTTATTTTCCAAGAGACAACAAACCAAAAGGAGAAGAACAGCATAAGGCAATTTTGCTGCTGGGCTTAGTCTCTGCTCTCGGGGTCTTCCCTCCAAGGTTACTGCCAAACTCTCTGTCTCTAGCCATCCTTGCTGTTCCTTCCTTTCTCTGCAGCTCCTGCAACTCTCTGACACTTTCTCTTTTGCTTCCTGCTGATCAGTAAGAGAATCCGCTGATCCGTGTTCAGGTGGGCCTTCTTAGCAGCTAGGGTTGGCTGAACTCAGGCCTCCAGTCCTTAAAATGACAAGCCACCCCATTACAGGGCTATTTACAGGGACAGGCCATAGTCAACAGTCTTGTCCTTTTCTACATCACCTCCCACCCTCTGCTTTACCAGTACAGCTAGCACCAATACCATGTGTTTCTTTCTCCCATTCCATTTCTTGTGTGTTTTCAAATTGCTTCCCCTCATGGAACATCCTCACCATTCAAGTTCCCCAATGCACCACCCTTTCTTTATTAATAATAAACAGTAATAATAATAATAAATAATAAATGACTATTCATCGAAAGAAAGAAAGAAATTAGTAGTCCTTACATATCCTGCTTTCATTGTATGTGTCCGTCTTCCTTAGATCATAAGGTCTTTGTATTAGGGAGTGTCCTTACTCTTTCTGTCTTGGAAAGCACACACGATTGGTACTGAACAGATAAATAATGGATATGTCACCAAAAAACAAACAAAAAACCAAACCAAACCCACCTTTGTCATAAAGGTTGGTCTCCTCAGTAAAGTAAGCCATAAAAATTAGGACCAAGGCTACGAAGTCAAGTACTCTCAAGTTAGGAAATACCAGAATGAGTATTGCCCATGCAACATTAACTCTGCAATAAATGAGGCAGGGATCCTGCAGACAACAGACTCCTTCAATACACAGCCCCAGAGCAGAGAATTTTGTGCACTGAATAAGGCAGGGGTCGCGAGGGAAAAAAATAACATGGGATCATGTAATTAACGTCTGCATCATCGGGCAAAGGCACAAGAGGACTGAATTAAGGGTGCCACAGCAACACTTATTTGGACATTTGCTAACCTGAGAATGCTAAACTTCTTAACCTTTTAATCCTTTTTAAAACCTTGACTTTGTATTTCCTAATTATTTGATGGTTTAATTTATTGATGAAAGCTAACCTAAGAAGCGTTAAATGAAGGGTTTTTGGTTTCTTAATTTCCTTTGTTTTTGAATAGAAAGAACATCTATTATATATGTGCTGTTTAAACAATGAAGCTCTTACTCATCTGTTGTTTTCAGTATATATTTTATTGCCATTCTTATCTTTGTGAAGGTCCCTTTTCACCACTCAGTGCTGTGTTGATCAGAGTATAGCAAGTAATTAAATTAAACTGTATTAAAATAAATCTCATTTTATGCAACTTCAGTATCAGTGAAAGTTCTAAGCTCTAATCCTCAATTTATAAGAAGCAGATAAACAATATCCAAGTAAAAGAGCAGGAATTTTGCATCTTATTTTCACTGAGCCTTTACTAAGGAAAGTAGCAAACAATTGCTCTTTGAAAAGAAACACTGTACAGTACCACAGTACAAACCCAAATGAGCCCAGCAGGAGACTGTCCTGCTTATCCAAATCTGGTCCTGTTTCATTACAAACTTCCTTTCTGTGATGATGTTCTGGTAAGAAGGGGGCAATCAGTTGTCACAGGTAGCTGTTGCCATGGCAGCCAGGGGCTAGTCATTCTCCCCAGGTGTGACAAGGAGCTGGAGGCAGGGAGCGCTGGGTGGTGGATTATCTCTGATGTCACAATGCTACTGCTCAGGCAGCACCAGTGGGCCGCAAATGTGCAGTGTGTGTGTGTGTGTGTGGGGAAATAGGCTTTCCCAGTGCTCCCGTTTCCCCAAATTTCCTAAAGAAACCTACAACATAACACCGAATGCACACTAGTGATTGTTCCACACACATGCTAATTAGTAGCTGAAATTTGATTCAAAGTCCCGATGGCATGTTTAGAAACCAGTGTTCCAAAACAAGGAGAGACCTTGTAAAACAGAAAATTTGGATGCTCTGGTGTACTTGTGGTTGTGTTAAATATTGAATACTGCGACTTTAAATTTTGGGCACAGTTCCTGGACCTACTTGCATGCTAAGCAGCGCAGTGGGGGTGTAGCAGCAGTCAGTCAGCAGGTACCCAGTGAATTGTGCCTCTCTGTTATAGGCAGAAGCTTATATTCTCTCCTTCTGATTTTGGGGTTCCTATGTGTTTTTGTTCTGGTCTTAAGAAACAAATTAGTGAGACATTGCAAACTTCCAGCAAGAATCATTTATGTTTTTCTCTAACTTCTCTGCTTGTGTGCCAGAAAACCTAAAAGACACAATCTCATAAAAAAATGAAATAAAATTCTGCAGCCAAAAGTCCTAACTTCCCCCATACTAATTTCCCCCTACTCTTACTGACATCTTCTGGTCAACTGTTTGAAATGGGCCACCCTCATTGCCACGACAAAAGTGATTTTTCCTCCTCTGGTATCCTACTCTTAATTGAATTGTCTCGTTGGAACATGTCCATCTCCATGATATTTCGTTTTCTGGGAGTCCCAACCAAAATGGGATCGTGGGGGAGTTCAGAGGTTGTTGTAGGGGGGTTACAGCATTGCCACGCTCACTTCCGTGCTGCCTTCAGACCTGGGCTCTGAGGGCAGCAGCCAAGAATCTTTCTGAAGTGAGAGGAGGTTCTAAGATGTGTGGATGGGTCCCTGCTGCTGAGAGCACCTCAGCTGGGGGTTCCTACCTACTAGTCCCCTGGCAAATTAACGCAAGGACCAATTTGGGGGCATCCAAAAAAATGGACCCCTGAGCCCCAGAAGGAACTGCAAGGGAAGCCCTGAGCCCCAGCTGCGGATGCCGGGCAGACACCCAGAGTGCCGAGAGCAGTGGGGAGGGGCATGAAAGTCCTGAGCTCAGCACCCCAGCCTTGGCTGCAGCCACGGGGGTCAGAAGCCCCTAGCCCAGACACCCAGAGACATGGCTGGAGCAGAAGTTGCCAAGGCCAAACCCCTGAGCCCAACGCTGGGCTGATGCAGTGCACTCACTTCTGCATGCCTCTGGTGCATCTGATATCCCCAGCCCAGCAGACAAACAGCTAGGAGGCCCCTACTGGGTTCTCCTGGCTGGAGGGATCCCAGCAGGACAGGGAGATCGGATTTCATGGGGCAGGGCTAATTCGATCTTGCCAAGAAAGGCACAACAAGAACCAACAGCTGTCAGTTGAAGCCAGAGAAATTCAGATGAGAAGTAAGGCACACATTTTTGACAGTGAGGGAGACTAACCACTGGAACAAACAGAAAAGGAGGACTTGTGGCACCTTAGAGACTAACACATTTATTTGAGCATAAGCATTCGTGAACTACAGCTCACTTCATCAGATGCATGCATTGGAAAATACAGTGGGGAGATTTCATATACACAGAGCACAGGAAACAATGGGTGTTACCATACACACTGTAATGAGAGTGATCAGGTAAGGTGAGCTATTACCAGCAGGAGAGAGGGAAAAAAACAAAAAATAAAAAACCTTTTGTATGATAATCAAGGTGGGCCATTTCCAGCAGTTGACAAGACCGTCTGAGGAACAGCGGGTGCTGGCGGGGGGATAAACATGGGGAAATAGTTTTACTTTGTGAAATGACCCATCCACTCCCAGGCTATATTCAAGCCTTAATTAATTGTATCCAGTTTGCAAATTAATTCCAATTCAGCAGTCTCTCACTGGAGTCTGTTTTTGAAGTTTTTTTGTTGAAGACTTGCCACTTTTAGGTCTGTAATCGAGTGACCAAAGAGATTGAAGTGTTCTTCAACCAGTTTTTGAATGTTATAATACTTGACATCTGATTTGTGTCCATTTATTCTTTTACATAGAGACTGTCCAGTTTGGCCTATGTACATGGCAGAGGGGCATTGCTGGCACATGATGGCATATATCACGTTGGTAGATGTGCAGGTGAATGAGCCTCTGATACTGTGGCTGATGTGATTAGGCCCTATGATGGTATCCCCTGGATAGATATGTGGACACAGTTGGCAACGGGCTTTGTTGCAAGGATAGGTTCCTGGGTTAGTGGTTCTGTGGTGTGGTGTGTAGTTGCTGGTGAGTATTTGCTTCAGGTTGGGGGCCTGTCTGTAAGCAAGGACTGGCCTGTCTCCCAAGATCTGTGAGAGTGATGGGTCATTCTTAAAGATAGGTTGTAGATCCTTGATGATGCGTTGGAGAGGTTTTAGTTGGGGGCTGAAGGTGATGGCTAGTGGCGTTCTGTTATTTTCTTTGTTGGGCCTGTCCTGTAGTAGGTAACTTCTGGGTACTCTTCTGGCTCTGTCAATCTGTTTCTTCACTTCAGCAGGTTGGTATTGTAGTTGTAAGAATGCTTGATAGAGATCTTGTAGGTGTTTATCTCTGTGTGAGGGGTTGGAGCAAATGCAGTTGTATCGTAGAGCTTGGCTGTAGACAATGGATTGTGTGGTGTGGTCTGGATGAAAGCTGGAGGCATGTAGGTAAGCATGGCGGTCAGTAGGTTTCCGGTATAGGGTGGTGTTTATGTGACCATCCCTTCTTAGCACCGTAGTGTCCAGGAAGTGGATCTCTTGTGCGGACTGGTCCAGGCTGAGGTTGATGGTGGGATGGAAATTGTTGAAATCATGGTGGAATTCCTAAAGGGCTTCTTTTCCATGGGTCCAGATGTTGAAGATGTCATCAATGTAGCGCAAGTAGAGTAGGGGCATTAGGGGACGAGAGCTGAGGAAGCGTTGTTCTAACTCAGCCATAAAAATGTTGGCATACTGTTGGGCCATGCGGATACCCATGGCAGTGCTGCTGATTTGAAGGTATACATTGTCCCAAATGTGAAATAGTTATAGGTGAGGACAAAGTCACAAAGTTCAGCCACCAGGTTTGCCATGACATTATCGGTGATACTGTTCCTGATGGCTTGCAGTCCATCTTTGTGTGGAATGTTGGTGTAGAGGGCTTCTACATCCATGGTGGCCAGGATGGCCTTTTCTGGAAGATCACTGATGGATTGTAGTTTCCCCAGGATGTCGGTGGTGTCTCGAAGATAGCTGGGAGTGCTGGTAGCGTAGGGCCTGGGGAAGAGGTGGATTCTCTGTTTCCTGGTATCCTCACATCACAACTGGTTATCATTCTGGAAGGTGCCATGGCACCTTTTTGTGAATTACAAGCAATTGGGCTTAATATGGTGGTAAGCGTGTGAAATGCCATAGCCAGTGAAATAGAGGCCGGATTAGGAGATCAAATCGTTTCACAACCGATGCCTCTATGAAAAACTCAGTGTGGGGTGAGGCATAGACTCTGCTGTTTTACTGGGTGGCCCTCTTGCTCCCCAGAATCAATAATGAGCAAGTGGGGTGATCCAGGGTGCAGCTGAAACATCCAGCCGGGCTGGCCAGGGGCAGACATCAGGCCTGCAAGGGAAAGGTGAGTGTGGCAGTGACTTCACAAAGGCCTTTGGCAGGAACTCAGCCTATTGGGCAAAGATGATGAGGCGGGTGTGACCCCACAGAGCTCCCTTGACAACAGCCCGGCAGGACAGGGGTGCGGGGCAGGGGGAACCTCGGAGACCCCTGTAGCCTTGCTGCAGCAAGCCTCCATCTCGCGGTCTCTCAGTGGGGACCAAGAGACGGTTGGTGTGGAGGAGATTCTCGGGATTATTTTTATGACTGTATTGATTGTGTGGAAAGAAATCGTCATCTGTGTAGAAGGTAAGAAAAAATATAGGCTCTAAGCAGAAGATGGGGGACCCTATCCTAGCAGATTCAAAGGCATCCCCACCCTCCCAGTGAAAAAGTTTTTCCTAATATCCAAGCCTTCCACACTGCAACTTGAGATCATTGCTCCTTGTTCTGTCATCTGCCAGCTCTATGAATTTCATGAGAATCAATCTTTCATTAGGAAAATAATTCAAAAATACAAAGACAAAAAACGTGAAGTGAAATCAATCCATCCTGATCTTCAGTGTCTGGGGGGTGTGGGCCTCGGAGGCCAGACTGAGACCCTCATTGGCTAGGGACACCCAGGAAGCCAGTAAAATAATTCCAGTCCTCTTTGCAACCAAGCCTCCATAATCCAAGGAACACCTGAGGGCTGCGGGAGATAAAGGAGTGCTGAGAATGTCTAACTCATGATTGAAAATACAGAGATGTGTTATTGGCTTTGGATGGGGGACAAGTATCAAATCCGTTGGGCTTCTTGCCCCAAACAACAATCACCCATTGTCCTTTAGAGCACAAGGGCTCTCACACGCCTGACGTGCTCAAATCTCTTGCCTGCTAGGACTTAGAGAATTTTCTCCATCTCCATGATAGAGAGGGAAAGAGAAAAGAAGTGACCTCTCTTTGGTCACAAACCACGGTCATACTGGAGCTAGAAAGAGAAGCATAAGAAAAACGGTGTATGAAAATGTTTTGCATTTAAAACTGATTTCTTAAACAAAGGAAATTTGAAGTGTGGTTAGTGAACTAAAATGATACGTTCTGGTTTTCACATGTTTCTAGATTTATGAACTAGTATATCCATCCCCTCACACCTAGTTTTTATCCATAGATTGAGGGAGGAAAAGAAGTTTGCCTGTTTTGTGAACTCTCAATGGCTTTCTTGAATTTCAATGAACGAGTCATTGAACTGAACTCTTTGAATAAACTGAAAAGAAGACAATAGTTTCTGCACCTTCCAAGGAAGCTATTGCTGTCCAAAGCTGGGTTAGCATTTCAGCTAACTTTGCTTCCAGGGCTTTAGCTATCACGTCAGTGGTGTGACTCTCTCAAAAACTTGGCAGTGAACATGTTCGATTTCATGTTATTTTTTCCTCTTCTATTTAAATTATTGAAGAGATTTTCATAAATTTTGTCATTAATTTAAAATAGATGATTTTTTTGGTCAAGCTGGGCCTTACAAATCTCTAAGGATGAAGATTCCACCACCTCCATAGGTCACACTCAGGGCCAGGGAGGCTGGGAATAGAAGAAAATCACCAATGAAAGCCAGGAGTCCAGATTCCCACCCCCCTGCCTCAGTCACAACAACAAGTCACACTCAGAGCCAGGGAGACTGGGAATCGAGTCCCGCTGGCACTTCCCGGCTCTGGAAGGGAGTGTTCCTCTAGTGGTTAGTGCGGGAGCCTGGACAAAGGCTCCATCCCCGGCTCTATCCCTGACTCCCTCAACGACCCTGAGGCAGTGGCTTCTCCTGCCCAGGCCTCTGTTTCCCTCACTGGGGCTGGGGACACTCCCCTACAGCCCTTGGGTCATCACGCTTCAGGAATGTGCTTGAGATACGAGGAGACCTGGAGATGGGAGGTGTGCTGCTGGTCATAGGTCAGTGTTGTAAACCCCCAGTTGCTAGGCTGAGTTTATCCATCCCCTGACAATAAAACGTCATCTTGTTTTCACAGCCACTTTCGATCTGCAGGCTTCTACTCCCTGCTCTGCTGGCAGAGCATTGGGCAGCACCCTTTCCAGCCCACCTGGGTGCAGGAGATCAAGGAGGAGGGCAAGAGACTAGGCCTCGGTGAGTATCTGCCACCCAGCGCTTTCCCATCTAGAGCAAGTGAGTGGAGTTCTCCAGAGCCATCCCCAGTGTGGTGGGAATGGGCCAGCAAGAGGGCTCCCAGCCCTTCCCTTGCAGGAGATTGTTTCCCCACGTCGAGAGTCTTTGGGGAGGGCAGAACCTGCCAGGTGCTGAACACCCACAACCGCAATCAGTGAAATCAGTGGGAACTGAGGGCGACTCCACCCTCCCAGCATTGGCACCTTGTGAACTTTCGCTGGGGACTGTCCGGGTGCTGCTCTTTCCCTGGCCTGGGAGGGAGCGGGACCTTCTGGGGTAGAGGGAGCTGCTTGTTCAAACTAACAGAGAGCCCCACTGCTCTGAAAGGACGAGACTCCCCTGGTGTCACAGGGCCCCAGGGGTGAGGGGGAACGTTGGGAGCAGCCTGTGCTGGGAGCTGCTGCCAGTGGGTGTGGACGGCAGCCCCCATTCCCTGGGGTGGGGTGTGTGGTGAGGAGAAATTGTCTCAGTGGAGGGGAGGTGGATGGAGGAACAGGCAGGCACATTAATGAGAGGCTGCCTTGAACCCAGACTCATGGCTGCTCCCCACTCATTCCCAGGATGCAGCGGCTGAGGCGGATGCTGAGGAGGAAGGCCGGGCTGGTGGCTCCGGAGCCGGTAGGGAGCAGCGGCCGGCTTTCCCAGGAGGAGAGCGGCCCCTCTGTCCCCGCGGGCGGGGAAGAGGCCAGTGGCCAGGCGAGGAGGAGGAGCTCCCTGGCTTTCTGGAGGAGGAGGAAGACACCAGCTCCCTTAGCATGCCCTGAGGCCCCTTCTGGTCCCAAATGGAGGTGGCCCAGGGTGATGCTATGTAGGAGGGACCCAGGAGAGGGTGGGAGCCTGGGAAGGTGGCTCTGCAGCTTCCTTCACAGGAAGCGGAGGAGCCAGGAGCCGCACCCCAGTGCCCAACCGGAGTCATCCACCAGCCTGGCCACTGAGGAGCCCCCAGCCAGCCCAGAGCAGGAGCTGGGCGACTCTGGCACGGGGACCAGCAGCTCCTCCTTCTCCCGAGGGGCCAGCAGCCCCTCCGTGGGGTCTGAGAGCCCTGAGGCTGAAGGCTCCCTCTGTGCAGGTGAGGGGAGACCCACGGGACAGGGGGGAGGACAGGGGCAGTGGGGGATTAGTAACACCCTGTCAAGGTTTCTTCCCTACTCTGAACTTTACGGTACAGAGGTAGGGACCTGCATGAAAGACCCCTAAGCTTATTTTTACCAGCTTAGGTTAAAAAAAACTTTCCCAAGGTATAAACTTTGCCTTGTCCTTGAACAGTCTGCTGCCACCACGAAGCATTTTAAACAAAGAACAGGGAAAGAGACCACTTGGAGACGTTTTCCCCCAAAATATTTCCCCCAGCCCTACACCCCCTTTCCTGGGGAAGGCTTCATAATAATTTTTACCAATTGGTACAGGTGAACACAGACCCAAAGCCTTGGATTTTAAGAACAATGAAAAATTAATTAGGTGTTTAAAAGAAGAATTTTTATTAAAGAAAAGAGAAAAGAATCACCTATGTAAAATTAGGATGGTAAATACCTTACAGGGTAATTAGATTTAAAACAGAGAATTTCTTGAGAGAAAACCTTAAGTTACAAAAAGACACAAAAACAGGAATATACATTTCCTTCAAAGTTAACAGCCCGTTTGTTGAGCCATTTATGAAACAGATTTGTTATTTGGTTTACATAAGCCACATGAGTTCAGGCCTTATTTTAAGGGTTTGAAATTTTACTTTGTAAGTTTTAGGTGTAACTTGAAATTGGCGATTTGGCTGTATTGCGCTACAAATGGCCTGTAATATCTGGCCAAGCCTAAGAAGGATTGGACCAGTTTGTTTTTTTTTTTACTTTGGGACAGGCCACTTTTGGATAGCATTCACTTTGGCCTGTAGGGGGTTGATAGTTTCTTGACCCACCTGATGTTCAAGGTAAGCTACTCTGTTTAGGCCTATTTGACACTTTTTAGTCTTAACAGTTAGTTTTGCCTCCCTTATGCGCTTGAAGACTTTTTGTAGGTGTTCCAGGTGTTTTGCCCAGGATTCCAAAAATATGGCCACATCATCAAGGTCTGGGAGTGCACATTTTTCCAATTCCGCTAGGAGACCATCTACAAGTTTTTGGAAGGTGGCGGGTGCATTCTGCAGCCTGAAAGAGAGCACATTAAATTCATACAGCCCGACATGTGTGATGAAGGCAGACCTTTTCTTGGCGGATTTATTTAGCGGTACCTGCCAGTACCCCTGGGTTAAGTCCAAGATAGGGATGAACTGGGCCCGTCCCAGTTTCTTCACTAGTTTATTTGTTCATGGCATTGGATAGTTGTTTGGGAGCGTTACAGCATTCAGCTTATGGTAGTCCATGCAAAAACGTATTTCCCCATTTGGGTTGGGAACTAGAACCACTGGAGATGCCCATGCACTGCCAGAGGGGCAGATTACACCCATTTGTAGCATATCCTGGATCTTCCATTCTATAGCAGATTTAGCTTGAGGAGACACCCGGTAAGGTCGGGCTCTAATTGGGTGAGCATTACCTGGGTCAATGGAGTGGTATGCCCGTTCAGTCAGTCCTGGGTGGCTGAGAACGTCGGCGTGTAGCTAGTGCACAGCTCCTTGATTTGCTGTCGCTGCATATGCCCAAGGGTCATGGAGAGGTTTACCTTTTCCACACCACCATCACTTTTTCCTTTGTAGTAGACACCTTTAGGTCACTCAGCGTTATCTCCTCCCTGGGCTGTAAACTGACAAATCTTTAATTCTTTGGAATGAAAGGGCTTTAGAGAATTAATATGGTACACCTTAGGCTTTCGGTTGGAGGTGGGGAATGCTATGAGAAAATTAACAGCTCCCAGGAGCTCTTGGACCATTAATGGCCCTTCCCACAACGCTTTTAGTCTGTGGGCCTAGAGTGCCTTCAAGACCATGACCTGGTCCCCTACACTGAAGGAACGCTTTCTGGCATGTTTATCATACCAGGCTTTTGGCTCTTTTTGAGCATCCTGTAGGTTTTCTTTGGCAAGGGCTAAAGAGGTTTGGCAGGTGTTTTGCAGGTTAGTTACAAAGTTCAGAATGTTAGTTCCTGGAGAAGGTGTAAACCCCTCCCATTGCTGCTTTACCAACTGTAATGGCCCCTTAACCTTGTGGCCATATACAAGTTCAAATGGTGAAAACCCTAAACTGGGATGTGGTACAGCTTTGTAGTCGAAAAGCAACTGCTGCAACACTAGGTCCCAATTATTGGAGTGCTTATTTACAAATTTACATATTATGGCCCCCAAAGTTTCATTAAACTTCTCCACCATGCCATTTGTTTGATGGTGGTAAGGAGTGGCAACCAAGTGGTTCACCCCATGAGCTTCCCAAAGGCATTCCATAGTTCCTGCCAGGAAATCAGTTCCTGCATCTGTAAGGATGTCAGAGGGCCAACTTACCCTGGCAAAAATGTCTGCTAGTGCCTGGCACACACTTTTAGCCCTGGTGTTGCTTACAGCTACTGCTTCTGGCCATCGGGTGGCAAAATCCATGAAAGTCAGTATGTACTGCTTTCCTCTGGCTGTCTTTTTTGGAAAAGGAGCCAGAATATTTACAGCTACTTGCTGAAATGGAACCTCAATGATGGGGAGTGGCTGGAGAGGGGCTTTGACCTGGTCTTGGGGTTTTCCCACTCTGTGGCACACCTCACAAGACCGGACATAGGTAGAAACATTCTTGCCCATTCCCTCCCAGTGGAACGACTTTCCCAAATGGTTTTTGGTTCTGTTCACCCCAGCATGGCCAGTAGGATGATCATGGGCTAAGCTTAATAGCATTACCTGGTACTTAGTTGGAACTACCAACTGTCTCTGAGGATGCCAGTTTTCCTCGTATCCACCAGAAAGAGTTTGCTTGTATAAAAGTCCTTTTTTTACAACAAACCTGGATTGATTCGAAGAGCTGAGAGGCGGTGGGTTGTTCCGTGCCGCCGTCCAAGCTCTCTGGAGGCTTTGATCTGCTTTCTGTTCGGTCTGGAACCTTTCCCTTGATGCTGGAGACATCAATTCCTGATTGGATTGTGGACCTGGGCTTGGTCCCTCTGGAAGCGATGCAGGCGATGGGGCTGTTTTAGTTGACTGTGAACCGCTCTTGGCTGGTGCACTATGTTGGGGTTTAGGCTCTGGCTGAGCCTCTTGTGTAGGGTTATCTGCTGCTGCCAGTGCAGGTTGGGTGGGGCCCTCTGGTGCTGGGGTTGCAAGTACTGGATTCAGTGCTGGCAATGGGTCTGGTGCTGTTTTTTTTGCCGGTTCCAGTTCTGGGACTGGCTCTGTCTGGGTCTCTGTGACTGGATTCACTACTGCTGTTGCAGACGTTTGTATGGGGTCTGGTTCCAACATCTTTGAGTGGGTCCTGGTAGAAGTCTCCGAAATAGAGCTAGGTGTGACAGCTTGCTTAGCCTGTCTGCGGGTGACCATTCCCAACTTCTTGGCTAGCTTCACATGATTGGCCAAGTCTTCCCTCAACAGCATGGGGATGGGATAATTATCATAGACTGCAAAAGTCCACGTTCCTGACAAGCCCTTGTAGCGAACAGACAACTTGTCTGTAGGCAAGTCAAAACAGTTGGCCTTGAAGGGTTGAATTGTCACTTGGACCTCTGGGTCAATTAAATTGGGGTCCACTAAGGAAGCCTGGATAGCCAATACTCCGGTGTCCCTCCATTTTGTGACCTTCTTCCTGCCCACACTCACAGTTTCCCTCCACTCTGAGGGTGTCTGGGAGGCATCTGGGCCTGAGGACCTCTGGTGTGATTTTGGTGCAATGAACTATAATTTCCAGGGGTTCTTGGGGCAGTTGGGCTTGACATGTCCCGGCTTGTTACATTTAAAACTTTGCCCAGCTGACTGGTCACTGGGGCGAGGTGGGTTGCTGGAGAACGGTGTGGTGGGACAACAAGGTGTCTGGAGTGTTCCTTGGGGTGTAGTTGGGGCCTTGGGCTGCCCCGGGTTGTAGGATGTGGTCTGAGGGTGTGCCTTCTGGTATCCGCTCCAACTGTGACCAGGGTTGTTCCTCTCTCCTCCCTCCACCCGTTTTGTTCCGGTTTGCCCCGCCTCTCTGGCAGTCTGGGACTGCTTGTATAGATCAGCATAAAAAGCAAGACTTCCTGCTGAGTCCATTTTTTTATCCCATAAACACTGCTTTCTATCATCCTTGGACATATTGAGGAATTGCTCCTGTATTATCAAATCCCGTATTCCTCCAAAGCTAGTTACATCCTGTCCATTGAGCCATTTCTCAAACAGATCTGTTCTCTGGTTTACATAAGCCACATTACTTAGTCCAGGTCCTCTCTTAAGGGCTTTCACTTTTACTCTGTAAGTTTCAGGTGTAACTTGAAATTGTTTTAAAACCAAACCCTTGGATTGATTATAGTTCGAAGCCTCCTCAATCACCATCTTATTGAATATGTCCAGAGCTCTTCCAGGCAATCTTGCGGCCGATCTGGTCATCTTGTGAGCTTCAGGGATTTGATGGAGTGTGCAAAGTCTCTCAAAGGTGAGAAAATATTCAGCAATATCACTGGATTCATTATACTGTGGACATAGTGTAATGGATTGTTGGGGAAGGATTTGTGGATTGTTGGGGAAGGATTGTTCGGGTTATTTGGTATATTCTGCCGAGCCTTTGCCTTCTCCATCTCCACTGTATGCTTCCTCTCTTTTTCCTTCTTCTCCTCTGCATGCTTCTTTTCTTTTTTCCTCTCCTCCATTTCTTTTTCCTTTGCCTCCATTTCTTTTTTTGCCTTCATTTTCTCTGCCTGAGTTCGACCCATCTTTTATGTTCCTTTTGTTTTTCCTCAGCCTCAAATCTGGCTAATTGCAGCTTCTGTTGAACATGGCATTCTGTCCTCCTAACCTCTCTGTTTTTAACTCACTTTACACCCAAGAGTTAGAAATAAAGCAAAAAACCCAAAAACCCTGACTTGTAAAATTTTGCTGTGCTGTAACCCGATACCTTTTTTCTTTGACAGCTGTTCTCAGCCGACAGAAAACTCCTTTTGTTATGCCTGCTGCTCTGTCCCCCAGACAGAGAGACAAAATCTGCAGCTGCAATCACCTTTTACAAAACCTTTTAAAATCCTGCTGTGCTTCTGGTCCAAAATGATCCCACCACTGCCACCATGTCAAGGTTCCTTCCCCACTCTGAACTTTAGGGCACAGATGTGGGGACCTGCATGAAAGACCCCCTAAGCTTGTTTTTACCAGTTTAGGTTAGAAACTTCCCCAAGGTACAAACTTTGCCTTGTCCTTGAACAGTATGCTGCCACCACCAAGCATTTTAAACAAAGAACAGGGAAAGAGACCACTTGGAGACATCTTCCCTCAAAATATCCCCCAAGGCTCTACACCCTCTTTCCTGCAAAGGCTTAATAATAATCCTCACCAATTGGTACAGGTGAACCGAGACCCAAGCCCTTGGTTCTTAAGAACAATGAAAAATTAGTTAGTTTTTTAAAAGAAGAATTTTAATAAAAGTAAAGGTAAAAGAATTATCTCTGTAAAATCAGGATGGTAAATACCTTACAGGATCATCAGATTTATAACACAGAGAATCCCTCTAGGCAAAACCTTAAGATACAAAAAGACACAAAAACAGGAATATACATTCCCTCCAACACAGCTTATTTTACCAGCCATTAAACAAAAGAAAATCTAACACATTTGCTAGTTAGATTACTTACTAACTTAACAGGAGTTGGAAGGCTTGCATTTCTGATTTGTCCCCAGCAAAAGCATTACACAGACAGACAAAACCCTTGATTAGCCCCCCGCCCCCCTCCAGATTTGAAAGTATTTTGTTCCCTCATTGGTCATTTTGGGTCAGGTGCTAGCGAGGTTATCTTAGCTTCTTAACCCTTTAGAGGTGAAAGGGTTTTGCCTCTGGCCAGGAGGGATTTTATAGCACTGTATACACAAAGGTGGTTACCCTTCCCTTGATCTTTATGACACACCCTGTGCCCATTGGCTCACCAAGGCGCCAGGACGGAGCCACGGGAGCCCCACTGACACCAGTGGGAGTGGCCCAGCCACACTCCATGGCAGGAGATGCTGGGCAGAGTTGGGGGAACTCCAGCCTCCCCTGATAATGTTGGGTGGGGGCTGATGGCCACGGGGCCCTGAGGCTGATGGGGCTGAGGTCATCTCTGGGAAGGGCAGGGTGGGGACCTTGATGCCATGGGGTTCCTTGTTGAGGATGGGGGACATTGAGCCATTTCTCTACCCTGCATTCTCACAGCAGTAGCATAAATGATGCTTTTCTCCTTCTCTCCCTGGTGCAGAGACCCTCAGTGCCCAGCTGGAGGAGGAGGAGGAGGAGGAGGAGGATGTGTCCCCTGAACAAGACACCATCAGGGTCATCCAGCAGCACCTCCAGGGCAGAGTTGAGGTCCAAAAATCTTCCAGCTGCACTGCCCCCAAGTCTGTCCTGCCCCTTGTTCCATCCCCACCCACATTCGGGGTCTTGTCCCAGAGAATCCATCACCCGCAATGGGGGGCACTTCTCCCCTGTTACCTGGCACCCCAAAGTGGGGGTGTTCATCTCATGCAGGCCAAGGTGTCCGCTCCCCGCAGACACTGCCCCAGTTACAACCCTAGTCTGTGCAGGGTGACACTGGTTTTGGGAAGAGGGGCGGCTTTCCCTGTCCAACTCCAGGGAGGTCCTGAGACCTGGAGCTTTTGTAGGTGGGGTGGGGAGGTCCCTACCTGACCATCTCTCTCTCTCTCTCTCCCCCAACCCCACTCTTAGTGGGTGGAGGACAGGGCCAAACAGCTCCGCTTCCTCCACGCTGTCCCACGTCTGTGCTTGTCGGCACAGCAGCAGGGGTGGGACACTCTGGAGCCGCACTTCTCCAAAGCGGCCCTTGTGGAGAGCATTGCGGTGAGTGGGACCCCGTGCCCGGCTCCTGGGGTGAGGGAGCCCAACATGGGAGGAAGAGTTAGTGGGGCTGGAGGGGGAAGCAGAGGACAGGGCTTCCTGGGGATGAGGACTGGGGAGCAGGGAAAGAGGAAATTCTGACACTGATGGGGAACTGGCAGTGGGGAAACTGTAAGGCCGGTGGGGCAGCTGAGGCTGAGGGGAGGGAAGAATTGGGTGGGAGAGGAGGAAGGAAAGAGTAAGTTTGATGGATGGGAGGAATGGGGAGGCCAGCTGGTTGGGGGTGGGGGTGACACTGACTGTTTCTGCAGAGCACTTTGGCCTCCTCCCTGGGAAGCGCCTGTGGGTCTACAGGGCCTGAATCTCACATGCAATTTTATCTCCTTGGGGTCTCTCAGGAGCTGATTGAAGATCTGCCCATGGTGTCTGAGCCGAGCTCCATCGTCTCCAGCTCCATGGCCGCGGTTTGCAGCCTCAGGTACCAGGACCCTCCCATCCAGCTGCTCTAACCCTGGTGCAGATCCTCTCGGGCCTAGATTAACCCCAGCCGTGTCTGTTTGCATCCCCCAGCAGAGGAGGTGGGAACATCCCCTCTTTCCTGGCTGGGGGTGATTTCACTCCTGTAACGTTACAGTGGCCATAGGGAGGGATCATTGCAGGGGAGGAGGGTCATGTGCATGACACTGCCAGCGCCACTCCGGTGCTGCCAAGCATAACACGGGCTCCTCTTTCCCTCCAGCAAACTGAAGCCACCACTTGCCCTGGAGCTGGAGTCACGCCTCCTGCGGGCTCTACAATACACCATTTTCACCATGGGCACGGGGCAGGACACCACCCACTTCCGGGTAGGTCATGATCCTACTTCTCTGTCCCAGGAGCAGGAGCGGCCTCTGGTCCCTGCCCCCTCGGTTTGATGGAGCTGCTGAGAATAGGGGAGGGGTGAGCAGAGCGGGGGGCAAGCCCGGGCAGGGCATGTGGGGTCGGGGGGATGACACAAACTGCAAGGGAGGGCCCCTTCCCGCCAGTGAGGATTGCGTTACCCCTCTGTGGCTGATCCCAGCCTTCCCTCTTCTCCTCATTCTGTGCTCTGCTGCCTGGACTTTCCCAGGGATCCTACCTCCCACCCATTGCGGTTTGGCTTTTCCATATTCTGCTGGGTACCAGGCCCTGCGCAGAGAACTGCTAAGGGCAAGGATTGAAGAGCCAGCAGGCATCCAGCCATGAACTCTTGCTAAGTGTCCCTGCAGTGATGTGAATGGCAGAGGCCAGGATGTACCTTTTGGGTCTGGCCAGGGCTCCCCAGAGAACCCTCCTGGTCCCCTGAGAGGGGTAGCCCCATGTCCCATGACTGACGGGTGCTCCCTCTTCTTGCAGGCTGTCAAGGTTCCTTCCCCACTCTGAACTCTAGGGTACAGTTGTGGGGACCTGCATGAAAACCTCCTAAGCTTACTTTTACCAGCTTAGGTTAAAACTTCCCCAAGGTACAAAGTATTTTACCCTTTGCCTTTGGATTTCCACTACCACCACCAAACTTTATCTGGGTTTACTGGGAAAACAAAGTTTGGACACGCCTTTCCACCCAAAATCCTCCCAACCCTTTCACCCCACTTCCTGGGGAAGGTTTGGTAAAAATCCTCACCAATGTGCATAGGTGACCACAGACCCAAGCCCTTGGATCTTAGAAGAATGAAAAAGTATTCAGTTTCCTTACAAGAAGACTTTTAATAGAAGTAAAAAGAAAAGAATTACCTCTGTAAAATCAGGATGGTAAATACCTTACAGGGTAATTAGATTCCAAACATAGAGAATCCCTCTAGGTAAAACCTTAAGTTACAAAAAAGACACACAGACAGGAATATTCATTCTATTCAGCAAAGCTCTTTTCTCAGCCATTTCAGGAAATCATAATCTAACACCCACCTAGCTAGATTACTTACTAAGTTCTAAGACTCCATTCCTGTTCTGTCTCCGGCAAAAGCATCACACAGACAGACACAGACCCTTTGTTTTTCTCCCTCCTCCCAGCTTTTGAAAGTATCTTGTCTCCTCATTGGTCATTTTGGTCAGGTGCCAGAGAGGTTACCTTTAGCTTCTGAACCCTTTACAGGTAAGAGGATTTTTCCTCTGGCCAGGAGGGATTTTAAAGGGGTTTACCCTTGCCTTTATATTTATGACACAGGCTCTGCACAACACCTACTTAGAGAGCCTGGACACCATGCTTGGGGGCCTGCTGGCAGAGACCCCCACCACGGACAAGCTGCAGCACCTCTTGGAGGTGAGCAGAATGGGAGGGTCTGCGGGGGAATTTACCATGAACCCCGTGGGAGGGCTGCAAAGGAGAGACTAGAAGAACCATGTTTCCATTGTGTCCTCCCAGCTTGGACCCAGATGGCCACGCTTTCCCAGAGCCATCAGTGCAGTTGAATGCTGGGACCCTTCCGCCATCTGGGGTAGCGGTGGCGGGGAAGGGGCGGGGGCAGAGGGAAGGAGCTGGGACTGTCAGCCAGAGCTCTGCATGGTTCCATTGAGCACTAACAGTGAGCACCAGGCCTGGCTGGGGACTGACAGACTGAAACCCCTGTGCGATATGGGACACAGGCCTCTGAGAAAAGTTACTGGCTCCTTTCTAGGGAGACCCTGAGATACAGGAGAAGACTCAGGGAATCAGCTCTTCTGTCCTAGGGACACGGCAGTTCCTGGAGTGATTGTCCCCACGGCCCCTCCATCCATCCTACCAAGGCCTGTGGAGCTGGGGTCTGGGGGCACAGGGCATGTGCCTCGATCCTGATGGGCTGTTGATGGATCAGGGGTTCAGAGCAAATAGACCAGCCCCAAGGCTGAGCTTTGTCCCAGGCTGGAGAGACAGTGACAGCTTGTGCCCAGCAAGATGTGGGCAGTGTCATGAACCCCCACATGAGGAGTCACATATTCCACCCTGAGCACAAGTTCTCCGCCCCATGTGGAGTGGGAGAGGCTCGTTTGTAGAGCATGTAAGCCTGCCGGCTGACTGTCCCCTGCCTTCTTCTCCTGCAGCACCTCCATTTCTGGCTCGACTCCAGAAACACTCAGGAGAGAGCTAGGGCCATACGGAGCAGCGCTGCCCTGCTCCGATTTCCCACCTCCCTCTCCGGATTTGACGTAAGTGACCTTTGACCCCAGCATCCTGCAGAGCCAGGGCTTGAGTCAAATTCCTCATCCCCTGGTTAAGTGGTCCCCCCTGGCTCCGTAAAGGACTGCGACATTCCATAGGCCACTGGCTGGCAGGGTCGTGCCTGGCCTCAGTGCCCTTGTTACTCTGGAGAAGCCTGGCAGCTAGTGATCATAGAGGGCCCAGGCCGTGGGTCCCTTTGCTCCAAGCTCCCTTGGGGGCAGAGAGAAAGAGGGCTCTAGTTCCTCTCCCTCAGTGCCTCCTACAGATGGATGGGAGCAGAGCTCTAGCCCCGGGGAGCTGGGGAGCTGAAGGCAGAATGTTGATGGATTCCCCCCTTCTCCTCCTCCACCAGACCTCCTCCGATTTCCCCAAGGCGGGCAACTTTGTGCTGCGGCTGGGTCTCTACCTCTCTGACCCAGCCGATGACATCAGCCGGCAAGCCAGGGCTGGGATCTATTGGCTGCAGAGGCTCCTGCTGCAGAGGAGGGGTAAGAAACTCAGCTGGGCAATGGGACCCCATAGAAATGAGTCCCTTGGAGACTAGCTCCAGCTGGCCATTGGGACACCAATAGAACTAAGGCCTCTGCTCTTAGACCAACTGCAGGAGGGTAGAGGGACCCCAATGGAAAGAAGGCCCCTGTTTTCGGCCCCCCACTTACTGGCCAAGGGACCCTACAGAAAGAAGCTCCCTCCTCTGAGACTGACCCCAGCTTAGATGATGACTCACACTCATCTCCCTAATTCAGGGAGAGAGGAAGGGGACGAAGATGCCAGGGAAATTGGCTGCTTTACCTCATAGCCTGTCTCTGTCCCCCAGTCCAGAGAAATCAGCCCCCCCAGGGGGCTGCCAGCTGGTGAGGGGACAGGAACGGACCTATTGAGACACATGGAGGGAAAGAGCCCATCATGAAGGCAGGGGCAGGGACCACAGGGGACGGACACAAAGTTTGTAAAATGTCACCAGTTGGGTAGCTAGGGCCAGATCCTGAAGTCAGTGGCTGTGGGGCGTTTTCAGCATTAGCAGCCACCATTAACAGGCACCCATGCCCAGAGCAGAATGACCGTAAGGGTCACCTGATTACTGTGATGAATGAGACAAATCCCCCTTCAGGTACTAAAGCACCTGGTGGGGACCCTGCCAGTCCATTGGGCCGTGGATGCCATGAGAACCCCAGCCAGTGTTCACCCAGCAAAGGGAAGAGAAGGAAACAGGCATTAAAGCCAGATGCCAAACCTCCCGAATGGGTGTGTCTTTCTCCCCCAGGGCTGAACATCAGAGAGGAGAGCGATCTGTGGTGTCGGGACGGGCTCCAAGACACCGAGCGCCTGGCGTACAGAAACATGGCCAGGGTGGGGGAGGTAAGGACTCTCCGCCAGGGCATTGCAGTAGCTCAGGTGTGGAGCTGTCTCCCCCTGCAGTGAGTGTGTTCTGCAGGGGGAGGGATAGCTCAGTGGTTTGAGCATTGGCCTGCTAAACCTAGAGTTATGAGTTCAATCCTTGAGGGGGCCATTTAGGGACCTGGGACAAAAATCTGTTGGATGATTTAGTTGGGGATTGGTCCTGCTTTGAGCAGGGGGTTGGACTAGATGAACTCCTGAGGTCCCATCCAAACCTGATATTCTATGATACTTATTTCCAGCAGACAGTGTTTGGCTGCAAGAGGCCGAGGAGCCTGGGCTGGACCCTTGCTAATGGTCCAGGCTTGTGTGTGTTGCATGGATCCTCTGGTGGGTTGAGTTAATGAAGGATTGTATCTCCAGGAATCTGGCTCTGCTCACTGTCTCCCTGGCTGACACCCTGGTGTCTGAGAGGTGAGCCCCTGGGTCAGTGAGTTGGGAAGCTCACACCAGCAATTGCTGGACCAGATCCTTGTTGGATTCCCTGCACCTCTGGAAGCACAGGCAGGGTGTGGGGTTTGCCGAGCACCAGGGCGAGTCAGGAAGCAGAACCTGCCCCTGCCCTGGGCGTTGGGTGAGGGACACTGAGCTCCTTTCCTGGGCTGAGTCACTGCGCTCGTGGGATTGTCGGTGGGATGGGGAGCAGGAATGGAAGCAGATCGAAAAGGCCCCTAACCTCTAGTGGGTGAGCTGCAGGAAATAGCGCTGCTGGGAGCAGTAGCGGGTCCTTTGTTGTCTTTGTGAGCTGGGTTCCAGAGCGCGCAGACACGTTCCCAGCATGTCATGGCACCTGTGGTGACTCCCGCTCCAGAAAGAGCTATTCCTCAGTGCCTGCAACCTCTTCCTGAAGGGGGTTCCTTGGTCCATGGGACCCCAAAAGTTGGCTGCACAAGGAGGACTCTTGTCCACCTTGTGAGATACTAGAGGGATTTGGAGCCTGGTTCTGGACAATTGACAAGGGCTCTGGTGCTGTTGGTTTTAGGTCTTTGGAGAGATCTTCACGGAAGGCCAGAAAAGATCTTTCCTCCAGGCATCGCTTCTGGCCATACATGACCCCCAGCTCCGTGTCAGCCAGGCTGGGCTTGTGCTGACATATTCTATCCTGGGGGAAGCCGGCCAGCTGATCGGGAATGAGGTAACCAAAGAAGGATCAATTGGGGAGTGACACCCAGGGCCTTTCACCTCCAGGCCATTGACAGTCACTCCCATCCCATCCCCTTGCACTGACCTGGGAGCAAGGAGAGGATGAACCCGGGCAGGTGCCATTGGTAGGTGTCAGCTTCTCCCCTGAGCAGCTCAAAGCAGAGCAGACCCAGCTTGGCTATTTCCTAACAGGTGTCACATCAACATGACACGCTGCTATTGCTCATGCTAGGGGCTGCCAACTCCCCCTGTGAGAGTTTCATACCCCTCCAGGCCTCAGGCTGTTTCCTAGGGCCCTAGTATCATGTTATCCCAGCCACCACCTGCTCTGGGAGAACTGGAGGAGTCAGTCAGCAGAGGCTGCTGAAGTGCCCCATTCCCCAGAGCTACTGTCCATAGCATCATCTTAATAACGGGGGGGGGGTCCCCTTGGGAAAGGTTTCCACCTCCTCTCACCCCACAGCACTGCTGCCCAGAGCCTTCCAGCCCCTCAGCTGGAGGGGGAGAGGGTGGATAAGGGGATTGTGGGGAGTGGAGCTTAATCCCTGGCTGGGTTGGGAGGTAGAATAGCTCTCACAGGGGGACTGAGAGGAAGGGGACAGGAGTTCATTCCACAGTGGTGGGAGTGGGGTTGGAGGTCACTCGAGAGGAGACAAGATTTCGTCTCGGAGGGTTGGGTGCGGGAATCTGTCCCTTGGATGTGGGGAGGGTTGGGGTGGAAATTTTGCTGGCTCCCAGTGCCGTTCATGCCCTTCATTGCCATGGGTGTCGGAGGCTCTGACCGATCCTTGTTCCCTTGCAGCAGGAGGACGTGACAGCGGCGATCATGGCGCACCTGTTCTACATCCGGTGCTTGCGCCAGGTGCCCAAAGCGCTGCAGGGGCTGTGCTCCATGGGACAGCCTTGAAGGGCCCCCCCCTTCCCATGCCCAGAAGCTCCCACTCCCTGCCGCAGGTAATGCTCTTTCTTGCTGGGCCTGGGGGAGAAGGGCTAGGGGGAGGGGCCATAAACCCCACAGCACTGAGAGAAACCCAGGCCGAGCACCTCGCTCTCACCACCCTGCCCCACCCTGACCCCTGGAGCTGGGGCCAGGCCACATACGGTCCCTGCCCCCATGCCCAGAGGCCAGTTTCAGAAGCATCAGGCTTTCAGGGCCATGGGACTGGCCCAGAAATGGGAACATCTGCAGAGCCAGGGTTTATCCTCAGTAACCATTGCATTCTGGGAGGGGTGGCCTGATGTGGAGCCCTCCCCTGTCGTCACTGCTCAGACCTCCCCATTGCCCATGTTACCCCGTCGCAATGAATGTCTGACCATCCCCCACCTGGAGCCCAAGCCACACACATGGTATCTGAACCCTTCCCAGACAGGAATGAAACTCCCCCCTAACACCTTGGGGCAAGGAAGGATCCTCCCCATCAGGCAGGTGGGGACTGAGACACAGAAGAAGGGCTGCAATCCTGGTCACACACTCCTGGGGGTAGATCTGGGAACTGGAGTGGATCCCAGGCTAGTCCCTTTCCCCGAGAGGCAACTTCACTTTCTGCCCTTTATTCTCCCCTCCTGCTGGGGGGGTGGGTCTCTGAGTGTGAAATGAACCAGGACGGGGATGGGGTCCTGGCACAATGCTTGGGTGGGAGCTCCCCTTGACTTGGACCCCAGGCTCAGAGACATCTTTGTCATCTTGCTCTCCTTCTTTTATCCCTAGGAAGGGAGTCCCCCGATGAGGGGTCTCTAGGGATCCAGCTGGGCAGTGCCTAGGAGAACCTGTAAGTCATCCTGGTTCCCGCCTGCATGCACCACCCTGTCCTGCCCTGCCCTCCGGTTCTTCATTGTTGACTCTGGTTTGACCCTTGGCTCCGGTCTCTGATTATGACTTTGGCGTGACCCTTCTTGGCTCCAGATGTTGCCTGCCCACCTTGATTCCATATCTCCTTGCCCTTCTTTAGCCCCGCTCCAGGCCCTCCACTGACCCACTCCAGCATTGCCTTCTCCTCCTGATCATCCCCAACCACTCGGACGTTGACTACCGGCTTTGACCCTCGGCCTGTATCTGGACTCTGGCTTGACATTGACTTGGCTGATCTTTGCTCTCTGACTACCCGGCTATGACCTTTGGCATGGATTTAGACTCTGGCCCTGGTTCTGCTTCTGCTTTGTCGATGGACTCTGATCTCGGTTTTGACCCTGCTGTGTCCCTGGACCTTGATTCTAGTACCACTCTTAGCCTCGGCCCAATCCTGCACCTTGCTGCGACTTGTGCTCCCACCCCTGGGCATCATTATCAGATGCAGTACATGACATTAGGTGGTGCAACTTTTTGGAGAAAAGCAGGATCTCCACAAGTCAGTGGCCTGTATGCAACAGGGACACACCACACCAGGTGTGAACCAGGGCCTCACTACATGAGCCTGGCCCGATGATGTCCCTGCTGGAGCTGCACAATGGAAATGATTGAAAATGTCGGGGTTCCTTGAGCCAGCCTCTGCCTCTGGACCTACTCCACCTTCTTGACTCGGACACCCGGCATTCCTGATCAATACCCGGATTACATGGATACCTTTGAAAGAAATGGGGACTCGTTGCCTCTGCACCAGGACTATGACTGCCCCCTTGACCTGCAACCTTGGTTGAAAGTTGCCTTCACCAGTATTTACACATTGGTGGAACCAGAATTAGTGGCTCTCCCTGCGTACAGGCTTGAAAACCGGTCCTAAGAGTTTATGAGCAAATTAGCGTTTCCCACGGGTGCCCAGGCCCTTTTGGGGAAGAAGAAATGTGGGACTCTACTATGTCTCTCTTTAGACAATCAGCCCCTGAAAAAAAGGATCATTTGGAACCATAACCCCCTGTTGGGAATCCCACAATTGTTTGCTCGCAGGAAATCTGCAAAGTTGTTCATCAAACTTCATCTGTGAGGATTTCCAATCTAACACTCATTTGGGCAGGGGACAAATGGAAGGCAGATTTCAATGCACACTATGGACATTTTAACTGTCGGACATGCCATTTGAGCTAACTAACGGTTCCCTGCCCTTGCAACACTTCATCAGTGATGTATTTGGGGCCATTGTGGATCTGCACAGTGTCATCTATTCAGGTGACAGACTTCTTTTTTTTGGAGAACCAAGAGCAGCATGCGCACCATACCTGAACCTGGAGAGGTTTCGGCAGCATGGTCTCAGCACAGAATTGGAAAAGCGTACCTCCGGCCAAATCTCCACAGAGTTTTTGGGGTACATCCTCTCCCCAGAAAATGTTACGATTGATCCAAATAAGGTGGAAGCCATTCATAGATGGGACGAAGTTTGAAGTCCTCAAGAAGACCAGTGCTTCCTAGACTTCACCCGCTTTACTGCTGCTTCGGTCCAGGGTTCTCAGAGCCAATAACCCCCATGAGTGCTCTCCTCCACATAATGGCCACGTTTGTTTGGTCACCCAAGTTCCAAAAAGCGCACAAACAGCTCACAACTGCCTTCACTACTGCACCTATTTGGAGGCTCAGTGCTCATCCTGGAAGTATATGCATCTACTATGACCACCAGGGCCTGCTTCATTAGCTGGTGCCAGATGTGGGCTGAAATTCAGACTTAGCTTGACTGATGTGACTTCTGCGCTTTCACCAAGGCACCACGCACCAAACTCCTTGGCATTTCAGGCCTCTGGTGACCCTGCCCTGGCCATGGGCAGCCATTGCCAGGAATTTTACCGAATCAAATGGCCACATGATGGAACTGACTCTCATAGATCACCTGACCACGATGGCGTGCTTCATCCTCTTCTGAACATGTACCGTCGATTGATAGGACAGATCAGTTCCAAATTTGCAAAGGCCAATGAAACCTTTATTTTGCTAAATGTAGATTTCCCACTGATTTCATGTCATGCTACAAATGACCTCTCCGAAATTTCTAGCTATCGACCTGGGTCAACGAATCCATCACCTGCAAGAAGAATGAAGGGAGCCCCTTCAGGACACTTGGAAGGAGTTCAGATACTGTATGGACTGCTGATGACAAGAGGGAAGCCATTTGCTGAAGGGAGGTACAAAGTCCCTGGCACTGACCAAATCCCTAAGCTCTGTCCATGGCAGCAGTTCCTGGCCCATCCCCTTTGCTGACCTTCTGATAACATCTTCCTCCCCTGGGTCTAGGGAGCAAACTCTGGGTCCCTTCCCTCACTCTGGCACAATCTGTGCCCAGAGTGTCTGAGTCCCTCACCGAAAATGGGTCTCTCCTCCCTTCTCCTCCCTGTGGGGCGGGGGAGACTTGTACCCCCATTTTACAGACAGGGAATGAAGGTGAGGAAGTGACCTCTCCAAGGTCACACCTAGCAATGTGGGGGAGAGCTGGGAACTGAGTGGGTTCTACAGGAGTGCCCTCCCCAGAGGGGCAGCTTCACTTTCTGCCTTTCCTCCTCTCCTTCCCTCTTGACCCGTCTTTGAAGGGGGCTCTGAAAGGGAAATGAGCAAGGGTTTCCTCCCCGCTCTGTCTTCCAGGTTCTGGGATCTGTCCATGTCGCCAACAGCAATGCAGCCTGCAGCTGGCCCAGCTTGGGGAGCCATGGCCTCATCCTGTGAAATCGAGAAGTACTGGCTCTCAGGGATGCTTAGATGGAAAACCACACACCCCACCCGGAGGTAGGAGCCACCCATTCCCAGGTTGTCCTGAGGAGCCGCAATTCCTCCAGGAGCTGGGGAAGGGCACAGTGATCAGTTTATCAAAAGGTAGGGAAGGATCGTGTAAGAAGAAGGTCTAAGAGAGAAGGAGCATGAGCTACTCTCTGTATTTGGGCGTGGCAGGGATCAAGAGAAGGGACAGGGGCTGTTAGAGGGCAATGGTGAGGTACAAGGGGTGTCAGAGGTGGGGGCAAGGCCTGAAAAGTTCAGATACATTAGAACAATTGTGCCAGAGACTCACCGGTTGAGGTGCTGAAAGCTCTGAACTAGGGTTGGCCAAAATCATTCTCCTCAGATGGGAACACCCCAAAAGTCTGTAGAAGCTTAGCCTCTGAGGTGAACGTTGTGGCCCCAACCTCTCTGCTCTGAACCTCACAGGATTCCCACTGGCTGTTCCAATCCAGGATGAAAACTATGCCACCGAAGTCTCACAGCACCTGGGCAGTGAAGTGCCACTTAAACCCGCTGTGATGCACTGACTGTCTGCACAGGGCTGAATTTCACCCATTCAGAGTGTAAGGAAATAATTGGCTGAAGGCCTTTTTCTGCTCGGATGTGGTTCTAGGGGGAAAGAACCATGGAGATTTTTAACCTGTATTGCTTCCGGGACTGGTGCTGCAGTGATGCAGAGAAGTGCTGATGCACTGGATTTTTTTGGATCCCCCCCCCCCGCTATTAATCCACTCTCTTCCTCTCTTTTAACTGGTATTCTAAGGGCACCCCATGCTTCATGTGGGTATTCTTGGGTGGGCAGATTGCATCAGACCTGCACCACAATAAATACTAGTGAATGACATATGCAGACACTAAAGTTCTGCAGCCTAATTCTCAGAAACTTTTCTCTTCAATGTAGAATCAGGATTTTGTTTTTAATTTATTTTTTGAAGGTGCTAAGCAGATGCTACCCTGTAATCAGAGGAAACAGAAGCAAAAACTGAAAGAATGTTACTTAAACCAATGAACAGATGCAGAGAGTGGAAACACAGGAAAGCAAACGAATGAATCCTGTGAGTAAATAACCTGGAAGCAAATGGGGGAGAAAACCTCATCTGGGTAATTGTGGTTCTTGGGATAAAGATCAGGTTCCTGGTGCATAGCCTGGCTGAGATTCTGCCTTTTCCCTGGATCCCAGACCTGGGCTTCACATGTCATTCTCTTTATTTTATTCTTAGGGAAAAAGGATCTCCAAAGGAGGTGTGAGGATCTTCGACTAATGTCTGCAAGAAGCTTCAGCCACCTTCACAGGTAGAAGTCACTTTCTTTCCTACAACGCCACTAGTGCCCTTTCTGCTCTCCAGGCCTGCTCCCTGCAGCAGGACAGAGACACCCCTTAACTCCCCGAGTCCTGATTTCCTGCCATTCAAGGGTCTAGGGGCTTGCATTGCCCCCACCCCCACCATCAGATACTTTTCCGGTGGGAATCTCCCTAGAGCAGGGGAGAAATCTGTTCTTCCCTTAGAACCAGTCTGCTCAGTAAATCAACCCACACTGACCTCATCTTGGCTGCTTTGTTTATCCATGATTAGTGGTGTTGCCGGCACCCAGTGCTGAGAGGCTGAACAACAGCTTGAGTTGGTTCGTTACCCGGTGTGCTGCACCCAATAATCACAACGGGGTGGAGAAACAGAAAAGTTTATTTGCAGCTGCAAAAAGGTACAGGGAGAATAAAATCTCAAATCCTGCACACAGAGCAGGAAGTTACACAGGCTTTTATACATTCTTTTTTCCAGCATACTTATCCAATAGCAAGCTGCCCCAAGTATCCATATAGCCAGCCAATCCAGTTCCCAGCTAGTTCCCTGATTTTCTGTATCATTTGTTAAACTATACATAAAGCTGCTTTATTTAGCATTGTTCTTCCATCTTTCCCCTGTTTGGCCTTGCTTAGTTGCAGGCAGTCTGACTCTGCAAGATATTGTTGCAGATTCTTAGCATAACTGCTGTGTGTGCCTCCAGGCGGGGGGGGGGGGGCAAGGACACCGGGGCCTAGTGCGAGGGGGCTTCATCGACACTAGTGGTCTTTCATCCCCTCGAGTTACCTAGTGGCCATGCCCCAGTGTCCCCAACAGTGCTATCTTCGGAAATTCCTTCGCGTGCGGGGGAGAGAGGTGGAGTGGGGGAGACGGGAGCTCCAGCAGATTCCCCTGAAGAACACCACCCTGTCTTTCTCTGGTCAGGGTCGGACTAGCCGTCCATTGCAGAGGTGAAGACCAGATGGGAGCTGCTGGATTGACCTTGATATGCCATGTCCTTGTGTGGATGAAGGACCTACATCTCAGGGATGGCCAGCAGCAGATGTACCATGTGTCCAGGAAGAGTCTGAACAAGCGACACTGACAGGTAAGTAGAGTCATGGCCACATGCCGTGGGGAGCTGGAGCCGGTTCGCGCCAACCGGTTCTTACATTTTGAAGCCATTTTAGAACCAGTTGTTAACCCGCTTCCCTGCAGGGGGCGCTGAGGCTTTGAAGGGCTCCGGCCGGGAAGTGATGTAATTCCTCCTCCGGCCACCGGGGGCGCTGCGCTGTGGGAGCCACGTGGGCTGCCGCCCGGCCCTGGGCACGAGCCCTGGGGCTGCTGCTGCTCCCCTGGCCCTGGGGCTCCCACTACTGCCTGCTGGGTCCCTGGCTGCTCTGCTGGGCCTGGGCTGCGTCCTGCTGCTCTCCCCGTGAGCACCCACCACCCTGCCTGCAGCCAGGCCCTGTCTCCAGCCACCCCCTGCGGCACCCCCTGCCCACAGCCAGCCCCTGCCTCACCCCCTGCCTGCAGCCAGCCCCTGCCTGCAGCCAGCCCCTGCCGCTCCCCCTGCCTGCAGCCACCCCCTGCCTCACCCCCTGCCCGCAGCCACCCCCTGCCTGCAGCCACCCCCTGCCGCTCCCCCTGCCTCCAGCCACCCCCTGCCTCACCCCCTGCCCGCAGCCACCCCCTGCCGCACCCCCTACCCGCAGCCACCCCCTGCTGCTCCCACCCCCACATCCACTCGTGC
Source organism: Caretta caretta (assembly GCF_965140235.1). NCBI lineage: Eukaryota > Metazoa > Chordata > Testudines > Cheloniidae > Caretta > Caretta caretta. The sequence continues at coordinate 6,186,326 of NC_134211.1, forward strand.
CCTGCACACCTGCTTCAATGAGGGGGGGGAGGGAGCAGCTGGGACCTACACATGTGCACACCCTAGGGTGACCAGACAGCAAGTGTGAAAAATCAGGACATGGGGTGGGGGGTAATAGGAGCCGGGGGTAATAGGAGCCTATATAAGAAAAAGACCCCAAAATCAGGACTGTCCCTATAAAATCAGGACATCTGGTCACCCTAGCACACCCCCAGGGAGTGGCAGGGACCCACACATGTGAAACGGAGCTCATTTCTAGTACAGGCCCATCTTTTTAAAAAAGAACTTTAGGCAGGATTAATATACATCCATATTTTCCCAGACAGGTCAGGCTTTTTGGTTCTTAAATCGCCGTCCAGGAATACAGACGTATGCTGACCCTGTTTGTACAAAAAATACATACTGGGGCACATCCCTTAAATCAGAACTTTTTATAGGGAGCCGGTTGTTAAGATTTTGGCAGCTCATCACTGGCCACATGTAGACACCACAGGAATTGGGGGGATTGAACCAGGGTCCTTCAGCACAAGCTCCGCTCACTCATTGTCAACCAATCCAGCTCCACCCACTCGACCTCACCCCCTTTCACAGTCACAGAATCCAGGAGCCCTAAGTCTCAGATCCATGCCTCACATCACAAGGCCAAACCTCCTCCCAAAATGGGTGCTGTAGAAGGGACCATCTGCAGAGACCCCTCTACATTCCCCCCATCAGAGACTGCAGCCACTGGTGACCAGTGAATGAGCAGAGATCTCCCCTGTGGGAATCAGAGGGGCTGCACATTTGGGGTTTCACAGGGAAGGCGTCTGGCAGCCATTAACAGAGTGACCCTGTGAAGAGATTTTCCATCTCTAACAAAGGGTTTCTGTTCCCTCAGATCTCAGTCGCTCAGCAGAATGCAAGAGAGCCGAGTGCTGATGGGCTAGAGGGGTCACAGGAGTCACCGTGCAGCAGCTGTGGTGTCTGCAGTCAGCATGGGCCAAACCCTGTGCTCCAGGCTGTTTCTCTGGATTGCGAAGGGGAGTTGGCTTGGGGAATCGGTTGCTGGTGCCTGTGTCCACAACTGGGATGTTTTCAGGAGGCTACTCAATGGCCCATGAAGCGCCATCCAAGCAAGTGGAGAATGGACATTAAAGAGCGAGGCTGGGACCTCCGCAGAGCTGCTGCAGTCCAGCATCCACAGCCAGAAGAGAGACAATGGGAAAGGTACGGAGATGGCTGGCCACAGCAGCAGCCGCCATCTCATAAACCTCTGCTCATGCTCTACACAACAGAGGCAGGACAAAAAGCCACACAGCGAGAGCTTGGGTTGCAATGAGCAATACACGTTTTTTCAGTAGATTATGCTGCCCTGACAGTCTACTGCCTGTAATGTGCACATCCAGCCTCCCAGGCTGACCTCAGTGGGAGTTAGGTGCTCTGTACCCACAGGAGGTGGCCTTACTAGGAGGTGAACTGAGGTGGCCGCCTCAGGTGCCAGACTGTGGGGGGCGCCACTAGGACCCAGAGTGTAGAAAACTGTGTCTGCTGCTGGTGCATGTGGATTCTCTCTGCTCGAGATGCACAGAGAGGGTGGAGTGCTGTGCTGGAGGCAGGAGGGCACAAGAGACATAACAGGCAGGCAGGAGAAAAGATGAGAGAGAATGACAGAAAGCAGCAGGAGCTGCAGGGAGAGAGAGGAGGAGGAGCCTCTTATGTACCTCTCTAGCATCCCCAGGAGCCTGGACTGATTAACCCCAGCTTCTCAGGGAGCTTCCTGTTTCCTGCTGCTTCCCTGAACCCACCTGAGGAGAACAGGAAGTCAGCTGAGGTAGTAGGAGCCAGTTAGGCCCTTAAGACGCTGATTTTTTCCCTCACTCAGGCCCTGCTACCAGCCTGCTTATTAGTCCCCTTCAACTGAGTGTTGAGAGCCACTATAGCTGGCACAGAACAGCAGTCATGAGTGACAGAAGAAAACGTCCCTCTGAGGCAGCATTCAGAAAAAGAGAAATGCTTCTTTTGCTTTCTTTATCTAAGCAGGAAGGAGCTCTCCTGAGATACGTAGACACAAATGTTCACGGTGAGCCTTCCAGTCCCAGTGAGTGTGTGAGTGGTGAGGAGATGCCTGATCTTCCAGTTAGTCAGAGTGCAGGTGACCTGGCAGCTACTGCAGCATCCATATCTGCATCTCCAATGGATGTAACCATGCACGTTCCTGAAGAAAAGTGTAGCTCAGAGAAGAGTGTGGTGGAGGCGCAAGAAACTGCTGCTGCTGAGTTGAATTCCTTGAGTCTAGATGATCCAGGACTGTGGACCCACTTGAGCAGTAGCCTGAGGGACTTCCTTGTACTGCACGGGCCACAGCAAGTGAAAAACTTCATATTCCCCAAAGACAATGAAAAGAGTAGTTCCCATCCAACACATTACTGGCATGAAATCCCCAATGGTGACAAAGTGGAGAGGCCACGGCTTATGTATTCAAAAATCGAGAATACTGCATTCTAATGTTCCAGCCTCTTGGGGCTCTACAGAAACAAAGGACTGGAAAAATCTGGCTAGAAATCTGGCATGCCATGAGAAGGCAGCAAATCACCAGAGAGCATTCCATAGGTGGAAAGAGCTTGAGATGAGACTAAGGTTAAAGGCCTCCATAGATGATCAGCATCAAGAGAAGATTGCATCAGAGTCTCTTTCCTGGCAAAATGTTTGGAAAAGGCTCCTTGCCATTGTGAGAATGCTTGCTACCCAAAACCTAGCACTGCGTGGCATTTCAGATCAGCTGTATGTGCCAAACAATGGAAACTTCCTTAAAATTGTGGAGCTGATGGCTGAGTTTGGTGCTGTACTCCAGGAGCTTCTGAGAAGTGTCATCACCCAAGAAATGTACACACACTACTACCTTGGAAAACCATTCAAAATTAGATCATTCGGTTACTGGCAACAAAAGTCAAACGGAAGATTGTGGGAGATCTTAAGTCAGCAAGATATTACCCTGTTATTCTGGACTGCACACCTGACATCAGCCATACGGAACACACGCCTTTAATGGCGAGTGTTGTGTGCAGGCCACAGAATCTCACCCACCCACTCCTGCAATAAACCTCTCACCTGCGTCTGAGCTATTGAAGTCCTCAAATCATGGTTTAAAGACTTCAAGGTGCAGAGAATCCTCCAGCAAGTGATCCGTGCCCTATGCTGCAGAGGAAGGCAAAAGAACCCCAGGGCTTCTGCCAGTCTGCCCTGGGAGAAAATTCCTTCCTGACCCCAAATATGGCAATCAGCTGAACCCTGAGCATGTGGGCAAGATTCACCAGCCAGATACTACAGAGAATTCTTTTCTGGGTAACTCACATCCCATCCCATCCAACATCCCGTCCCAGGCCACTAGGCCCCATCTACCACAAATAGTCAAAGATCAATTAATTGCCAAAATCATGTTAACCCATCATACTATCTCCTCCACAGATTTATCAAGTTTAATCTTGAAACCAGCTAGGTCTTTTGCCCCCACTGCTTCCCTTGGAAGGCTGTTCCAGAACTTCACTCCTCTGATGGTTAGAAACCTTCATCTAATTTCAAGTCTAAACTTCCTGTGGAAGTAACAAAAAGGGATTTAAGTGCAGCCATCTTAGTTCTGTTGAAAAGAAAGCAAAAGTCAGGCTAACTCTAATGCAAAACTTGTAAAGACAAAACTGTAAGCGTATAAAAATTGCAAAGCAAAGCTGGTTTTAACCTTGCCTTACAATAACAATAAAATGTAATTGTTTAACATTTTTTGCTACAAATAAAATATAAAAAAGTATAAACAAAACAAAGCTTTATTATTACATAAATAATAAAAAGCTATAAATACTTGCTTTACATTTTTTATACTTTAAAAATTTGCGTAAGGACACTCTGTCCAAACGGACGTCTTCCTTCTTGCAATTGCCTAAAAATAAAACTGTCTCTAACTTGTTGCATCCAAACTAAAAGTAAGAACTTGTTTTCTTCCACAATTTGGTGCCGTGACTCGGATAACGATGCCCGGCTAAAACAGGAGCAACTACTACAAACCTTTCCCCTTCAAAGCCCAAAGCACCAAACAAAAGGTAAAAAAAAACCTATAAAAATCGATACTGGGGTATCAAAAAATTATTATGCAACAAGCCCAAATGCAAAGTGGTGCTGAAAAACTTTTTTCCGCACCCCCAATATGAGGTTGAGGTCAAACCTAATCAAAGCTAAAAATTTTTGCTGCCTCAATAAGGGTGTATTACGTCCAAACATAAAACATTAAGGATATAGATTAAAAAAATGCATCTAAAGATCAAAGTAAATAAAATAAAAGTAAATAATAAGTGTGTAAAAAGTAAATGCCGCTATCGAGGTCTGGGACTTAAGCTAACTTCAGGCACACCAGGGCCCTCACTCTCTAAGTAAAAAAGTTCTAAACATAAGGGAGGAGGGGTCAGCCAAACCTCATGACCCAGCAAACAGTGCAAAAAAGTAAAAGCCTTTCCTACTTATAAGCTGCTACCCCTCAAACCCTTTCCCTAAAGTATGTAAAAATCTTTTTAGCTTTTAAGCAGCTAACACAGCAAACAAAATAAACTGGGGAAACTATTTTATAAGCCGCTAAGTGAACAAAATACTCCCTTGTGTAATTAAATTTTTTACATAATAATCCCTCTAAACAATTCCCACTAAAAGGTACCTTCAATTTAAATAAAATCATACACGTCAAAAAAAAAACTACAAAAACCTCCATAAGTCTCAAGTGCAAAAGCCAAAAAACTCCCCCCCCAAATTAAAAACTCAAGTACAAAATTTAAAAACTAAATGTAATGCAACCAAATGCCTCCCTACCCAAACTATATTGTTAACCCTCTCAGCTCTTTCATATCCCCAATTAGTTAAAGCTAAATGAAAAAAAAAAAAGGGGGGGGAGGGTTAATTTAAAAGTCAGTTTGGCCTAAAAATAAAAAAAGCTGCCCTGCATTCAAAAATAAAAAAACAGAGACCAAGCCAAGTAGAAAAAAAAACTGCTTTCACACCCAGCTGGCTGTAAAAAAAATATAAACACACATAAAACAAAAAGCAAATAAGTTGCAAAACTAAAATTACATTTGCAAAGATTGGCTGCCCGGTAAAACCCAACAGTCTGCCTTTGCAACCCTAAAGCCAGAATGGTTTGAAAACGCTAAAAAGGCCACAAACAGCCGGCCTAAACTAAAATACCAAGCAAAGATCCCTAAAAGGAACGCCCCAAAAAACCCAGGGCATAAAAATCCCTCACAAAAGGCAAAGCAAGTTACAAAGTTTTGCAGCGGGAAAATTGCAGTGGGAAAATTGCAAAGGGAAAAAGCCCTGAACAGTGCACACCATCTATCTGTTTTATCCTTGTTATTTTACGTTTGCTTTGTTTGGCACTGTTGGTATTATAGGTTAAAAATTGCATAATTAAAAATAAGCCCCACTCTCCATTATATTATGCCTAAAAACCAAAAAAAAAAAACAAAAAAAAACGGTTTAGCATTCCGCTCTCCACCCCGGGCTGCAAACAAAGGGTGCAGGTGGGTCTACCCCAAGTCATAGCAAAACTAAGCAATAGAAAAAAATTAAAAAAACATGTGTACCCAACAGCTCAAAAAAATGAAGCAACTAAAAGCATAAATCACTATCCAAGCAGCAACTCAAACCTCCGCCCAAAACAAGTTGCAAGCCTTAAAACAAAACTTCCAGGCAAAAAAAGCGGAACGCACACGCCTGAAGCCCTGGCTAAGCAAGTACCAGCCCTTCAGGAACATGTGAAAATGTAACCATGTGTGCTCAGCATATGCCGCAGTGGCCGTGTGTCTGCCGTAAAAAACATGAAACAGTGACAACGCCAATTGGCCATGCATTCTGCCCAGGTGGCCAGCCTCACATGCCACCACCTGGGTAGCCCTTGGAAATAAAAATGTTTCCAAAAAAATAACCCAAAGGGGTGGGGGCTAGTTAAAAAGCCCACCCTCCTTGCTAAAGTGGTAATAAAACAAGGCTTGTACCCATAAAAAGGAACGGTTCACCAAAAATAGCAAAATTGGGCCCAAGCAAGCAACACATTTTTTTTAAAGTTAAAAACTTTAAAAGCATAGCTAATTACAAGCATCAAAAATTTAAATCCCTAAAACAATTAATTAACTTAGATTTTACTATTTTAAGTGTCATTTTAAAAAATAAGTAATTTAAAAAAACTAAAGTTAACTCTATAATTGCTAAAAAAATTAGGTAGTTAAATTTTACAAAATGCTGGGAAAAAAAAGAAATTCTTGGTTTCTTTGCAGCCAGTCGAAAAAAAAAAAGGGGGGGCCCTTTTCCAAAAAAAGGTCTGCAAATAAATCCAGGCAAAAAAATGATTTCATTAAAATCATTTGGCCATAAACATTTTAGTCAAATGAGCTAAAAATACATAAGGGGTTTTATTAAAACCTAACTGCCCCAAGAAAAAAACGGGGGCTTAAAATGGGTCCAAGCAGCCGTAAAATCTGCAGAACACTGCCAGGCATTAATAAAATGTGTTAGGTCTCTGTATTCACAGGTAAGACAAGTCCTGCTCCAAGAAACCTCAACCAGCCTGCCATTGGTTAAAAAACAGGTAACTGGGTCTACGTACAGGTCCGTCAACACAAAACTGCTCTGGCTCCACGCTAAAAAGGCCCTTAGCAAGTCCTGCTAACTACCAACACTGCTGTAAAGTACCAAGAGCTCACTGCCTGAACCCATGCTTCTTTCTGCAAAATAGCCCCTCGGCCTCAAAATAACTCCACTTCAACTACTAATCAGCCGCTCCCTCCTTCTGGTATTGCTTTTCCTCCTTCTGGACAGCAAAACTAACAAACAAACAAACAAACTGAAGTGCTTGTAACCGCTCACTTGTCCAGTCATGAAATTACCACACAGCGAGCATTTGCCAAAAAACCCAGACCACTGCAGGGTAACGTGCTGGTCACTTCTCCCCTACATGGTACTAAACCACAACTGCTTCAAACAAAAAAACCCGCTCTCTCTGCTAAAACTGCCAACGTCCAAAAATTCCTAACTACAAAAAATATTAAAAACTAACCCTGGTAAAAAAACAAAAAATTATACACTAGCCAAAAAAGCCTTGTAAAACCCATGCTTAACAAAGTGGTATTAATTAAATGTGGGGCTTTATTCCACAGGCTGCGCCCTGTGTTTTTAAATAAGTATCTTCAGCATGTATTGTCCTTTCTGATTGGCTGTTAAATAACAAATACCAGAAACGCCTTGTTGCCACTGCCCCAGCCATTTTCTCCACTATACTATCCCCCGTAACACATCCAAGTACAGACAATACCATATAGTCTAATAACACCCAATAGCCAAGGCCTTCCCACTTTAGTAATTTATTTAAATATTGTTTAAAAATATTTTTAACGTTCAAAATATCCCATATAAGCAAACAATTAAGTAATACAAACCGGTCAGTAAAAGTAAAGGTATATCACATGACTACAAATAAGCCTAAAAAATTTAAAATGTAAATTAGTGGGTTTTATAATGGGGTTAATATAATGGCCATTCCAGGGGTCTGTAGTATATATATATAAAAAAAATGGGTCCTTATTGTTTTTGGTGACCCAATTAGAAAATAATTAAATTCATATTTAAAAAAGGTGTGTTCTGCCACCAAAAAATTACCTGTACTAAAATAGTCCCAGTAATTAATAACCTAATCTGTACCATATTGCAATATACCCCTTCCTATGCTATTCATGTCAATGCTTCTTAAAGGTACATAAAAAAATTTAAACAAATGTGGTACCGTATTTATTGAAAAAAAAGTTTTAAAATACTAATTTACAGTAATATATGTTACATTAAAAATTGTCAAATTTGTTTGGTCCTATCTCGTTTCAGGTCAATTTTATATATCCAAACTGCTCCAAGGGGGCTGCTGTTCTGTTGGCACAACAAAGGCCCTGGGTCTCCTCTAGAAAAAGGAAATCTGGTAAAACACCTGTAAAATGGTGCCAGGAGTGCAGCAGCAATTTAAAACATTTCAAGGCCAACAGCATAATAACAAATTAAAACAGCTAAAAAAGGCCACTGGTCTTATTACTAAAGGACAGTCAACCCAGGTACAGGCTAAAGTTGGTAAATTACATGTTATCTCCACCCTTAGTTCAAGGACCCAAAAGCTGTTAATAAAAATGGTATTAAATATCACTAAGGCAAAAAAAAAAATGCAGTAAAATCTGGCATGTTCAAACATTCAGAATTTCCCAGATAACCAGCTAACGGCCATTCAAAGTGACCTTAAGCATCAGGCTTGGTCCATTACCCTTACTAGTGCTTCAAAAGTGCCATCTGATCTGTGGCCGTAAAAACAAACTTAAATGTTTTCAGGGTAAAGTTTCAGGCACTCCCAGTGCTCCTTCCAAGCCTACGGGCCGGTTAAAGGGGTGTGGGCTCCCACATACCAAATCCTGCCAGGTCCATAAAAAAAATGCAGGTAAAGTTAAATAATTCACCGTAATATTTAAAAAATTAAACCACCTTGTATGCCTAGCCAATTTGTTGTCAGTGCTCCTAAAATAACACCTAATGTTTACATAAAAATAAAAAATTAATAAACACTTTGGCCTTTAAAGCCCCCACAGCTTCAGTGCGTACAAAAGCTAAAGCCAAAAAAAGTCGTCACTGTTTATAACAATGGTTGTTAAAAAGGTAGCAAACAGAAAACGACCCGAACAAAACACCGAATTTCCCAGTTAGTAACAGCCGTGTAAATGTTGAGGCCACCACTTTGTAAAATATACATTTTAATCTCATCACTGCTGCCAACAATTCCATTATTGGCCTGCAAATAAAGTCCTACAATTAAATCTTAGGTTTCAAATATCTTTGAATTAAACTACCTTCATACCAAACCAATTCCAAAACCTACACTCACTCCTACCAAAGGTTCAAAAAATTTCTAAATTACAAGGTCAAATTTATGTACTTCAAGTTATATTGTATTTATGTACTTCATTGATGTACATATATATTTATGTACTTCAAAGTATATTATATTATACTTCGAATTATATATTCAATTAAAAACCATGCATTCCACAGTTTATAAAGTGTCTATCATAATGTAGTGTGTTATGTAACTAAGGCTATAAATCAACCCCAGCAGATTGTTACAATAAAAACAGTAATGTTTATACTGTTTTCATGTAGTTTAAAAATATGTTGTTGTAAAAAATGTAATAACAAAAATACCTTTCATGTTCAAACAGTATGCTTTGTTGTTATATCCAGTCACAGTTGATAAGGCTAACCATTTAATCTAAAATCAAAAATACAAAATCTAATAAAAATAAAAAATTAAAATGGTAGTTGTGCTAAAAAATGCACAAAAGGCGGGGGGAGAGTGTAAAAACAAAATTAAAAAACATTAAATGTCGGCCTCTCAGTTGATTTAAAAACAAAGCAACAGTCAGGCTAATGCAGAACCATAATAACGCAAAATTTGTAAAGGCAGACCTGCTTAAGCGTATAAAAAACTGCAAACAAAGCTGTTTAACCTTGCCTTAAAATAAAAATAAAATGTAATTGTTAGCAAAAAATTTTAAAAACAAATAAAATATCAAAAAAGTATAAACAAAGACACCATCTTATATAATCAAAGGGTATAAATACCACTTTATATTGTTTATACTTTAAAAAACTACTAAGGCAAAGGTATTCTTCATCCATTGCATTTCATCCCTTGCAATTGCTTAAAAATAAACTCTTTTTGGCTTGTTGCATTCAAACTAAAATATATATATATATATATATATATATATATATATATATTTCCTTCCACAGTACTAAACCACAATTGCTCCAAAACAAACAAACAAAGCCGCTCACTGTGCTAAAACCGCCAAAGTCCAAAAATTCCTAACTACAGAGAACATTAAAAACTTGCCCTGGTAAACAAGGCGTAGCGTTATACACTGGCAAAAAAAAAAAAAAACCCTTGTAAAATCCATGCTTAATAGTGTGGTATTAATTGGGTTTGGGGGTTTATTCCAAGGCTGCGCCCTGTGTTTTTCAATAAGTACCTTCAGCATGTATTGCCCTCCCTACTTCGCTTTCAAATAACAAATACCAAAGGTGCCTTGTTGCCACTGCCCCCGCCATTCCCTCCATGATACTTCTACCCCCGTAACACATCCAAATACAAACAACATCAGATATTCTAATAAAACCCAATGGCCAAGGCCTTCACTTTTTAATAATGTAATTAAATATTGTTTAAAAAATTAGGTTAAAGGTTCAAAATATCCTATCTAAGAAAACAATTAAATAAAAAACAAACTAGTCCATAAAAAGAAAAGTATACAATATCACTACAAATAAGCCTCAAAAATCTAAAATTAAAATTAGTGGATTTTATAGCGGGGTTAATATAAAAGCCATCTTAGGGGTCTATAATATGTCATAAAAAAGGTCCTTATTGTTTTTGGTTGCCCAATTAGTAAATAATCAAATTCATATTTAAAAAAGGGTGTGTTCTGCCACCAAAAATTTACCTGAACTAAAATAGTCCCAGTAATTAATAACCTAATCTGTACCATATTGCAAAATACCCCTCCTATGCTATTCATGTCAATGCTTCTTAAAAGTATTTTAAATTATATAAACAACAAATGTGATATGGTACTTTACTAAAAGAAATGTGTTAAAGTAATAGTAATTAATGCTATATTAAAAACTATAAAAATTACTCTTCCCCTATTTAGCTTTCAGGTCACGTATATCTATCCCAACTGCTCCAAAAAAGCTGCCATTAGGTTAGCAGAGCAAAGCGCCCCTGTCTCCTCTAAAAAAATATTGGGTCAAACACCTGTCAAGTGGGGCCAATCGTGCAGCAGCAATTGAAAACATTTATAAAAGCCAACAACATAATAAAAAATCAGGGCAGCTAAAAAAGGCCACTAGTCTTATGACTGAAGCACAGTTAACCCAAGTGCAAGCTGAAATGGGTAAATTACATGTTATCTCCGCCCTTAGGTTAATAACCCAAAAGCTGTTAATAAAAATGGTATTAAATATCACTAAGGCAAAAAAAATTGCAATAAAATCTGGCATGTTCAAAATTTCCTAAATAACCAGCTAACGGCCATTCACAGTGACTTTAAGCACCAGGCCTGGCCCACTGCCCTTACTAGTGCTTCAAAAGTGCCATCAGATCTGTGGCCGTAAAAATAAACTTAAACGTTTTCAGGGTAAAGTTGCAGGCACTCGCAGTGCTCCTGCCAAGCCTACGGGCCGGTGAAAGGGGTGTGGGCTCCCACATACCAAATCCTGCCGGGTCCGTAAAAACAATGCATAGAACATGAAACAATTCACAGTAATATTAAAAAAATTAATTCCCCTGGTATGCCGAGCCAATTTGTTGTCAGTGCTCCTAAAATAACACCCAATGTTTACATAAAAATAAAAAGCCAATAAACATTTTTGGCCTTTAAAGCCCCCACAGCCTCAGTGCGTACAAAAGCTAAAGCCAAAAAAAAATTTGTCACTGTTTCTAACAGCGTTTGTTAAAAAAGTAGAAAACAAAAACCGACCCTAACAAAACACCTGCTCTTCCAAGCTAGTTACAGCTGTGTAAACGTTAAGGTCACCATTTGCAAAACATACATTTTAATTTCACCATTGCTGCAAAAAATCCTTATCTATTGGCCTGCAAATAAAATCCTATAATTAAATCTTAGGCTTCAAATACCCTTTCATTAAACCACCTTAATACCCGACCAATTCCAAAACCCACACTCACTCCTACCAAAGGTTCAAAAAATCTCTAAATTACAAGGCCAAATCTATGTGCTTCAAAATATATATCAAATTAAAAAACATGCCTTTCATACCATCTATAAAGCATTTATCTTATGGACTAATTATAATATATTGTGCTATGCAACTAAGGCTACAAAATAACTCCAGCATATTATTACACTAAACACATTAATGTTTGTATTGTTTTTGTTTAATTAAAAATATGTTATTGTTGTTATAAAAACAGAATAACAAAAATACTTTTCATGTTCATACTAATTATGCATTATCGTTACATCCAACCAAAAGTTATGGAGCCGATCCTTTTAATCTAATATCAAAAATACAAGGTCTAATAAAAATAAAAGTTTAAAAATGATGGTTGGGCTAAAAGCACTGAAGAGGGGAGTGTGAAAGTAAAAAAGGGCATTTAAGTGCATCCATCTTAGTTCTGTGAAAAAAAAAAAAAAAAAAAAAAGCAAAAGTCAGGCTAACTCTAACCCGTAAGAATTCAAAACTTCTAAAGTCAAAACTGGTGTAAGCATACAAAAATTGCAAAGCAAAAACCTTGCCTTAAAAGAACAATAAAATGTAATTGTAGCAAAAACATGTTAAAAACAAATACAATATAAAAATGTATAGACAAAGCAGAGCTTTATGAAATAAAAAGGTATAAATACTTGCTTTACATTGTTTATACTTTAAAAATTTGCATAAAAACAGACACCCTGTCCAAACGGCTGTCTTCCTTCTTGCAATTGCCTAAAAATAAAACTGTCTCTAACTTGTTGCATGCAAACTAAAAGTAAGAACTTGTCTTCTTCCACAGTATCCATTTGTTCTTGTGTCCACATTGGTACTGAGCTTAAAGAATTCCCCTCCCTCCATGGTATTTATCCCTCCGATGTATTTACAGAGAGCAATCACATGTTCCCTCAGCCTTCTTTTGGTTAGGCTAAAGCAGCCAAGCTCCTTGAGTCTCCTTTCATAAGACAGGTTTTCCATTTCTCGGATCATCCTAGTAGCTCTTCTCTGTACCTGTTCCTGTATCCTTCTTAAACATGGGAGACCAGAACTGCACACAGTCTTCCAGATGAGGTCTCACCAGTGGCTTGTAGAACGGTACTAACACCTCCTTATCTCTACTGGAAATACCTCACCTGATGCATGCCAAAACCGCATTAGCTTTCTTCACGGCCATATCACATTGGTGGCCCATAGTCATCCTGCGGTCAATCAATCCTCCAAGGGCCTTCTCCTCCTCTGTTACTTCCAATTGATGCATCTCCAGCTTATAACTAAAATTCTTGTTATTAATCCCTAAATGCATGACCTTACACTTCTCACTATTAATTTTCATCCTATTACTATTACTCCAGTTTACAAGGTCATTCAGGTCTTCCTGTATGATATCCCGGTCCTTCTCTGAATTGGCAATACCTCCCAGCTTTGTGTCATACACAAACATTATTAGTGTACACTCACTTTTTGTGCCGAGGTCAGTAATAAAAAGATTAAATAAGATTGGCCCCAAAACCGATCCCTGAGGAACTCCACTGGTAACCTCCCTCCAGCCTGACAGTTCACCTTTCAGTAGGACCCTCTGTAATAATTTGTATTCTTGAACTAATAATTCCCCATGTGGCACCGTAACAAACGCCTTACTGAAATCTAGCTAAATTAGATCCACTGTGTTTCCTTTGTGTAAAAAATCTGTTACTGTCTCAAGGAAGGAGATCAGGTTGGTCTGGCACGATCTAACTTTTGTTAAACCATGTTGTATTTTGTCCCATTTACCATTGACCTCAATGTCCTTAACTACTTTCTCCTTCAAAATTTTTTCTATACTATAGATGTCAAACTAACAGGCCTGTAGTTACCCGGATCACTTGTTTTCCTTTCTTAAAAATAGGAACTATGTTAGCAATTCTCCAGTCATGTGGTACAACCCCTGCTTTTACAAATTCATTAAACATTCTTGCCAATGGGCTTGCAAGTTCATGTGCCAATTCCTTTAATATTCTTGGATGAAGATTATCTGGGCCCCCCATTTAGTCCCATTCAGCTGTACAAGTTTGGCTTCTATCTCGGATATGGTAATCTCTACCTCCATAGCCTCATTCCCATTTGTCATGTTACCATTACCCTAAGATCCTCATTAGCCTCATTAAAGACAAAGGCAAAGTACTTGTTTAGATATTGGGCCATGCCTAGATATTCTATGATTCTATGATTATCCTTAACTTCCATTCAGTCCTCAGTGTTTAACTGTCCCACTTCTTCTTTCTTTGTTTTCTTCTTATTTATATGGCTATAGAACCTTTTACTATTTGTTTTAATTCCCTTTGCAAGCTCCAACTCTACATGGCTTTTAGCCTTTCTCACTTTATCCCGACATGTTCTAACCTCAATAAGGTAGCTTTCCTTGCTGATCCCTCCCATCTTCCACACCGTGTATACTTTCTGCTTTGTCCTAATCACCTCTCTGAGATGCTTGCTTATCCAGCTTGGTCTACAAGTCCTGCCTATGAATTTTTTCCCCTTTCTTGGGATGCAGGCTTCTGACAGCTTCTGCAACTTTGACTTGCAGGAATCCCAGGCCTCCTCTGCCTTTAGATCCATAAGTTCTTCAGTCCAATCCACTTCCCTAACTAATGTCCTTCATTTTTTTAAAGTTAGCCCTTTTGAAATCAAAAACCCTACTCACAGATCTATTTTTTGTTATCCTTTCCTTCAGGTTAAGGTGAATTAGCTCATGATCACTGGAACCAAGGGTGTCCCCTACAACCATTTCTTCTAGGAGGTTCTCACAACTTACCAAAACCAAATCTAAAATGACATCCCCAGTTGTTGGTTCAGCAACTACTTGATGAAGGAATTCATCAGCTATCGCATCTATTAAAATCTGAGCCCTATTATTATTACTAGCACTTGTCCTCCAGTCTATATCTGGGAAGTTAAAGTCTCCCATGAGCTCACAGTTCCCATGAGTATTTACTTCATTAAAAACATTAAAGAGGGCAACAGTGGAAGAAAACATGAGTTTTTCATTGTGTCCCCCACCGCTTGGGTCACCACCACTGCTGCCTCTGTGTCTGCCTTTGCCTTCTCACCTCAGTCCTTCTCCTCCAGCAGAACTCCCCCTCAACCTCCCCTGTCTCCAGCTCTGTTGGCTGGCTCCTCTGCCGCTGCAGCCACCTACACTCCTTCCGGCCAGATGAGGGATTTCAAAACGTTCTGAAGAGTGCGCAGAAATGGGTAGAGCAGCTTCACACTGAAGCTATTTCCCCACCCATTCAAGAATACAAGAGTCACCAAAGAAGACGACATTTTGTATATGAGGCATGGGATAATCTCATAAGAGACCCCAAACAACAATTCAAAGCTGAATTCTTTAACCGGGTGCTAGACTGTGCGATACAATCAGTTGCAGAATGTTTCATGCAGCTCAAGGATCACAGCAGCATATTTGGGATGTTGTAGGATGTTCCCAAACTCCTCACTGTACCCGAAGAAGACCTAAACCAGCAATGCAGGGCACTAGAGACCCTGTTGACACATGATGACATGTGCGATATTGATGCAAGTGATATAGGTGATGAACTGAAAGCCCTTTTCAGATACATTCAACAGGATCAACTCCAAAGGCTGTTCTGGAATATGCGTGCACAAATAAGATGACCACCATCTTTCCAAATTATTTTGTTTCTCTGTGCATACTTCTAACACTTCCTGTAACAGCTGCCAGTGGAGAACACAGCTTCTCCAAGCTGAAATTAGTAAAAACACATCTATGCTCCACAATGACCCAGGAGAGGCTAGTCGGCCTTGCAACCATCTCAATAGAGTATGAGTTGGCCCAGACTGTGGACCTTCAGGAAGCAGAAGCAGTTCAAATCTCTGCAACCAAGAAGGCACGGAAGCACCACTTTGATTATTCAAACATCAAAATGCCAGTGTTAACTTTCAAATGCCTGAACAGCAAATGTAACTTTTCTTGTCTGCATAATAAAGTGTACTGACAATTTTTGAACAAGGCATTTAAAGTTGTTAGTTCTCCTTTATTGGGGTAGGTAGCAGAGCAGTACCATGGGCGGAGTAGAACAGAAAGAAGGCAGAATTGAGACCTTTCAAAGTTTTGGCCCAAGCAAGGGGGCATGGGGGTGTCATTTGAGCTCCCCACCTGATAGGGTGACCAGACAGCAAATGTGAAAAATCAGGACAGGGGGTGGGGGGTAATAGGAACCCATATAAGAAAAAGACCCAAAAGTCGGCACTGGCCCTATAAAGTTGGGACATCTGGTCACCCTAATGCCTGAGGTGCCAAAATGTTGTGGGCCGGCCCTGGCGGCAGGTGCAGTGTATTGAATAAAACAAACACATACAAAACAGGATGTGATTGAAGAGAATTAGTCATTAAATAACTTATTTCTCTTCTGTTTATCTTGATGGAGGTATTAAATCAGGAATCACAGACTCTGCAAGCCCCAAAGCTGTGGGAGAAAGGTGGCATAAATCCCGAGTTGGAATTAGACTTTCAACAAACCAGAGAGCCGGAGGAGACAGACCTTCCCCAAGACAATGTCCTCTTATCGCCCTTTGTTCTGTAGTGGCAGTGAACATGGTTAGAAGAGATTGGCACTGCCAGGTGTGAATGGGGCTTGTGAGAGTGAAGTATTTTCATTGTATTCTGCAGATAATATTGCTCAGATTCAAAAGGAGATGCCGAGTTAACTCGAGCTACACCTTATGCATTGCCCTAACTCGACTCCTGTCCACACAGAAAAACCCTAAAGATGTGGTGCTGATAACTCAAGTGAGCTGGCCCCTCGAGGCACAGGCTAAAGACTAAGTTAGCACAACTCACCAGCTGACATGATCTTTCTGTAGTATGGATGCAAGCTAGCTGCACTTGAGTGCTTCTAATTCTCCAATGCCTTCCCACTCTCCCCCCTGTGTCCCAAGAAAGGACAGACAAGTTCTCCCACCATCCACTGGGGAAGAATCCATACAGTGGCTCAGCTCACTGCTGTGCAAAGAGCCTTAGGATGAGCTCCTAAAAGTCTCAGTGCCCCACCTGAGTGAGTGCAGTGCCAGTCTGGACACAGCAGGACCTTTGTTTATTCACAGTGCGGCTCTTCTCATGTGAGAGAGGCTGATTCAAGCCCAGTAATTGAGTGTAGAAAACTCAAGTTAACTCTGCAGTGAAGACAAAGCCTCAGCTCTTTCGGCTGACAGGGATCTATTCTACCACAGTGGTTCTCAACTGGGGGAGTCTGTGGCCCTGTGGGTGACGGGTGTCACAAGCAGGCTTGAGAGGATCTGCCCAAATAAACCAGAGAGCATGGCTGGCCTTAGACTCGGAGGCTTCTCTATCAAGCCTTAAAACCCACAGATTGTGTTAATCACTTCTATTGATGGACCTGGCGATTCCACAGGCTACTGCCCACTACCTCCAACTGTAACACAAACTTTAACTGTGACATCAGCAACATTAACATGAGCTTTCTAGAAACGTGAAGATACATGATCTATTCTTTTCGTGTGGGGGAAGTATGAATTCAGAGTTAAGGTTTTGTGGTGCAGTTCAATCTAAAGGCATTTTTTTGTGTGTACTGTATTTCTTTATAGGGTTGCCTCTCGGTCCAAGTGCTTAGCAGTATTTGGGGCCTCTCCAGGTTGTTTCCATTAAGAGGAGAAATTGATTATAAATGTCCCATATTTCTTGGTACAATCTTGTTTGCTTAAGAAGAAGGTGCACACAGTTCTGTTTCCCTGAACACAGTAGAAATGCAAACTTGCTTGTAGTCAGTCCTGTGCCCTAACAAAGGGCTTTTTCTTGGCTTCCTCCACAGCCACATTACCAAGGCTTCTCTGGGTTTCTGCTGGCTTCCTTATTCCTTTCGATAGTTATCTGCAACATAAATCCATTCCCCAGCCCCTGCATTTTTGCAATCAGTCCTAGGGTTCTCCTCAGCCTGCTTGTCTCACCTACTACTCAGGCCTTGCCATGCTGGTCCATGCCTTGGGTGGTGGGTTCTGTTGTTTTTGCTCCCACTAAACCATGGGGTATTTAATTGCTCCCATATTTAGCCTAACTGAAAGGGTGCTTTGTCCACACCTGAACTTCAAAGGTGGCTATCAATGGACGGGATATATTTGACCTCCTCGTAGGAGGTGGAGAGAAGAAGAAACTGCAGTCGTAGGTGGGGAGGGAGAAAGAGCACAGATCCTAGCTCAGCTGCAAAGGCCTCCTTTGCCTTTCACAAAGATCATCAGTGACGGGGATCCCCAGTGATTGAACTAAGGATCTCTTGTACCATGGGCCAATCATCAGGGAGAGAACTCCTGACTAAGGATGCATGACATTAATGGGGGGGGCATTTACAGAGGTTATAGCTGCCCCCACCATTCCTTCTCTCCCATGTTCCTCCCAGATATTCCTGCTCCCCCAGTCCTTCCATAGCATAGGCCAGAAGGGCCTCTCCTTGCCCCCCCAGTAACCTCCCTTTGCAGCTGGGGAGGTGTCCCATCAGCACTGGCTCCTCAGAGCAGGACATCCCTGCCCGCAAGCTGCAGGAGAAGCTCTCGGAGAGCAGAACTGGCACCTGAGCTCTGGAAACCGCTTCAGGGACAAGTTTCCTCTCTCTCAATTTGACAAGGGGCAGGAAGAAGAGGCATAAATCCCTGGAGCTGTGTCGAGAGCTGGAGGAAAGGACTGTGTGTCCATTGCTGAAGGTGGGAGGGGAATGGATGGAGATGTGGTTCTCTGCTCTCTCACACGGAACGTGTCAGCCAGCACAGCTGAGCCATCGTGGGGTTCTGTTAATTTTCTGCTGTTAGATGCCTGCCCTAAATTACTGCCTCCCATCTGAATGAAGGCAAAGCAAGAGGGGCACTGTGCCCTCACCCTTGTCTGGAGTTAGGGGATGTCTTCACCACCAAGCGTGGCAACGCTTTAATGTGGCTGTGTAGTCGCAGCACCAGCGCTGGGAAAGAGCTCTCCCAGTGCCGCAAAAAACCCCACCCTGACCAGGGGAGTAGCTGCCAGTGCTGGGAGCATTTCCCCACCCCCGTGTCCCACCCAGCTACCAAGTGGCGGGAACTTTTACCAGCAGCGGAGGGTGGGGAACCCTGGTGGGCCAGCTTATATTCCATCTTAGTTCTGTTGAAGACTTGCCACTTTTAGGTCTGTAATCGAGTGACCAGAGAGATTGAAGTGTTCTCCAACCAGTTTTTGAATGTTATAATTCTTGACATCTGATTTGTGTCCATTTATTCTTTTACCTAGAGACTGTCCAGTTTGGCCAATGTACATGGCAGAGGGGCATTGCTGGCACATGATGGCACATATCACATTGGTAGATGTGCAGATAAACGAGCCTCTGATAGTGTGGCTGATGTGATTAGGCCCTATGATGGTGTCCCCTGAATAGATATGTGGACACAGTTGGCAACGGGCTTTGTTGCAAGGATAGGTTCCTGGGTTAGTGGTTCTGTGGTGTGGTGTGTGGTTGCTGGTAAGTATTTGCCTCAGGTTGGAGGGCTGTCTGTAGGCAAGGACTGGCCTGTCTCCCAAGATTTGTGAGAGTGATAGGTCGTCCCTCAGGATAGGTTGTAGATCCTTGCTGATGCGTTGGAGAGGTTTTAGTTGGGGGCTGAAGATGATGGCTAGTGGCGTTCTGTTATTTTCCTCATTGGGCCTGTCCTGTAGTAGGTGAATTCTGGGTACTCTTCTGTCTCTCTCAATTTGTTTCTTCGCTTCAGCAGGTGGGTACTGTAGTTGTAAGAATGCTTGATAGAGATCTTGTAGGTGTTTGTCCCTGTCTGAGGGGTTGGAGCAAATGCAGTTGTATCGTAGAGCTTGGCTATAGACAATGGATCGTGTGGTATGGTCTGGGTGAAAGCTGGAGGCATGTAGGTAGGAGCGGGCAGTAGGTTTCCGGTATAGGGTGGTGTTTATGTGACCATCGCTTATTAGCACCGTAGTGTCCAGGAAGTGGATCTCTTGTGTGGACTGGTCCAGGCTGAGGTTGATGGTGGGATGGAAATTGTTGAAATCATGGTGGAATTCCTCAAGGGCTACTTTTCCATGGGTCCAGATGATGAAGATGTCATCAATATAGCGCAAGTAGAGTAGGGGCAATAGGGGACGAGAGCTGAGGAAGCGTTGTTCTAAGTCAGCCATAAAAATGTTTGCATACTGAGGGGCCATGCGGGTACCCATAGCAGTGCCGCTGATCTGAAGGTATACATTGTCCCCAAATGTGAAATAGTTATGGGTGAGGACAAAGTCACAAAGTTCAGCCACCAGGTTGGCCATGACATTATTGGGGATAATGTTCCTGACGGCTTGTAGTCCATCTTTGTGTGGAATGTTGGTGTAGAGGGCTTCTACATCCATAGTGGCCAGGATGGTGCTTTCAGCAAGATCACCGATGGATTGTAGTTTCCTCAGGAAGTCAGTGGTGTCTCGAAGATAGCTGGGAGAGCTGGTAGCGTAGGGCCTGAGGAGGGAGTCTACATAGCCAGACAATCCTGCTGTCAGGGTGCCAATGCCTCAGATGATGGGGCATCCAGGATTTCCAGGTTTATGGATCTTGGGTAGCAAATAGAATAGCCCTGGTCACGGTTCCAGGGGTGTGTCTGTGCGGATTTGTTCTTGTGCTTTTTCAGGGAGTTTCTTGAGCAAATGGTGTAGTTTCTTTTGGTAACTCTCAGTGGGATCAGAGGATAATGGCTCGTAGAAAGTGGTGTTAGAGGGCTGCCGGGCAGCCTCTTGTTCATATTCTGACCTATTCATGATGACAACAGCACCTCCTTTGTCAGCCTTTTTGACTATGCTGTCAGAGTTGTTTCTGAGGCTGTGGATGGCATTGTGTTCTGCACAGCTGAGGTTATGGGGCAAGTGATGCTGCTTTTCAACAATTTCAGCCCATGCATGTCAGCGGAAGCACTCTATGTAGAAGTCCAGTATGTTGTTTCGACCTTCAGGAGGAGTCCACCTAGAATCCTTCTTTTTGTAGTGTTGGTAGGAAGGTCTCTGTGGATTAGTATGTTGTTCAGAGGTGTGTTGGATATATTCCTTGAGTCGGAGACATTGAAAATAGGATTCTAGGTCACCGCAGAACTGTATCATGTTCGTGGGGGTGGAGGGGCAGAAGGAGAGGCCCCGAGATAGGACAGATTCTTCTGCTGGGCTAAGAGTATAATTGGATAGATTAACAATATTGCTGGGTGGGTTAAGGGAACCATTGCTGTGGCCCCTTGTGGCATGTAGTAGTTTAGATAGTTTAGTGTCTTTTTTCTTTTGTAGAGAAGCAAAGTGTGTGTTGTAAATGGCTTGTCTAGTTTTTGTAAATTCCAGCCACGAGGAAGTTTGTGTGGAGGGTTGTTTTTTTATGAGAGTATCCAGTTCTGAGAGCTCATTCTTAATCTTTCCCTGTTTGCTGTAGACGATGTTGATCAGGTGCTTCCGCAGTTTCTTTGAGAGCGTGTGGCACAAGCTGTCAGCATAGTCTCTGTGGTATGTAGATTGTAATGGATTTTTTACCTTCAGTCGTTTTGGTATGATGTCCATCTGTCTGCATTTGGAAAGGAAGACGATGTCTGTCTGTATCTGTACAAGTTTTTTCATGAATTTCCGATCTTCCAGTTTTGGACAGTTAAGATATCGACCTTCATGTCTGTGATTGCGTGACCACAGAGATTGAAGTGTTCTCCGACTGGTTTATGAATGTTATAATTCTTGACATCTGATTTGTGTCCATTTATTCTTTTACGTAGAGACTGTCCAGTTTGACCAATGTACATGGCAGAGGGGCATTGCTGGCACATGATGGCATATATCACATTGGTGGATGTGCAGGTGAACGAGCCTCTGATAGTGTGGCTGATGTTATTAGGCCCTTTGATGGTGTTCCCTGAATAGATATGTGGTAGATTGCGTGACCAGAGATCAGATATCACCATCGGCCCTTTACATGCTCCTCCTCCCACTGTCCTCTCCCTGCTTTGCCCCTTCACCCCCACAAGTCCTGCTGCTCCTCCATATCACCCCCCCACACACACACACACACAGCAGGACATATCCCACTCCCAGCGCTGTGCGGAGAACCAGCTCCTGTTCGGAGCACTGCACTTATTAACAGTATGGCCGACAGACTCCTTCCTTCCCCCACTGCCTCTGGCTGGGCCAGCACCCTGGGAAAGCCCAAGACCCTCCGGCCCGGGCCACTGGCCAGGAGGAGGTGAGCCCTGCGTGTGTCAAAGCCCTGGGCAATGCATGCATGGGGAAGCCGCTAAGCTCTGGACTGGGGTGGGAAACAATTTCCAGCCTGTTCCCAACCTGACCCTGCAGGTTTCACAGCAGCCCCCGGACAGGGGTTTAGTGCCCTCTTTGCCCTGCGGTCCAGCCCCCAAGGAGCGTGGGGCTGCTCTGTCCCCTAGGCACCCTCCCCTGCTGAGCTACCTCTCTGGCCGGGTTCTCTGAAGCCTCTGCAATCAGGTTACCTGGGCCCTGGTGCACAGTGCATTCTTAAGGCTTAACCCCTTCCTTCCCACGCTGTAGCCGGGGGGGACAGAAGGCATCTAGGTTATGTTGGTGGCCAGCAGCAGCATGGAGGTCTTAGCTGCTTTATGATACTGTGTGGGCAGGAAGGGACAAGCTGCTTCCAGCCACGGTGGGGGGAACAAGATGAGATGAGCTCTGCAAAGACAAGGACCAGGTCATCACTTCCCCTCTACTCCTCCTCTGTGGCTGGAAGCAGCTCCTAGCCCTTCCCTCCTGCACAGTGCCAAAAGGCTGCTGGTGGCCACATGCCACATTTTGGTATAAGCCCTTGCAGAAATGGGGGGAGGCATGTGAGCCTGCGTGCCCCCATCCATGTGTTGCCTTGGTAAGATGTGGCACCAGGTACCAGGAGCGGCAGGTCTGACCCGGGGGCCCAGCAAGGCATGGAGGGCAAAGAGCACCAGGCAGGGAAAGGGCCAAGTCTGTCAGTCACACACACATACACCCGTGTGAGAGAGGTGTATGGGCGTGTGTGTGTGTCACCTCACCCTGCAGGTGTGGGAAGGTGTGTGGGGGGGTGTCACACACCCCTAAATGTGAACCCTAAAGCCTTAAAGATAAGAAGGTAAATAAAAAGAATCCAACTAGGCAGTATTTCTTTTTAATGGAGGCTCAGTCAACTTGATGCTAATTTGAATGTTTGTACTGCATAGTTCTGACTGATTGCCAGTGAACTCACGAGTAATTTCACGAGGTGTTCATATCCAGCATAGGGAAATATGGTCACCCTAATTATAAAACACACCACCATGTTGGGCTCTCTGCCCTATTTTCTGACAGTCTGCCCTGAGATTGGCACTCACAGTTGTGAGCCACTCCAGACAGCATGAAATTAGGAGAACCTGGTATAGGGGGAAGGGGGCACATAGCACCCCTAGCATGGAGGGAAGTTGGGAATGGGGAGCAGACAGAGCTGGCCTGAGAGTGAAGGGGGGCCCTGGTTTAGAGGGAGGGAGTAATGGGGGGCACACAGAGCTCCTGGTGGGGGGAAGATTAGGGAAGTCTGGTATGGAGGGGGTGAAGGAAAATGGGGCGGGGGTAGGGGAATGGGAGCACATTCAGAACCCCTGCTATTGGGGGAGGAATGGGGGGAGTGAGGAATGGGGTACACAAAGCCCCTGGTATGGGGGGAATGGGAGTCACACAGAGCTGCTGTCATTGGAGGGGAAAACGGGGGGGGGTGTAGTATGGGAGGAGGAGGGACTTTGGGGGGCACACAGAGCCCCTGAAATAGAGGGGCATGGGAGCGTGGCGTGCAGGAAGCTTGTGGGTGGGAATGGAGGGATGTGAGGATCCTCTGGGGTGTGAAATAAGTTCACCCGACAGTAGCAACCTAGTGTGTGACCCCCTTCGACACATACACTAAACCCAGAACATAAAGTTTGCAACATCAGCCTTATCCACAGGCCTGTGTCGGGGTACTGATATGGCAGGATGTACGAGGCTGCACAGGGGGACTGTTGAAAAAAAAATGAGAAAAGTGAATGAGGTGATGGGGCTGGCTGCCTAGACAGGGAAAGGTACTTGGACAGAGCAATGCTGGGGAAGGTCAGGGGGAGCTAGGGTAGCTCTGGCCTGACCAACTCCCAGGCTGAGGGCCTGATACAGGGCCTTGAGGAGGTATTAGGGCTGCGGAGGGGCAGCCGGGGAGGAAGAGGCAGCAGGTCCACCCCCCTTGCTGATGAGGAGTGGCCAGTTCAGACTGCAGTTTGCCCCTGAGGGAAGGGGCTAGGTGAAGAACGGCAGTGGGTCACTGAGGCGAGTGGTGGGATTAGGGGTAGCCAGTTTCCTGGAGGGGCAGCACCCAGAGAGTGGGGCACCGCCAGAGGGCAGTACCCCAGGAAAGTGCACCATGGTCTGGGAGGGATGCAGGGCCTAATGTGGTGGAGCTTGGAAAAGGGCAGGTAATTATGGGCAAGACACCACCTGCAGAGGGTGCTCCTGAGTGGCGAGAGCTAATTCCCTAGCCTGGCCAGCCTCGTATCTACCTCACAGTCTGTGTGAGAATCTAAAGAGATCCCATCCCCCAAGGAAGTGTCTGTGTTATGCAGTGGACGCTTATAGTAAGTCAGACATTTCAAGAAGTATTTTGGGGAGAGCCGCTGGCCGGTGTCCCTCTGGGTTTACAGGAAATTGGCAGAAGAGAAGAAGTCACATCCCTAAAGAGCGCACATCATCCCCCTCTCCTGTGACCCTTGGCACCATCACAGGCTCTATTTGTATCCAGTCGTGAACCAAGATGAAACTGAAAGGGTTTAAGCTCAGGTTCAGACTGTCCTTCATCAGAGAGTGTCACTGGCAGGGCAAGAGCAGCTGTTTCGGGACACTGATATCTTTCTGCTCTCCCCCTGCTCCCAGGGACGTGCTCCAAGCCAGGATGCTGGTATGGCAGGGCCAGGTCACTAC
This sequence comes from Caretta caretta, assembly GCF_965140235.1. Classification (NCBI taxonomy): domain Eukaryota; kingdom Metazoa; phylum Chordata; order Testudines; family Cheloniidae; genus Caretta; species Caretta caretta. The sequence continues at coordinate 6,211,089 of NC_134211.1, forward strand.
TGAGCTGTGACTAAGTCTACAGAATTAACAGTTTTCAGAGTAACAGCCGTGTTAGTCTGTACTCGCAAAAAGAAAAGGAGTACTTGTGGCACCTTAGAGACTAACCAATTTATTTGAGCATGAGCTTTCGTGAGCTACAGCTCACTTCATCGGATGCATACCGTGGAAACTGCAGCAGACTTTATATATACACAGAGAATATGAAACAATACCTCCTCCCACCCCACTGTCCTCCTGGTAATAGCTTATCTAAAGTGATCATCAGGTGGGCCATTTCCAGCACAAATCCAGGTTTTCTCACCCTCCACCCCCCCACACAAATTCACTCTCCTGCTGGTGATAGCCCATCCAAAGTGACAACTCTTTACACAATGTGCATGATAAACAAGTTGGGCTATTTCCTGCACAAATCCAGGTTCTCTCACATCCCCCCCACCCCCATACACACACACAAACTCACTCTCCTGCTGGTAATTAACAGTGATGATCAGATTGTGTCTGGCAAAACTGAACTGAGTTGATCAGAGTGGGTTCAGTCCAGACCTAGGCCAATCACATAACTCCCTTTCCCCTCAGGCACAGCCCTGGATCAGTTATTAGCAATCAGGTTAGAGTTCCACTCTTGGGGAGGTGACTCATTTATTAGCCTAGTCAGTCACTAGGGTTGCCAATTTTAGTTAGATGTATTCCTGGAGGTAAACTCCTCATGTTACATATCTTTAATTCAAGATTAATCTTTAATTCCTGGAGACTCCAGGGCAACCCCAGAGGGTTGGCAACCCCAGAGGGTTGGCAACCCTACAGTCAATCTGTAATTATATGCTACTGACACACCTAAGAGATGTGGGGAGTGTTTGTTCCCCACATTTCTAGTCACATGCCATCATGCCATGCAGTAGAGAGTCCTCCTTAACTTGGGGTCTTGAAACAAATGACCTGTTCTTTTATCACTGAGATTAATAACAAAGGGGAAGAAGTTTCAGTCATGTGTGTTGCAGTCGTACCTAGTGACCAACCGAGATCGGGGCCCCATTGTACTGGAAACTATACAAATAGAGGATGGCAGACAGTGCTAGTCTGAGGAACAATTCTAAATAGACCAGACAAAGACAGGGTAGGGGGAAGCGATATAACTCACAGACAGAACCATCAATGGGATGGCAGCAGACCCCATGTTAGTGCCAGTGGGATGTGTGTTTTTTGGCAGTGGTGGTGCTGGGTTTAATTAGGAAGGGAGAAACTAAACAGAAAGACAAGAGAAGGGAGGATGCAGTGAGGAGGAAGGGAGGAAGGTCTGAGGGGCAGCAGTTTTGTGATATTACAGTCATTTTCTTTTTATCTCCATTATTATTTGAATCAGGTTCCGCACAGCCCGAGTGCCTCCCTCCCACATTCCCGGCTGCAGTGTACAGCCCAGTGAGCCTTAGCCCTGCTCTGGGGAGTGGGGTACACGAGTAGGACTTAGATTTGCTCTCTAGCTAACACCTATGCTATATATTTTTATTGGAGGTCGTTGGGCTTCTTCACAAGCAATATCACCACAAGCAGTAAGGTATAAACCCTTATAACTGTTACAAAATCTTCCTCTCCAGTCACCCACAAGGGAGAAAGCTTGGAAGCAAGTGCTGTGTTGGAGTTAAAATTTTGATCCCACCAGATCTTTTATACAAATATCCATCGTCAGAGAGTTACATATTAAATATAGACATTGCAGCTGTCACTTCTCTGTCTGCTGGGCTATGGGAGCCAAGAAACCCTTGGCAAACTTCCAGCCCTGTTAGACAGAAGAGAGCAGGACCAGCCGGTCAGATATAAACATTTATAAACAGCCTCAGAGTAACTGAGGATTAAGGTTCGTGTTGATGTGATTAGATCAGCCACTGACCTCGCTACTGTTGATCATGACATGCTGTGAACTCACCTGTGTATGTTATTAGTAGGTTTTCACACACTGTGGACCAAAGCAGGGGTGGTCAGGGCTGCTCGTGGGTGGCTCCATCCCTACCTTTGCTGAGAGAAAAGGAGTACTTGTGGCACCTTAGAGACTAACCAATTTATTTGAGCATAAGCTTTTGTGAGCTACAGCTCACTTCATCGGATGTGTACAGTGGAAAATACAGTGAGGATGTTTTTATACACACAGACCATGAGAAAATGGGTGTTTATCACTTCAAAAGGTTTTCTCTCCCCCCACCCCACTCTCCTGCTGGTAATAGCTTATCTAAAGTGATCACTCTCCTTACAATGTGTATGATAATCAAGGTGGGGCATTTCCAGCACAAATCCAGGGTTTAACAAGAACATCTGAGGAACGGGGGGCGGGGGGGGGGGAGGAGGAAGGAATAAACAAGGGGAAATAGGTTACTTTTTATGATGACTCAACCACTCCCAGTCTCTATTCAAGCCTAAGTTAATTGTATCCAATTTGCAAATTAATTCCAATTCAGCAGTCTCTCGTTGGAGTCTGTTTCTGAAGTTTTTCTGTTGTAATATCGCAACTTTCATGTCTGTAATCGCGTGACCAGAGAGATTGAAGTGTTCTCCGACTGGTTTATGAATGTTATAATTCTTGACATCTGATTTGTGTCCATTTATTCTTTTACGTAGAGACTGTCCAGTTTGACCAATGTACAGGACAAAGGGCCATTGCTGGCACATGATGGCATATATCACATTGGTGGATGTGCAGGTGAACGAGCCTCTGATAGTGTGGCTGATGTGATTAGGCCCTGTGATGGTGTCCCCTGAATAGATAGGTGGACACAGTTGGCAACGGGCTTTGTTGCAAGGATAGGTTCCCGGGTTAGTGGTTCTGTTGTGTGGTATGTGGTTGCTGGTGAGCATTCGCTTCAGGTTGGGAGGCTGTCTGTAGGCAAGGACTGGCCTGTCTCCCAAGATTTGTGAGAGTGATGGGTCGTCCCTCAGGATAGGTTGTAGATCCTTGATGATGCGTTGGAGAGGTTTTAGTAGGGGCTGAAGGTGACGGCTAGTTCAGCAGGTGGGTATTGTAGTTGTAAGAATGCTTGATAGTGAAGAAACAGATTGACAAGCCAGAAGAGTACCCAGAAGTCACCTACTACAGGACAGGCCTAACAAAGAAAATAACAGAACGCCACTAGCCATCACCTTCAGCCCCCAACTAAAACCTCTCCAACGCATTATCAAGGATCTACAACCTATCCTGAAGGAGCTCACAAAAGCTTATGCTCAAATTAATTGGTTAGTCTCTAAGGTGCCACAAGTACTCCTTTTCTTTTTGCAAATATAGACTAACACGGCTGCTACTCTGAAACATGCCTTAGAGTGATTTAGCTTAACAAAGAGAAGGTGAAGGGGTGACTTGATTACAGTCTATAAGTATCTAAATGGGGAACAAATATTTTCTCTAGCAGAGATGGTATAACTCGCTCCAATGGATGGAAGTTGAAGCTACACAAATTCAGACTGGGAATAAGTTGTACATTTTTGACAGTGAGGGTAATTAGCCACTGGAACAATTTACCAAGGGTCATGGTGGATTCTCTATCACTGATCATTTTTAATTCAAGTTTGGCCATTAAAAAAAAATCTGTTCTATGAATTATGGGGCAGTTCTCTGGCCTGTGTTATACAGAAGGTCAGACTAGACTAGACAATCACAATTGTCCCTTCTGGCCTTGGAATCAATGAATAAGCCCATCAGGAACTGATTAAATACTTAGGTTCCTGGGCAGGGTAAAGGGATGTACAGTAGGGAGAGGGCTGATGGGAGTTGTTGTGCCCTCATTAGCAAAGCCATCGTACTTGTAAAGTATCCTTTTCCCATGTCTATCTTTCACAGTTCTGTTAAAGTTCTCCACATCTCCTTGCTGATGAAGAATGTAAGCCATACTTACAGGATGGGGGACTCTATCCTGGGAAGGGTACCAATATCCCACCTTCATTAAATAAGTCATTATTGACTAGAGCCTAAGCTACTTACACAGTTTTACTTAGGGTACGTCTACACTTCAAGCTGGGGGTCTGATTCCCAGCTCAGGTAGAGATACACACACTAGCTCTGATCCAGGTTGGGCACTAAAAATAACATTGCTGCAGCAGTGTGAGTGGCAGGAGGGACTAGCTGCCAGAGGATGTGGCTAGCATCATGGATGGGTGTTTACACCTAGCCACTTGTGCCCCTACGACTACACTCTGGTTTTAGTGCACTAGAATGGGTTAGTGTCCTCGAGCTTGGAATCCTGAAAATGTAGCCAAGCCCCCACTAAAACTTACTGAGGCAACTGCCATTTGAAATCCTGAGTAAGGAGTTCAGGGTTTGAGCCATGTGTCTTTATTCTGTGCTCTGTCAGCATCTAGAGATCCCAACAAAGTGCCTGCTCTGCTTGATATACAGCAAGATCTCAGGCTGTCAGACATGTAAATCAATTTAAATTTAGTAAATGAGTCAGGAACAGGATATGGAGAGGAAGGTATTTTGGGCAGAGTGGACAAACAGCTTTTCCCAGGGTTTATGGGAAATCACTGCAAGAGAATCATAGAATATCAGAGTTGAAAGGAACCTCTGGAGGTCATCTAGTCCAACCCCCTGCCCAGAGCAGGACCAATCCCCAATTAAATCATCCCAGCCAGGGCTTTGTCAAGCCTGACCTTAAAAACTTCTAAGGAAGGAGATTCCACCACCTCCAAAGGGAACGCATTCCAGTGTTTCACCACCCTCCGAGTGAAAAAAGTTTTTCCTAATATCCAACCTAAACCTCCCCCACTGCAACTTGAGACCATTACTGCTTGTCCTGTCATCTGCTATCACTGAGAATAGTCTAGATCCATCCTCCTTGGATCCACCTTTCAGGTAGTTGAAAGCAGCTATCAAATCCCCCCTCATTCTTCTCTTCTGTAGACTAAACAATCCCAGATCCCTCAGCTTCTCCTCATAACTCATGTGTTCCAGACCCCTAATCATTTTTGTTGCCCTTCGCTGGACTCTCCAATTTTTCCACATCCTTCTTGTAGTGTGGGGCCCAAAACTGGACACAGTACTCCCGATGAGGCCTCACCAATGTCGAACAGAGGGGAACGATCATGTCCCTCGATCTGCTCGCTATGCCCCTACTTATACATCCCAAAATGCCATTGGCCTTCTTGGCAACAAGGGCACACTGTTGACTCATATCCAGCTTCTCGTACACTGTAACCCCTTGGCCCTTTTCCGTAGAACTGCTGCCTAGCCATTCGGTCCCTAGTCTGCAGTGGTGCATTGGATTCAGTCAGAAGGATGGGGGTCGATGCCAGCAGGAGGGGACGGCTCTCTTTCACTGGATGAGAATGTGGGAGGCTTGCAACCCATGAAACGAAAAGCTAAAAATAATGAGGTGTTTTATGAAAGGGCCCCCGCTGTTACCCCAGCATTATGACTGAGACTGGGGTATGAATGAAGCCCAGTTTGTCCTCCTTTACAGGGGGGATCCCAAGCGTGTGACAAATGCTCCAGACCTCTCCCCTGGAGCCCCACAGAGGGGGAGCTGCAGTGACTGGGGCCTCTTGTACCCAGCTCTTGCCCCACCCTGCGCAGCACCAGAGCCTCCCGCTTCCCCTGCCGGCTCTGGGGCTGGGCCCAGACCCCTCCCTGACCCTGCAGCCCAGGCTCCCAGCACAGCCACAGCCCTGCCCAGGGGTCTGCAAGCCCTGAGGAGCCCTTTATAGCCCCCCCCGGCACCCAGGCCAGCCCCTGATTGGCTGCTCCATTATCCTCTGTGCAAATTAGCTCCCACCCCTGAGGCTAATGAGGGCCCAGGTGGCTGTAAGGGGGGAGGGGAGCTTGGCATGTCCTGGGGTGACAGTTAAACCGACACAGCAGAGTCACCCTGTGGAGCTGGGGGTCACTAGGGAAGGGAGGGGGCAGTTCAGGGGGGCTGAGGTGCAGGAGGGGCTGCAGGGGTCAGGAGATGGGTTCAGGGGAACAGAGGGGGTTGGGGGTTCATACAGGGCTCATTAGGGGGACTGAGGAGGGGGCCAGGATGGGGGAGGGGCAGAGTCCAGGCATGGGGTAGATTTGGGGGGCAGAGTTGAGGGGATTGTTGAGGGGGGGGGAAGTTCAGGGGCAGTTTACAGGGGTCAGTGTTGGGGAGGGGGAGAAGTTCAGGCTGATCCCCTCCCTCCCCAAGGCAGGGCTATGGGGCACAAACTGGCTTTATTAGCAGGCAAGGACTTTCTCCTCCTCCCAGCCCCATGCGGTTTGGGGCTGGGGGCACAGAGGTTGGAGCAGGGGAGGGGTGTTATCAAGCCAAAGGGCGGGGGGTTGTTTGCTTCAGGGCAGGGAGCAGAATGGGGCGGGTGCCGTCCAAAGGGCAAGCGAAGGAGATGGAAGCAGGAGGCGGCAGGTGGCAGTTCAGGGGGCATGAGGGGGAAAAGGCTTTTTGGGGGTGACTGAAGGGCAGGAGGTGCAGGGCGAGGCAGGGTGTCAGGAGGCGGATTCAGGGGAGCAGAGAGGATTTGGGGGGGGTTAGTAGAAGACCCATGGGGAGATTTGTGGGGGGAGGGTGTGGGAAAGGTCAGATTACAGGAACTACTGCTGCTTCCCCCTGCCCCCCCCAATTAGCCCAGCTGGGCCCCTCTGCCCTGGGGTGGGGAACTCCCAGGGGCTGCTAGGGTGCCCAAATAGCAAGTTTGAAAAATCGGGACAGAGTGTGTGTGGGGTAATAGGCACCTATACAAGAAAAAGCCCTGAATATTGGGACATCTGGTCACCCAAGCCCCTGCAGCGTCCCTGCCCCAGGAGACCTGTTGCCCCATCGCCCCCAGGCCGAGCTGTGGGAAGGGAGACCTGAGCCACCAAAGGAGGGAGGCCGGAGAGCCTCAGTGCAGCAGCAGGAGGGGAGAAGGGCCCAGTGCTGGGAGCAGCGGAGAGACAGAGCCCATATGTGAGGTGTAAGAATTGGATAGGGAGAGGTGGGAATTAATGATCACCTGGAGAGTGGGAGGCCCTGAGTGGCAACACTAGGATTGGTCGCGTTCTGTGTGTTTATTATTGACTTGGAATAATGGTCTAAAAACTTGAGATAGGAAAACTTGCCCGGGACACCGAATTCTTTTGTTTGGGTGGATTGTGAGGAATTTCAAAAAGAGCTTGATAATGTCAGGCAACATTCAATGCGTCTGTGCAAGGTGCTGCCTTTCAAGAAGGCTGACTTAAGAAAATTCAGGGAGTTGGTAGGTAAGATCCCTGGGTAGCAAGTCTAAAGGGAAAAACAGTTCAAGAGTTGGCAGTTTTTCAGAGACATTATTACTTGCCTGTAGCAAGGCGAAGGCTCACCGGCATAGCGCCTCCTGCTGGTCATCTTGGAAGTCAGCTCTTCAGCACTGGGAGCCCCCTCTGCAGGCTGGTGTCTTGCCTGCCTTAGGGCCCCCATATCCCTCCTGGACCTCGGTGCCCCTTTACCTTGGGGTGCTGCCCCCTAGCTGTACCCCTACACTCTGGGTCTCCCATCCCAGGGGAACCCCCAACCCTCTAAACCCACCTTGCCTCAGTGGCTACTGCCAGTCATCATCTAGCCGCTGCTCACTGGAGCAGACTGCAGTCTGTAATGGCCACTCATCATTGGCAAGGGGGTAGGATCTGCTGCCTTTGCCTATCCCCAGGCTGCCCCTCTGCCTCCCCAGTACCTTTCTTAGGCCTTCAACGAGGCCTTAGCCTGGGGATTTACCAGGCTGCTGCTCCCCAGCTCCCTTTGCCCTTTCCCAGCACTACTCCACTTCAGGTACATTGCTCCCAGGCAGCTAGCCCTTCTCCCTCCAGGGCTAGAGTGATACTCCTCTCACTTCTGGCCCCAAGCCCTCTTATAAGGGCCAGCTGGACCCTGACTGAGCTGGCCACAGCTGTGGCTGCTTCCCGAATCAGCCTAGCCCAGCCACAGCCCTCTCTAGGGATGCTTTTAACCCCTGTTTTACTGGAGTGGGGCAGTTGCCCCACTACAAGGCCTAAAAGCAAACTATTCCACTGCATGGGAAAGATAGGAAGTATAGCCAGAGACCATGCTGGCTTAACCAGGAGATCCTCAATGATCTAAAAATCAAAAAATTGTTGTACGTAAAGTGGAAACTAGGTCAAATTATGACAAAGGATGAACATAAATAACACAAGTATGTAGGGACAAAACGAGAAAGGCCAAGGAACAAAACAGATCATAGCTAGAGACATAAAGGGTGACAAGAAAACATTCTACAAATACGTTAGAAGCAAGAGGAAGATCAAGGACAGGGTAGGCCCATTACTCAATGAAGAGGGAAAAAAACAATAACAGAAAATGTGGAAATGGCAGAGGTGCTTAATGACTTCTTTGTTTCAGTGTTCAAGAAGAGGGTTAGTGGTAATTGGACATCTAGCATACTGAATGCCAGTGAAAATGAGGTGGGATCTGAGGATAAAATAGGAAAAGAACAAGTAAAAAATTATTTAGACCAATTAGATGTCTTCAGGTCACCAGGGCCTGATGAAATGCATCCTAGAATACTCAAGAAGCTGACTGAGGAGACATCTGAGCCATTAGTGATTATCTTTGAAAAGTCATGGAAAATGGGAGAGATTCCAGAAGACTGGAAATGGGCATCTATAAAAAGGGAAATAAGGACAACCTGGGGAAATACAGACCAGTCAGCTTAACTTCTGTACCTGGAAAGATAATGGAGCAAATAATTAAGCTCTAAATTTGCAAACATCTGGAAGATAATCAGGTGATAAGTAATAGTCAGCATGGATTTGTCAAGAACAAATCGTGTCAAACCAACCTGATAGCTTTCTTTGACAGGGTAACGAGCCTTGTGGATGGGGAGAAGCAGGAGATGTGGTATATGTTGACGGTAGTAAGGCTTTTGATGCAGTCTCGCCTGACCTTCTCATAAACAAACTAGGGAAAGACAACTTAGATGGAGCTACTATAAGATGCGTGCAAAACTGGTGGAAAACCATTCCCAGAGAGTAGCTATCAATGGCTAACTTACTGTCAGGGTGGTTAAGCACTGAAATAAATTGCCTGAGGGGTTCTGGAATCTCCATCAATGGAGATTTTTAAGAGTAGGTTAGACAAACACCTGTCAGGGATGATCTAGATGATGCTTAGTCATGCCATGAGTGCAGGGGACTGGATTAGATCAGTGGTTCTCAGCTGGGGGTCAGTGAGCCCTTTCAAGGGGGCCGCGGAGCCCCACGGCTGAAACCTGGAGCCCCAGTGCTGAAGCCTGCCCCCCCCTTCCCCCTAAGCCAGGAGCGGTGCGGGTCTGAAGCCAGTGGGCCCCCTGCTGTAGTTAGGAGCGGCGCGGGGCTGAAGCCCGTGGTGCCCTCCCCATCCCCCCCAAGCCGGGAGTGGCGCAGCCAGAAGCTAGGTGGGGCTGAAGCCGGCAGGGTCCCCACATCCCCTCCTAGCTAGGAGCAACGCGGTGCTCGAGCCGGCAAGCCTACCCTCCCCCACAAGCCAGGAGCAGCAGGGAGGCTGAAGCCGGGAGTCCCAGTGCCTTGCCCCTGAAGCTGGGCATTGCACTGGAAGCCCCCCTGCCTGCATACAGCCCATAGCTACCCCCTGCCTGCACCCTGAGCTACCCCCTGCCCATACACAGCCCTTAGCTATCCCCTCCCTGCACCCTGAGCTACTCCCCTCATTTCACACAGCCCCTAACTAACCCCCTGCCCGCACCCTGAGCGGTTTTCAAACCTTTTGAACTGAGTCCCCCCTTTGAGATATATTTTTGGTTGCATCGCCCCAGAGCACAGACAAGCTGGGTGCCCTCCTGAGTGAGTCAGGGGGTGGAGATGGCACATCCTCCCTGGACCCTGCTCTGTGGAGATGGGATGAACCATGCCAGGCATTCCTCCCCCCGCCCCCCCCAAAAATAGAAGTAAAACTATGCCTATGCCCAAGTGTGTCCCCTTGGCCTGGAGCCCACGCTTCCCCCCTGCCGGGCCCTATTGTTTTTATAGGATGTTGAATGGGGTCTCAGCAAGAAAAAGGTTGAGAACCCCTGGATTTGATGATCTCTCAAGGTCCCTTCCAGTCCTATGATTCTATGTGGAAAGGAACAACTGAAACCGGGTGACATGGGCAAATCCACTGAGCAGCTGGGCTGACAGATAGAGTACGGCAACTGCGTGGCATGTGGCAATGAAGAGAAGAGATTCCTCCGTGGGACAGTAGACGGAGCCACTGCCCAATCCAGCTACACTCACAGCCCCACTGTCGAGAAGAGACTCAGAGAGGGAGTGTCATGGTTTGGGGTCACTGCAGAGAGTTTGGGCCATCAGTGTTGTTACTGGGGATTTCTAACCCTACATATTTCAGTCTGTTTGTGTGTGTGTGTGTGTATAGTTATCTAATTTCCCTTGTAACTGTGGAAACTCCAGTCTTTGGGTTGGGGTTTAACTGCTTCACCTGAGGGTTGCTCTGTTGACTCCAGAGCTGGCCCTGCCTATCCCACCACAGCGGTTACTAACTTGTGCCCCATTGGGTCTCCACCCCATCCCCCCCAGTGAGAGCTCAGGGCTCCGTGAAATTTTCTCACTGTTTAAGTGAGAAAACAAAGCCCGTTTTTCATGAGGTCAGTCATTCTTATCAGCATCAGGCCTCTCAGAAGGGCTAATTTAAATGTTAAGGGTTCCTGCATCACTTGGGATCTTGGGTTTGTTCTTTGGAAGTATCACATCTCCTGAAATGTTTGCTGACCTCACCCACTATCCTTCCTCTCAGGGCTAAATAAAACAAAAAGTTCCAAGGCAACATTTCAAAATAAATAAGCCAGCACAAAAAAGTCCGTTCCCAAGTTTATTTTGTTTAACTGTAAATGGTTTTCTGTTGCTTCTTATGCGTGATTACATTAAAACAAGAATACTAATTTCTTAATGCACAATAGGGAGAGTAAATGACAGTCATGCTCTAAATATAGCAGTTTAATTGTCTTCAACGGATTCTAATTGTCTTCAACTAAGCTATTGCTGGAAATGGCCAGGTCCTGCTGCAGCTCTTTGCAAAAGCTGTCTAAAAAGGCAGAAACTGTGTTATTGTTTTTATTTATGGAGTTTTTCAGAATTCCCTTGATTTTATTTATTATTCTGGATAGAATCCCTTTCTCCAAATCTCTCAAACTTGCCTTCCCTTCATAGTGGTCTATCAGACATCTCTGTATCCAGGATTTGACAAACTCTTCATAGTTACTTATCTATTTCACATAGTTGTCAAAGTTCATCTCTTCCAGCAGCTTCTTTAGCAAAAAGAACTGAAAGAAGCTTTGGCTGGCGTATTCAAGGGCCTGTTCACTGCTGAGAAAATTGTCAACTATTTCTAGTCCGAGCCTTTTGTTGACATAACCCACCAGGGCAGGTTTGAGACACTGATCGCAGAAATTCCTCACCCTTGTTTGGCTTTCCTTCTTTTCCAAATAGAGATCAGTAAATATGGAGAAATAATGAGGTTTCAGCTTCTCCAGACGTTGCTGAGGATCGTTTTCTTTGATAAAATCTTCATGCATCTTCTGAAATGCCAAGCTGCTTCCCCCAAAACGTGACGCTTCAGGTCAACTTCAAACAAAGGAGAAGTGTGAAGTTGCTCAATATCCTCCTCTTTTAACCTCTCATTAACCATATGCAGCAGTTCTCCACAATAGGTTTCATCATAGTCTGTTTTGGATTTAACTTTTTCTTCAATGTATTTCTTGCATTCAGTCATTAAAGATAGAGCAAACTCTTCAGTTTTACAGTAACATTCCTGTGAGAAGTATTCTGCAACTGCTCTGGTCCATTTTAAATTTAAGTACTCCTTCTTCATTGTGAAAGACTTCATTCTATAATCCAGCAGGCTTTTTGCATGTTGCAGTATCTGTCTGACAGCACCCCCTCTGTGCTTCAGATCCTTTCTCAACTGGAGATCCATATCTTGAACAACTTGACATTTCTGTAAAGTACAGAGCGTTAACTCTGACAAGGTTTCTCGCCACATCGTTTCAAATTCTTTTTTCAGTTTCTCATGGTCTAATTTATCTTCTCCGTTTCGGTATTCAGCCAAGAGTCTGTCAACTTCCCCTTCAATTTTCTGCTTGTACTCAGACTGGATATTGTCTATCTTGTGCTGTCCTCTTCGTATTCGAATTGCTTCCTTACAGTTACTGGTTGAAGAATTTTCAAGTTCTCTTTTGAGGCTATTTGTGCTCCTTTTGAAATCTTCTCTGTACTTTTCTATCAGGTTCAAATTTGGAGCTTCACTTTTAAAATACTGTTCTAAGTTATTCAAGAGCTTCTGTTCTCCCTGCTGTAGCTTCCCTTGTGCTTCCATTTTTAAGCTGTGAAAGAGATCACCCTCTAGTGTCTCTGGCAGCTGATTCGGGATAAAAGTTTCTTTTTCAGATATCCAGAGATACATCTCCTTGCGGAAACCCCATTCCCATTCAGAATACTTCATAGACAGCTGGTGATAGGCTTAAGCTACAAGGCTATTTCTAAAGCTAAAGATGAAGTTCTCATGTTTCACTGACTTCCACAGGCTCTTCAACCATACAATAAAATCAGGAATATCCTTTCCAGCTCTTTTCCGTGAACGGTTCTCTATGAATTCAAACAGGTATTTCTTTAGCTCACACACACTCTCACTGTATCCAGTGTTTACGGGAGCCATGGGAGGGACTCCATGCCGCAAGCCAGGCATGTACCAATTGTGTTTTTCTGGGTCATACTCCACAATATCAGAAAATGCCATTTCCCTGCTTTGCTTTTCCATCCTTGCTGCAGCTTTGGTCATTTCATTCAGCTGCTCCAGGAGGTGTTTCCTGTCCCTCATGTTTTGATCATGAGCAGACACATCACTGACATTCTGGTGCACGAACTGGCAGTTTGGCTGTTGTCCTATTTCCTCCATACTGAGAAATGCATGGACCACAATTTGCAGAACATCCTTCATTTCTGTGGCATTCTCCATGGTCATGTTAACGATGGTGATGTCACTCAGTCCAATCACCAGGGTGGCCAGCTCATTGTCATGTTGATAACTGTCTTCCAGTGCTGTTAGTTCAGGGGCCTTCAGACCTTCAGTGTCTATCACCAGGATGAAATCACAGCCAAGCAGCTCCTGAACAGCTTCTGTAACTTTAATGAGTGTCATGAACACTCCTCGCGTACATCGATCGCTACATTGATCAACTGCAGGCCGAACATGGTGTTGAGAAGAGTCGATTTCCCAGTGCTCTGCACTCCCAGCACTGTTATAACCACCATTCTGGATCTACCCCCTAGTCTGATATGGAGATGAGTTAGAACATCTACTACCCAGTTCATGGGGATGTTGGAGGCATCTCCATCGATCAGCTCCACAGGAAACCCTTCCAGCATCAGGTCAGCTGCTGTGCATGGGAGATGGGAGAATGGTCTTTGGCTTTCTTCCATTTTCCCTTCTTTAACCATTGAGCATTCAGCGTCATAGAACTGTCCCAACTCACGCATGAAATGCTCCACCCCCAAGGAACTATCGATATTAATTTATCTAATTCCTCCATCTGTTTTCGGTCCACTCCTGGAGTTTCACATTTCTCTTTATAGTCTGCCCACATTTCAGAAAGATTCCCCCTAGCAATATTATCCAGGCTAAATTTCATCCATTTCAGAAAGTAATGTTTCTCCACTGGATTCAACTGTACTATTCCATTGATAAACTTAGTCAAACCATTAGTACGGTCACACTGATTCCGCTGTCTACGTATCTCTAACCATTTCTGTTTCAGCACAGATTTATAGTCTTCAATGGCCACGTCCCCTTGCCTTTTCATTTGGCACATCTCTTTTTCCAATTGAGCCAAGTTTTTCCATGGGTCTCCTTGCAGGCTCAGCATTTCCCTTTTGTATTTTGCCCCATCTCTTATTTCTGCAGTGATTTCTTCAGTATATTTCCTCGCACACTGACATGCCTGACACTCCTCATCCACCTGGATTCCTAGGTCACGTGCCGTCACAGCCATGGCTTCCAAACTCACTGTCTTCGGAGATGAATTCACTATGGTTCCTATGGTGGACTTCACCTTTTTCCACAAATCCTGCATTATTCATGGTACTATCTTTCACCAGTATTAGTGATTTGCTCAGTTTCAACACTGAGGACAGCTTATTAAGAAATCCCAGAGTTTCTTTGGGTTTCTTATTCTTGCAGTTGAGGATGAAGTAATATTTAGAGCTGGATTTTTTCAGAGATGATAACAGCTCGTATTCTCTCTCACTGATGCTCTCGGTAACTATGAACACTGCGGAGGAGACCGCTGTTAAAAAGCTAAACTGTAGCCAGTGGGACTCAATGTCTCCGTGCAGATTTGTAACTGCAATGGGTTCTGGGAAAAGATCAGAAATTTCCATTCCCCCAGGGAAATACCAGGAAATCTCAACCAGCCCATCTGCGATTTTCTGAAGGAAGTTCCCAGACTCCATGTCCCAATGGATAAAGAAATCGTGGTGCTGCTGGGAGGGGCTGAGAACCTCATTGAGGAGTTGGGACTTGGAGAAGCTGCAGCTCCCCATCCACAGAAAAGAAATCATTGGCATTTCTGTGAGCACCAGGCTCTCCTCTCTGAACCCTCTGCTCTGTGCCAGGGAGTGCGGCCTCCACTTCCTCACAATGTCCCTCATGACCCACAGTAGTAGGGTGCCCTTGGGGGTGTTGAGGGCGGGTAGCAGCAGAGGGAGGGCAAACTGGCACATGGACATTTTGGACAGGATCTCCTGCTGTAGGAAACTGAGCAAAGCAGAACAGCACAAAGAACATCAAGAGATTGCAGAGAAACTTTCATCTCAGTGTCACTAAAACAGAAAGTGCCATCAGTATGCAGTTTCTCCTCATAATCATCCATTTCTTCTTCAGGAGCCTTGTGCCCAATGCTTGTATTTCTGGCCGTCCCATTCAGAGCCATGACCTTCCTCAGGAAATGCCAAGGTAAATCACCTAATGCCTCTGGAATTCTGTTCTTGATGCTTTCTGGGCAGATCTCCAAAACATCCCTCAGCCTGATCTTGATGCTTCTGTGCTTCTCCAGGTTTAATCTGGACAGGACATCTTGAAATGCTTTACTTCTTTCTGCAGAAGGAAGTTAAAACAAACCAAAATTTCAGAGTAGAAAATGGTGACTTTATATACAGTTTACTTATTCCATAGACAGCCTGATGTTTGTAATTTAAAGAAAAGCAGTACCCAGTAACAGATGACTTATACATCCTGGGTTCAATTCTTCTCTTACTTATATTGGTATAACAAAAATGAAGCCAATGGGATTACTTCCATGCAAATAAAACATAGTTCTGGCCCACTTTGAACTCCACTAGGTTGGTTTGCATTGTTTGATCCCAATCCTTATCCTCAGCACAGTGCAGAGTCCACTTGAAAATGGCTTAAGTGGCCAACTGAGAATTTCCTAGAAAATCTTCCAGTATAACCAGCTCTATGACATCCCAGCTCACAGCTACTGGAGGAGGGGGCATAGACTCAGGACCCTGTCTCTGTGGTGATCCCAGAAGCTGGAATGATCCCTTGTCTGCTCTAAGCTGCTGCTCAGGATCAGACTGGTGCCTGGCAGTCTGAGGATCAGGTGGCTGTGATGGTAGCCTACACCCGTCACCCTGAGCTGTGCTGGGCATCAATGGCTCATCCGGAGGATCTGACCCTTTATTTCCCTTTCAGCAGTCAGTGCAGATTACACCTTCTGGGAAGACTTATTTTTGATTTTCTTCATATCTTCCTCCATCTCTTTGCTGGGACATGTCTTTTACAGGTGTAGCTAACAGCACTGTGGCTTTGCTTACCTCCCAGCGACCAAATAAGTCCCTTCACTCACGCTACTTCCTCTGTCCTTTTGGGGAGCTGTGAGTACTGTCATTACTTACAAAGCAAATTTACCCACACTGCAACATGGGGAGCTAATGCTAAGACACCTCCAGGCCAGTCCTGGTACGGTAATGTCTCCAGTGCAGTGTTAGGGTATTTGGACCTGATAAACGATTAACCCATTTATTATGTGTTATAGAGACATTATTAAGGTCACAAGAGCAAACTATTCCACTGCACAGGAAAGATAGGAAGAGTGGCAAGAGACCACCCTGGCTTAACCAGGAGATCTTCCATGATCTAAAAATAAAAAAAAAGAATCCTACAAAAAGTGGAAACTAGGTCAGATGACAAAGGATGAATACAAACCAACAACACAAGTATGTAGGGGCAAAATTAGAAAGGCCAAGGCACAAAAGGAAATCAAACAAGCTAGAGACATAAAGGGTAACAAGAAAACATTCTACAAATACATTAGAAGCAAGAGGAAGACCAAGGACAGAGTAGGCCCATTACTCAATGAAGACAAAAAAGCAATAACAGAAAATGTGGAAATGGCAGACGTGCTTAATGACTTCTTTGTTTCGGTTTTCACTAAGAAGGTTGGTGGCAATTGGATGCCTAACATAGTGAACACCAGTGAAAATGGGGTAGGTTCAAAACAGGGAAAGAGCAAGTTGAAAATTACTTAGACAAGTGAGATGTCTTCAAGTCACTAGAGCCCAATGAAGTGCAACCTAGAATACACAAGGAGCTGACTGAGGAGAAATCTGAGCCATTAGCTATTATCTTTGAAAAGTCATGGAAGACGGGTGATATTCCAGAAGACTGGAAAAGGGCACATATAGTGCCTATCTATAAAAAGGGAAATAAGGACAACCCAGGGAATTACAGACCAGTAAGCTTAACTTCTGGACCCGGAAAGATAATGGAGCAAATAATGAAGGAATCAATTTGCAAACATCTAGAAGATAATAAGGCGATATGTAATAGTCAGCATGGATTTGTCAAGAACAAATCATATCAAACTGACCTGATAGTTTTCTTTGACAGGCTGACGACTGTGTGGATGGGGGGAAGCTGTAGATGTGGTATATCGAGACTTTAGTAAGGCATCTGATATAGTCTCAAATGACCTTCTCATTAAAAAACTAGGGAAATACAACCATGATGGAGCTATTATAAGGTTGGTGCATAACTGGTTGGATAACCATTCCCAGAGTAGTTATCAATGGCTCACAGTCATGCTGGAAGGGCATAACGAGTGGGCTTCTGCAAGGATCAGTTCTGGGTCTAGTTCTGTTCAATATAGTCATCAATGATTTAGATAATGGCATAGAGAGTACACTTATAAAATTTGCAGACGATACCAAGGTGGGAGGAGTTGCAAGTGCTTTGGAGGATAGGATTGTAATTGAAAATGAGCTGGACAAACTGGAGAAATGGTCTGAGGTAACTAGGACGAAATTCAATAAGAACAAATGCAAAATATTCCACTTAGGAAGGAACAATCAGTTGTACATGTACAAAATGGAAAATGACTGCCTGGGAAGGATTACTGCAAAAAAGGGATCAAGAGGTCAGAGTGGACCACAAGCTAAATATGAGTTAACAGTGTAAGACTGTTGCAAAAAAAAAAAAAAAAACTCATTCTGGGATGTATTAGCAGGAGTGTTGTAAGCAAGTCATGCAAAGTAATTCTTCTGCTCCAGTCCACGTTGATTATGCCTCAGCTGGAGTATTGTGTCCAGTTCTGGGTGCCACATTTCAGTAAAGATGTGGACAAACTGGAAAAAGTCCAGAGAAGAGCAACAAAAATGATTCAAGATCTAGAAAGCATGACCTATGAGGGAAGATTGAAAAAATTGGGTTTGTTTAGTCTGGAAAAGAGAAGACTGAGAAGGGACATGATAACAGTTTTCAAGTACCTAAAAGGTTGTTATAAGGAGGAGGAAGAAAAATTATTTTCCTATCCTCTGGTGATTGGACAAGAAGCAATTGGCTTAAATTGCAGCAAGGGAAGTTTTGATAGGAAATTTTTCCTAATGTCCGAACTGTCAGGGTGGTTAAGCACTGGAATAAATTGCCTAGGGAGGTTGTGGAATCTCCGTCATTGGAGATTTTTAAGAGCAGGTTAGACAAACACCTGTCAGGGGTGGTCTAGATGGTGCTTGGTCATGCCATGAGGGCAGGGGACTGGACTTGATGACCTCTCGAGGTCCCTTCCAGTCCTATGCTTCTATAATGAAGCACCAGCTCTACTTTAGTTTAGATTGAGAAGCCCTTTCTACTAAAATGTTAATTCTTCTAAGTGCTGTAAGATCTGTATGCTTACTTGGACTGTCTTGAAATTTGTTGTCTCATGGGGGAACAGGATAGGGTTAGTGACCCAAATTTCGGGGTCATTTGAGCAAGGAGTTCCCCAGACACAGCTCGTCAAAAACACAGCATTTTGCAAAATCAGCAGTCTTATAATGGAGGGGATTGTGCACCACAGAGCTCAACATCCCCTACTTGATCTCAGTCACTCAGCATTTATTTCAGCCAGTGTGTGGCACTCACTGCCCGTTTGAGGAAGCAATACTGAAAACATCTATTAAAGGAAACCTTTGGCTTTCTAGAACACTGCGTGCAAACACTCATGAGCCAAAGAGATTGAAACGTGCATGTGCTGTGAGCCTAGGCAAGAGTCTTTCCAGACAGTCCACTCTCACAGTAGCTGGATGGCTCAAGTACATTTGAGCCCTACTCTACTCCACAGTATTAACAACCTTCCTCAGAATACCATCCTTGCCACCATGGATGTCACTTTCCTATACACCAATATCCCTCACAATGATAGGATAGCTGCCTGCCCCAAATATTTAAAAGACAGTGGACAACCATCAATTATCCATCCCAAACACATAGCCAAACTCATCCAGTTCATCCTCGCCTGTCATAGATTTACCTTCAACAATAAACATTTTGTCCAAAGCATGAGAACAGCCAGGGGTACTAGGATGGCTCCCCAATATGCTAACCTCTTCATGGGTCATCCTGAAGAAGAATTTCTGGAGAAGTGCATCATGAAACCAGTGATATACCTGAGAAATTTTCATCCTATGGGAAGACAGCTTAAACTCCCTCAGACTTCCACCACAACTTCAACAACCACCACCCATCCATTAAACTCTCTGGAGCTTTCCCACAACTTCTGGACAACACAATCAGCTTCAACAATGGAACCCTACAGACAACCATCTACAAGAAACCCATGGATCACCACACCTACCTTCATAGATCTAGTAACCACCCCAACCATACCAAGAAATATGTTATTGACAGACAGGCACTCAGAGACCACAGAATGTGCTCTGAGGAGAAAGTAAGTGATATATACCTTAATGAAGGGATAGCCTATTTTTGTCAAGGTCCAAATTTCTTGGTCAAGGTATAGTCAAGGTCCAGACTCCAAGAAAAAAAAATTGAGAAACCCATAATGATAATAAACAAATAAAAACATTGTGGGGTCCATTCAAAAGCATCTCGTAGTCCGGATTTGGCCCATGGTCCGCCTATTGACTATCCCTGGCTTAACACACTTGTTGTCGATATTGTGAAGGCCAAAACTGTAACAGTGGTCAAAAAAGACCTAGATAAATTGATGGAAGATAGGTCCATCAATGGCTATTAGCCAGGATGGGCAGGGATGGTGTCCCTAGCCTCTCTTTGCCAGAAGTTGGGAATGGGTGACAGGGGATGGATCACTTGATGATTACCTTTTTGATTCATTCCTTCTGAAGCACCTGGCATTGGCCTCTGTCAGAAGACAGAATACTGAGCTAGATGGACTTTGGTCTGACCCAGTACGGCCGTTCTTATGTTCACTTAAAACCACCTTCACCAAACAAGGAAACTCCATCAGAGAAGTAGATTGCATCATGCAACAGGCCACCCAAATACCCCAGGAGAACCTGCTTCAATACAGAAATAAACCCCCTTCTGACTGCATACCCCTATTTGTCACCTACCACCCCACACTGGAACCCAGACAGTAAAGCTTGTGTAACCACCAATGGGTGTAAACAACTACACCCCATACTCGATGGGTACCCCATCATGAAAGAAATATTGCAAGAATCATCTCTTCTGGTCTTCGAACAATCTCTTGAAACTCATTGTTGCCCTGGTTTTAGGGATTTGTGTACCCCATTATGTGATCAAACTAATTGCAACCATATTATGTGCATTCTGCCAATAGGAATTAATGAAATAGAACACCACATAGTTAAGGGTTAAGTTGGAGAGAGGCTTTTAGAAGCGAGGTCATATCTAGCTGATAGTTTTTGCTAATCAGAATGGGAGGAGGGGACAGACAAGTAAACAACTGAGACTGAAAACCTTGGTGGTTGGAAAACTTTGAATCTAGGCACCTCTAATATGAAAAGTTGACTGAAAGTTAGAAAAGAGATGATCCAGTTGGGGTCATTATGACCTATGTGTTTTGTAGAAGTTAGTTATAAAAGATTAGCTAATAGAGTATATTGTGGAGCAGTCCTCGGAAGCCATCTTGAGACACTTTTTTCTGACACCCTTTCTCCCTGGTGAGTGAGCAACTGGCCACTCCAAACCTGCTGTTAATTACTCAATACCATTCCAGATGTTAGAATAAATATCTGGGATGTTCTAAACCTATTGCTTATGTCTCTGTATGCTTAAATCTAATAAACTGCAGTGTTAGATAAGAGCATACTTACTTGCATTTAATCCTTGATCAGACAGAACTGCTGTGTTCCTATTGATTGATTCCTGACACTGCATGGAGTGAAATAGTTAAGTTGCCCCTGTTGTGGGTTCTGAAAACCCCAGGTAACCCTCGTCATCAAGAGGAAGCTCCCCACAGACCAGGACACACCCACTCAAAGCAGCACCAGACTCTGCCAGAACAATAGATGCAAAACTTGCAGACATATCTCCATTACTATCATGATCAACACTCCACACAAAACACCTTTCAAGATTCCAGGATCTTATACATGCCTGTCACATGTAGCACACTTCATCCAGTGCACTAAATGCCCGAATAATGATTATATGGATGAAGCAGATAACCACTATACACTCAAATGAATATACACAGGAAAATGATAAAAGACAAAAACACCCTATCACCTGTGGGTGAACACTTTTCTTAAAGTAATCACTCTATATCTGACCTATCAGTCCCAATCCTCAAAGGAAACTTGCACAGCATTGTCAAAAGAAGAACCAGGGAGCTTACATTCATTACTCTGCTGGACACCAAATTGTGGATCATGGACATCATGGATTGAACAGAGACACTAGATTTATGGTTTATTAAAACAATCTGTAATCCACTAACCCCTTCTTTTTTTCCTATGTTTGCAGAGGTGCTAATGGCCCATTCTACTTTGAATGGTCCCTTACAATATGTGCTAACTACTTATGCTAAACAATCTGTTCCATCTTGCATTTTGCTCTGACATTGGGAGTAATGTTCCCAGACCTGAAGAAGAGCTCTTTGTGGCTCAAAAGCTTGTCACTCTCACCAACAGAAGTTGGACTAAGAAAAGATATTTCCTCACCCACATTGGCTTTCCAATATCCTGGGATCTACCCAGCTACAACTACGCTGCAGACAACCCTATGCTTGGCAGAAATCTGAGAATCATCTCTAGGAATATTGACAGGTTTCAGAGTAGCAGCCGGGTTAGTCTGTATTCGCAAAAAGAAAAGGAGTCCTTGTGCCACCTTAGAGACTAACCAATTTATTTGAGCGTAAGCTTTCGTGAGCTACAGCTCACTTCATTGGATGCATTCAGTGGAAAATACAGTGAGGAGATTTATGTACACACAGAACATGAAAAAATGGGTGTTATCACACACACTCACTTAAGATGAGCTATTACCAGCAGGAGAGTCAGGGCGGGGGGGGGGGGGGGGAGGGGAGAAAACCTTTCTTGATAACTGCTGGAAATGGCCCACCTTGCTTATCACTACAAAAGGTTTTCTCCCGTGCGCACCGCCCCCCCCCCCCGCGCACTGGTAATTATTATTTTCTGTGGGTATCTGCTGCTGTTCTTGTGACACAGTGCCCTCTGGTGGGCAAAAGGTGGAATGCAGCAACATTTTGGCAGAAGCTTTTTTTTCTACACAAAAAATTAAAGATCTGCATGGCTCATTAATTATGCATGCCTACAGTAGTACAGAATTCCTCCAGGAGTAATATTTGGAGAAAACCTGATTTCACAACAGCTGGTCCTTTGTAGAAGATTTTCTTCTTTGATGAAACACAAATGCCTCATGATTAAAAAAATCCCATTCCCTATGCACCAGGTGAACCCTCCAAGGTTGAAATGCAGTAGCATTCAAGTTCAAAATCTTGGTCTTTATTTTCATACCTAGTGTATCTAAAAAATCAACTAACGCTACAAGACAAAGACTGTGGTCAACATTTAGTCTTGTCTGCCACAATGAAATGGAATTCTTTACAAGGGTAAAGCTCATCTAGGTAGGAGACAGAGTTTCCTTGAAAAGGTGACCAATAATTTAAATCTGATTGAATATCAGATGAGGAGTGAGCAGAGGGATTCAAAGAGAAAAGTGATGGGTTCAAATCAACAGGTAGAGAACGTGCTTTTAGCAGCTCAACCTCAATACATTATTTCTTGAAAAAAATGCTTATGGATACACTGGACACAGAAATATTTTGGATTGCTTTTTCCCAAAAATGGCTTTTCTGAATTGTTTGGGATATATACTCAATGTGTGTCCACCTCAGATACCCATCCTACTTGACCTTAAATGAAATTGATGAGTTCAGCATTAAAAATTAAACATTGTTTTAAAATTAAGTATTTTAAATACTTGTGGCACCTTAGAGACTAACAAATTTATTTATATGCTCAAATAAATTGGTTAGTCTCCAAGGTGCCACAAGTCCTCCTTTTCTTTTTGCGAATACAGACTAACACGGTTGCTACTCTGAACCCTATTTTAAATACGTTATTCTTCCTCTATAATGTGGTCATGGCCTTTCCAGTGTGCAGTAAATCTGAAATTACTGAAATTGAAAATTTCTGAAGCTTACTTTTACCAGCTTAGGTTAAAACTTCCCCAATGTACAAAATTATTTTACCCTTGGATTTCCACTTGTCAAGGTTCCTTTCCCACTCTGAACTCTAGGGTACAGATGTGGGGACCTGCATGAAAACCTCCTAAGCTTACTTTTACCAGCTTAGGTGAAAACTTCCCCAAGGTACAAAATTATTTTACCCTTGGATTTCCACTGCCACCACCAAACTTTATCTGGGTTTCTGAAAAAATGGAGTTTGGACACGTCTTTCCCCCAAAAATCCTCTCAACCCTTGCACCCCACTTCCTGGGGAAGGTTTGGTAAAAATCCTCACCAATTTGCATAGGTGACCGCAGACCCAAACCCTTGGATCTTAGAAGAATGAAAAAACATTCATTTTCCTTACAAGAAGACTTTTAATAGAAGTAAAGGAATCACCTCTGTAAAATCAGGATGATAGAAACCTTGCAGGGTAATTAGATTCAAAACATAGAGAAAAATCCCTCCAGGCAAAACCTTAAGTTACAAAAAAGACACACAGACAGGAATAGTCATTCTATTCAGCACAGCTCTTTTCTCAGCCATTTCAAGAAATCATAATCTAACACATACCTAGCTAGATTACTTACTAAAAGTTCTAAGACTCCATTCCTGTTCTGTCCCCGGCAAAAGCATCATACAGACAGACACAGACCCTTTGTTGTTCTCCCACCTCCCAGCTTTTGAAAGTATCTTGTCTCCTCATTGGTCATTTTGGTCAGGTGCCAGCGAGGTTACCTTTAGCTTATTCACCCTTTACAGGTGAGAGGATTATTCCTCTGGCCAGGAGGGATTTTAAAGGGGTTTACCCTTCCCTTTATATTTGTGACAACTATTCATCGAAAGAAAGAAAGAAAGAAATTAGTAGTCCTTACATATCCTGCTTTCTTTCTATGTGTCCATCTTCTTTAGATCATAAAGTCTTTGTATTGTTAAGGAAAAGTTAGCACATGTGACTCCATTTTGGTTTGGGGCCCATCATTGTCTAAAAGCAAGCACATCATGCACCAGGAGAAGTCTTCCTTAGACACTGCATCCCTGTGAAAATCCTCCTCCTTGTCTCCAGCCTGCCTTGACTCCCAGTATCTGTTTTTTGTCAGTCTCTAACTCCCTATCTCCTGGCCTGTGATGTGAGGCCTCCCATCCTGATAATAAAAGTTCCTGATGCATGGCTTTCGGACCATGCTGTGTAATTAACATACTGGTTTAGCACGAGGAATGCACCAAGCAGGGATAGGTGGTAGATAAGAAAAGGGTTTGTTTATTGGCTAAGGTTTCCAATGCAGAAGGGCAATATGCTTTTCTAAAAAGTATATAACCTTTGTATAATCTGTATTCGAGGTCCCCTCCTGGCTAGCAGGGGGGCACCACGCTCGAGTGTAATAAACTTGGTGTTTTGTGGGAACTCTGCAGTTGTGGACTTTGTTTATGTGCCTCAGCCTAGATTCGAACTGTGCGTGACCTATCAGGTATAATTCATAACAGCATTTGTGTGCGTGTCCTACCAGGTATAATTCACAGCATTTGTGTGCATGTCCTACCAGGTATAATTCGCAGCATTTGTGTGCGTGTCCTACCAGGTGTAATTCGTAGCATTTGTGTGCGTGTCCTACCAGGTATAATTCGCAGCAGTTGTGTGCGTGTCCTATCAGGTATAATTCGTAACAGTTTTAGGGAGTGTCCTTACTTTTTCTGTTTTGTAAAGCACACACGATTGATACTGAAGAGATAAATAATGGATACATCACCAAAAAACAAACAAAAAACAAAAGAAAACCCACCTTTGTCATAAAGGTTGGTCTCCTCAGTAAAGTAAGCCATAACAATTAGGACAAAGGCTACGAAGTCAAGTACTCTCAAGTTAGGAAATACCAGAATGAGTGTTGCCCATGAAACATTAACTCTGCAATAAATGAGGCAGGGATCCTGCAGACAACAGACTCCTTCAATACACAGCCACAGAGCAAAGAATTCTGTGCACTGAATAAGGCAGGGGTCGCGAGGGAAAAAAATAACATGGGATCATGTAATTAACGTCTGCATCATCGGGCAAAGGCACAAAAGGACTGAATTAAGGGTACCACGGCAACACTTATTTGGACATTTGCTAACCTAAAAATGCTAAACTTTGTCACCTTTTAATCCTTTTTAAAACCTTCACTTTGTATTTCCTAATTATTTGATGGTTTAATTTATTGATGAAAGCTAAGCTAAGAAGCGTTAAATGAAGGGTTTTTGGTTTCTTAATTTCCTTTGTTTTTGAATAGAAAGAACATCTGTTATATATGTGCGGTTTAAGCAATAAAGCTCTTACTCATCTGTTGTTTTCAGTATATATTTTATTGACATTCTTATCTTTGTGAAGGTCCCTTTTCACCACTCAGTGCTGTGTTGATCAGAGTATAGCAAGTAATTAAATTAAACTGTATTAAAATAAATCTCATTTTATGCAACTTCAGTATCAGTGAAAGTTCTAAGCTCTAATCCTCAATTTGTAAGAAGCAGATAAACAATATCCAAGTAAAAGAGCAGGAATTTTGCATCTTATTTTCACTGCGCCTTTACTAAGGAAAGTAGCAAACAATTGCTCTTTGAAAAGAAACACTGTACAGTACCACAGTACAAACCCAAATGAGCCCAGCAGGAGACTGTCCTGCTTATCCAAATCTGGTCCTGTTTCATTACAAACTGCCTTTCTGTGATGATGTTCTGGTAAGAAGGGGGCAATCAGTTGTCAAAGGTAGTTGTTGCCATGGCAGCCAGGGGCTAGTCATTCTCCCCAGGTGTGACAAGGAGCTGGAGGCAGGGAGCGCTGGGTGGTGGATTATCTCTGATGTCACAATGCTACTGCTCAGGCAGCACCAGAGGGCAGCAAATGTGCACTGTGTGTGTGTGGGGGGGGGGGGGGGGAATAGGCTTTCCCAGTGCTCTCGTTTCCCCAAATTTCCTAAAGAAACCTACAACATAACACCGAATGCACACTAGTGATTGTTCCACACACATGCTAATTAGTAGCTGAAATTTGATTCAAATTCCCGATGGCATGTTTAGAAACCAGTGTTCCAAAACAAGGAGAGACCTTGTAAAACAGAAAATTTGGATGCTCTGGTGTATTTGTGGTTGTGTTAAAATTGAATACTGTGACTTTAAATTTTGGGCACAGTTCCTGGACCTACTTGCATGCTAAGCAGCTCAGTGGGGGTGTAGCAGCAGTCAGTCAGCAGGTACCCAGTGAATTGTGCCTCTCTGTGATAGGCAGAAGCTTACATTCTCTCCTTCTGATTTTGGGGTTCTTATGTGTTTTTGTTCTGGTCTTCAGAAACAAATTAGCGAGACATTGCAAACTTCCAGCAAGAATCATTTATGTTTTTCTCTAACTTCTCTACTTGTGTGCCAGAAAACCTAAAAGACACAATCTCATAAAAAAATGAGATAAAATTCTGCAGCCAAAAGTCCTAACTTCCCCCATACTAATTTCCCCCTATTCTTACTGACACCTTCTGGTCAACTGTTTGAAATGGGCCACCCTCATTGCCACGACAAAAGTGATTTTTCCTCCTCTGGTATCCTACTCTTAATTGAATTGTCTCGTTGGAACATGTCCATCTCAAGGATATTTCGTTTGCTGGGAGTCCCAACCAAAATGGGATAGTGGGGGAGTTCAGAGGTTGTTGTAGGGGGGTTACTGCATTGCCACGCTCACTTCCGTGCTGCCTTCAGACCTGGGCTCTGAGGGCACCTGCCAAGAATCTTTCTGAAGTGAGAGGAGGTTCTAAGATGTGCGGATGGGTCCCTGCTGCTGAGAGCACCTCAGCTGGGGGCTCCTACCTACTAGTCCCCTGGCAAATTTATGCAAGGACCAATTTGGGGACATCCTTAGAAATGGACCCCTGAGCCCCAGAAGGAACTGCAAGGGATGCCCTGAGCCCCAGCTGCAGATGCCGGGCAGACACCCAGAGTGCTGAGAGCAGTGGGGAGGGGCATGAAAGTCCTGAGCTCAGCACCCCAGCCTTGGCTGCAGCCACGGGGGTCAGAAGCCCCTAGCCCAGACACCCAGAGACGTGGCTGGAGCAGAAGTTGCCAAGGCCAAACCCCTGAGCCCAATGCCGGGCTGATGCAGTGCACTCACTTCTGCATGCCTCTGGTGCATCTGATATCCCCAGCCCAGCAGACAAACAGCTAGGAGGCCCCTACTGGGTTCTCCTGGCTGGAGGGATCCCAGCAGAATAGGGAGATCGGATTTCATGGGGCAGGGCTAATTCGATCTTGCCAAGAAAGGCACAACAAGAACCAACAGCTGTCAGTTGAAGCCAGAGAAATTCAGATGAGAAGTAAGGCACACATGTTTGACAGTGAGGGAGACTAACCACTGAAACAAACAGAAAAGGAGGACTTGTGGCACCTTAGAGACTAACACATTTAGTTGAGCATAAGCATTCGTGAACTACAGCTCACTTCATCAGATGCATGCAGTGGAAAATACATTGGGGAGATTATTATTATTATTATTTTCTTTGTTGGGCCTGTCCTGTAGTAGGTAACTTCTGGGTACTCTTCTGGCTCTGTCAATCTGTTTCTTCACTTCAGCAGGTTGGTATTGTAGTTGTAAGAATGCTTGATAGAGATCTTGTAGGTGTTTGTCTCTGTGTGAGGGGTTGGAGCAAATGCAGTTATATCGTAGAGCTTGGCTGTAGACAATGGATTGTGTGGTGTGGTCTGGATGAAAGCTGGAGGCATGTAGGTAGGAATAGCGGTCAGTAGGTTTCCGGTATAGGGTGGTGTTTATGTGACCATCCCTTCTTAGCACCGTAGTGTCCAGGAAGTAGATCCATTGTGCGGACTGGTCCAGCCTGAGGTTGATGGTGGGATGGAAATTGTTCCAATCATGGTGGAATTCCTCAAGGGCTTCTTTTCCATGGGTCCAGATGTTGAAGATGTCATCAATGTAGCGCAAGTAGAGTAGGGGCATTAGGGGATGAGAGCTGAGGAAGCGTTGTTCTAAGTCAGCCATAAAAATGTTGGCATACTGTCAGGTCATGCGGATACCCATGGCAGTGCCGCTGATTTGAAGGTATACATTGTCCCAAATGTGAAATAGTTATAGGTGAGGACAAAGTCACAAAGTTCAGCCACCAGGTTTGCCATGACATTATCGGTGATACTGTTCCTGATGGCTTGTAGTCCATCTTTGTGTGGAATGTTGGTGTAGAGGGCTTCTACATCCATGGTGGCCAGGATGGCCTTTTCTGGAAGATCACCGATGGATTGTAGTTTCCCCAGGATGTCGGTGGTGTCTCGAAGATAGCTGGGAGTGCTGGTAGCGTAGGGCCTGGGGAAGAGGTGGATTCTCTGTTTCCTGGTATCCTCCCATCACAACTGGTTATCATTCTGGAAGGTGCCATGGCACCTTTTTGTGAATGACAAGCAATTGGGCTTAATATGGTGGTAAGCGTGTGAAATGTCATAGCCAGTGAAATAGAGGCCGGATGAGGAGATCAAATAGTTTCACAACTGATGCCTCTATGAAAAACTCAGTGTGGGGTGAGGCATAGATTCTGCTGTTTTACTGGGTGGCCTGCTCGCTCCCCAGAATCAATAATGAGCAAGTGGGGTGATCCAGGGTGCAGCTGAAACATCCAGCCAGGCTGGCCAGGGGCAGACATCAGGCCTGCAAGGGAAAGGTGAGTGTGGCAGTGACTTCACAAAGGCCTTTGGCAGGAACTCAGCCTATTGGGCAAAGATGATGAGGCGGGTGTGACCCCACAGAGCTCCCTTGACAACAGCCCGGCAGGACAGGGGTGCGGGGCAGGGGGAACCTCGGAGACCCCTGTAGCCTTGCTGCAGCAAGCCTCCATCTCGCGGTCTCTCAGTGGGGACCAAGAGACGGTTGGTGTGGAGGAGATTCTCGGGATTATTTTTATGACTGTATTGATTGTGTGGAAAGAAATCGTCATCTGTGTAGAAGGTAAGAAAAAATATAGGCTCTAAGTAGAAGGTGGGGGACCCTATCCTAGCAGATTCAAAGGCATCCCCACCCTCCCTGGGAAAAAGTTTTTCCTAATATCCAAGCCTTCCACACTGCAACTTGAGATCATTGCTCCTTGTTCTGTCATCTGCCAGCTCTGTGAATTTCATGAGAATCAATCTTTCATTAGGAAAATAATTCAGAAATACAAAGACAAAAAATGTGAATTGAAATCTATCCATCCTGATCTTCAGTGTCTGGGGGGTGTGGGCCTCGGAGGCCAGACTGAGACCCTCATTGGCTAGGGACACCCAGGAAGCCAGTAAAAAAATTCCAGTCCTCTTTGCAACCAAGCCTCCATAATCCAAGGAACACCTGAGGGCTGCGGGAGATAGAGGAGTGCTGAGAATGTCTAACTCATGATTGAAAATACAGAGATGTGTTATTGGCTTTGGATGGGGGACAAGTATCAAATCCGTTGGGGTTCTTGCCCCAAACAACAATCACCCATTGTCCTTTAGAGCACAAGGGCTCTCACACGCCTGACGTGCTCAAATCTCTTGCCTGCTAGGACTTAGAGAATTTTTTCCATCTCCATGATAGAGAGGGAAAGAGAAAAGAAGTGACCTCTCTTTGGTCACAAACCACGGTCATGCTGGAGCTAGAAAGAGAAGCATAAGAAAAACGTTGTATGAAAATGTTTTGCATTTAAAACTGATTTCTTAAACAAAGGAAATTTGAAGTGTGGTTAGTGAACTAAAATGATACGTTCTGGTTTTCACGTGTTTCTAGATTTATGAACTAGTATATCCATCCCCTCACACCTAGTTTTTATCCATAGATTGAGGGAGGAAAAGAAGTTGCCTGTTTTGTGAACTCTCAATGGCTTTCTTGAATTTCAACGAACGAGTCATTGAACTGAACTCTTTGAATAAACTGAAAAGAAGACAATAGTTTCTGCACCTTCCAAGGAAGCTATTGCTGTCCAAAGCTGGCTTAGCATTTCAGCTAACTTTGCTTCCAGGGCTTTAGCTATCATGTCAGTGGTGTGACTCTCTCAAAAACTTGGCAGTGAACATGTTCGATTTCATGTTATTTTTTCCTCTTCTCTTTAAATTATTGAAGAGATTTTCATAAATTTTGCCCTTAATTTAAAATAGATGATTTTTTTGGTCAAGCTGGGCCTTACAAATCTCTAAGGATGAAGATTCCACCACCTCCATAGGTCACACTCAGGGCCAGGGAGACTGGGAATAGAAGAAAATCACCAGTGAAAGCCAGGAGTCCAGATTCCCACCCCCCTGCCTCAGTCACAACAACAAGTCACACTCAGAGCCAGGGAGACTGGGAATCGAGTCCCGCTGGCACTTCCCAGCTCTGGAAGGGACTGTTCCTCTAGTGGTTAGTGCGGGAGCCTGGACAAAGGCTCCACCCCGGCTCTATCCCTGACTCCCTCAACGACCCTGAGGCAGTGTCTTCTCCTGCCCAGGCCTCTGTTTCCCTCACTGGGGCTGGGGACACTCCCCTACAGCCCTTGGGTCATCATGCTTCAGGAATGTGCTTGAGGTATGAGGAGACCTGGAGATGGGAGGTGTGCTGCTGGCCATAGGTCAATGTTGTAAACCCCCGGTTGCTAGGCTGAGTTTATCCATCCCCTGACAATAAAACGTCATCTTGTTTTCACAGCCACTTTCGATCTGCAGGCTTCTACTCCCTGCTCTGCTGGCAGGGCATTGGGCAGCACCCTTTCCAGCCCACCTGGGTGCAGGAGATCAAGGAGGAGGGCAAGAGACTAGGCCTCGGTGAGTATCTGCCACCCAGCGCTTTCCCATCTAGAGCAAGTGAGTGGAGTTCTCCAGAGCCATCCCCAGTGTGGTGGGAATGGGCCAGCAAGAGGGCTCCCAGCCCTTCCCTTGCAGGAGATTGTTCCCCACGTCAAGAGTCTTTGGGGAGGGCAGAACCTGCCAGGTGCTGAACACCCACAACCGCAATCAGTGAAATCAGTGGGAACTGAGGGCGACTCCACCCTCCCAGCATTGGCACCTTGTGAACTTTCGCTGGGGACTGTCCGGGTGCTGCTCTTTCCCTGGTCTGGGAGGGAGCGGGACCTTCTGGGGTGGAGGGAGCTGCTTGTCCAAACTAACAGAGAGCCCCACTGCTCTGAAAGGACGAGACTCCCCTGGTGTCACAGGGCCCCAGGGCTGAGGGGGAACGTTGGGAGCAGCCTGTGCTGTGAGCTGCTGCCAGTGGGTGTGGACGGCAGCCCCCATGCCCTGGGGTGGGGTGTGTGGTGAGGAGAAATTGCCTCAGAGGAGGGGAGGTGGATGGAGGAACAGGCAGGCACATTAATGAGAGGCTGCCTTGAACCCAGACTCATGGCTGCTCCCCACTCATTCCCAGGATGCAGCGGCTGAGGCGGATGCTGAGGAGGAAGGCCGGGCTGGTGGCTCCGGAGCCGGTAGGGAGCAGCGGCCGGCTTTCCCAGGAGGAGAGCGGCCCCTCTGTCCCCGCGGACGGGGAAGAGGCCAGTGGCCAGGCGAGGAGGAGGAGCTCCCTGGCTTTCTGGAGGAGGAGGAAGACACCAGCTCCCTTAGCATGCCCTGAGGCCCCTTCTGGTCCCAAATGGAGGTGGCCCAGGGTGATGCTATGTAGGAGGGACCCAAGAGAGGGTGGGAGCCTGGGAAGCTGGCTCTGCAGCTTCCTTCACAGGAAGCGGAGGAGCCAGGAGCCGCACCCCAGTGCCCAACCGGAGCCATCCACCAGCCTGGCCACCGAGGAGCCCCCAGCCAGCCCAGAGCAGGAGCTGGGCGACTCTGGCACGGGGACCAGCAGCTCCTCCTTCTCCCGAGGGGCCAGCAGCCCCTCCGTGGGGTCTGAGAGCCCTGAGGCTGAAGGCTCCCTCTGTGCAGGTGAGGGGAGACCCACGGGACAGGGGGGAGGACAGGGGCAGCGGGGGACTAGTAACACCCTGTCAAGGTTTCTTCCCTACTCTGAACTTTACGGTACAGAGGTAGGGACCTGCATGAAAGACCCCTAAGCTTATTTTTACCAGCTTAGGTTAAAAAAACTTTCCCAAGGTATAAACTTTGCCTTGTCCTTGAACAGTCTGCTGCCACCACGAAGCATTTTAAACAAAGAACAGGGAAAGAGACCACTTGGAGACGTTTTCCCCCAAAATATTTCCCCCAGCCCTACACCCCCTTTCCTGGGGAAGGCTTCATAATAATTTTTACCAATTGGTAAAGGTGAACACAGACCCAAAGTCTTGGATTTTAAGAACAATGAAAAATTAATTAGGTGTTTAAAAGACGAATTTTAATTAAAGAAAAGAGAAAAGAATCACCTATATAAAGTTAGGATGGTAAATACCTTACAGGGTAATTAGATTTAAAACAGAGAATTTCTTGAGGCAAAACCTTAAGTTACAAAAAGACACAAAAACAGGAATATACATTTCCTTCAAAGTTAGTAACAGCCCGTTTGTTGAGCCATTTATGAAACAGATTTGTTATTTGGTTTACATAAGCCACATTAGTTCAGACCTTTTTTAAGGGTTTGAAATTTTACTTTGTAAGTTTTAGGTGTAACTTGAAATTGGTGATTTGGCTGTATTGCGCTACAAATGGCCTGTAATATCTGGCCAAGCCTAAGAAGAATTGGACCAGTTTTTTTTTGTTTGTTTGTTTTACTTTGGGACAGGCCACTTTTGTATAGCATTCACTTTGGCCTGTAGGGGGTTGATAGTTTCTTGACCCACCTGATGTTCAAGGTAAGCTACTCTGTTTAGGCCTATTTGACACTTTTTAGTCTTAACAGTTAGTTTTGCCTCCCTTATGTGCTTGAAGACTTTTTGTAGGTGTTTCAGGTGTTTTGCCCAGGATTCCAAAAATATGGCCACATCATCAAGGTCTGCGAGTGCACATTTTTCCAATTCCGCTAGGAGACCATCTACAAGTTTTTGGAAGGTGGTGGGTGCATTCTGCAGCCTGAAAGAGAGCACATTAAATTCATACAGCCCGACATGTGTGATGAAGGCGGACATTTTCTTGGCGGATTTATTTAGCGGTACCTGCCAGTACCCCTGGGTTAAGTCCAAGATAGGGATGAACTGGGCCCGTCCCAGTTTCTTCACTAGTTTATTTGTTGGTGGCATTGGATAGTTGTTTGGGAGCGTTACAGCATTCAGCTTATGGTAGTCCATGCAAAAACGTATTTCCCCATTTGGGTTGGGAACTAGAACCACTGGAGATGCCCATGCACTGCCAGAGGGGCAGATTACACCCATTTGTAGCATATCCTGGATCTTCCATTCTATAGCAGTTTTAGCTTGAGGAGACACCTGGTAAGGTCGGGCTCTAATTGGGTGAGCATTACCTGTGTCAATGGAGTGGTATGCCCGTTCAGTCAGTCCTGGGTGGCTGAGAACGTCGGCGTGTAGCTAGTGCACAGCTCCTTGATTTGCTGTTGCTGCATATGCCCAAGGGTCATGGAGAGGTTTACCTTTTCCACACCACCATCACTTTTTCCTTTGTAGTAGACACCTTTAGGCCACTCAGCGTTATCTCCTCCCTGGGCTGTAAATTGACAAATCTTTAATTCTTTGGAATAAAAGGGCTTTAGAGAATTAATATGGTACACCTTAGGCTTTCGGTTGGAGGTGGGGAATGCTATGAGAAAATTAACAGCTCCCAGGAGCTCTTGGACCATTAATGGCCCTTCCCACAACGCTTTTATTCTGTGGGCCTAGAGTGCCTTCAAGACCATGACCTGGTCCCCTACACTGAAGGAATGCTTTCTGGCATGTTTATCATACCAGGCTTTTGGCTCTTTTTGAGCATCCTGTAGGTTTTCTTTGGCAAGGGCTAAAGAGGTTTGGCAGGTGTTTTGCAGGTTAGTTACAAAGTTCAGAATGTTAGTTCCTGGAGAAGGTGTAAACCCCTCCCATTGTTGCTTTACCAACTGTAATGGCCCCTTAACCTTGTGGCCATATACAAGTTCAAATGGTGAAAACCCTAAACTGGGATGTGGTACAGCTTTGTAGTCAAAAAGCAACTGCTGCAACACTAGGTCCCAATTATTGGAGTGCTTATTTACAAATTTACGTATTATGGCCCCCAAAGTTTCATTAAACTTCTCCACCAGGCCATTTGTTTGATGGTGGTAAGGAGTGGCAACCAAGTGGTTCACCCCATGAGCTTCCCAAAGGCATTCCATAGTTCCTGCCAGGAAATTAGTTCCTGCATCTGTAAGGATGTCGGAGGGCCAACTTACACTGGCAAAAATGTCTGCTAGTGCCTGGCACTCACTTTTAGCCCTGGTGTTGCTTACAGCTACTGCTTCTGGCCATCGGGTGGCAAAATCCATGAAAGTCAGTTTGTACTGCTTTCCTCTGGCTGTCTTTTTTGGAAAAGGAGCCAGAATATTTACAGCTACTTGCTGAAATGGAACCTCAATGATGGGGAGTGGCTGGAGAGGGGCTTTGACCTGGTCTTGGGGTTTTCCCACTCTGTGGCACACCTCACAAGACCGGACATAGGTAGAAACATTCTTGCCCATTCCCTCCCAGTGGAACGACTTTCCCAAATGGTTTTTGGTTCTGTTCACCCCAGCATGGCCACTAGGATGATCATGGGCTAAGCTTAATAGCATTACCCGGTACTTAGTTGGAACTACCAACTGTCTCTGAGGATGCCAGTTTTCCTCGTATCCACCAGAAAGAGTTTGCTTGTATAAAAGTCCTTTTTTTACAACAAACCTGGATTGATTCGAAGAGCTGAGAGGTGGTGGGTTGTTCCGTCCAAGCTCTCTGGAGGCTTTGATCTGCTTTCTGTTCGGTCTGGAACTGTTCCCTTGATGCTGGAGACATCAATTCCTGATTGGATTGTGGACCTGGGCTTGGTCCCTCTGGAAGCGATGCAGGTGATGGGGCTGTTTTAGTTGACTGTGAACCGCTCTTGGCTCGTGCACTATGTTGGGGTTTAGGCTCTGGCTGAGCCTCTTGTGTAGGGTTATCTGCTGCTGCCAGTGCAGGTTGGGTGGGGCCCTCTGGTGTTGGGGTTGCAAGTACTGGATTCAGTGCTGGCAATGGGTCTGGTGCTGTTTTTTTTGCCGGTTCCAGTTCTGGGACTGGCTCTGTCTGGGTCTCTGTGACTGGATTCACTACTGCTGTTGCAGACGTTGGTATGGGGTCTGGTTCCAATATCTTTGATTGCGTCCTGGTAGAAGTCTCCAGAACAGAGCTAGGTGTGACAGCTTGCTTAGCCTGTCTGCGGGTGACCATTCCCAACTTCTTGGCTAGCTTCACATGATTGGCCAAGTCTTCCCTCAACAGCATGGGGATGGGATAATTATCATAGACTGCAAAAGTCCACGTTCCTGACAAGCCCTTGTAGCGAACAGACAACTTGTCTGTAGGCAAGTCAAAACAGTTGGCCTTGAAGGGTTGAATTGTCACTTGGACCTCTGGGTCAATTAAATTGGGGTCCACTAAGGAAGCCTGGATAGCCAATACTCCGGTGTCCCTCCATTTTGTGACCTTCTTCCTGCCCACACTCACAGTTTCCCTCCACTCTGAGGGTGTCTGGGAGGCATCTGGGCCTGAGGACCTCTGGTGTGATTTTGGTGCAATGAACTATAATTTCCAGGGGTTCTTGGGGCAGTTGGGCTTGACATGTCCCGGCTTGTTACATTTAAAACTTTGCCCAGCTGACTGGTCACTGGGGCGAGGTGGGTTGCTGGAGAACGGTGTGGTGGGACAACAAGGTGTCTGGAGTGTTCCTTGGGGTGTAGTTGGGGCCTTGGGCTGCCCCGGGTAGTAGGATGTGGTCTGAGGGTGTCCCTTCTGGTATCCGCTCCAACTGTGACCAGGGTTGTTCCTCTCTCCTTCCTCCACCCGTTTTGTTCCGGTTTGCCCCGCCTCTCTGGCAGTCTGGGACTGCTTGTATAGATCAGCATAAAAAGCAAGACTTCCTGCTGAGTCCATTTTTTTATCCCATAAACACTGCTTTCTATCATCCTTGGACATATTCAGGAATTGCTCCTGTATTATCAAATCCCATATTCCTCCAAAGCTAGTTACATCCTGTCCATTGAGCCATTTCTCAAACAGATCTGTTCTCTGGTTTACATAAGCCACATTACTTAGTCCAGGTCCTCTCTTAAGGGCTTTCACTTTTACTCTGTAAGTTTCAGGTGTAACTTGAAATTGTTTTAAAACCAAACCCTTGGATTTATTATAGTTCGAAGCCTCCTCAATCACCATCTTATTGAATATGTCCAGAGCTCTTCCAGGCAATCTTGCGGCCGATCTGGTCATCTTGTGAGCTTCAGGGATTTGATGGAGTGTGCAAAGTCTCTCAAAGGTGAGAAAATATTCAGCAATATCACTGGATTCATTATACTGTGGACATAGTGTAATGGATTGTTGGGGAAGGATTTGTGGATTGTTGGGGAAGGATTGTTAGGGTTATTTGGTATATTCTGCCGAGCCTTTGCCTTCTCCATCTCCACTGTATGCTTCCTCTCTTTTTCCTTCTTCTCCTCTGCATGCTTCTTTTCTTTTTTCCTCTCCTCCATTTCTTTTTCCTTTGCCTCCATTTCTTTTTTTGCCTTCATTTTCTCTACCTGAGTTCGACCCATCTTTTATGTTCCTTTTGTTTTTCCTCAGCCTCAAATCTGGCTAATTGCAGCTTCTGTTGAACATGGCATTCTGTCCTCCTAACCTCTCTGTTTTTAACTCACTTTACACCCAAGAGTTAGAAATAAAGCAAAAAACCCAAAAACCCTGACTTGTAAAATTTTGCTGTCCTGTAACCCGATACCTTTTTTCTTTGATAGCTGTTCTCAGCCTACAGAAAACTCCTTTTGTTATGCCTGCTGCTCTGTCCCCCAGACAGAGAGACAAAATCTACAGCTGCAATCACTTTTTACAAAACCTTTTAAAATCCTGCTGTGCTTCTGGTCCAAAATGATCCCACCACTGCCACCATGTCAAGGTTCCTTCCCCACTCTGAACTTTAGGGTACAGATGTGGGGACCTGCATGAAAGACCCGCTAAGCTTGTTTTTACCCGTTTAGGTTAGAAACTTCCCCAAGGTACAAACTTTGCCTTGTCCTTGAACAGTATGCTGCCACCACCAAGCATTTTAAACAAAGAACAGGGAAAGAGACCACTTGGAGACATCTTCCCTCAAAATATCCCCCAAGGCTCTACACCCCCTTTCCTGCAAAGGCTTAATAATAATCCTCACCAATTGGTACAGGTGAACCGAGACCCAAGCCCTTGGTTCTTAAGAACAATGAAAAATTAGTTAGTTTTTTAAAAGAAGAATTTTAATAAAAGTAAAGGTAAAAGAATTATCTCTGTAAAATCAGGATGGTAAATACCTTACAGGGTCATCAGATTTATAACACAGAGAATCCCTCTAGGCAAAACCTTAAGATACAAAAAGACACAAAAACAGGAATATACATTCCCTCCAACACAGCTTATTTTACCAGCCATTAAACAAAAGAAAATCTAACACATTTGCTAGTTAGATTACTTACTAACTTAACAGGAGTTGGAAGGCTTGCATTTCTGATTTGTCCCCAGCAAAAGCATTACACAGACAGACAAAACCCTTGATTAGTCCCCCGCCCCCCTCCAGATTTGAAAGTATTTTGTTCCCTCATTGGTCATTTTGGGTCAGGTGCCAGCGAGGTTATCTTAGCTTCTTAACCCTTTAGAGGTGAAAGGGTTTTGCCTCTGGCCAGGAGGGATTTTATAGCACTGTATACACAAAGGTGGTTACCCTTCCCTTGATCTTTATGACACACCCTGTGCCCATTGGCTCACCAAGGCGCCAGGACGGAGCCACGGGAGCCCCACTGACACCAGTGGGAGTGGCCCAGCCACATTCCATGGCAGGAGATGCTGGGCAGAGTTGGGGGAACTCCAGCCTCCCCTGATAATGTTGGGTGGGGGCTGATGGCCACGGGGCCCTGAGGCTGATGGGGCTGAGGTCATCTCTGGGAAGGGCAGGGTGGGGACCTTGATGCCATGGGGTTCCTTGTTGAGGATGGGGGACATTGAGCCATTTCTCTACCCTGCATTCTCACAGCAGGAGCATAAATGATGCTTTTCTCCTTCTCTCCCTGGTGCAGAGACCCTCAGTGCCCAGCTGGAGGAGGAGGAGGAGGAGGATGTGTCCCCTGAAGAAGACACCATCAGGGTCATCCAGCAGCACCTCCAGGGCAGAGTTGAGGTACAAGAATCTTCCAGCTGCACTGCCCCCAAGTCTGTCCTGCCCCTTGTTCCATCCCCACCCACATTCGGGGTCTTGTCCCAGAGAATCCATCACCCGCAATGGGGGGCACTTCTCCCCTGTTACCTGGCACCCCAAAGTGGGGGTGTTCATCTCATGCAGGCCAAGGTGTCCGCTCCCCGCAGACACTGCCCCAGTTACAACCCTAGTCTGTGCAGGGTGACACTGATTTTGGGAAGAGGGGCGACTTTCCCTGTCCAACTCCAGGGAAGTCCTGAGACCTGGAGCTTTTGTAGGTGGGGTGGGGAGGTCCCTACCTGACCATCTCTCTCTCTCTCTCTCTCTCTCTCTCCCACAACCCCACTC
Source organism: Caretta caretta (assembly GCF_965140235.1). Classification (NCBI taxonomy): domain Eukaryota; kingdom Metazoa; phylum Chordata; order Testudines; family Cheloniidae; genus Caretta; species Caretta caretta. The sequence goes on from NC_134211.1 coordinate 6,249,591, forward strand.
TTAGTGGGTGGAGGACAGGGCCAAACAGCTCCGCTTCCTCCACGCTGTCCCACGTCTGTGCTTGTCGGCACAGCAGCAGGGGTGGGACACTCTGGAGCCGCACTTCTCCAAAGCGGCCCTTGTGGAGAGCATTGCGGTGAGTGGGACCCCGTGCCCGGCTCCTGGGGTGAGGGAGCCCAACATGGGAGGAAGAGTTAGTGGGGCTGGAGGGGGAAGCAGAGGACAGGGCTTCCTGGGGATGAGGGCTGGGGAGCAGGGAAAGAGGAAATTCTGACACTGATGGGGAACTGGCAGTGGGGAAACTGTAAGGCCGGAGGGGCAGCTGAGGCTGAGGGGAGGGAAGAATTGGGTGGGAGAGGAGGAAGGAAAGAGTAAGTTTGATGGATGGGAGGAATGGGGAGGCCAGCTAGTTGGGGGTGGGGGTGACACTGACTGTTTCTGCAGAGCACTTTGGCCTCCTCCCTGGGAAGCGCCTGTGGGTCTACAGGGCCTGAATCTCACATGCAATTTTATCTCCTTGGGGTCTCTCAGGAGCTGATTGAAGATCTGCCCATGGTGTCTGAGCCGAGCTCCATCGTCTCCAGCTCCATGGCCGCGGTTTGCAGCCTCAGGTACCAGGACCCTCCCATCCAGCTGCTCTAACCCTGGTGCAGATCCTCTCGGGCCTAGATTAACCCCAGCCGTGGCTGTTTGCATCCCCCAGCAGAGGAGTTGGGAACATCCCCTCTTTCCTGGCTGGGGGTGATTTCACTCCCGTAACGTTACAGTGGCCATAGGGAGGGATCATTGCAGGGGAGGAGGGTCATGTGCATGACACTGCCAGCGCCACTCCGGTGCTGCCAAGCATAACACGGGCTCCTCTTTCCCTCCAGCAAACTGAAGCCACCACTTGCCCTGGAGCTGGAGTCACGCCTCCTGCGGGCTCTACAATACACCATTTTCACCATGGGCACGGGGCAGGACACCACCCACTTCCGGGTAGGTCATGATCCTACTTCTCTGTCCCAGGAGCAGGAGCGGCCTCTGGTCCCTGCCCCCTCGGTTTGATGGAGCTGCTGAGAATAGGGGAGGGGTGAGCAGAGCGGGGGGCAAGCCCGGGCAGGGCGTGTGGGGTGGGGGGGATGACACAAACTGCAAGGGAGGGCCCCTTCCGGCCAGTGAGGATTGCGTTACCCCTCTGTGGCTGATCCCAGCCTTCCCTCTTCTCCTCATTGTGTGCTCTGCTGCCTGGACTTTCACAGGGATCCTACCTCCCACCCATTGCGGTTTGGCTTTTCCATATTCTGCTGGGTACCAGGCCCTGCGCAGAGAACTGCTAAGGGCAAGGATTGAAGAGCCAGCAGGCATCCAGCCATGAACTCTTGCTAAGTGTCCCTGCAGTGATGTGAATGGCAGAGGCCAGGATGTACCTTTTGGGTCTGGCCAGGGCTCCCCAGAGAACCCTCCTGGTCCCCTGAGAGGGGTAGCCCCATGTCCCATGACTGACGGGTGCTCCCTCTTCTTGCAGGCTGTCAAGGTTCCTTCCCCACTCTGAACTGTAGGGTACAGTTGTGGGGACCTGCATGAAAACCTCCTAAGCTTACTTTTACCAGCTTAGGTTAAAACATCCCCAAGGTACAAAGTATTTTACCCTTTGCCCTTGGATTTCCACTACCACCACCAAACTTTATCTGGGTTTACTGGGAAAACAAAGTTTGGACACGCCTTTCCACCCAAAATCCTCCCAACCCTTGCACACCACTTCCTGGGGAAGGTTTGGTGAAAATCCTCACCAATGTGCATAGGTGACCACAGACCCAAGCCCTTGGATCTTAGAAGAATGAAAAAGTATTCAGTTTCCTTTCAAGAAGACTTTTAATAGAAGTAAAAAGAAAAGAATTACCTCTGTAAAATCAGGATGGTAAATACCTTACAGGGTAATTAGATTCAAAACATAGAGAATCCCTCTAGGTAAAACCTTAAGTTACAAAAAAGACACACAGACAGGAATATTCATTCTATTCAGCAAAGCTCTTTTCTCAGCCATTTCAAGAAATCATAATCTAACACCCACCTAGCTAGATTACTTACTAAGTTCTAAGACTCCATTCCTGTTCTGTCTCCGGCAAAAGCATCACACAGACAGACACAGACCCTTTGTTTTTCTCCCTCTTCCCAGCTTTTGAAAGTATCTTGTCTCCTCATTGGTCATTTTGGTCAGGTGCCAGAGAGGTTACCTTTAGCTTCTGAACCCTTTACAGGTGAGAGGATTTTTCCTCTGGCCAGGAGGGATTTTAAAGGGTTTTACCCTTGCCTTTATATTTATGACACAGGCTCTGCACAACACCTACTTAGAGAGCCTGGACACCATGCTCGGGGGCCTGCTGGCAGAGACCCCCACCACGGACAAGCTGCAGCACCTCTTGGAGGTGAGCAGAATGGGAGGGTCTGGGGGGAAATTTCCCATGAACCACGTGGGAGGTCTGCAAAGGAGAGACTAGAAGAACCATGTTTCCATTGTGTCCTCCCAGCTTGGTCCCAGATGGCCACGCTTTCCCAGAGCCATCAGTGCAGTTGAATGCTGGGACCCTTCCGCCATCCGGGGTAGTGGTGGCGGGGAAGGGGCGGGGGCAGAGGGAAGGAGCTGGGACTGTCAGCCAGAGCTCTGCATGGTTCCATTGAGCACTAACAGTGAGCACCAGGCCTGGCTGGGGACTGACAGACTGAAACCCCTGTGCGACCTGGGACACAGGCCTCTGAGAAAAGTTACTGGCTCCTTTCTAGGGAGACCCTGAGATACAGGAGAAGACTCAGGGAATCAGCTCTTCTGTCCTAGGGACACGGCATTTCCTGGAGTGATTGTCCCCACGGCCCCTCCATCCATCCTACCAAGGCCTCTGGAGCTGGGGTCTGGGGGCCCAGGGCATGTGCCTCGATCCTGATGGGCTGTTGATGGATCAGGGGTTCAGAGCAAATAGACCAGCCCCAAGGCTGAGCTTTGTCCCAGGCTGGAGAGACAGTGACAGCTTGTGCCCAGCAAGATGTGGGCAGTGTCATGAACCCCCACATGAGGAGTCAGATATTCCACCCTGAGCACAAGTTCTCTGCTCCATGTGGAGTGGGAGAGGCTCGTTTGTAGAGCATGTAAGCCTGCCGGCTGACCCTCCCCTGCCTTCTTCTCCCGCAGCACCTCCATTTCTGGCTTGACTCCAGAAACACCCAGGAGAGAGCTAGGGCCATACGGAGCAGCGCTGCCCTGCTCCGATTTGCCACCTCCCTCTCCGGATTTGACGTAAGTGACCTTTGACCCCAGCATCCTGCAGAGCCAGGGCTTGAGTCAAATTCCTCATCCCCTGGTTAAGTGGTCCCCCCTGGCTCCGTAAGGGACTGCGACATTCCATAGGCCACTGGCTGGCAGGGTCGTGCCTGGCCTCAGTGCCCTTGTTACTCTGGAGAAGCCTGGCAGCTAGTGCTCATAGAGGGCCCAGGCCGTGGGTCCCTTTGCTCCAAGCTCCCTTGGGGGCAGAGAGAAAGAGGGCTCTAGTTCCTCTCCCCCAGTGCCTCCTACAGATGGATGGGAGCAGATCTCTAGCCCAGGAGAGCTGGGGAGCTGAAGGCAGAATGTTGATGGATTCCCCCCTTCTCCTCCTCCACCAGACCTCCTCCGATTTCCCCAAGGCGGGCAACTTTGTGCTGCGGCTGGGTCTCTACATCTCTGACCCAGCCGATGACATCAGCCGGCAAGCCAGGGCTGGGATCTATTGGCTGCAGAGGCTCCTGCTGCAGAGGAGGGGTAAGAAACCCAGCTGGGCAATGGGTCCCCATAGAAATGAGTCCCTTGGAGTTGGAGACTATCTCCAGCTGGCCATTGGGACACCAATAGAACTAAGGCCTCTGCTCTTAGACCAACTGCAGCAGGGCAGAGGGACCCCAATGGAAAGAAGGCCCCTGTTTTGGGCCCCCCACTTACTGGCCAAGGGTCCCTACAGAAAGAAGCTCCCTCCTCTGAGACTGACCCCAGCTTAGATGATGACTCACACTCATCTCCCTAATTCAGGGAGAGAGGAAGGGGACGAAGATGCCAGGGAAATTGGCTGCTTTACCTCATAGCCTGTCTCTGTCCCCCAGTCCAGAGAAATCAGCCCCCCCAGGGGGCTGCCAGCTGGTGAGGGGACAGGAACGGACCTATTGAGACACATGGAGGGAAAGAGCCCATCATGAAGGCAGGGGCAGGGACCACAGGGGATGGACACAAAGCTTGTAGAATGTCACCAGTTGGGTAGCTAGGGCCAGATCCTGAAGTCAGTGGCTGTGGGGCGTTTTCAGCATTAGCAGCCACCATTAACAGACACCCATGCCCAGAGCACAATGACCGTAAGGGTCACCTGATTACTGTGATGAATGAGACAAATCGCCCTTCAGGTACTAAAGCACCTGGTGGGGACCCTGCCAGTCCATTGGGCCGTGGATGCCATGAGGACCCCAGCCAGTGTTCACCCAGCAAAGGGAAGAGAAGGAAACAGGCATTAAAGCCAGATGCCAAACCTCCCCAATGGGTGTGTCTTTCTCCCCCAGGGCTGAACATCAGAGAGGAGAGCGATCTGTGGTGTTGGGACGGGCTCCAAGACACCGAGCGCCTGGCGTACAGGAACATGGCCAGGGTGGGGGAGGTAAGGACTCTCCGCCAGGGCATTGCAGTAGATCAGGTGTGGAGCTGTCTCCCCCTGCAGTGAGTGTGTTCTGTAAGGGGAGGGATAGCTCAGTAGTTTGAGCATTGGCCTGCTAAACCTAGAGTTATGAGTTCAATCCTTGAGGGGGCCATTTAGGGACCTGGGACAAAAATCTGTTGGATGATTTAGTTGGGGATTGGTCCTGCTTTGAGCAGGGGGTTGGACTAGATGAACTCCTGAGGTCCCATCCAAACCTGATATTCTATGATACTTATTTCCAGCAGACAGTGTTTGGCTGCAAGAGGCCGAGGAGCCTGGGCTGGACCCTTGCTAACGGTCCAGGCTTGTGTGTGTTGCATGGATCCATGGTTACATGGCATAAAAGGGATCCTCTGGTGGGTTGAGTTAATGAAGGATTGTATCTCCAGGAATCTGGCTCTGCTCACTGTCTCCCTGGCTGACACCCTGGTGTCTGAGAGGGGAGCCCCTGGGTCAGTGAGTTGGGAAGCTCACACCAGCAATTGCTGGACCAGATCCTTGTTGGATTCCCTGCACCTCTGGAAGCACAGGCAGGGTGTGGGGTTTGCCGAGCACCAGGGCGAGTCAGGAAGCAGAACCTGCCCCTGTCCTGGGCGTTGTGTGAGGGACACTGAGCTCCTTTCCTGGGCTGAGTCACTGCAGCATATGTGACGCTCGTGGGATTGTCGGTGGGATGGGGAGCAGGAACAGAAGCAGATTGAAAAGGCCCCTAACCTCTAGCGGGTGAGCTGCAGGAAATAGCGCTGCTGGGAGCAGTAGCGGGTCCTTTGTTGTCTTTGTGAGCTGGGTTCCAGAGCGCGCAGACACGTTCCCAGCATGTCATGGCACCTGTGGTGACTCCCGCTCCAGAAAGAGCTATTCCTCAGTGCCTGCAACCTCTTCCTGAAGGGGGTTCCTTGGTCCATGGGACCCCAAAAGTTGGCTGCACAAGGAGGACTCTTGTCCACCTTGTGAGATACTAGAGGGATTTGGAGCCTGGTTCTGGACAATTGACAAGGGCTCTGGTGCTGTTGGTTTTAGGTCTTTGGAGAGATCTTCACGGAAGGCCAGAAAAGATCTTTCCTCCAGGCATCGCTTCTGGCCATACATGACCCCCAGCTCCGTGTCAGCCAGGCTGGGCTTGTGCTGACATATTCTATCCTGGGGGAAGCCGGCCAGCTGATCGGGAATGAGGTAACCAAAGAAGGATCAATTGGGGAGTGACACCCAGGGCCTTTCACCTCCAGGCCATTGACAGTCACTCCCATCCCATCCCCTTGCACTGACCTGGGAGCAAGGAGAGGATGAACCCGGGCAGGTGCCATTGGTAGGTGTCAGCTTCTCCCCTGAGCAGCTCAAAGCAGAGCAGACCCAGCTTGGCTATTTCCTAACAGGTGTCACATCAACATGACACGCTGCTATTGCTCATGCTAGGGGCTGCCAACTCCCCCTGTGAGAGTTTCATACCCCTCCCGGCCTCAGGCTGGTTCCTAGGGCCCTAGTATCATGTTATCCCAGCCACCACCTGCTCTGGGAGAACTGGAGGAGTCAGTCAGCAGAGGCTGCTGAAGTGCCCCATTCCCCAGAGCTACTGTCCATGGCATCATCTTAATAACGGGGGGGGGGGGGTCCCCTTGGGAAAGGTTTCCACCTCCTCTCACCCCACAGCACTGCTGCCCAGAGCCTTCCAGCCCCTCAGCTGGAGGGGGAGAGGGTGGATAAGGGGATTGTGGGGAGTGGAGCTTAATCCCTGGCTGGGTTGGGAGGTAGAATAGCTCTCACAGGGGGACTGAGAGGAAGGGGACAGGAGTTCATTCCACAGTGGTGGGAGTGGGGTTGGAGCTCACTCGAGAGGAGACAAGATTTCGTCTCGGAGGGTTGGGTGCGGGAATCTGTCCCTTGGATGTCGGGAAGGTTGGGGTGGAAATTTTGCTGGCTCCCAGTGCCGTTCATGCCCTTCATTGCCATGGGTGTCGGAGGCTCTGACCGATCCTTGTTCCCTTGCAGCAGGAGGACGTGACAGCGGCGATCATGGCGCACCTGTTCTACATCCGGTGCTTGCGCCAGGTGCCCAAAGCGCTGCAGGGGCTGTGCTCCATGGGACAGCCTTGAAGGGCCCCCCCCTTCCCATGCCCAGAAGCTCCCACTCCCTGCTGCAGGTACTGCTCTTTCCTGCTGGGCCTGGGGGAGAAGGGCTAGGGGGAGGGGCCATAAACCCCACAGCACTGAGAGAAACCCAGGCTGAGCATCTCGCTCTCACCACCCTGCCCCACCCTGACCCCTGGAGCTGGGGCCAGGCCAGATACGGTCCCTGCCCCCATGCCCAGAGGCCAGTTTCAGAAGCATCAGGCTTTCAGGGCCATGGGACTGGCCCAGAAATGGGAGCATCCGCAGAGCCAGGGTTTATCCTCAGTAATCATTGCATTCTGGGAGGGGTGGCCCGATGTGGAGCCCTCCCCTGTCGTCACTGCTCAGACCTCCCCATGGCCCATGTTACCCCGTCGCAGTGAATGTCTGACCATCCCCCACCTGGAGCCCAAGCCACACACATGGTATCTGAACCCTTCCCAGACAGGAATGAAACTCCCCCCTAACACCTTAGGGCAAGGAAGGATCCTCCCCATCTGGCAGGTGGGGACTGAGACACAGAAGAAGGGTTGCGATCCTGGTCACACACTCCTGGGGGTAGATCTGGGAACTGGAGTGGATCCCAGGCTAGTCCCTTTCCCCGAGAGGCAACTTCACTTTCTGCCCTTTATTCTCCCCTCCTGCTGGGGGGGCGGGTCTCTGAGTGTGAAATGAACCAGGAGGGGGATGGGGTCCTGGCACAATGCTTGGGTGGGAGCTCCCCTTGGCTTGGACCCCAGGGTCAGAGACATCTTTGTCATCTTGCTCTCCTTCTTTTATTCCTAGGAAGGGAGTCCCCCGATTAGGGGTCGCTAGGGATCCAGCTGGGCAGTGCCTAGGAGAACCTGTAAGTCATCCTGGTTCCCGCCTGCATGCACCACCCTGTCCTGCCCTGCCCTCCGGTTCTTCATTGTTGACTCTGGTTTGACCCTTGGCTCCGGTCTCTGATTATGACTTTGGCGTGACCCTTCTTGGCTCCAGATGTTGCCTACCCACCTTGATTCCATATCTCCTTGCCCTTCTTTAGCCCCGCTCCAGGCCCTCCACTGACCCGCTCCAGCATTGCCTTCTCCTCCTGATCTTCCCCAACCACTCGGACGTTGACTACCCGGCTTTGACCCTCGGCCTGTATCTGGACTCTGGCTTGACACTGACTTGGCTGATCTTTGCTCTCTGACTACCGGGCTATGACCTTTGGCATGGATTTAGACTCTGGCCCTGGTTCTGCTTCTGCTTTGTCGATGGACTCTGATCTCGGTTTTGATCCTGCTGTGTCCCTGGACCTTGATTCTAGTACCACTCTTAGCCTCGGCACAATCCTGCACCTTGCTGCGACCTGTGCTCCCACCCCTGGGCATCATTATCAGATGCAATACATGACATTAGGTGGTGCAACTTTTTGGAGAAAAGCAGGATCTCCGCAAGTCAGTGGCCTGTATGCAACAGGGACACACCACACCAGGTCTGAACCACGGCCTCACTACATGAGCCTGGCCCGATGATGTCCCTGCTGGAGCTGCACAATGGAAATGATTGAAAATGTCGGGGTTCCTTGAACCAGCCTCTGCCTCTGGACCTACTCCACCTTCTTGACTCGGACACCCGGCATTCCTGATCAATACCCGGATTACATGGATACCTTTGAAAGAAATGGGGACTGGTTGCCTCTGCACCAGGACTATGACTGCCCCCTTGACCTGCAACCTTGGTTGAAAGTTGCCTTCACCAGTATTTACACATTGGTGGAACCAGAATTAGTGGCTCTCCCTGCGTACAGGCTTGAAAACCGGTCCTAAGAGTTTATGAGCAAATTAGCGTTTCCCATGGGTGCCCAGGCCCTTTTGGGGAAGAAGAAATGTGGGACTCAACTATGTCTCTCTTTAGACAATCAGCCCCTGAAAAAAAGGATCATTTGGAACCATAACCCCCAGTTAGGAATCCCACAATTGTTTGCTCGCAGGAAATCTGCAAAGTTGTTCATCAAACTTCATCTGTAAGGATTTCCAATCTAACACTCATTTGGGCAGGGAACAAATAGAAGGCAGATTTCAATGCACACTATGGACATTTTAACTGTCAGACATGCCATTTGAGCTAACTAACGGTCCCCTGCCCTTGCAACACTTCATCAGTGATGTATTTGGGACCATTGTGGATCTGCACAGTGTCATCTATTCAGGTGACAGACTTCTTTTTTTTGGAGAACCAAGAGCAGCATGCGCACCATACCTGAACCTGGAGAGGTTTCGGCAGCATGGTCTCAGCACAGAATTGGAAAAGCGTACCTCCGGCCAACTCTCCACAGAGTTTTTGGGCTACATCCTCTCCCCGGAAAATGTTACGATTGATCCAAATAAGGTGGAAGCCATTCATAGATGGGACAAAGTTTGAAGTCCTCAAGAAGACCAGTGCTTCCTAGACTTCACCCGCTTTACTGCTACTTCGGCCCAGGGTTCTCAGAGCCAATAACCCCCACGAGTGCTCTCCTCCACATAATGGCCACGTTTGTTTGGTCACCCAAGTTCCAAAAAGCCCACAAACAGCTCACAACTGCCTTCACTACTGCACCTATTCGGAGGCTCAGTGCTCATCCTGGAAGTAGATGCATCTACTATGACCACCAGGGCCTGATTCATTAGCTGGTGCCAGATGTGGGCTGAAATTCAGACTTAGCTTGACTGATGTGACTTCTGCGCTTTCAGCAAGGCACCACGCACCAAACTCCTTGGCATTTCAGGCCTCTGGAGACCCTGCCCTGGCCATGGGCAGTCATTGCCAGGAATTTTACCGAATCAAATGGCCACATGATGGAACTGACTCTCATAGATCACCTGACCACGATGGCGTGCTTCATCCTCTTCTGAACATGTACCGTCGATTGATAGGACAGATCAGTTCCAAATTTGCAAAGGCCAATGAAACCTTTATTTTGCTAAATGTAGATTTCCCACTGATTTCATGTCATGCTACAAATGACCTCTCCGAAATTCCCAGCTATCGACCTGGGTCAACGAATCCATCATCTGCAAGAAGAATGAAGGGAGCCCCTTCAGGACACTTGGAAGGAGTTCAGATACTGTATGGACTGCTGATGACAAGAGGGAAGCCATTTGCTGAAGGGAGGTACAAAGTCCCTGGCACTGACCAAATCCCTAAGCTCTGTCCATGACAGCAGTTCCTGGCCCATCCCCTTTGCTGACCTTCTGATAACATCTTCCTCCCCTGGGTCTAGGGAGCAAACTCTGGGTCCCTTCCCTCACTCTGGCACAATCTGTGCCCAGAGTGTCTGAGTCCCTCACCGAAAATGGGTCTCTCCTCCCTTCTCCTCCCTGTGGGGCGGGGGAGACTTGTACCCCCATTTTAAGGACAGGGAATGAAGGTGAGGAAGTGACCTCTCCAAGGTCACACCGAGCAATGTGGGGGAGAGCTGGGAACTGACTGGGTTCTACAGGAGTGCCCTCCCCAGAGGGGCAGCTTCACTTTCTGCCCTTCCTCCTCTCCTTCCCTCTTGACCCGTCTTTGAAGGGGGCTCTGAAAGGGAAATGAGCAAGGGTTTCCTCCCTGCTCTGTCTTCCAGGTTCTGGGATCTGTCCATGTCGCCAACAGCAATGCAGCCTGCAGCTGGCCCGGCTTGGGGAGCCATGGCCTCATCCTGTGAAATCGAGAAGTACTGGCTCTCAGGGATGCTTAGATGGAAAACCATACACCCCACCCGGAGGTAGGAGACACCCATTCCCAGGTTGTCCTGAGGAGCCGCAATTCCTCCAGGAGCTGGGGAAGGGCACAGTGATCAGTTTATCAAAAGGTAGGGAAGGATCGTGTAAGAAGAAGGTCTAAGAGAGAAGGAGCATGAGCTACTCTCTGTATTTGGGCATGGCAGGGATCAAGAGAAGGGACAGGGGCTGTTAGAGGGCAATGGTGAGGTACAAGGGGTGTCAGAGGTGGGGGCAAGGCCTGAAAAGTTCAGATACATTAGAACAATTGTGCCAGAGACTCACCGGTTGAGGTGCTGAAAGCTCTGAACTAGGGTTGGCCAAAATCATCCTCCTCAGATGGGAACATCCCAAAAGTCTGTAGAAGCTTAGCCTCTGAGGTGAACGTTGTGGCCCCAATCTCTCTGCTCTGTACCTCACAGGATTCCCACTGGCTGTTCCAATCCAGGATGAAAACTATGCCACCGAAGTCTCACAGCACCTGGGCAGTGAAGTGCCACTTAAACCCGCTGTGATGCACTGACTGTCTGCACAGGGCTGAATTTCACCCATTCAGAGTGTAAGGAAATAATTGGCTGAAGGCCTTTTTCTGGTCGGATGTGGTTCTAGGGGGAAAGAACCATGGAGATTTTTAACCTGTATTGCTCCCGGGACTGGTGCTGCAGTGATGCAGAGAAGTGCTGATGCACTGGATTTTTTTGGATTCCCCCCCCCACTATTAATCCACTCTCTTCCTCTCTTTTAACTGGTATTCTAAGGGCACCCCATGCTTCATGTGGGTATTCTTGGGTGGGCAGATTGCATCAGACCTGCACCACAATAAATACGAGTGAATGACATATGCAGACACTAAAGTTCTGCAGCCTAATTCTCAGAAACTTTTCTCTTCAATGTAGAATCAGGATTTTGTTTTTAATTTATTTTTTGAAGGTGCTAAGCAGATGCTATCCTGTAATAAGAGGAAACAGAAGCAAAAACTGAAAGAATGTTACTTAAACCAATGAACAGATGCAGAGAGTGGAAACACAGCAAAGCAAACGAATGAATCCTGTGAGTAAATAACCTGGAAGCAAATGGGGGAGAAAACCTCATCTGGGTAATTGTGGTTCTTGGGATAAAGATCAGGTTCCTGGTGCGTAGCCTGGCTGAGATTCTGCCTTTTCCCTGGATCCCAGACCTGGGCTTCACATGTCATTCTCCTTATTTTATTCTTAGGGAAAAAGGATCCCCAAAGGAGGTGTGAGGATCTTCGACTAATGTCTGCAAGAAGCTTCAGCCACCTTCACAGGTAGAAGTCACTGTCTTTCCTACAACACCACTAGTGCCCTTTCTGCTCTCCAGACCTGCTCCCTGCAGCAGGACAGAGACACCCCTTAACTCCCCGAGTCCTGATTTCCTGCCATTCAAGGGGCTGGGGGCTTGCATTGCCCCCACCCCCACCATCAGATACTTTTCCAATGGGAATCTCCCTAGAGCAGGGGAGAAATCTGTTCTTCCCTTAGAACCAGTCTGCTCAGTAAATCAACCCACACTGGCCTCATCTTGGCTGCTTTGTTTATCCATGATTAGTGGTGTTGCCGGCACCCAGCGCCGAGAGGCTGAACAACAGCTTGAGTTGGTTCGTTACCCGGTGTGCTGCACCCAATAATCACAACGGGGTGGAGAAACAGAAAAGTTTATTTGCAGCTGCAAAAAGGTACAGGGAGAATAAAATCTCAAATCCTGCACACAGAGCAGGAAGTTACACAGGCTTTTATACATTCTTTTTTCCAGCATACTTATCCAATAGCAAGCTGCCCCAAGTATCCATATAGCCAGCCAATCCAGTTCCCAGCTAGTTCCCTGATTTTCTGTATCATTTGTTAAACTATACATAAAGCTGCTTTATTTAGCATTGTTCTTCCATCTTTCCCCTGTTTGGCCTTGCTTAGTTGCAGGCAGTCTGACTCTGCAACATATTGTTGCAGATTCTTAGCATAACTGCTGTGTGTGCCTCCAGGCTCGGGGGGGGGGGGCAAGGACACGCAGGCCTAGTACGCAGAGCTGCTGCGAGTGCCTCCAGGCAGGAGGGGGGGGGCCAAGGACACCTGGGCCTAGTGCGAGGGGGCTTTATCGACACTCGTGGTCTTCCATCCCCTCGAGTTACCTAGTGGCCATGCCCCAGTGTCCCCAACAGTGGTATCTTCGGAAATTCCTTCGCGTGCGGGGGAGAGAGGTGGAGCGGGGGATACGGGAGCTCCAGCAGATTCCCCTGAAGAACACCACCCTGTCTTTCTCTGGTCAGGGTCGGACTAGCCGTCCATTGCAGAGGTGAAGACCAGATGGGAGCTGCTGGATTGACCTTGATATGCCATGTCCTTGTGTGGATGAAGGACCTACATCTCAGGGATGGCCAGCAGCAGATGTACCATGTGTCCAGGAATGGTCTGAACAACCTACACTGACAGGTAAGTAAAGTCATGGCCACATGCAGTGGTGAGCTGGAGCCAGTTCGCGCCAACCGGTTCTTACATTTTGAAGCCATTTTAGAACCAGTTGTTAACCCGCTTCCCTGCAGGGGGCGCTGAGGCTTTGAAGGGCTCCGGCCGGGAAGTGATGTAATTCCTCCTCCGGCCACCGGGGGCGCTGCGCTGTGGGAGCCACGTGGGCTGCCGCCTGGCCCTGGGCACGAGCCCTGGGGCTGCTGCTGCTCCCCTGGCCCTGGGGCTCCCACTACTGCCTGCTGGGTCCCCGGCTGCTCTGCTGGGCCTGGGCTGCGTCCTGCTGCTCTCCCCGTGAGCACCCACCACCCTGCCTGCAGCCAGGCCCTGCCTGCAGACACCCCCTGCCGCATCCCCTACCCGCAGCCACCCCCTGCTGCACCCCCTGCCTGCAGCCAGCCCCTGCCGCTCCCCCTGCCTGCAGCCACCCCCTGCCTCACCCCCTGCCCACAGCCACCCCCTGCCGCACCCCCTCCCTGCCTGCAGCCACCCCCTGCCTCACCCCCTGCCCGCAGCCAGCCCCTGCCTGCAGCCACCCCCTGCCGCACCCCCTACCCGCAGCCACCCCCTGCTGCTCCCACCCCCACATCCACTCGTGCCCTGCACACCTGCTTCAATGAGGGGGGGGAGGGAGCAGCTGGGACCTACACATGTGCACACCCTAGGGTGACCAGACAGCAAGTGTGAAAAATCAGGACATGGGGTGGGGGGTAATAGGAGCCGGGGGTAATAGGAGCCTATATAAGAAAAAGACCCCAAAATCAGGACTGTCCCTATAAAATCAGGACATCTGGTCACCCTAGCACACCCCCAGGGAGTGGCAGGGACCCACACATGTGAAACGGAGCTCATTTCTAGTACAGGCCCATCTTTTTAAAAAAGAACTTTAGGCAGGATTAATATACATCCATATTTTCCCAGACAGGTCAGGCTTTTTGGTTCTTAAATCGCCGTCCAGGAATACAGACGTATGCTGACCCTGTTTGTAAAAAAAATACATACTGGGGCACATCCCTTAAATCAGAACTTTTTATAGGGAGCCGGTTGTTAAGATTTTGGCAGCTCATCACTGGCCACATGTAGACACCACAGGAATTGGGGGGATTGAACCAGGGTCCTTCAGCACAAGCTCCGCTCACTCATTGTCAACCAATCCAGCTCCACCCACTCGACCTCACCCCCTTTCACAGTCACAGAATCCAGGAGCCCTAAGTCTCAGATCCATGCCTCACATCACAAGGCCAAACCTCCTCCCAAAATGGGTGCTGTAGAAGGGACCATCTGCAGAGACCCCTCTACATTCCCCCCATCAGAGACTGCAGCCACTGGTGACCAGTGAATGAGCAGAGATCTCCCCTGTGGGAATCAGAGGGGCTGCACATTTGGGGTTTCACAGGGAAGGCGTCTGGCAGCCATTAACAGAGTGACCCTGTGAAGAGATTTTCCATCTCTAACAAAGGGTTTCTGTTCCCTCAGATCTCAGTCGCTCAGCAGAATGCAAGAGAGCCGAGTGCTGATGGGCTAGAGGGGTCACAGGAGTCACCGTGCAGCAGCTGTGGTGTCTGCAGTCAGCATGGGCCAAACCCTGTGCTCCAGGCTGTTTCTCTGGATTGCGAAGGGGAGTTGGCTTGGGGAATCGGTTGCTGGTGCCTGTGTCCACAACTGGGATGTTTTCAGGAGGCTACTCAATGGCCCATGAAGCGCCATCCAAGCAAGTGGAGAATGGACATTAAAGAGCGAGGCTGGGACCTCCGCAGAGCTGCTGCAGTCCAGCATCCACAGCCAGAAGAGAGACAATGGGAAAGGTACGGAGATGGCTGGCCACAGCAGCAGCCGCCATCTCATAAACCTCTGCTCATGCTCTACACAACAGAGGCAGGACAAAAAGCCACACAGTGAGAGCTTGGGTTGCAATGAGCAATACACGTTTTTTCAGTAGATTATGCTGCCCTGACAGTCTACTGCCTGTAATGTGCACATCCAGCCTCCCAGGCTGACCTCAGTGGGAGTTAGGTGCTCTGTACCCACAGGAGGTGGCCTTACTAGGAGGTGAACTGAGGTGGCCGCCTCAGGTGCCAGACTGTGGGGGGCGCCACTAGGACCCAGAGTGTAGAAAACTGTGTCTGCTGCTGGTGCATGTGGATTCTCTCTGCTCGAGATGCACAGAGAGGGTGGAGTGTTGTGCTGGAGGCAGGAGGGCACAAGAGACATAACAGGCAGGCAGGAGAAAAGATGAGAGAGAATGACAGAAAGCAGCAGGAGCTGCAGGGAGAGAGAGGAGGAGGAGCCTCTTATGTACCTCTCTAGCATCCCCAGGAGCCTGGACTGATTAACCCCAGCTTCTCAGGGAGCTTCCTGTTTCCTGCTGCTTCCCTGAACCCACCTGAGGAGAACAGGAAGTCAGCTGAGGTAGTAGGAGCCAGTTAGGCCCTTAAGACGCTGATTTTTTCCCTCACTCAGGCCCTGCTACCAGCCTGCTTATTAGTCCCCTTCAACTGAGTGTTGAGAGCCACTATAGCTGGCACAGAACAGCAGTCATGAGTGACAGAAGAAAACGTCCCTCTGAGGCAGCATTCAGAAAAAGAGAAATGCTTCTTTTGCTTTCTTTATCTAAGCAGGAAGGAGCTCTCCTGAGATACGTAGACACAAATGTTCACGGTGAGCCTTCCAGTCCCAGTGAGTGTGTGAGTGGTGAGGAGATGCCTGATCTTCCAGTTAGTCAGAGTGCAGGTGACCTGGCAGCTACTGCAGCATCCATATCTGCATCTCCAATGGATGTAACCATGCACGTTCCTGAAGAAAAGTGTAGCTCAGAGAAGAGTGTGGTGGAGGCGCAAGAAACTGCTGCTGCTGAGTTGAATTCCTTGAGTCTAGATGATCCAGGACTGTGGACCCACTTGAGCAGTAGCCTGAGGGACTTCCTTGTACTGCACGGGCCACAGCAAGTGAAAAACTTCATATTCCCCAAAGACAATGAAAAGAGTAGTTCCCATCCAACACATTACTGGCATGAAATCCCCAATGGTGACAAAGTGGAGAGGCCACGGCTTATGTATTCAAAAATCGAGAATACTGCATTCTAATGTTCCAGCCTCTTGGGGCTCTACAGAAACAAAGGACTGGAAAAATCTGGCTAGAAATCTGGCATGCCATGAGAAGGCAGCAAATCACCAGAGAGCATTCCATAGGTGGAAAGAGCTTGAGATGAGACTAAGGTTAAAGGCCTCCATAGATGATCAGCATCAAGAGAAGATTGCATCAGAGTCTCTTTCCTGGCAAAATGTTTGGAAAAGGCTCCTTGCCATTGTGAGAATGCTTGCTACCCAAAACCTAGCACTGCGTGGCATTTCAGATCAGCTGTATGTGCCAAACAATGGAAACTTCCTTAAAATTGTGGAGCTGATGGCTGAGTTTGGTGCTGTACTCCAGGAGCTTCTAAGAAGTGTCATCACCCAAGAAATGTACACACACTACTACCTTGGAAAACCATTCAAAATGAGATCATTCAGTTACTGGCAACAAAAGTCAAACGGAAGATTGTGGGAGATCTTAAGTCAGCAAGATATTACCCTGTTATTCTGGACTGCACACCTGACATCAGCCATACGGAACACACGCCTTTAATGGCGAGTGTTGTGTGCAGGCCACAGAATCTCACCCACCCACTCCTGCAATAAACCTCTCACCTGCGTCTGAGCTATTGAAGTCCTCAAATCATGGTTTAAAGACTTCAAGGTGCAGAGAATCCTCCAGCAAGTGATCCGTGCCCTATGCTGCAGAGGAAGGCAAAAGAACCCCAGGGCTTCTGCCAGTCTGCCCTGGGAGAAAATTCCTTCCTGACCCCAAATATGGCAATCAGCTGAACCCTGAGCATGTGGGCAAGATTCACCAGCCAGATACTACAGAGAATTCTTTTCTGGGTAACTCACATCCCATCCCATCCAACATCCCGTCCCAGGCCACTAGGCCCCATCTACCACAAATAGTCAAAGATCAATTAATTGCCAAAATCATGTTAACCCATCATACTATCTCCTCCACAGATTTATCAAGTTTAATCTTGAAACCAGCTAGGTCTTTTGCCCCCACTGCTTCCCTTGGAAGGCTGTTCCAGAACTTCACTCCTCTGATGGTTAGAAACCTTCATCTAATTTCAAGTCTAAACTTCCTGTGGAAGTAACAAAAAGGGATTTAAGTGCAGCCATCTTAGTTCTGTTGAAAAGAAAGCAAAAGTCAGGCTAACTCTAATGCAAAACTTGTAAAGACAAAACTGTAAGCGTATAAAAATTGCAAAGCAAAGCTGGTTTTAACCTTGCCTTACAATAACAATAAAATGTAATTGTTTAACATTTTTTGCTACAAATAAAATATAAAAAAGTATAAACAAAACAAAGCTTTATTATTACATAAATAATAAAAAGCTATAAATACTTGCTTTACATTTTTTATACTTTAAAAATTTGCGTAAGGACACTCTGTCCAAACGGACGTCTTCCTTCTTGCAATTGCCTAAAAATAAAACTGTCTCTAACTTGTTGCATCCAAACTAAAAGTAAGAACTTGTTTTCTTCCACAATTTGGTGCCGTGACTCGGATAACGATGCCCGGCTAAAACAGGAGCAACTACTACAAACCTTTCCCCTTCAAAGCCCAAAGCACCAAACAAAAGGTAAAAAAAAACCTATAAAAATCGATACTGGGGTATCAAAAAATTATTATGCAACAAGCCCAAATGCAAAGTGGTGCTGAAAAACTTTTTTCCGCACCCCCAATATGAGGTTGAGGTCAAACCTAATCAAAGCTAAAAATTTTTGCTGCCTCAATAAGGGTGTATTACGTCCAAACATAAAACATTAAGGATATAGATTAAAAAAATGCATCTAAAGATCAAAGTAAATAAAATAAAAGTAAATAATAAGTGTGTAAAAAGTAAATGCCGCTATCGAGGTCTGGGACTTAAGCTAACTTCAGGCACACCAGGGCCCTCACTCTCTAAGTAAAAAAGTTCTAAACATAAGGGAGGAGGGGTCAGCCAAACCTCATGACCCAGCAAACAGTGCAAAAAAGTAAAAGCCTTTCCTACTTATAAGCTGCTACCCCTCAAACCCTTTCCCTAAAGTATGTAAAAATCTTTTTAGCTTTTAAGCAGCTAACACAGCAAACAAAATAAACTGGGGAAACTATTTTATAAGCCGCTAAGTGAACAAAATACTCCCTTGTGTAATTAAATTTTTTACATAATAATCCCTCTAAACAATTCCCACTAAAAGGTACCTTCAATTTAAATAAAATCATACACGTCAAAAAAAAAACTACAAAAACCTCCATAAGTCTCAAGTGCAAAAGCCAAAAAACTCCCCCCCCAAATTAAAAACTCAAGTACAAAATTTAAAAACTAAATGTAATGCAACCAAATGCCTCCCTACCCAAACTATATTGTTAACCCTCTCAGCTCTTTCATATCCCCAATTAGTTAAAGCTAAATGAAAAAAAAAAAAGGGGGGGGAGGGTTAATTTAAAAGTCAGTTTGGCCTAAAAATAAAAAAAGCTGCCCTGCATTCAAAAATAAAAAAACAGAGACCAAGCCAAGTAGAAAAAAAAACTGCTTTCACACCCAGCTGGCTGTAAAAAAAATATAAACACACATAAAACAAAAAGCAAATAAGTTGCAAAACTAAAATTACATTTGCAAAGATTGGCTGCCCGGTAAAACCCAACAGTCTGCCTTTGCAACCCTAAAGCCAGAATGGTTTGAAAACGCTAAAAAGGCCACAAACAGCCGGCCTAAACTAAAATACCAAGCAAAGATCCCTAAAAGGAACGCCCCAAAAAACCCAGGGCATAAAAATCCCTCACAAAAGGCAAAGCAAGTTACAAAGTTTTGCAGCGGGAAAATTGCAGTGGGAAAATTGCAAAGGGAAAAAGCCCTGAACAGTGCACACCATCTATCTGTTTTATCCTTGTTATTTTACGTTTGCTTTGTTTGGCACTGTTGGTATTATAGGTTAAAAATTGCATAATTAAAAATAAGCCCCACTCTCCATTATATTATGCCTAAAAACCAAAAAAAAAAACCAAAAAAAAACGGTTTAGCATTCCGCTCTCCACCCCGGGCTGCAAACAAAGGGTGCAGGTGGGTCTACCCCAAGTCATAGCAAAACTAAGCAATAGAAAAAAATTAAAAAAACATGTGTACCCAACAGCTCAAAAAAATGAAGCAACTAAAAGCATAAATCACTATCCAAGCAGCAACTCAAACCTCCGCCCAAAACAAGTTGCAAGCCTTAAAACAAAACTTCCAGGCAAAAAAAGCGGAACGCACACGCCTGAAGCCCTGGCTAAGCAAGTACCAGCCCTTCAGGAACATGTGAAAATGTAACCATGTGTGCTCAGCATATGCCGCAGTGGCCGTGTGTCTGCCGTAAAAAACATGAAACAGTGACAACGCCAATTGGCCATGCATTCTGCCCAGGTGGCCAGCCTCACATGCCACCACCTGGGTAGCCCTTGGAAATAAAAATGTTTCCAAAAAAATAACCCAAAGGGGTGGGGGCTAGTTAAAAAGCCCACCCTCCTTGCTAAAGTGGTAATAAAACAAGGCTTGTACCCATAAAAAGGAACGGTTCACCAAAAATAGCAAAATTGGGCCCAAGCAAGCAACACATTTTTTTTAAAGTTAAAAACTTTAAAAGCATAGCTAATTACAAGCATCAAAAATTTAAATCCCTAAAACAATTAATTAACTTAGATTTTACTATTTTAAGTGTCATTTTAAAAAATAAGTAATTTAAAAAAACTAAAGTTAACTCTATAATTGCTAAAAAAATTAGGTAGTTAAATTTTACAAAATGCTGGGAAAAAAAAGAAATTCTTGGTTTCTTTGCAGCCAGTCGAAAAAAAAAAAGGGGGGGCCCTTTTCCAAAAAAAGGTCTGCAAATAAATCCAGGCAAAAAAATGATTTCATTAAAATCATTTGGCCATAAACATTTTAGTCAAATGAGCTAAAAATACATAAGGGGTTTTATTAAAACCTAACTGCCCCAAGAAAAAAACGGGGGCTTAAAATGGGTCCAAGCAGCCGTAAAATCTGCAGAACACTGCCAGGCATTAATAAAATGTGTTAGGTCTCTGTATTCACAGGTAAGACAAGTCCTGCTCCAAGAAACCTCAACCAGCCTGCCATTGGTTAAAAAACAGGTAACTGGGTCTACGTACAGGTCCGTCAACACAAAACTGCTCTGGCTCCACGCTAAAAAGGCCCTTAGCAAGTCCTGCTAACTACCAACACTGCTGTAAAGTACCAAGAGCTCACTGCCTGAACCCATGCTTCTTTCTGCAAAATAGCCCCTCGGCCTCAAAATAACTCCACTTCAACTACTAATCAGCCGCTCCCTCCTTCTGGTATTGCTTTTCCTCCTTCTGGACAGCAAAACTAACAAACAAACAAACAAACTGAAGTGCTTGTAACCGCTCACTTGTCCAGTCATGAAATTACCACACAGCGAGCATTTGCCAAAAAACCCAGACCACTGCAGGGTAACGTGCTGGTCACTTCTCCCCTACATGGTACTAAACCACACCTGCTTCAAACAAAAAAACCCGCTCTCTCTGCTAAAACTGCCAACGTCCAAAAATTCCTAACTACAAAAAATATTAAAAACTAACCCTGGTAAAAAAACAAAAAATTATACACTAGCCAAAAAAGCCTTGTAAAACCCATGCTTAACAAAGTGGTATTAATTAAATGTGGGGCTTTATTCCACAGGCTGCGCCCTGTGTTTTTAAATAAGTATCTTCAGCATGTATTGTCCTTTCTGATTGGCTGTTAAATAACAAATACCAGAAAGGCCTTGTTGCCACAGCCCCCACCATTTTCTCCACTATACTATCCCCCGTAACACATCCAAGTACAGACAATACCATATAGTCTAATAACACCCAATAGCCAAGGCCTTCCCACTTTAGTAATTTATTTAAATATTGTTTAAAAATATTTTTAACGTTCAAAATATCCCATATAAGCAAACAATTAAGTAATACAAACCGGTCAGTAAAAGTAAAGGTATATCACATGACTACAAATAAGCCTAAAAAATTTAAAATGTAAATTAGTGGGTTTTATAATGGGGTTAATATAATGGCCATTCCAGTGGTCTGTAGTATATATATATAAAAAAAATGGGTCCTTATTGTTTTTGGTGACCCAATTAGAAAATAATTAAATTCATATTTAAAAAAGGTGTGTTCTGCCACCAAAAAATTACCTGTACTAAAATAGTCCCAGTAATTAATAACCTAATCTGTACCATATTGCAATATACCCCTTCCTATGCTATTCATGTCAATGCTTCTTAAAGGTACATAAAAAAATTTAAACAAATGTGGTACCGTATTTATTGAAAAAAAAGTTTTAAAATACTAATTTACAGTAATATATGTTACATTAAAAATTGTCAAATTTGTTTGGTCCTATCTCGTTTCAGGTCAATTTTATATATCCAAACTGCTCCAAGGGGGCTGCTGTTCTGTTGGCACAACAAAGGCCCTGGGTCTCCTCTAGAAAAAGGAAATCTGGTAAAACACCTGTAAAATGGTGCCAGGAGTGCAGCAGCAATTTAAAACATTTCAAGGCCAACAGCATAATAACAAATTAAAACAGCTAAAAAAGGCCACTGGTCTTATTACTAAAGGACAGTCAACCCAGGTACAGGCTAAAGTTGGTAAATTACATGTTATCTCCACCCTTAGTTCAAGGACCCAAAAGCTGTTAATAAAAATGGTATTAAATATCACTAAGGCAAAAAAAAAAATGCAGTAAAATCTGGCATGTTCAAACATTCAGAATTTCCCAGATAACCAGCTAACGGCCATTCAAAGTGACCTTAAGCATCAGGCTTGGTCCATTACCCTTACTAGTGCTTCAAAAGTGCCATCTGATCTGTGGCCGTAAAAACAAACTTAAATGTTTTCAGGGTAAAGTTTCAGGCACTCTCAGTGCTCCTTCCAAGCCTACGGGCCGGTTAAAGGGGTGTGGGCTCCCACATACCAAATCCTGCCAGGTCCATAAAAAAAATGCAGGTAAAGTTAAATAATTCACCGTAATATTTAAAAAATTAAACCACCTTGTATGCCTAGCCAATTTGTTGTCAGTGCTCCTAAAATAACACCTAATGTTTACATAAAAATAAAAAATTAATAAACACTTTGGCCTTTAAAGCCCCCACAGCTTCAGTGCGTACAAAAGCTAAAGCCAAAAAAAGTCGTCACTGTTTATAACAATGGTTGTTAAAAAGGTAGCAAACAGAAAACGACCCGAACAAAACACCGAATTTCCCAGTTAGTAACAGCCGTGTAAATGTTGAGGCCACCACTTTGTAAAATATACATTTTAATCTCATCACTGCTGCCAACAATTCCATTATTGGCCTGCAAATAAAGTCCTACAATTAAATCTTAGGTTTCAAATATCTTTGAATTAAACTACCTTCATACCAAACCAATTCCAAAACCTACACTCACTCCTACCAAAGGTTCAAAAAATTTCTAAATTACAAGGTCAAATTTATGTACTTCAAGTTATATTGTATTTATGTACTTCATTGATGTACATATATATTTATGTACTTCAAAGTATATTATATTATACTTCGAATTATATATTCAATTAAAAACCATGCATTCCACAGTTTATAAAGTGTCTATCATAATGTAGTGTGTTATGTAACTAAGGCTATAAATCAACCCCAGCAGATTGTTACAATAAAAACAGTAATGTTTATACTGTTTTCATGTAGTTTAAAAATATGTTGTTGTAAAAAATGTAATAACAAAAATACCTTTCATGTTCAAACAGTATGCTTTGTTGTTATATCCAGTCACAGTTGATAAGGCTAACCATTTAATCTAAAATCAAAAATACAAAATCTAATAAAAATAAAAAATTAAAATGGTAGTTGTGCTAAAAAATGCACAAAAGGCGGGGGGAGAGTGTAAAAACAAAATTAAAAAACATTAAATGTCGGCCTCTCAGTTGATTTAAAAACAAAGCAACAGTCAGGCTAATGCAGAACCATAATAACGCAAAATTTGTAAAGGCAGACCTGCTTAAGCGTATAAAAAACTGCAAACAAAGCTGTTTAACCTTGCCTTAAAATAAAAATAAAATGTAATTGTTAGCAAAAAATTTTAAAAACAAATAAAATATCAAAAAAGTATAAACAAAGACACCATCTTATATAATCAAAGGGTATAAATACCACTTTATATTGTTTATACTTTAAAAAACTACTAAGGCAAAGGTATTCTTCATCCATTGCATTTCATCCCTTGCAATTGCTTAAAAATAAACTCTTTTTGGCTTGTTGCATTCAAACTAAAATATATATATATATATATATATATATATATATATATTTCCTTCCACAGTACTAAACCACAATTGCTCCAAAACAAACAAACAAAGCCGCTCACTGTGCTAAAACCGCCAAAGTCCAAAAATTCCTAACTACAGAGAACATTAAAAACTTGCCCTGGTAAACAAGGCGTAGCGTTATACACTGGCAAAAAAAAAAAAAAACCCTTGTAAAATCCATGCTTAATAGTGTGGTATTAATTGGGTTTGGGGGTTTATTCCAAGGCTGCGCCCTGTGTTTTTCAATAAGTACCTTCAGCATGTATTGCCCTCCCTACTTCGCTTTCAAATAACAAATACCAAAGGTGCCTTGTTGCCACTGCCCCCGCCATTCCCTCCATGATACTTCTACCCCCGTAACACATCCAAATACAAACAACATCAGATATTCTAATAAAACCCAATGGCCAAGGCCTTCACTTTTTAATAATGTAATTAAATATTGTTTAAAAAATTAGGTTAAAGGTTCAAAATATCCTATCTAAGAAAACAATTAAATAAAAAACAAACTAGTCCATAAAAAGAAAAGTATACAATATCACTACAAATAAGCCTCAAAAATCTAAAATTAAAATTAGTGGATTTTATAGCGGGGTTAATATAAAAGCCATCTTAGGGGTCTATAATATGTCATAAAAAAGGTCCTTATTGTTTTTGGTTGCCCAATTAGTAAATAATCAAATTCATATTTAAAAAAGGGTGTGTTCTGCCACCAAAAATTTACCTGAACTAAAATAGTCCCAGTAATTAATAACCTAATCTGTACCATATTGCAAAATACCCCTCCTATGCTATTCATGTCAATGCTTCTTAAAAGTATTTTAAATTATATAAACAACAAATGTGATATGGTACTTTACTAAAAGAAATGTGTTAAAGTAATAGTAATTAATGCTATATTAAAAACTATAAAAATTACTCTTCCCCTATTTAGCTTTCAGGTCACGTATATCTATCCCAACTGCTCCAAAAAAGCTGCCATTAGGTTAGCAGAGCAAAGCGCCCCTGTCTCCTCTAAAAAAATATTGGGTCAAACACCTGTCAAGTGGGGCCAATCGTGCAGCAGCAATTGAAAACATTTATAAAAGCCAACAACATAATAAAAAATCAGGGCAGCTAAAAAAGGCCACTAGTCTTATGACTGAAGCACAGTTAACCCAAGTGCAAGCTGAAATGGGTAAATTACATGTTATCTCCGCCCTTAGGTTAATAACCCAAAAGCTGTTAATAAAAATGGTATTAAATATCACTAAGGCAAAAAAAATTGCAATAAAATCTGGCATGTTCAAAATTTCCTAAATAACCAGCTAACGGCCATTCACAGTGACTTTAAGCACCAGGCCTGGCCCACTGCCCTTACTAGTGCTTCAAAAGTGCCATCAGATCTGTGGCCGTAAAAATAAACTTAAACGTTTTCAGGGTAAAGTTGCAGGCACTCGCAGTGCTCCTGCCAAGCCTACGGGCCGGTGAAAGGGGTGTGGGCTCCCACATACCAAATCCTGCCGGGTCCGTAAAAACAATGCATAGAACATGAAACAATTCACAGTAATATTAAAAAAATTAATTCCCCTGGTATGCCGAGCCAATTTGTTGTCAGTGCTCCTAAAATAACACCCAATGTTTACATAAAAATAAAAAGCCAATAAACATTTTTGGCCTTTAAAGCCCCCACAGCCTCAGTGCGTACAAAAGCTAAAGCCAAAAAAAAATTTGTCACTGTTTCTAACAGCGTTTGTTAAAAAAGTAGAAAACAAAAACCGACCCTAACAAAACACCTGCTCTTCCAAGCTAGTTACAGCTGTGTAAACGTTAAGGTCACCATTTGCAAAACATACATTTTAATTTCACCATTGCTGCAAAAAATCCTTATCTATTGGCCTGCAAATAAAATCCTATAATTAAATCTTAGGCTTCAAATACCCTTTCATTAAACCACCTTAATACCCGACCAATTCCAAAACCCACACTCACTCCTACCAAAGGTTCAAAAAATCTCTAAATTACAAGGCCAAATCTATGTGCTTCAAAATATATATCAAATTAAAAAACATGCCTTTCATACCATCTATAAAGCATTTATCTTATGGACTAATTATAATATATTGTGCTATGCAACTAAGGCTACAAAATAACTCCAGCATATTATTACACTAAACACATTAATGTTTGTATTGTTTTTGTTTAATTAAAAATATGTTATTGTTGTTATAAAAACAGAATAACAAAAATACTTTTCATGTTCATACTAATTATGCATTATCGTTACATCCAACCAAAAGTTATGGAGCCGATCCTTTTAATCTAATATCAAAAATACAAGGTCTAATAAAAATAAAAGTTTAAAAATGATGGTTGGGCTAAAAGCACTGAAGAGGGGAGTGTGAAAGTAAAAAAGGGCATTTAAGTGCATCCATCTTAGTTCTGTGAAAAAAAAAAAAAAAAAAAAAAGCAAAAGTCAGGCTAACTCTAACCCGTAAGAATTCAAAACTTCTAAAGTCAAAACTGGTGTAAGCATACAAAAATTGCAAAGCAAAAACCTTGCCTTAAAAGAACAATAAAATGTAATTGTAGCAAAAACATGTTAAAAACAAATACAATATAAAAATGTATAGACAAAGCAGAGCTTTATGAAATAAAAAGGTATAAATACTTGCTTTACATTGTTTATACTTTAAAAATTTGCATAAAAACAGACACCCTGTCCAAACGGCTGTCTTCCTTCTTGCAATTGCCTAAAAATAAAACTGTCTCTAACTTGTTGCATGCAAACTAAAAGTAAGAACTTGTCTTCTTCCACAGTATCCATTTGTTCTTGTGTCCACATTGGTACTGAGCTTAAAGAATTCCCCTCCCTCCATGGTATTTATCCCTCCGATGTATTTACAGAGAGCAATCACATGTTCCCTCAGCCTTCTTTTGGTTAGGCTAAAGCAGCCAAGCTCCTTGAGTCTCCTTTCATAAGACAGGTTTTCCATTTCTCGGATCATCCTAGTAGCTCTTCTCTGTACCTGTTCCTGTATCCTTCTTAAACATGGGAGACCAGAACTGCACACAGTCTTCCAGATGAGGTCTCACCAGTGGCTTGTAGAACGGTACTAACACCTCCTTATCTCTACTGGAAATACCTCACCTGATGCATGCCAAAACCGCATTAGCTTTCTTCACGGCCATATCACATTGGTGGCCCATAGTCATCCTGCGGTCAATCAATCCTCCAAGGGCCTTCTCCTCCTCTGTTACTTCCAATTGATGCATCTCCAGCTTATAACTAAAATTCTTGTTATTAATCCCTAAATGCATGACCTTACACTTCTCACTATTAATTTTCATCCTATTACTATTACTCCAGTTTACAAGGTCATTCAGGTCTTCCTGTATGATATCCCGGTCCTTCTCTGAATTGGCAATACCTCCCAGCTTTGTGTCATACACAAACATTATTAGTGTACACTCACTTTTTGTGCCGAGGTCAGTAATAAAAAGATTAAATAAGATTGGCCCCAAAACCGATCCCTGAGGAACTCCACTGGTAACCTCCCTCCAGCCTGACAGTTCACCTTTCAGTAGGACCCTCTGTAATAATTTGTATTCTTGAACTAATAATTCCCCATGTGGCACCGTAACAAACGCCTTACTGAAATCTAGCTAAATTAGATCCACTGTGTTTCCTTTGTGTAAAAAATCTGTTACTGTCTCAAGGAAGGAGATCAGGTTGGTCTGGCACGATCTAACTTTTGTTAAACCATGTTGTATTTTGTCCCATTTACCATTGACCTCAATGTCCTTAACTACTTTCTCCTTCAAAATTTTTTCTATACTATAGATGTCAAACTAACAGGCCTGTAGTTACCCGGATCACTTGTTTTCCTTTCTTAAAAATAGGAACTATGTTAGCAATTCTCCAGTCATGTGGTACAACCCCTGCTTTTACAAATTCATTAAACATTCTTGCCAATGGGCTTGCAAGTTCATGTGCCAATTCCTTTAATATTCTTGGATGAAGATTATCTGGGCCCCCCATTTAGTCCCATTCAGCTGTACAAGTTTGGCTTCTATCTCGGATATGGTAATCTCTACCTCCATAGCCTCATTCCCATTTGTCATGTTACCATTACCCTAAGATCCTCATTAGCCTCATTAAAGACAAAGGCAAAGTACTTGTTTAGATATTGGGCCATGCCTAGATATTCTATGATTCTATGATTATCCTTAACTTCCATTCAGTCCTCAGTGTTTAACTGTCCCACTTCTTCTTTCTTTGTTTTCTTCTTATTTATATGGCTATAGAACCTTTTACTATTTGTTTTAATTCCCTTTGCAAGCTCCAACTCTACATGGCTTTTAGCCTTTCTCACTTTATCCCGACATGTTCTAACCTCAATAAGGTAGCTTTCCTTGCTGATCCCTCCCATCTTCCACACCGTGTATACTTTCTGCTTTGTCCTAATCACCTCTCTGAGATGCTTGCTTATCCAGCTTGGTCTACAAGTCCTGCCTATGAATTTTTTCCCCTTTCTTGGGATGCAGGCTTCTGACAGCTTCTGCAACTTTGACTTGCAGGAATCCCAGGCCTCCTCTGCCTTTAGATCCATAAGTTCTTCAGTCCAATCCACTTCCCTAACTAATGTCCTTCATTTTTTTAAAGTTAGCCCTTTTGAAATCAAAAACCCTACTCACAGATCTATTTTTTGTTATCCTTTCCTTCAGGTTAAGGTGAATTAGCTCATGATCACTGGAACCAAGGGTGTCCCCTACAACCATTTCTTCTAGGAGGTTCTCACAACTTACCAAAACCAAATCTAAAATGACATCCCCAGTTGTTGGTTCAGCAACTACTTGATGAAGGAATTCATCAGCTATCGCATCTATTAAAATCTGAGCCCTATTATTATTACTAGCACTTGTCCTCCAGTCTATATCTGGGAAGTTAAAGTCTCCCATGAGCTCACAGTTCCCATGAGTATTTACTTCATTAAAAACATTAAAGAGGGCAACAGTGGAAGAAAACATGAGTTTTTCATTGTGTCCCCCACCGCTTGGGTCACCACCACTGCTGCCTCTGTGTCTGCCTTTGCCTTCTCACCTCAGTCCTTCTCCTCCAGCAGAACTCCCCCTCAACCTCCCCTGTCTCCAGCTCTGTTGGCTGGCTCCTCTGCCGCTGCAGCCACCTACACTCCTTCCGGCCAGATGAGGGATTTCAAAACGTTCTGAAGAGTGCGCAGAAATGGGTAGAGCAGCTTCACACTGAAGCTATTTCCCCACCCATTCAAGAATACAAGAGTCACCAAAGAAGACGACATTTTGTATATGAGGCATGGGATAATCTCATAAGAGACCCCAAACAACAATTCAAAGCTGAATTCTTTAACCGGGTGCTAGACTGTGCGATACAATCAGTTGCAGAATGTTTCATGCAGCTCAAGGATCACAGCAGCATATTTGGGATGTTGTAGGATGTTCCCAAACTCCTCACTGTACCCGAAGAAGACCTAAACCAGCAATGCAGGGCACTAGAGACCCTGTTGACACATGATGACATGTGCGATATTGATGCAAGTGATATAGGTGATGAACTGAAAGCCCTTTTCAGATACATTCAACAGGATCAACTCCAAAGGCTGTTCTGGAATATGCGTGCACAAATAAGATGACCACCATCTTTCCAAATTATTTTGTTTCTCTGTGCATACTTCTAACACTTCCTGTAACAGCTGCCAGTGGAGAACACAGCTTCTCCAAGCTGAAATTAGTAAAAACACATCTATGCTCCACAATGACCCAGGAGAGGCTAGTCGGCCTTGCAACCATCTCAATAGAGTATGAGTTGGCCCAGACTGTGGACCTTCAGGAAGCAGAAGCAGTTCAAATCTCTGCAACCAAGAAGGCACGGAAGCACCACTTTGATTATTCAAACATCAAAATGCCAGTGTTAACTTTCAAATGCCTGAACAGCAAATGTAACTTTTCTTGTCTGCATAATAAAGTGTACTGACAATTTTTGAACAAGGCATTTAAAGTTGTTAGTTCTCCTTTATTGGGGTAGGTAGCAGAGCAGTACCATGGGCGGAGTAGAACAGAAAGAAGGCAGAATTGAGACCTTTCAAAGTTTTGGCCCAAGCAAGGGGGCATGGGGGTGTCATTTGAGCTCCCCACCTGATAGGGTGACCAGACAGCAAATGTGAAAAATCAGGACAGGGGGTGGGGGGTAATAGGAACCCATATAAGAAAAAGACCCAAAAGTCGGCACTGGCCCTATAAAGTTGGGACATCTGGTCACCCTAATGCCTGAGGTGCCAAAATGTTGTGGGCCGGCCCTGGCGGCAGGTGCAGTGTATTGAATAAAACAAACACATACAAAACAGGATGTGATTGAAGAGAATTAGTCATTAAATAACTTATTTCTCTTCTGTTTATCTTGATGGAGGTATTAAATCAGGAATCACAGACTCTGCAAGCCCCAAAGCTGTGGGAGAAAGGTGGCATAAATCCCGAGTTGGAATTAGACTTTCAACAAACCAGAGAGCCGGAGGAGACAGACCTTCCCCAAGACAATGTCCTCTTATCGCCCTTTGTTCTGTAGTGGCAGTGAACATGGTTAGAAGAGATTGGCACTGCCAGGTGTGAATGGGGCTTGTGAGAGTGAAGTATTTTCATTGTATTCTGCAGATAATATTGCTCAGATTCAAAAGGAGATGCCGAGTTAACTCGAGCTACACCTTATGCATTGCCCTAACTCGACTCCTGTCCACACAGAAAAACCCTAAAGATGTGGTGCTGATAACTCAAGTGAGCTGGCCCCTCGAGGCACAGGCTAAAGACTAAGTTAGCACAACTCACCAGCTGACATGATCTTTCTGTAGTATGGATGCAAGCTAGCTGCACTTGAGTGCTTCTAATTCTCCAATGCCTTCCCACTCTCCCCCCTGTGTCCCAAGAAAGGACAGACAAGTTCTCCCACCATCCACTGGGAAAGAATCCATACAGTGGCTCAGCTCACTGCTGTGCAAAGAGCCTTAGGATGAGCTCCTAAAAGTCTCAGTGCCCCACCTGAGTGAGTGCAGTGCCAGTCTGGACACAGCAGGACCTTTGTTTATTCACAGTGCGGCTCTTCTCATGTGAGAGAGGCTGATTCAAGCCCAGTAATTGAGTGTAGAAAACTCAAGTTAACTCTGCAGTGAAGACAAAGCCTCAGCTCTTTCGGCTGACAGGGATCTATTCTACCACAGTGGTTCTCAACTGGGGGAGTCTGTGGCCCTGTGGGTGACGGGTGTCACAAGCAGGCTTGAGAGGATCTGCCCAAATAAACCAGAGAGCATGGCTGGCCTTAGACTCGGAGGCTTCTCTATCAAGCCTTAAAACCCACAGATTGTGTTAATCACTTCTATTGATGGACCTGGCGATTCCACAGGCTACTGCCCACTACCTCCAACTGTAACACAAACTTTAACTGTGACATCAGCAACATTAACATGAGCTTTCTAGAAACGTGAAGATACATGATCTATTCTTTTCGTGTGGGGGAAGTATGAATTCAGAGTTAAGGTTTTGTGGTGCAGTTCAATCTAAAGGCATTTTTTTGTGTGTACTGTATTTCTTTATAGGGTTGCCTCTCGGTCCAAGTGCTTAGCAGTATTTGGGGCCTCTCCAGGTTGTTTCCATTAAGAGGAGAAATTGATTATAAATGTCCCATATTTCTTGGTACAATCTTGTTTGCTTAAGAAGAAGGTGCACACAGTTCTGTTTCCCTGAACACAGTAGAAATGCAAACTTGCTTGTAGCCAGTCCTGTGCCCTAACAAAGGGCTTTTTCTTGGCTTCCTCCACAGCCACATTACCAAGGCTTCTCTGGGTTTCTGCTGGCTTCCTTATTCCTTTCGATAGTTATCTGCAACATAAATCCATTCCCCAGCCCCTGCATTTTTGCAATCAGTCCTAGGGTTCTCCTCAGCCTGCTTGTCTCACCTACTACTCAGGCCTTGCCATGCTGGTCCATGCCTTGGGTGGTGGGTTCTGTTGTTTTTGCTCCCACTAAACCATGGGGTATTTAATTGCTCCCATATTTAGCCTAACTGAAAGGGTGCTTTGTCCACACCTGAACTTCAAAGGTGGCTATCAATGGACGGGATATATTTGACCTCCTCGTAGGAGGTGGAGAGAAGAAGAAACTGCAGTCGTAGGTGGGGAGGGAGAAAGAGCACAGATCCTAGCTCAGCTGCAAAGGCCTCCTTTGCCTTTCACAAAGATCATCAGTGACGGGGATCCCCAGTGATTGAACTAAGGATCTCTTGTACCATGGGCCAATCATCAGGGAGAGAACTCCTGACTAAGGATGCATGACATTAATGGGGGGGGCATTTACAGAGGTTATAGCTGCCCCCACCATTCCTTCTCTCCCATGTTCCTCCCAGATATTCCTGCTCCCCCAGTCCTTCCATAGCATAGGCCAGAAGGGCCTCTCCTTGCCCCCCCAGTAACCTCCCTTTGCAGCTGGGGAGGTGTCCCATCAGCACTGGCTCCTCAGAGCAGGACATCCCTGCCCGCAAGCTGCAGGAGAAGCTCTCGGAGAGCAGAACTGGCACCTGAGCTCTGGAAACCGCTTCAGGGACAAGTTTCCTCTCTCTCAATTTGACAAGGGGCAGGAAGAAGAGGCATAAATCCCTGGAGCTGTGTCGAGAGCTGGAGGAAAGGACTGTGTGTCCATTGCTGAAGGTGGGAGGGGAATGGATGGAGATGTGGTTCTCTGCTCTCTCACACGGAACGTGTCAGCCAGCACAGCTGAGCCATCGTGGGGTTCTGTTAATTTTCTGCTGTTAGATGCCTGCCCTAAATTACTGCCTCCCATCTGAATGAAGGCAAAGCAAGAGGGGCACTGTGCCCTCACCCTTGTCTGGAGTTAGGGGATGTCTTCACCACCAAGCGTGGCAACGCTTTAATGTGGCTGTGTAGTCGCAGCACCAGCGCTGGGAAAGAGCTCTCCCAGTGCCGCAAAAAACCCCACCCTGACCAGGGGAGTAGCTGCCAGTGCTGGGAGCATTTCCCCACCCCCGTGTCCCACCCAGCTACCAAGTGGCGGGAACTTTTACCAGCAGCGGAGGGTGGGGAACCCTGGTGGGCCAGCTTATATTCCATCTTAGTTCTGTTGAAGACTTGCCACTTTTAGGTCTGTAATCGAGTGACCAGAGAGATTGAAGTGTTCTCCAACCAGTTTTTGAATGTTATAATTCTTGACATCTGATTTGTGTCCATTTATTCTTTTACCTAGAGACTGTCCAGTTTGGCCAATGTACATGGCAGAGGGGCATTGCTGGCACATGATGGCACATATCACATTGGTAGATGTGCAGATAAACGAGCCTCTGATAGTGTGGCTGATGTGATTAGGCCCTATGATGGTGTCCCCTGAATAGATATGTGGACACAGTTGGCAACGGGCTTTGTTGCAAGGATAGGTTCCTGGGTTAGTGGTTCTGTGGTGTGGTGTGTGGTTGCTGGTAAGTATTTGCCTCAGGTTGGAGGGCTGTCTGTAGGCAAGGACTGGCCTGTCTCCCAAGATTTGTGAGAGTGATAGGTCGTCCCTCAGGATAGGTTGTAGATCCTTGCTGATGCGTTGGAGAGGTTTTAGTTGGGGGCTGAAGATGATGGCTAGTGGCGTTCTGTTATTTTCCTCATTGGGCCTGTCCTGTAGTAGGTGAATTCTGGGTACTCTTCTGTCTCTCTCAATTTGTTTCTTCGCTTCAGCAGGTGGGTACTGTAGTTGTAAGAATGCTTGATAGAGATCTTGTAGGTGTTTGTCCCTGTCTGAGGGGTTGGAGCAAATGCAGTTGTATCATAGAGCTTGGCTATAGACAATGGATCGTGTGGTATGGTCTGGGTGAAAGCTGGAGGCATGTAGGTAGGAGCGGGCAGTAGGTTTCCGGTATAGGGTGGTGTTTATGTGACCATCGCTTATTAGCACCGTAGTGTCCAGGAAGTGGATCTCTTGTGTGGACTGGTCCAGGCTGAGGTTGATGGTGGGATGGAAATTGTTGAAATCATGGTGGAATTCCTCAAGGGCTACTTTTCCATGGGTCCAGATGATGAAGATGTCATCAATATAGCGCAAGTAGAGTAGGGGCAATAGGGGACGAGAGCTGAGGAAGCGTTGTTCTAAGTCAGCCATAAAAATGTTTGCATACTGAGGGGCCATGCGGGTACCCATAGCAGTGCCGCTGATCTGAAGGTATACATTGTCCCCAAATGTGAAATAGTTATGGGTGAGGACAAAGTCACAAAGTTCAGCCACCAGGTTGGCCATGACATTATTGGGGATAATGTTCCTGACGGCTTGTAGTCCATCTTTGTGTGGAATGTTGGTGTAGAGGGCTTCTACATCCATAGTGGCCAGGATGGTGCTTTCAGCAAGATCACCGATGGATTGTAGTTTCCTCAGGAAGTCAGTGGTGTCTCGAAGATAGCTGGGAGAGCTGGTAGCGTAGGGCCTGAGGAGGGAGTCTACATAGCCAGACAATCCTGCTGTCAGGGTGCCAATGCCTCAGATGATGGGGCATCCAGGATTTCCAGGTTTATGGATCTTGGGTAGCAAATAGAATAGCCCTGGTCACGGTTCCAGGGGTGTGTCTGTGCGGATTTGTTCTTGTGCTTTTTCAGGGAGTTTCTTGAGCAAATGGTGTAGTTTCTTTTGGTAACTCTCAGTGGGATCAGAGGATAATGGCTCGTAGAAAGTGGTGTTAGAGGGCTGCCGGGCAGCCTCTTGTTCATATTCTGACCTATTCATGATGACAACAGCACCTCCTTTGTCAGCCTTTTTGACTATGCTGTCAGAGTTGTTTCTGAGGCTGTGGATGGCATTGTGTTCTGCACAGCTGAGGTTATGGGGCAAGTGATGCTGCTTTTCAACAATTTCAGCCCATGCATGTCAGCGGAAGCACTCTATGTAGAAGTCCAGTATGTTGTTTCGACCTTCAGGAGGAGTCCACCTAGAATCCTTCTTTTTGTAGTGTTGGTAGGAAGGTCTCTGTGGATTAGTATGTTGTTCAGAGGTGTGTTGGATATATTCCTTGAGTCGGAGACATTGAAAATAGGATTCTAGGTCACCGCAGAACTGTATCATGTTCGTGGGGGTGGAGGGGCAGAAGGAGAGGCCCCGAGATAGGACAGATTCTTCTGCTGGGCTAAGAGTATAATTGGATAGATTAACAATATTGCTGGGTGGGTTAAGGGAACCATTGCTGTGGCCCCTTGTGGCATGTAGTAGTTTAGATAGTTTAGTGTCTTTTTTCTTTTGTAGAGAAGCAAAGTGTGTGTTGTAAATGGCTTGTCTAGTTTTTGTAAATTCCAGCCACGAGGAAGTTTGTGTGGAGGGTTGTTTTTTTATGAGAGTATCCAGTTCTGAGAGCTCATTCTTAATCTTTCCCTGTTTGCTGTAGACGATGTTGATCAGGTGCTTCCGCAGTTTCTTTGAGAGCGTGTGGCACAAGCTGTCAGCATAGTCTCTGTGGTATGTAGATTGTAATGGATTTTTTACCTTCAGTCGTTTTGGTATGATGTCCATCTGTCTGCATTTGGAAAGGAAGACGATGTCTGTCTGTATCTGTACAAGTTTTTTCATGAATTTCCGATCTTCCAGTTTTGGACAGTTAAGATATCGACCTTCATGTCTGTGATTGCGTGACCACAGAGATTGAAGTGTTCTCCGACTGGTTTATGAATGTTATAATTCTTGACATCTGATTTGTGTCCATTTATTCTTTTACGTAGAGACTGTCCAGTTTGACCAATGTACATGGCAGAGGGGCATTGCTGGCACATGATGGCATATATCACATTGGTGGATGTGCAGGTGAACGAGCCTCTGATAGTGTGGCTGATGTTATTAGGCCCTTTGATGGTGTTCCCTGAATAGATATGTGGTAGATTGCGTGACCAGAGATCAGATATCACCATCGGCCCTTTACATGCTCCTCCTCCCACTGTCCTCTCCCTGCTTTGCCCCTTCACCCCCACAAGTCCTGCTGCTCCTCCATATCACCCCCCCCCCCACACACACACACAGCAGGACATATCCCACTCCCAGCGCTGTGCGGAGAACCAGCTCCTGTTCGGAGCACTGCACTTATTAACAGTATGGCCGACAGACTCCTTCCTTCCCCCACTGCCTCTGGCTGGGCCAGCACCCTGGGAAAGCCCAAGACCCTCCGGCCCGGGCCACTGGCCAGGAGGAGGTGAGCCCTGCGTGTGTCAAAGCCCTGGGCAATGCATGCATGGGGAAGCCGCTAAGCTCTGGACTGGGGTGGGAAACAATTTCCAGCCTGTTCCCAACCTGACCCTGCAGGTTTCACAGCAGCCCCCGGACAGGGGTTTAGTGCCCTCTTTGCCCTGCGGTCCAGCCCCCAAGGAGCGTGGGGCTGCTCTGTCCCCTAGGCACCCTCCCCTGCTGAGCTACCTCTCTGGCCGGGTTCTCTGAAGCCTCTGCAATCAGGTTACCTGGGCCCTGGTGCACAGTGCATTCTTAAGGCTTAACCCCTTCCTTCCCACGCTGTAGCCGGGGGGGACAGAAGGCATCTAGGTTATGTTGGTGGCCAGCAGCAGCATGGAGTCTTAGCTGCTTTATGATATTGTGTGGGCAGGAAGGGACAAGCTGCTTCCAGCCACGGTGGGGGGAACAAGATGAGATGAGCTCTGCAAAGACAAGGACCAGGTCATCACTTCCCCTCTACTCCTCCTCTGTGGCTGGAAGCAGCTCCTAGCCCTTCCCTCCTGCACAGTGCCAAAAGGCTGCTGGTGGCCACATGCCACATTTTGGTATAAGCCCTTGCAGAAATGGGGGGAGGCATGTGAGCCTGCGTGCCCCCATCCATGTGTTGCCTTGGTAAGATGTGGCACCAGGTACCAGGAGCGGCAGGTCTGACCCGGGGGCCCAGCAAGGCATGGAGGGCAAAGAGCACCAGGCAGGGAAAGGGCCAAGTCTGTCAGTCACACACACATACACCCGTGTGAGAGAGGTGTATGGGCGTGTGTGTGTGTCACCTCACCCTGCAGGTGTGGGAAGGTGTGTGGGGGGGTGTCACACACCCCTAAATGTGAACCCTAAAGCCTTAAAGATAAGAAGGTAAATAAAAAGAATCCAACTAGGCAGTATTTCTTTTTAATGGAGGCTCAGTCAACTTGATGCTAATTTGAATGTTTGTACTGCATAGTTCTGACTGATTGCCAGTGAACTCACGAGTAATTTCACGAGGTGTTCATATCCAGCATAGGGAAATATGGTCACCCTAATTATAAAACACACCACCATGTTGGGCTCTCTGCCCTATTTTCTGACAGTCTGCCCTGAGATTGGCACTCACAGTTGTGAGCCACTCCAGACAGCATGAAATTAGGAGAACCTGGTATAGGGGGAAGGGGGCACATAGCACCCCTAGCATGGAGGGAAGTTGGGAATGGGGAGCAGACAGAGCTGGCCTGAGAGTGAAGGGGGGCCCTGGTTTAGAGGGAGGGAGTAATGGGGGGCACACAGAGCTCCTGGTGGGGGGAAGATTAGGGAAGTCTGGTATGGAGGGGGTGAAGGAAAATGGGGCGGGGGTAGGGGAATGGGAGCACATTCAGAACCCCTGCTATTGGGGGAGGAATGGGGGGAGTGAGGAATGGGGTACACAAAGCCCCTGGTATGGGGGGAATGGGAGTCACACAGAGCTGCTGTCATTGGAGGGGAAAACGGGGGGGGGTGTAGTATGGGAGGAGGAGGGACTTTGGGGGGCACACAGAGCCCCTGAAATAGAGGGGCATGGGAGCGTGGCGTGCAGGAAGCTTGTGGGTGGGAATGGAGGGATGTGAGGATCCTCTGGGGTGTGAAATAAGTTCACCCGACAGTAGCAACCTAGTGTGTGACCCCCTTCGACACATACACTAAACCCAGAACATAAAGTTTGCAACATCAGCCTTATCCACAGGCCTGTGTCGGGGTACTGATATGGCAGGATGTACGAGGCTGCACAGGGGGACTGTTGAAAAAAAAATGAGAAAAGTGAATGAGGTGATGGGGCTGGCTGCCTAGACAGGGAAAGGTACTTGGACAGAGCAATGCTGGGGAAGGTCAGGGGGAGCTAGGGTAGCTCTGGCCTGACCAACTCCCAGGCTGAGGGCCTGATACAGGGCCTTGAGGAGGTATTAGGGCTGCGGAGGGGCAGCCGGGGAGGAAGAGGCAGCAGGTCCACCCCCCTTGCTGATGAGGAGTGGCCAGTTCAGACTGCAGTTTGCCCCTGAGGGAAGGGGCTAGGTGAAGAACGGCAGTGGGTCACTGAGGCGAGTGGTGGGATTAGGGGTAGCCAGTTTCCTGGAGGGGCAGCACCCAGAGAGTGGGGCACCGCCAGAGGGCAGTACCCCAGGAAAGTGCACCATGGTCTGGGAGGGATGCAGGGCCTAATGTGGTGGAGCTTGGAAAAGGGCAGGTAATTATGGGCAAGACACCACCTGCAGAGGGTGCTCCTGAGTGGCGAGAGCTAATTCCCTAGCCTGGCCAGCCTCGTATCTACCTCACAGTCTGTGTGAGAATCTAAAGAGATCCCATCCCCCAAGGAAGTGTCTGTGTTATGCAGTGGACGCTTATAGTAAGTCAGACATTTCAAGAAGTATTTTGGGGAGAGCCGCTGGCCGGTGTCCCTCTGGGTTTACAGGAAATTGGCAGAAGAGAAGAAGTCACATCCCTAAAGAGCGCACATCATCCCCCTCTCCTGTGACCCTTGGCACCATCACAGGCTCTATTTGTATCCAGTCGTGAACCAAGATGAAACTGAAAGGGTTTAAGCTCAGGTTCAGACTGTCCTTCATCAGAGAGTGTCACTGGCAGGGCAAGAGCAGCTGTTTCGGGACACTGATATCTTTCTGCTCTCCCCCTGCTCCCAGGGACGTGCTCCAAGCCAGGATGCTGGTATGGCAGGGCCAGGTCACTACTGAGCTGTGACTAAGTCTACAGAATTAACAGTTTTCAGAGTAACAGCCGTGTTAGTCTGTACTCGCAAAAAGAAAAGGAGTACTTGTGGCACCTTAGAGACTAACCAATTTATTTGAGCATGAGCTTTCGTGAGCTACAGCTCACTTCATCGGATGCATACCGTGGAAACTGCAGCAGACTTTATATATACACAGAGAATATGAAACAATACCTCCTCCCACCCCACTGTCCTCCTGGTAATAGCTTATCTAAAGTGATCATCAGGTGGGCCATTTCCAGCACAAATCCAGGTTTTCTCACCCTCCACCCCCCCACACAAATTCACTCTCCTGCTGGTGATAGCCCATCCAAAGTGACAACTCTTTACACAATGTGCATGATAAACAAGTTGGGCTATTTCCTGCACAAATCCAGGTTCTCTCACATCCCCCCCACCCCCATACACACACACAAACTCACTCTCCTGCTGGTAATTAACAGTGATGATCAGATTGTGTCTGGCAAAACTGAACTGAGTTGATCAGAGTGGGTTCAGTCCAGACCTAGGCCAATCACATAACTCCCTTTCCCCTCAGGCACAGCCCTGGATCAGTTATTAGCAATCAGGTTAGAGTTCCACTCTTGGGGAGGTGACTCATTTATTAGCCTAGTCAGTCACTAGGGTTGCCAATTTTAGTTAGATGTATTCCTGGAGGTAAACTCCTCATGTTACATATCTTTAATTCAAGATTAATCTTTAATTCCTGGAGACTCCAGGGCAATCCTGGAGGGTTGGCAACCCCAGAGGGTTGGCAACCCTACAGTCAATCTGTAATTATATGCTACTGACACACCTAAGAGATGTGGGGAGTGTTTGTTCCCCACATTTCTAGTCACATGCCATCATGCCATGCAGTAGAGAGTCCTCCTTAACTTGGGGTCTTGAAACAAATGACCTGTTCTTTTATCACTGAGATTAATAACAAAGGGGAAGAAGTTTCAGTCATGTGTGTTGCAGTCGTACCTAGTGACCAACCGAGATCGGGGCCCCATTGTACTGGAAACTATACAAATAGAGGATGGCAGACAGTGCTAGTCTGAGGAACAATTCTAAATAGACCAGACAAAGACAGGGTAGGGGGAAGCGATATAACTCACAGACAGAACCATCAATGGGATGGCAGCAGACCCCATGTTAGTGCCAGTGGGATGTGTGTTTTTTGGCAGTGGTGGTGCTGGGTTTAATTAGGAAGGGAGAAACTAAACAGAAAGACAAGAGAAGGGAGGATGCAGTGAGGAGGAAGGGAGGAAGGTCTGAGGGGCAGCAGTTTTGTGATATTACAGTCATTTTCTTTTTATCTCCATTATTATTTGAATCAGGTTCCGCACAGCCCGAGTGCCTCCCTCCCACATTCCCGGCTGCAGTGTACAGCCCAGTGAGCCTTAGCCCTGCTCTGGGGAGTGGGGTACACGAGTAGGACTTAGATTTGCTCTCTAGCTAACACCTATGCTATATATTTTTATTGGAGGTCGTTGGGCTTCTTCACAAGCAATATCACCACAAGCAGTAAGGTATAAACCCTTATAACTGTTACAAAATCTTCCTCTCCAGTCACCCACAAGGGAGAAAGCTTGGAAGCAAGTGCTGTGTTGGAGTTAAAATTTTGATCCCACCAGATCTTTTATACAAATATCCATCGTCAGAGAGTTACATATTAAATATAGACATTGCAGCTGTCACTTCTCTGTCTGCTGGGCTATGGGAGCCAAGAAACCCTTGGCAAACTTCCAGCCCTGTTAGACAGAAGAGAGCAGGACCAGCCGGTCAGATATAAACATTTATAAACAGCCTCAGAGTAACTGAGGATTAAGGTTCGTGTTGATGTGATTAGATCAGCCACTGACCTCGCTACTGTTGATCATGACATGCTGTGAACTCACCTGTGTATGTTATTAGTAGGTTTTCACACACTGTGGACCAAAGCAGGGGTGGTCAGGGCTGCTCGTGGGTGGCTCCATCCCTACCTTTGCTGAGAGAAAAGGAGTACTTGTGGCACCTTAGAGACTAACCAATTTATTTGAGCATAAGCTTTTGTGAGCTACAGCTCACTTCATCGGATGTGTACAGTGGAAAATACAGTGAGGATGTTTTTATACACACAGACCATGAGAAAATGGGTGTTTATCACTTCAAAAGGTTTTCTCTCCCCCCACCCCACTCTCCTGCTGGTAATAGCTTATCTAAAGTGATCACTCTCCTTACAATGTGTATGATAATCAAGGTGGGGCATTTCCAGCACAAATCCAGGGTTTAACAAGAACATCTGAGGAACGGGGGGCGGGGGGGGGGGAGGAGGAAGGAATAAACAAGGGGAAATAGGTTACTTTTTATGATGACTCAACCACTCCCAGTCTCTATTCAAGCCTAAGTTAATTGTATCCAATTTGCAAATTAATTCCAATTCAGCAGTCTCTCGTTGGAGTCTGTTTCTGAAGTTTTTCTGTTGTAATATCGCAACTTTCATGTCTGTAATCGCGTGACCAGAGAGATTGAAGTGTTCTCCGACTGGTTTATGAATGTTATAATTCTTGACATCTGATTTGTGTCCATTTATTCTTTTACGTAGAGACTGTCCAGTTTGACCAATGTACAGGACAAAGGGCCATTGCTGGCACATGATGGCATATATCACATTGGTGGATGTGCAGGTGAACGAGCCTCTGATAGTGTGGCTGATGTGATTAGGCCCTGTGATGGTGTCCCCTGAATAGATAGGTGGACACAGTTGGCAACGGGCTTTGTTGCAAGGATAGGTTCCCGGGTTAGTGGTTCTGTTGTGTGGTATGTGGTTGCTGGTGAGCATTCGCTTCAGGTTGGGAGGCTGTCTGTAGGCAAGGACTGGCCTGTCTCCCAAGATTTGTGAGAGTGATGGGTCGTCCCTCAGGATAGGTTGTAGATCCTTGATGATGCGTTGGAGAGGTTTTAGTAGGGGCTGAAGGTGACGGCTAGTTCAGCAGGTGGGTATTGTAGTTGTAAGAATGCTTGATAGTGAAGAAACAGATTGACAAGCCAGAAGAGTACCCAGAAGTCACCTACTACAGGACAGGCCTAACAAAGAAAATAACAGAACGCCACTAGCCATCACCTTCAGCCCCCAACTAAAACCTCTCCAACGCATTATCAAGGATCTACAACCTATCCTGAAGGAGCTCACAAAAGCTTATGCTCAAATTAATTGGTTAGTCTCTAAGGTGCCACAAGTACTCCTTTTCTTTTTGCAAATATAGACTAACACGGCTGCTACTCTGAAACATGCCTTAGAGTGATTTAGCTTAACAAAGAGAAGGTGAAGGGGTGACTTGATTACAGTCTATAAGTATCTAAATGGGGAACAAATATTTTCTCTAGCAGAGATGGTATAACTCGCTCCAATGGATGGAAGTTGAAGCTACACAAATTCAGACTGGGAATAAGTTGTACATTTTTGACAGTGAGGGTAATTAGCCACTGGAACAATTTACCAAGGGTCATGGTGGATTCTCTATCACTGATCATTTTTAATTCAAGTTTGGCCATTAAAAAAAAATCTGTTCTATGAATTATGGGGCAGTTCTCTGGCCTGTGTTATACAGAAGGTCAGACTAGACTAGACAATCACAATTGTCCCTTCTGGCCTTGGAATCAATGAATAAGCCCATCAGGAACTGATTAAATACTTAGGTTCCTGGGCAGGGTAAAGGGATGTACAGTAGGGAGAGGGCTGATGGGAGTTGTTGTGCCCTCATTAGCAAAGCCATCGTACTTGTAAAGTATCCTTTTCCCATGTCTATCTTTCACAGTTCTGTTAAAGTTCTCCACATCTCCTTGCTGATGAAGAATGTAAGCCATACTTACAGGATGGGGGACTCTATCCTGGGAAGGGTACCAATATCCCACCTTCATTAAATAAGTCATTATTGACTAGAGCCTAAGCTACTTACACAGTTTTACTTAGGGTACGTCTACACTTCAAGCTGGGGGTCTGATTCCCAGCTCAGGTAGAGATACACACACTAGCTCTGATCCAGGTTGGGCACTAAAAATAACATTGCTGCAGCAGTGTGAGTGGCAGGAGGGACTAGCTGCCAGAGGATGTGGCTAGCATCATGGATGGGTGTTTACACCTAGCCACTTGTGCCCCTACGACTACACTCTGGTTTTAGTGCACTAGAATGGGTTAGTGTCCTCGAGCTTGGAATCCTGAAAATGTAGCCAAGCCCCCACTAAAACTTACTGAGGCAACTGCCATTTGAAATCCTGAGTAAGGAGTTCAGGGTTTGAGCCATGTGTCTTTATTCTGTGCTCTGTCAGCATCTAGAGATCCCAACAAAGTGCCTGCTCTGCTTGATATACAGCAAGATCTCAGGCTGTCAGACATGTAAATCAATTTAAATTTAGTAAATGAGTCAGGAACAGGATATGGAGAGGAAGGTATTTTGGGCAGAGTGGACAAACAGCTTTTCCCAGGGTTTATGGGAAATCACTGCAAGAGAATCATAGAATATCAGAGTTGAAAGGAACCTCTGGAGGTCATCTAGTCCAACCCCCTGCCCAGAGCAGGACCAATCCCCAATTAAATCATCCCAGCCAGGGCTTTGTCAAGCCTGACCTTAAAAACTTCTAAGGAAGGAGATTCCACCACCTCCAAAGGGAACGCATTCCAGTGTTTCACCACCCTCCGAGTGAAAAAAGTTTTTCCTAATATCCAACCTAAACCTCCCCCACTGCAACTTGAGACCATTACTGCTTGTCCTGTCATCTGCTATCACTGAGAATAGTCTAGATCCATCCTCCTTGGATCCACCTTTCAGGTAGTTGAAAGCAGCTATCAAATCCCCCCTCATTCTTCTCTTCTGTAGACTAAACAATCCCAGATCCCTCAGCTTCTCCTCATAACTCATGTGTTCCAGACCCCTAATCATTTTTGTTGCCCTTCGCTGGACTCTCCAATTTTTCCACATCCTTCTTGTAGTGTGGGGCCCAAAACTGGACACAGTACTCCCGATGAGGCCTCACCAATGTCGAACAGAGGGGAACGATCATGTCCCTCGATCTGCTCGCTATGCCCCTACTTATACATCCCAAAATGCCATTGGCCTTCTTGGCAACAAGGGCACACTGTTGACTCATATCCAGCTTCTCGTACACTGTAACCCCTTGGCCCTTTTCCGTAGAACTGCTGCCTAGCCATTCGGTCCCTAGTCTGCAGTGGTGCATTGGATTCAGTCAGAAGGATGGGGGTCGATGCCAGCAGGAGGGGACGGCTCTCTTTCACTGGATGAGAATGTGGGAGGCTTGCAACCCATGAAACGAAAAGCTAAAAATAATGAGGTGTTTTATGAAAGGGCCCCCGCTGTTACCCCAGCATTATGACTGAGACTGGGGTATGAATGAAGCCCAGTTTGTCCTCCTTTACAGGGGGGATCCCAAGCGTGTGACAAATGCTCCAGACCTCTCCCCTGGAGCCCCACAGAGGGGGAGCTGCAGTGACTGGGG
The DNA here is from genome assembly GCF_965140235.1 of Caretta caretta. NCBI lineage: Eukaryota > Metazoa > Chordata > Testudines > Cheloniidae > Caretta > Caretta caretta. Next base: position 6,293,453 of record NC_134211.1, read on the forward strand.
CCTCTTGTACCCAGCTCTTGCCCCACCCTGCGCAGCACCAGAGCCTCCCGCTTCCCCTGCCGGCTCTGGGGCTGGGCCCAGACCCCTCCCTGACCCTGCAGCCCAGGCTCCCAGCACAGCCACAGCCCTGCCCAGGGGTCTGCAAGCCCTGAGGAGCCCTTTATAGCCCCCCCCGGCACCCAGGCCGGCCCCTGATTGGCTGCTCCATTATCCTCTGTGCAAATTAGCTCCCACCCCCGAGGTAAATGAGGGCCCAGGTGGCTGTAAGGGGGGAGGGGAGCTTGGCATGTCCTGGGGTGACAGTTAAACCGACACAGCAGAGTCACCCTGTGGAGCTGGGGGTCACTAGGGAAGGGAGGGGGCAGTTCAGGGGGGCTGAGGTGCAGGAGGGGCTGCAGGGGTCAGGAGATGGGTTCAGGGGAACAGAGGGGGTTGGGGGTTCATACAGGGCTCATTAGGGGGACTGAGGAGGGGGCCAGGATGGGGGAGGGGCAGAGTCCAGGCATGGGGTAGATTTGGGGGGCAGAGTTGAGGGGATTGTTGAGGGGGGGGGAAGTTCAGGGGCAGTTTACAGGGGTCAGTGTTGGGGAGGGGGAGAAGTTCAGGCTGATCCCCTCCCTCCCCAAGGCAGGGCTATGGGGCACAAACTGGCTTTATTAGCAGGCAAGGACTTTCTCCTCCTCCCAGCCCCATGCGGTTTGGGGCTGGGGGCACAGAGGTTGGAGCAGGGGAGGGGTGTTATCAAGCCAAAGGGCGGGGGGTTGTTTGCTTCAGGGCAGGGAGCAGAATGGGGCGGGTGCCGTCCAAAGGGCAAGCGAAGGAGATGGAAGCAGGAGGCGGCAGGTGGCAGTTCAGGGGGCATGAGGGGGAAAAGGCTTTTTGGGGGTGACTGAAGGGCAGGAGGTGCAGGGCGAGGCAGGGTGTCAGGAGGCGGATTCAGGGGAGCAGAGAGGATTTGGGGGGGGTTAGTAGAAGACCCATGGGGAGATTTGTGGGGGGAGGGTGTGGGAAAGGTCAGATTACAGGAACTACTGCTGCTTCCCCCTGCCCCCCCCAATTAGCCCAGCTGGGCCCCTCTGCCCTGGGGTGGGGAACTCCCAGGGGCTGCTAGGGTGCCCAAATAGCAAGTTTGAAAAATCGGGACAGAGTGTGTGTGGGGTAATAGGCACCTATACAAGAAAAAGCCCTGAATATTGGGACATCTGGTCACCCAAGCCCCTGCAGCGTCCCTGCCCCAGGAGACCTGTTGCCCCATCGCCCCCAGGCCGAGCTGTGGGAAGGGAGACCTGAGCCACCAAAGGAGGGAGGCCGGAGAGCCTCAGTGCAGCAGCAGGAGGGGAGAAGGGCCCAGTGCTGGGAGCAGCGGAGAGACAGAGCCCATATGTGAGGTGTAAGAATTGGATGGGGAGAGGTGGGAATTAATGATCACCTGGAGAGTGGGAGGCCCTGAGTGGCAACACTAGGATTGGTCGCGTTCTGTGTGTTTATTATTGACTTGGAATAATGGTCTAAAAACTTGAGATAGGAAAACTTGCCCGGGACACCGAATTCTTTTGTTTGGGTGGATTGTGAGGAATTTCAAAAAGAGCTTGATAATGTCAGGCAACATTCAATGCGTCTGTGCAAGGTGCTGCCTTTCAAGAAGGCTGACTTAAGAAAATTCAGGGAGTTGGTAGGTAAGATCCCTGGGTAGCAAGTCTAAAGGGAAAAACAGTTCAAGAGTTGGCAGTTTTTCAGAGACATTATTACTTGCCTGTAGCAAGGCGAAGGCTCACCGGCATAGCGCCTCCTGCTGGTCATCTTGGAAGTCAGCTCTTCAGCACTGGGAGCCCCCTCTGCAGGCTGGTGTCTTGCCTGCCTTAGGGCCCCCATATCCCTCCTGGACCTCGGTGCCCCTTTACCTTGGGGTGCTGCCCCCTAGCTGTACCCCTACACTCTGGGTCTCCCATCCCAGGGGAACCCCCAACCCTCTAAACCCACCTTGCCTCAGTGGCTACTGCCAGTCATCATCTAGCCGCTGCTCACTGGAGCAGACTGCAGTCTGTAATGGCCACTCATCATTGGCAAGGGGGTAGGATCTGCTGCCTTTGCCTATCCCCAGGCTGCCCCTCTGCCTCCCCAGTACCTTTCTTAGGCCTTCAACGAGGCCTTAGCCTGGGGATTTACCAGGCTGCTGCTCCCCAGCTCCCTTTGCCCTTTCCCAGCACTACTCCACTTCAGGTACATTGCTCCCAGGCAGCTAGCCCTTCTCCCTCCAGGGCTAGAGTGATACTCCTCTCACTTCTGGCCCCAAGCCCTCTTATAAGGGCCAGCTGGACCCTGACTGAGCTGGCCACAGCTGTGGCTGCTTCCCGAATCAGCCTAGCCCAGCCACAGCCCTCTCTAGGGATGCTTTTAACCCCTGTTTTACTGGAGTGGGGCAGTTGCCCCACTACAAGGCCTAAAAGCAAACTATTCCACTGCATGGGAAAGATAGGAAGTATAGCCAGAGACCATGCTGGCTTAACCAGGAGATCCTCAATGATCTAAAAATCAAAAAATTGTTGTACGTAAAGTGGAAACTAGGTCAAATTATGACAAAGGATGAACATAAATAACACAAGTATGTAGGGACAAAACGAGAAAGGCCAAGGAACAAAACAGATCATAGCTAGAGACATAAAGGGTGACAAGAAAACATTCTACAAATACGTTAGAAGCAAGAGGAAGATCAAGGACAGGGTAGGCCCATTACTCAATGAAGAGGGAAAAAAACAATAACAGAAAATGTGGAAATGGCAGAGGTGCTTAATGACTTCTTTGTTTCAGTGTTCAAGAAGAGGGTTAGTGGTAATTGGACATCTAGCATACTGAATGCCAGTGAAAATGAGGTGGGATCTGAGGATAAAATAGGAAAAGAACAAGTAAAAAATTATTTAGACCAATTAGATGTCTTCAGGTCACCAGGGCCTGATGAAATGCATCCTAGAATACTCAAGAAGCTGACTGAGGAGACATCTGAGCCATTAGTGATTATCTTTGAAAAGTCATGGAAAATGGGAGAGATTCCAGAAGACTGGAAATGGGCATCTATAAAAAGGGAAATAAGGACAACCTGGGGAAATACAGACCAGTCAGCTTAACTTCTGTACCTGGAAAGATAATGGAGCAAATAATTAAGCTCTAAATTTGCAAACATCTGGAAGATAATCAGGTGATAAGTAATAGTCAGCATGGATTTGTCAAGAACAAATCGTGTCAAACCAACCTGATAGCTTTCTTTGACAGGGTAACGAGCCTTGTGGATGGGGAGAAGCAGTAGATGTGGTATATGTTGACGGTAGTAAGGCTTTTGATGCAGTCTCGCCTGACCTTCTCATAAACAAACTAGGGAAAGACAACTTAGATGGAGCTACTATAAGATGCGTGCAAAACTGGTGGAAAACCATTCCCAGAGAGTAGCTATCAATGGCTAACTTACTGTCAGGGTGGTTAAGCACTGAAATAAATTGCCTGAGGGGTTCTGGAATCTCCATCAATGGAGATTTTTAAGAGTAGGTTAGACAAACACCTGTCAGGGATGATCTAGATGATGCTTAGTCATGCCATGAGTGCAGGGGACTGGATTAGATCAGTGGTTCTCAGCTGGGGGTCAGTGAGCCCTTTCAAGGGGGCCGCGGAGCCCCACGGCTGAAACCTGGAGCCCCAGTGCTGAAGCCTGCCCCCCCCTTCCCCCTAAGCCAGGAGCGGTGCGGGTCTGAAGCCAGTGGGCCCCCTGCTGTAGTTAGGAGCGGCGCGGGGCTGAAGCCCGTGGTGCCCTCCCCATCCCCCCCAAGCCGGGAGTGGCGCAGCCAGAAGCTAGGTGGGGCTGAAGCCGGCAGGGTCCCCACATCCCCTCCTAGCTAGGAGCAACGCGGTGCTCGAGCCGGCAAGCCTACCCTCCCCCACAAGCCAGGAGCAGCAGGGAGGCTGAAGCCGGGAGTCCCAGTGCCTTGCCCCTGAAGCTGGGCATTGCACTGGAAGCCCCCCTGCCTGCATACAGCCCATAGCTACCCCCTGCCTGCACCCTGAGCTACCCCCTGCCCATACACAGCCCTTAGCTATCCCCTCCCTGCACCCTGAGCTACTCCCCTCATTTCACACAGCCCCTAACTAACCCCCTGCCCGCACCCTGAGCGGTTTTCAAACCTTTTGAACTGAGTCCCCCCTTTGAGATATATTTTTGGTTGCATCGCCCCAGAGCACAGACAAGCTGGGTGCCCTCCTGAGTGAGTCAGGGGGTGGAGATGGCACATCCTCCCTGGACCCTGCTCTGTGGAGATGGGATGAACCATGCCAGGCATTCCTCCCCCCGCCCCCCCCAAAAATAGAAGTAAAACTATGCCTATGCCCAAGTGTGTCCCCTTGGCCTGGAGCCCACGCTTCCCCCCTGCCGGGCCCTATTGTTTTTATAGGATGTTGAATGGGGTCTCAGCAAGAAAAAGGTTGAGAACCCCTGGATTTGATGATCTCTCAAGGTCCCTTCCAGTCCTATGATTCTATGTGGAAAGGAACAACTGAAACCGGGTGACATGGGCAAATCCACTGAGCAGCTGGGCTGACAGATAGAGTACGGCAACTGCGTGGCATGTGGCAATGAAGAGAAGAGATTCCTCCGTGGGACAGTAGACGGAGCCACTGCCCAATCCAGCTACACTCACAGCCCCACTGTCGAGAAGAGACTCAGAGAGGGAGTGTCATGGTTTGGGGTCACTGCAGAGAGTTTGGGCCATCAGTGTTGTTACTGGGGATTTCTAACCCTACATATTTCAGTCTGTTTGTGTGTGTGTGTGTGTATAGTTATCTAATTTCCCTTGTAACTGTGGAAACTCCAGTCTTTGGGTTGGGGTTTAACTGCTTCACCTGAGGGTTGCTCTGTTGACTCCAGAGCTGGCCCTGCCTATCCCACCACAGCGGTTACTAACTTGTGCCCCATTGGGTCTCCACCCCATCCCCCCCAGTGAGAGCTCAGGGCTCCGTGAAATTTTCTCACTGTTTAAGTGAGAAAACAAAGCCCGTTTTTCATGAGGTCAGTCATTCTTATCAGCATCAGGCCTCTCAGAAGGGCTAATTTAAATGTTAAGGGTTCCTGCATCACTTGGGATCTTGGGTTTGTTCTTTGGAAGTATCACATCTCCTGAAATGTTTGCTGACCTCACCCACTATCCTTCCTCTCAGGGCTAAATAAAACAAAAAGTTCCAAGGCAACATTTCAAAATAAATAAGCCAGCACAAAAAAGTCCGTTCCCAAGTTTATTTTGTTTAACTGTAAATGGTTTTCTGTTGCTTCTTATGCGTGATTACATTAAAACAAGAATACTAATTTCTTAATGCACAATAGGGAGAGTAAATGACAGTCATGCTCTAAATATAGCAGTTTAATTGTCTTCAACGGATTCTAATTGTCTTCAACTAAGCTATTGCTGGAAATGGCCAGGTCCTGCTGCAGCTCTTTGCAAAAGCTGTCTAAAAAGGCAGAAACTGTGTTATTGTTTTTATTTATGGAGTTTTTCAGAATTCCCTTGATTTTATTTATTATTCTGGATAGAATCCCTTTCTCCAAATCTCTCAAACTTGCCTTCCCTTCATAGTGGTCTATCAGACATCTCTGTATCCAGGATTTGACAAACTCTTCATAGTTACTTATCTATTTCACATAGTTGTCAAAGTTCATCTCTTCCAGCAGCTTCTTTAGCAAAAAGAACTGAAAGAAGCTTTGGCTGGCGTATTCAAGGGCCTGTTCACTGCTGAGAAAATTGTCAACTATTTCTAGTCCGAGCCTTTTGTTGACATAACCCACCAGGGCAGGTTTGAGACACTGATCGCAGAAATTCCTCACCCTTGTTTGGCTTTCCTTCTTTTCCAAATAGAGATCAGTAAATATGGAGAAATAATGAGGTTTCAGCTTCTCCAGACGTTGCTGAGGATCGTTTTCTTTGATAAAATCTTCATGCATCTTCTGAAATGCCAAGCTGCTTCCCCCAAAACGTGACGCTTCAGGTCAACTTCAAACAAAGGAGAAGTGTGAAGTTGCTCAATATCCTCCTCTTTTAACCTCTCATTAACCATATGCAGCAGTTCTCCACAATAGGTTTCATCATAGTCTGTTTTGGATTTAACTTTTTCTTCAATGTATTTCTTGCATTCAGTCATTAAAGATAGAGCAAACTCTTCAGTTTTACAGTAACATTCCTGTGAGAAGTATTCTGCAACTGCTCTGGTCCATTTTAAATTTAAGTACTCCTTCTTCATTGTGAAAGACTTCATTCTATAATCCAGCAGGCTTTTTGCATGTTGCAGTATCTGTCTGACAGCACCCCCTCTGTGCTTCAGATCCTTTCTCAACTGGAGATCCATATCTTGAACAACTTGACATTTCTGTAAAGTACAGAGCGTTAACTCTGACAAGGTTTCTCGCCACATCGTTTCAAATTCTTTTTTCAGTTTCTCATGGTCTAATTTATCTTCTCCGTTTCGGTATTCAGCCAAGAGTCTGTCAACTTCCCCTTCAATTTTCTGCTTGTACTCAGACTGGATATTGTCTATCTTGTGCTGTCCTCTTCGTATTCGAATTGCTTCCTTACAGTTACTGGTTGAAGAATTTTCAAGTTCTCTTTTGAGGCTATTTGTGCTCCTTTTGAAATCTTCTCTGTACTTTTCTATCAGGTTCAAATTTGGAGCTTCACTTTTAAAATACTGTTCTAAGTTATTCAAGAGCTTCTGTTCTCCCTGCTGTAGCTTCCCTTGTGCTTCCATTTTTAAGCTGTGAAAGAGATCACCCTCTAGTGTCTCTGGCAGCTGATTCGGGATAAAAGTTTCTTTTTCAGATATCCAGAGATACATCTCCTTGCGGAAACCCCATTCCCATTCAGAATACTTCATAGACAGCTGGTGATAGGCTTAAGCTACAAGGCTATTTCTAAAGCTAAAGATGAAGTTCTCATGTTTCACTGACTTCCACAGGCTCTTCAACCATACAATAAAATCAGGAATATCCTTTCCAGCTCTTTTCCGTGAACGGTTCTCTATGAATTCAAACAGGTATTTCTTTAGCTCACACACACTCTCACTGTATCCAGTGTTTACGGGAGCCATGGGAGGGACTCCATGCCGCAAGCCAGGCATGTACCAATTGTGTTTTTCTGGGTCATACTCCACAATATCAGAAAATGCCATTTCCCTGCTTTGCTTTTCCATCCTTGCTGCAGCTTTGGTCATTTCATTCAGCTGCTCCAGGAGGTGTTTCCTGTCCCTCATGTTTTGATCATGAGCAGACACATCACTGACATTCTGGTGCACGAACTGGCAGTTTGGCTGTTGTCCTATTTCCTCCATACTGAGAAATGCATGGACCACAATTTGCAGAACATCCTTCATTTCTGTGGCATTCTCCATGGTCATGTTAACGATGGTGATGTCACTCAGTCCAATCACCAGGGTGGCCAGCTCATTGTCATGTTGATAACTGTCTTCCAGTGCTGTTAGTTCAGGGGCCTTCAGACCTTCAGTGTCTATCACCAGGATGAAATCACAGCCAAGCAGCTCCTGAACAGCTTCTGTAACTTTAATGAGTGTCATGAACACTCCTCGCGTACATCGATCGCTACATTGATCAACTGCAGGCCGAACATGGTGTTGAGAAGAGTCGATTTCCCAGTGCTCTGCACTCCCAGCACTGTTATAACCACCATTCTGGATCTACCCCCTAGTCTGATATGGAGATGAGTTAGAACATCTACTACCCAGTTCATGGGGATGTTGGAGGCATCTCCATCGATCAGCTCCACAGGAAACCCTTCCAGCATCAGGTCAGCTGCTGTGCATGGGAGATGGGAGAATGGTCTTTGGCTTTCTTCCATTTTCCCTTCTTTAACCATTGAGCATTCAGCGTCATAGAACTGTCCCAACTCACGCATGAAATGCTCCACCCCCAAGGAACTATCGATATTAATTTATCTAATTCCTCCATCTGTTTTCGGTCCACTCCTGGAGTTTCACATTTCTCTTTATAGTCTGCCCACATTTCAGAAAGATTCCCCCTAGCAATATTATCCAGGCTAAATTTCATCCATTTCAGAAAGTAATGTTTCTCCACTGGATTCAACTGTACTATTCCATTGATAAACTTAATCAAACCATTAGTACGGTCACACTGATTCCGCTGTCTACGTATCTCTAACCATTTCTGTTTCAGCACAGATTTATAGTCTTCAATGGCCACGTCCCCTTGCCTTTTCATTTGGCACATCTCTTTTTCCAATTGAGCCAAGTTTTTCCATGGGTCTCCTTGCAGGCTCAGCATTTCCCTTTTGTATTTTGCCCCATCTCTTATTTCTGCAGTGATTTCTTCAGTATATTTCCTCGCACACTGACATGCCTGACACTCCTCATCCACCTGGATTCCTAGGTCACGTGCCGTCACAGCCATGGCTTCCAAACTCACTGTCTTCGGAGATGAATTCACTATGGTTCCTATGGTGGACTTCACCTTTTTCCACAAATCCTGCATTATTCATGGTACTATCTTTCACCAGTATTAGTGATTTGCTCAGTTTCAACACTGAGGACAGCTTATTAAGAAATCCCAGAGTTTCTTTGGGTTTCTTATTCTTGCAGTTGAGGATGAAGTAATATTTAGAGCTGGATTTTTTCAGAGATGATAACAGCTCGTATTCTCTCTCACTGATGCTCTCGGTAACTATGAACACTGCGGAGGAGACCGCTGTTAAAAAGCTAAACTGTAGCCAGTGGGACTCAATGTCTCCGTGCAGATTTGTAACTGCAATGGGTTCTGGGAAAAGATCAGAAATTTCCATTCCCCCAGGGAAATACCAGGAAATCTCAACCAGCCCATCTGCGATTTTCTGAAGGAAGTTCCCAGACTCCATGTCCCAATGGATAAAGAAATCGTGGTGCTGCTGGGAGGGGCTGAGAACCTCATTGAGGAGTTGGGACTTGGAGAAGCTGCAGCTCCCCATCCACAGAAAAGAAATCATTGGCATTTCTGTGAGCACCAGGCTCTCCTCTCTGAACCCTCTGCTCTGTGCCAGGGAGTGCGGCCTCCACTTCCTCACAATGTCCCTCATGACCCACAGTAGTAGGGTGCCCTTGGGGGTGTTGAGGGCGGGTAGCAGCAGAGGGAGGGCAAACTGGCACATGGACATTTTGGACAGGATCTCCTGCTGTAGGAAACTGAGCAAAGCAGAACAGCACAAAGAACATCAAGAGATTGCAGAGAAACTTTCATCTCAGTGTCACTAAAACAGAAAGTGCCATCAGTATGCAGTTTCTCCTCATAATCATCCATTTCTTCTTCAGGAGCCTTGTGCCCAATGCTTGTATTTCTGGCCGTCCCATTCAGAGCCATGACCTTCCTCAGGAAATGCCAAGGTAAATCACCTAATGCCTCTGGAATTCTGTTCTTGATGCTTTCTGGGCAGATCTCCAAAACATCCCTCAGCCTGATCTTGATGCTTCTGTGCTTCTCCAGGTTTAATCTGGACAGGACATCTTGAAATGCTTTACTTCTTTCTGCAGAAGGAAGTTAAAACAAACCAAAATTTCAGAGTAGAAAATGGTGACTTTATATACAGTTTACTTATTCCATAGACAGCCTGATGTTTGTAATTTAAAGAAAAGCAGTACCCAGTAACAGATGACTTATACATCCTGGGTTCAATTCTTCTCTTACTTATATTGGTATAACAAAAATGAAGCCAATGGGATTACTTCCATGCAAATAAAACATAGTTCTGGCCCACTTTGAACTCCACTAGGTTGGTTTGCATTGTTTGATCCCAATCCTTATCCTCAGCACAGTGCAGAGTCCACTTGAAAATGGCTTAAGTGGCCAACTGAGAATTTCCTAGAAAATCTTCCAGTATAACCAGCTCTATGACATCCCAGCTCACAGCTACTGGAGGAGGGGGCATAGACTCAGGACCCTGTCTCTGTGGTGATCCCAGAAGCTGGAATGATCCCTTGTCTGCTCTAAGCTGCTGCTCAGGATCAGACTGGTGCCTGGCAGTCTGAGGATCAGGTGGCTGTGATGGTAGCCTACACCCGTCACCCTGAGCTGTGCTGGGCATCAATGGCTCATCCGGAGGATCTGACCCTTTATTTCCCTTTCAGCAGTCAGTGCAGATTACACCTTCTGGGAAGACTTATTTTTGATTTTCTTCATATCTTCCTCCATCTCTTTGCTGGGACATGTCTTTTACAGGTGTAGCTAACAGCACTGTGGCTTTGCTTACCTCCCAGCGACCAAATAAGTCCCTTCACTCACGCTACTTCCTCTGTCCTTTTGGGGAGCTGTGAGTACTGTCATTACTTACAAAGCAAATTTACCCACACTGCAACATGGGGAGCTAATGCTAAGACACCTCCAGGCCAGTCCTGGTACGGTAATGTCTCCAGTGCAGTGTTAGGGTATTTGGACCTGATAAACGATTAACCCATTTATTATGTGTTATAGAGACATTATTAAGGTCACAAGAGCAAACTATTCCACTGCACAGGAAAGATAGGAAGAGTGGCAAGAGACCACCCTGGCTTAACCAGGAGATCTTCCATGATCTAAAAATAAAAAAAAAGAATCCTACAAAAAGTGGAAACTAGGTCAGATGACAAAGGATGAATACAAACCAACAACACAAGTATGTAGGGGCAAAATTAGAAAGGCCAAGGCACAAAAGGAAATCAAACAAGCTAGAGACATAAAGGGTAACAAGAAAACATTCTACAAATACATTAGAAGCAAGAGGAAGACCAAGGACAGAGTAGGCCCATTACTCAATGAAGACAAAAAAGCAATAACAGAAAATGTGGAAATGGCAGACGTGCTTAATGACTTCTTTGTTTCGGTTTTCACTAAGAAGGTTGGTGGCAATTGGATGCCTAACATAGTGAACACCAGTGAAAATGGGGTAGGTTCAAAACAGGGAAAGAGCAAGTTGAAAATTACTTAGACAAGTGAGATGTCTTCAAGTCACTAGAGCCCAATGAAGTGCAACCTAGAATACACAAGGAGCTGACTGAGGAGAAATCTGAGCCATTAGCTATTATCTTTGAAAAGTCATGGAAGACGGGTGATATTCCAGAAGACTGGAAAAGGGCACATATAGTGCCTATCTATAAAAAGGGAAATAAGGACAACCCAGGGAATTACAGACCAGTAAGCTTAACTTCTGGACCCGGAAAGATAATGGAGCAAATAATGAAGGAATCAATTTGCAAACATCTAGAAGATAATAAGGCGATATGTAATAGTCAGCATGGATTTGTCAAGAACAAATCATATCAAACTGACCTGATAGTTTTCTTTGACAGGCTGACGACTGTGTGGATGGGGGGAAGCTGTAGATGTGGTATATCGAGACTTTAGTAAGGCATCTGATATAGTCTCAAATGACCTTCTCATTAAAAAACTAGGGAAATACAACCATGATGGAGCTATTATAAGGTTGGTGCATAACTGGTTGGATAACCATTCCCAGAGTAGTTATCAATGGCTCACAGTCATGCTGGAAGGGCATAACGAGTGGGCTTCTGCAAGGATCAGTTCTGGGTCTAGTTCTGTTCAATATAGTCATCAATGATTTAGATAATGGCATAGAGAGTACACTTATAAAATTTGCAGACGATACCAAGGTGGGAGGAGTTGCAAGTGCTTTGGAGGATAGGATTGTAATTGAAAATGAGCTGGACAAACTGGAGAAATGGTCTGAGGTAACTAGGACGAAATTCAATAAGAACAAATGCAAAATATTCCACTTAGGAAGGAACAATCAGTTGTACATGTACAAAATGGAAAATGACTGCCTGGGAAGGATTACTGCAAAAAAGGGATCAAGAGGTCAGAGTGGACCACAAGCTAAATATGAGTTAACAGTGTAAGACTGTTGCAAAAAAAAAAAAAAAAAACTCATTCTGGGATGTATTAGCAGGAGTGTTGTAAGCAAGTCATGCAAAGTAATTCTTCTGCTCCAGTCCACGTTGATTATGCCTCAGCTGGAGTATTGTGTCCAGTTCTGGGTGCCACATTTCAGTAAAGATGTGGACAAACTGGAAAAAGTCCAGAGAAGAGCAACAAAAATGATTCAAGATCTAGAAAGCATGACCTATGAGGGAAGATTGAAAAAATTGGGTTTGTTTAGTCTGGAAAAGAGAAGACTGAGAAGGGACATGATAACAGTTTTCAAGTACCTAAAAGGTTGTTATAAGGAGGAGGAAGAAAAATTATTTTCCTATCCTCTGGTGATTGGACAAGAAGCAATTGGCTTAAATTGCAGCAAGGGAAGTTTTGATAGGAAATTTTTCCTAATGTCCGAACTGTCAGGGTGGTTAAGCACTGGAATAAATTGCCTAGGGAGGTTGTGGAATCTCCGTCATTGGAGATTTTTAAGAGCAGGTTAGACAAACACCTGTCAGGGGTGGTCTAGATGGTGCTTGGTCATGCCATGAGGGCAGGGGACTGGACTTGATGACCTCTCGAGGTCCCTTCCAGTCCTATGCTTCTATAATGAAGCACCAGCTCTACTTTAGTTTAGATTGAGAAGCCCTTTCTACTAAAATGTTAATTCTTCTAAGTGCTGTAAGATCTGTATGCTTACTTGGACTGTCTTGAAATTTGTTGTCTCATGGGGGAACAGGATAGGGTTAGTGACCCAAATTTCGGGGTCATTTGAGCAAGGAGTTCCCCAGACACAGCTCGTCAAAAACACAGCATTTTGCAAAATCAGCAGTCTTATAATGGAGGGGATTGTGCACCACAGAGCTCAACATCCCCTACTTGATCTCAGTCACTCAGCATTTATTTCAGCCAGTGTGTGGCACTCACTGCCCGTTTGAGGAAGCAATACTGAAAACATCTATTAAAGGAAACCTTTGGCTTTCTAGAACACTGCGTGCAAACACTCATGAGCCAAAGAGATTGAAACGTGCATGTGCTGTGAGCCTAGGCAAGAGTCTTTCCAGACAGTCCACTCTCACAGTAGCTGGATGGCTCAAGTACATTTGAGCCCTACTCTACTCCACAGTATTAACAACCTTCCTCAGAATACCATCCTTGCCACCATGGATGTCACTTTCCTATACACCAATATCCCTCACAATGATAGGATAGCTGCCTGCCCCAAATATTTAAAAGACAGTGGACAACCATCAATTATCCATCCCAAACACATAGCCAAACTCATCCAGTTCATCCTCGCCTGTCATAGATTTACCTTCAACAATAAACATTTTGTCCAAAGCATGAGAACAGCCAGGGGTACTAGGATGGCTCCCCAATATGCTAACCTCTTCATGGGTCATCCTGAAGAAGAATTTCTGGAGAAGTGCATCATGAAACCAGTGATATACCTGAGAAATTTTCATCCTATGGGAAGACAGCTTAAACTCCCTCAGACTTCCACCACAACTTCAACAACCACCACCCATCCATTAAACTCTCTGGAGCTTTCCCACAACTTCTGGACAACACAATCAGCTTCAACAATGGAACCCTACAGACAACCATCTACAAGAAACCCATGGATCACCACACCTACCTTCATAGATCTAGTAACCACCCCAACCATACCAAGAAATATGTTATTGACAGACAGGCACTCAGAGACCACAGAATGTGCTCTGAGGAGAAAGTAAGTGATATATACCTTAATGAAGGGATAGCCTATTTTTGTCAAGGTCCAAATTTCTTGGTCAAGGTATAGTCAAGGTCCAGACTCCAAGAAAAAAAAATTGAGAAACCCATAATGATAATAAACAAATAAAAACATTGTGGGGTCCATTCAAAAGCATCTCGTAGTCCGGATTTGGCCCATGGTCCGCCTATTGACTATCCCTGGCTTAACACACTTGTTGTCGATATTGTGAAGGCCAAAACTGTAACAGTGGTCAAAAAAGACCTAGATAAATTGATGGAAGATAGGTCCATCAATGGCTATTAGCCAGGATGGGCAGGGATGGTGTCCCTAGCCTCTCTTTGCCAGAAGTTGGGAATGGGTGACAGGGGATGGATCACTTGATGATTACCTTTTTGATTCATTCCTTCTGAAGCACCTGGCATTGGCCTCTGTCAGAAGACAGAATACTGAGCTAGATGGACTTTGGTCTGACCCAGTACGGCCGTTCTTATGTTCACTTAAAACCACCTTCACCAAACAAGGAAACTCCATCAGAGAAGTAGATTGCATCATGCAACAGGCCACCCAAATACCCCAGGAGAACCTGCTTCAATACAGAAATAAACCCCCTTCTGACTGCATACCCCTATTTGTCACCTACCACCCCACACTGGAACCCAGACAGTAAAGCTTGTGTAACCACCAATGGGTGTAAACAACTACACCCCATACTCGATGGGTACCCCATCATGAAAGAAATATTGCAAGAATCATCTCTTCTGGTCTTCGAACAATCTCTTGAAACTCATTGTTGCCCTGGTTTTAGGGATTTGTGTACCCCATTATGTGATCAAACTAATTGCAACCATATTATGTGCATTCTGCCAATAGGAATTAATGAAATAGAACACCACATAGTTAAGGGTTAAGTTGGAGAGAGGCTTTTAGAAGCGAGGTCATATCTAGCTGATAGTTTTTGCTAATCAGAATGGGAGGAGGGGACAGACAAGTAAACAACTGAGACTGAAAACCTTGGTGGTTGGAAAACTTTGAATCTAGGCACCTCTAATATGAAAAGTTGACTGAAAGTTAGAAAAGAGATGATCCAGTTGGGGTCATTATGACCTATGTGTTTTGTAGAAGTTAGTTATAAAAGATTAGCTAATAGAGTATATTGTGGAGCAGTCCTCGGAAGCCATCTTGAGACACTTTTTTCTGACACCCTTTCTCCCTGGTGAGTGAGCAACTGGCCACTCCAAACCTGCTGTTAATTACTCAATACCATTCCAGATGTTAGAATAAATATCTGGGATGTTCTAAACCTATTGCTTATGTCTCTGTATGCTTAAATCTAATAAACTGCAGTGTTAGATAAGAGCATACTTACTTGCATTTAATCCTTGATCAGACAGAACTGCTGTGTTCCTATTGATTGATTCCTGACACTGCATGGAGTGAAATAGTTAAGTTGCCCCTGTTGTGGGTTCTGAAAACCCCAGGTAACCCTCGTCATCAAGAGGAAGCTCCCCACAGACCAGGACACACCCACTCAAAGCAGCACCAGACTCTGCCAGAACAATAGATGCAAAACTTGCAGACATATCTCCATTACTATCATGATCAACACTCCACACAAAACACCTTTCAAGATTCCAGGATCTTATACATGCCTATCACATGTAGCACACTTCATCCAGTGCACTAAATGCCCGAATAATGATTATATGGATGAAGCAGATAACCACTATACACTCAAATGAATATACACAGGAAAATGATAAAAGACAAAAACACCCTATCACCTGTGGGTGAACACTTTTCTTAAAGTAATCACTCTATATCTGACCTATCAGTCCCAATCCTCAAAGGAAACTTGCACAGCATTGTCAAAAGAAGAACCAGGGAGCTTACATTCATTACTCTGCTGGACACCAAATTGTGGATCATGGACATCATGGATTGAACAGAGACACTAGATTTATGGTTTATTAAAACAATCTGTAATCCACTAACCCCTTCTTTTTTTCCTATGTTTGCAGAGGTGCTAATGGCCCATTCTACTTTGAATGGTCCCTTACAATATGTGCTAACTACTTATGCTAAACAATCTGTTCCATCTTGCATTTTGCTCTGACATTGGGAGTAATGTTCCCAGACCTGAAGAAGAGCTCTTTGTGGCTCAAAAGCTTGTCACTCTCACCAACAGAAGTTGGACTAAGAAAAGATATTTCCTCACCCACATTGGCTTTCCAATATCCTGGGATCTACCCAGCTACAACTACGCTGCAGACAACCCTATGCTTGGCAGAAATCTGAGAATCATCTCTAGGAATATTGACAGGTTTCAGAGTAGCAGCCGGGTTAGTCTGTATTCGCAAAAAGAAAAGGAGTCCTTGTGCCACCTTAGAGACTAACCAATTTATTTGAGCGTAAGCTTTCGTGAGCTACAGCTCACTTCATTGGATGCATTCAGTGGAAAATACAGTGAGGAGATTTATGTACACACAGAACATGAAAAAATGGGTGTTATCACACACACTCACTTAAGATGAGCTATTACCAGCAGGAGAGTCAGGGCGGGGGGGGGGGGGGGGGAGGGGAGAAAACCTTTCTTGATAACTGCTGGAAATGGCCCACCTTGCTTATCACTACAAAAGGTTTTCTCCCGTGCGCACCGCCCCCCCCCCCCCGCGCACTGGTAATTATTATTTTCTGTGGGTATCTGCTGCTGTTCTTGTGACACAGTGCCCTCTGGTGGGCAAAAGGTGGAATGCAGCAACATTTTGGCAGAAGCTTTTTTTTCTACACAAAAAATTAAAGATCTGCATGGCTCATTAATTATGCATGCCTACAGTAGTACAGAATTCCTCCAGGAGTAATATTTGGAGAAAACCTGATTTCACAACAGCTGGTCCTTTGTAGAAGATTTTCTTCTTTGATGAAACACAAATGCCTCATGATTAAAAAAATCCCATTCCCTATGCACCAGGTGAACCCTCCAAGGTTGAAATGCAGTAGCATTCAAGTTCAAAATCTTGGTCTTTATTTTCATACCTAGTGTATCTAAAAAATCAACTAACGCTACAAGACAAAGACTGTGGTCAACATTTAGTCTTGTCTGCCACAATGAAATGGAATTCTTTACAAGGGTAAAGCTCATCTAGGTAGGAGACAGAGTTTCCTTGAAAAGGTGACCAATAATTTAAATCTGATTGAATATCAGATGAGGAGTGAGCAGAGGGATTCAAAGAGAAAAGTGATGGGTTCAAATCAACAGGTAGAGAACGTGCTTTTAGCAGCTCAACCTCAATACATTATTTCTTGAAAAAAATGCTTATGGATACACTGGACACAGAAATATTTTGGATTGCTTTTTCCCAAAAATGGCTTTTCTGAATTGTTTGGGATATATACTCAATGTGTGTCCACCTCAGATACCCATCCTACTTGACCTTAAATGAAATTGATGAGTTCAGCATTAAAAATTAAACATTGTTTTAAAATTAAGTATTTTAAATACTTGTGGCACCTTAGAGACTAACAAATTTATTTATATGCTCAAATAAATTGGTTAGTCTCCAAGGTGCCACAAGTCCTCCTTTTCTTTTTGCGAATACAGACTAACACGGTTGCTACTCTGAACCCTATTTTAAATACGTTATTCTTCCTCTATAATGTGGTCATGGCCTTTCCAGTGTGCAGTAAATCTGAAATTACTGAAATTGAAAATTTCTGAAGCTTACTTTTACCAGCTTAGGTTAAAACTTCCCCAATGTACAAAATTATTTTACCCTTGGATTTCCACTTGTCAAGGTTCCTTTCCCACTCTGAACTCTAGGGTACAGATGTGGGGACCTGCATGAAAACCTCCTAAGCTTACTTTTACCAGCTTAGGTGAAAACTTCCCCAAGGTACAAAATTATTTTACCCTTGGATTTCCACTGCCACCACCAAACTTTATCTGGGTTTCTGAAAAAATGGAGTTTGGACACGTCTTTCCCCCAAAAATCCTCTCAACCCTTGCACCCCACTTCCTGGGGAAGGTTTGGTAAAAATCCTCACCAATTTGCATAGGTGACCGCAGACCCAAACCCTTGGATCTTAGAAGAATGAAAAAACATTCATTTTCCTTACAAGAAGACTTTTAATAGAAGTAAAGGAATCACCTCTGTAAAATCAGGATGATAGAAACCTTGCAGGGTAATTAGATTCAAAACATAGAGAAAAATCCCTCCAGGCAAAACCTTAAGTTACAAAAAAGACACACAGACAGGAATAGTCATTCTATTCAGCACAGCTCTTTTCTCAGCCATTTCAAGAAATCATAATCTAACACATACCTAGCTAGATTACTTACTAAAAGTTCTAAGACTCCATTCCTGTTCTGTCCCCGGCAAAAGCATCATACAGACAGACACAGACCCTTTGTTGTTCTCCCACCTCCCAGCTTTTGAAAGTATCTTGTCTCCTCATTGGTCATTTTGGTCAGGTGCCAGCGAGGTTACCTTTAGCTTATTCACCCTTTACAGGTGAGAGGATTATTCCTCTGGCCAGGAGGGATTTTAAAGGGGTTTACCCTTCCCTTTATATTTGTGACAACTATTCATCGAAAGAAAGAAAGAAAGAAATTAGTAGTCCTTACATATCCTGCTTTCTTTCTATGTGTCCATCTTCTTTAGATCATAAAGTCTTTGTATTGTTAAGGAAAAGTTAGCACATGTGACTCCATTTTGGTTTGGGGCCCATCATTGTCTAAAAGCAAGCACATCATGCACCAGGAGAAGTCTTCCTTAGACACTGCATCCCTGTGAAAATCCTCCTCCTTGTCTCCAGCCTGCCTTGACTCCCAGTATCTGTTTTTTGTCAGTCTCTAACTCCCTATCTCCTGGCCTGTGATGTGAGGCCTCCCATCCTGATAATAAAAGTTCCTGATGCATGGCTTTCGGACCATGCTGTGTAATTAACATACTGGTTTAGCACGAGGAATGCACCAAGCAGGGATAGGTGGTAGATAAGAAAAGGGTTTGTTTATTGGCTAAGGTTTCCAATGCAGAAGGGCAATATGCTTTTCTAAAAAGTATATAACCTTTGTATAATCTGTATTCGAGGTCCCCTCCTGGCTAGCAGGGGGGCACCACGCTCGAGTGTAATAAACTTGGTGTTTTGTGGGAACTCTGCAGTTGTGGACTTTGTTTATGTGCCTCAGCCTAGATTCGAACTGTGCGTGACCTATCAGGTATAATTCATAACAGCATTTGTGTGCGTGTCCTACCAGGTATAATTCACAGCATTTGTGTGCATGTCCTACCAGGTATAATTCGCAGCATTTGTGTGCGTGTCCTACCAGGTGTAATTCGTAGCATTTGTGTGCGTGTCCTACCAGGTATAATTCGCAGCAGTTGTGTGCGTGTCCTATCAGGTATAATTCGTAACAGTTTTAGGGAGTGTCCTTACTTTTTCTGTTTTGTAAAGCACACACGATTGATACTGAAGAGATAAATAATGGATACATCACCAAAAAACAAACAAAAAACAAAAGAAAACCCACCTTTGTCATAAAGGTTGGTCTCCTCAGTAAAGTAAGCCATAACAATTAGGACAAAGGCTACGAAGTCAAGTACTCTCAAGTTAGGAAATACCAGAATGAGTGTTGCCCATGAAACATTAACTCTGCAATAAATGAGGCAGGGATCCTGCAGACAACAGACTCCTTCAATACACAGCCACAGAGCAAAGAATTCTGTGCACTGAATAAGGCAGGGGTCGCGAGGGAAAAAAATAACATGGGATCATGTAATTAACGTCTGCATCATCGGGCAAAGGCACAAAAGGACTGAATTAAGGGTACCACGGCAACACTTATTTGGACATTTGCTAACCTAAAAATGCTAAACTTTGTCACCTTTTAATCCTTTTTAAAACCTTCACTTTGTATTTCCTAATTATTTGATGGTTTAATTTATTGATGAAAGCTAAGCTAAGAAGCGTTAAATGAAGGGTTTTTGGTTTCTTAATTTCCTTTGTTTTTGAATAGAAAGAACATCTGTTATATATGTGCGGTTTAAGCAATAAAGCTCTTACTCATCTGTTGTTTTCAGTATATATTTTATTGACATTCTTATCTTTGTGAAGGTCCCTTTTCACCACTCAGTGCTGTGTTGATCAGAGTATAGCAAGTAATTAAATTAAACTGTATTAAAATAAATCTCATTTTATGCAACTTCAGTATCAGTGAAAGTTCTAAGCTCTAATCCTCAATTTGTAAGAAGCAGATAAACAATATCCAAGTAAAAGAGCAGGAATTTTGCATCTTATTTTCACTGCGCCTTTACTAAGGAAAGTAGCAAACAATTGCTCTTTGAAAAGAAACACTGTACAGTACCACAGTACAAACCCAAATGAGCCCAGCAGGAGACTGTCCTGCTTATCCAAATCTGGTCCTGTTTCATTACAAACTGCCTTTCTGTGATGATGTTCTGGTAAGAAGGGGGCAATCAGTTGTCAAAGGTAGTTGTTGCCATGGCAGCCAGGGGCTAGTCATTCTCCCCAGGTGTGACAAGGAGCTGGAGGCAGGGAGCGCTGGGTGGTGGATTATCTCTGATGTCACAATGCTACTGCTCAGGCAGCACCAGAGGGCAGCAAATGTGCACTGTGTGTGTGTGTGGGGGGGGGGGGAAATAGGCTTTCCCAGTGCTCTCGTTTCCCCAAATTTCCTAAAGAAACCTACAACATAACACCGAATGCACACTAGTGATTGTTCCACACACATGCTAATTAGTAGCTGAAATTTGATTCAAATTCCCGATGGCATGTTTAGAAACCAGTGTTCCAAAACAAGGAGAGACCTTGTAAAACAGAAAATTTGGATGCTCTGGTGTATTTGTGGTTGTGTTAAAATTGAATACTGTGACTTTAAATTTTGGGCACAGTTCCTGGACCTACTTGCATGCTAAGCAGCTCAGTGGGGGTGTAGCAGCAGTCAGTCAGCAGGTACCCAGTGAATTGTGCCTCTCTGTGATAGGCAGAAGCTTACATTCTCTCCTTCTGATTTTGGGGTTCTTATGTGTTTTTGTTCTGGTCTTCAGAAACAAATTAGCGAGACATTGCAAACTTCCAGCAAGAATCATTTATGTTTTTCTCTAACTTCTCTACTTGTGTGCCAGAAAACCTAAAAGACACAATCTCATAAAAAAATGAGATAAAATTCTGCAGCCAAAAGTCCTAACTTCCCCCATACTAATTTCCCCCTATTCTTACTGACACCTTCTGGTCAACTGTTTGAAATGGGCCACCCTCATTGCCACGACAAAAGTGATTTTTCCTCCTCTGGTATCCTACTCTTAATTGAATTGTCTCGTTGGAACATGTCCATCTCAAGGATATTTCGTTTGCTGGGAGTCCCAACCAAAATGGGATAGTGGGGGAGTTCAGAGGTTGTTGTAGGGGGGTTACTGCATTGCCACGCTCACTTCCGTGCTGCCTTCAGACCTGGGCTCTGAGGGCACCTGCCAAGAATCTTTCTGAAGTGAGAGGAGGTTCTAAGATGTGCGGATGGGTCCCTGCTGCTGAGAGCACCTCAGCTGGGGGCTCCTACCTACTAGTCCCCTGGCAAATTTATGCAAGGACCAATTTGGGGACATCCTTAGAAATGGACCCCTGAGCCCCAGAAGGAACTGCAAGGGATGCCCTGAGCCCCAGCTGCAGATGCCGGGCAGACACCCAGAGTGCTGAGAGCAGTGGGGAGGGGCATGAAAGTCCTGAGCTCAGCACCCCAGCCTTGGCTGCAGCCACGGGGGTCAGAAGCCCCTAGCCCAGACACCCAGAGACGTGGCTGGAGCAGAAGTTGCCAAGGCCAAACCCCTGAGCCCAATGCCGGGCTGATGCAGTGCACTCACTTCTGCATGCCTCTGGTGCATCTGATATCCCCAGCCCAGCAGACAAACAGCTAGGAGGCCCCTACTGGGTTCTCCTGGCTGGAGGGATCCCAGCAGAATAGGGAGATCGGATTTCATGGGGCAGGGCTAATTCGATCTTGCCAAGAAAGGCACAACAAGAACCAACAGCTGTCAGTTGAAGCCAGAGAAATTCAGATGAGAAGTAAGGCACACATGTTTGACAGTGAGGGAGACTAACCACTGAAACAAACAGAAAAGGAGGACTTGTGGCACCTTAGAGACTAACACATTTAGTTGAGCATAAGCATTCGTGAACTACAGCTCACTTCATCAGATGCATGCAGTGGAAAATACATTGGGGAGATTATTATTATTATTATTTTCTTTGTTGGGCCTGTCCTGTAGTAGGTAACTTCTGGGTACTCTTCTGGCTCTGTCAATCTGTTTCTTCACTTCAGCAGGTTGGTATTGTAGTTGTAAGAATGCTTGATAGAGATCTTGTAGGTGTTTGTCTCTGTGTGAGGGGTTGGAGCAAATGCAGTTATATCGTAGAGCTTGGCTGTAGACAATGGATTGTGTGGTGTGGTCTGGATGAAAGCTGGAGGCATGTAGGTAGGAATAGCGGTCAGTAGGTTTCCGGTATAGGGTGGTGTTTATGTGACCATCCCTTCTTAGCACCGTAGTGTCCAGGAAGTAGATCCATTGTGCGGACTGGTCCAGCCTGAGGTTGATGGTGGGATGGAAATTGTTCCAATCATGGTGGAATTCCTCAAGGGCTTCTTTTCCATGGGTCCAGATGTTGAAGATGTCATCAATGTAGCGCAAGTAGAGTAGGGGCATTAGGGGATGAGAGCTGAGGAAGCGTTGTTCTAAGTCAGCCATAAAAATGTTGGCATACTGTCAGGTCATGCGGATACCCATGGCAGTGCCGCTGATTTGAAGGTATACATTGTCCCAAATGTGAAATAGTTATAGGTGAGGACAAAGTCACAAAGTTCAGCCACCAGGTTTGCCATGACATTATCGGTGATACTGTTCCTGATGGCTTGTAGTCCATCTTTGTGTGGAATGTTGGTGTAGAGGGCTTCTACATCCATGGTGGCCAGGACGGCCTTTTCTGGAAGATCACCGATGGATTGTAGTTTCCCCAGGATGTCGGTGGTGTCTCGAAGATAGCTGGGAGTGCTGGTAGCGTAGGGCCTGGGGAAGAGGTGGATTCTCTGTTTCCTGGTATCCTCCCATCACAACTGGTTATCATTCTGGAAGGTGCCATGGCACCTTTTTGTGAATGACAAGCAATTGGGCTTAATATGGTGGTAAGCGTGTGAAATGTCATAGCCAGTGAAATAGAGGCCGGATGAGGAGATCAAATAGTTTCACAACTGATGCCTCTATGAAAAACTCAGTGTGGGGTGAGGCATAGATTCTGCTGTTTTACTGGGTGGCCTGCTCGCTCCCCAGAATCAATAATGAGCAAGTGGGGTGATCCAGGGTGCAGCTGAAACATCCAGCCAGGCTGGCCAGGGGCAGACATCAGGCCTGCAAGGGAAAGGTGAGTGTGGCAGTGACTTCACAAAGGCCTTTGGCAGGAACTCAGCCTATTGGGCAAAGATGATGAGGCGGGTGTGACCCCACAGAGCTCCCTTGACAACAGCCCGGCAGGACAGGGGTGCGGGGCAGGGGGAACCTCGGAGACCCCTGTAGCCTTGCTGCAGCAAGCCTCCATCTCGCGGTCTCTCAGTGGGGACCAAGAGACGGTTGGTGTGGAGGAGATTCTCGGGATTATTTTTATGACTGTATTGATTGTGTGGAAAGAAATCGTCATCTGTGTAGAAGGTAAGAAAAAATATAGGCTCTAAGTAGAAGGTGGGGGACCCTATCCTAGCAGATTCAAAGGCATCCCCACCCTCCCTGGGAAAAAGTTTTTCCTAATATCCAAGCCTTCCACACTGCAACTTGAGATCATTGCTCCTTGTTCTGTCATCTGCCAGCTCTGTGAATTTCATGAGAATCAATCTTTCATTAGGAAAATAATTCAGAAATACAAAGACAAAAAATGTGAATTGAAATCTATCCATCCTGATCTTCAGTGTCTGGGGGGTGTGGGCCTCGGAGGCCAGACTGAGACCCTCATTGGCTAGGGACACCCAGGAAGCCAGTAAAAAAATTCCAGTCCTCTTTGCAACCAAGCCTCCATAATCCAAGGAACACCTGAGGGCTGCGGGAGATAGAGGAGTGCTGAGAATGTCTAACTCATGATTGAAAATACAGAGCTGTGTTATTGGCTTTGGATGGGGGACAAGTATCAAATCCGTTGGGGTTCTTGCCCCAAACAACAATCACCCATTGTCCTTTAGAGCACAAGGGCTCTCACACGCCTGACGTGCTCAAATCTCTTGCCTGCTAGGACTTAGAGAATTTTTTCCATCTCCATGATAGAGAGGGAAAGAGAAAAGAAGTGACCTCTCTTTGGTCACAAACCACGGTCATGCTGGAGCTAGAAAGAGAAGCATAAGAAAAACGTTGTATGAAAATGTTTTGCATTTAAAACTGATTTCTTAAACAAAGGAAATTTGAAGTGTGGTTAGTGAACTAAAATGATACGTTCTGGTTTTCACGTGTTTCTAGATTTATGAACTAGTATATCCATCCCCTCACACCTAGTTTTTATCCATAGATTGAGGGAGGAAAAGAAGTTGCCTGTTTTGTGAACTCTCAATGGCTTTCTTGAATTTCAACGAACGAGTCATTGAACTGAACTCTTTGAATAAACTGAAAAGAAGACAATAGTTTCTGCACCTTCCAAGGAAGCTATTGCTGTCCAAAGCTGGCTTAGCATTTCAGCTAACTTTGCTTCCAGGGCTTTAGCTATCATGTCAGTGGTGTGACTCTCTCAAAAACTTGGCAGTGAACATGTTCGATTTCATGTTATTTTTTCCTCTTCTCTTTAAATTATTGAAGAGATTTTCATAAATTTTGCCCTTAATTTAAAATAGATGATTTTTTTGGTCAAGCTGGGCCTTACAAATCTCTAAGGATGAAGATTCCACCACCTCCATAGGTCACACTCAGGGCCAGGGAGACTGGGAATAGAAGAAAATCACCAGTGAAAGCCAGGAGTCCAGATTCCCACCCCCCTGCCTCAGTCACAACAACAAGTCACACTCAGAGCCAGGGAGACTGGGAATCGAGTCCCGCTGGCACTTCCCAGCTCTGGAAGGGACTGTTCCTCTAGTGGTTAGTGCGGGAGCCTGGACAAAGGCTCCACCCCGGCTCTATCCCTGACTCCCTCAACGACCCTGAGGCAGTGGCTTCTCCTGCCCAGGCCTCTGTTTCCCTCACTGGGGCTGGGGACACTCCCCTACAGCCCTTGGGTCATCACGCTTCAGGAATGTGCTTGAGGTACGAGGAGACCTGGAGATGGGAGGTGTGCTGCTGGCCATAGGTCAATGTTGTAAACCCCCGGTTGCTAGGCTGAGTTTATCCATCCCCTGACAATAAAACGTCATCTTGTTTTCACAGCCACTTTCGATCTGCAGGCTTCTACTCCCTGCTCTGCTGGCAGGGCATTGGGCAGCACCCTTTCCAGCCCACCTGGGTGCAGGAGATCAAGGAGGAGGGCAAGAGACTAGGCCTCGGTGAGTATCTGCCACCCAGCGCTTTCCCATCTAGAGCAAGTGAGTGGAGTTCTCCAGAGCCATCCCCAGTGTGGTGGGAATGGGCCAGCAAGAGGGCTCCCAGCCCTTCCCTTGCAGGAGATTGTTCCCCACGTCAAGAGTCTTTGGGGAGGGCAGAACCTGCCAGGTGCTGAACACCCACAACCGCAATCAGTGAAATCAGTGGGAACTGAGGGCGACTCCACCCTCCCAGCATTGGCACCTTGTGAACTTTCGCTGGGGACTGTCCGGGTGCTGCTCTTTCCCTGGTCTGGGAGGGAGCGGGACCTTCTGGGGTGGAGGGAGCTGCTTGTCCAAACTAACAGAGAGCCCCACTGCTCTGAAAGGACGAGACTCCCCTGGTGTCACAGGGCCCCAGGGCTGAGGGGGAACGTTGGGAGCAGCCTGTGCTGTGAGCTGCTGCCAGTGGGTGTGGACGGCAGCCCCCATGCCCTGGGGTGGGGTGTGTGGTGAGGAGAAATTGCCTCAGAGGAGGGGAGGTGGATGGAGGAACAGGCAGGCACATTAATGAGAGGCTGCCTTGAACCCAGACTCATGGCTGCTCCCCACTCATTCCCAGGATGCAGCGGCTGAGGCGGATGCTGAGGAGGAAGGCCGGGCTGGTGGCTCCGGAGCCGGTAGGGAGCAGCGGCCGGCTTTCCCAGGAGGAGAGCGGCCCCTCTGTCCCCGCGGACGGGGAAGAGGCCAGTGGCCAGGCGAGGAGGAGGAGCTCCCTGGCTTTCTGGAGGAGGAGGAAGACACCAGCTCCCTTAGCATGCCCTGAGGCCCCTTCTGGTCCCAAATGGAGGTGGCCCAGGGTGATGCTATGTAGGAGGGACCCAAGAGAGGGTGGGAGCCTGGGAAGCTGGCTCTGCAGCTTCCTTCACAGGAAGCGGAGGAGCCAGGAGCCGCACCCCAGTGCCCAACCGGAGCCATCCACCAGCCTGGCCACCGAGGAGCCCCCAGCCAGCCCAGAGCAGGAGCTGGGCGACTCTGGCACGGGGACCAGCAGCTCCTCCTTCTCCCGAGGGGCCAGCAGCCCCTCCGTGGGGTCTGAGAGCCCTGAGGCTGAAGGCTCCCTCTGTGCAGGTGAGGGGAGACCCACGGGACAGGGGGGAGGACAGGGGCAGCGGGGGACTAGTAACACCCTGTCAAGGTTTCTTCCCTACTCTGAACTTTACGGTACAGAGGTAGGGACCTGCATGAAAGACCCCTAAGCTTATTTTTACCAGCTTAGGTTAAAAAAACTTTCCCAAGGTATAAACTTTGCCTTGTCCTTGAACAGTCTGCTGCCACCACGAAGCATTTTAAACAAAGAACAGGGAAAGAGACCACTTGGAGACGTTTTCCCCCAAAATATTTCCCCCAGCCCTACACCCCCTTTCCTGGGGAAGGCTTCATAATAATTTTTACCAATTGGTAAAGGTGAACACAGACCCAAAGTCTTGGATTTTAAGAACAATGAAAAATTAATTAGGTGTTTAAAAGACGAATTTTAATTAAAGAAAAGAGAAAAGAATCACCTATATAAAGTTAGGATGGTAAATACCTTACAGGGTAATTAGATTTAAAACAGAGAATTTCTTGAGGCAAAACCTTAAGTTACAAAAAGACACAAAAACAGGAATATACATTTCCTTCAAAGTTAGTAACAGCCCGTTTGTTGAGCCATTTATGAAACAGATTTGTTATTTGGTTTACATAAGCCACATTAGTTCAGACCTTTTTTAAGGGTTTGAAATTTTACTTTGTAAGTTTTAGGTGTAACTTGAAATTGGCGATTTGGCTGTATTGCGCTACAAATGGCCTGTAATATCTGGCCAAGCCTAAGAAGAATTGGACCAGTTTTTTTTTTTTTGTTTGTTTTACTTTGGGACAGGCCACTTTTGTATAGCATTCACTTTGGCCTGTAGGGGGTTGATAGTTTCTTGACCCACCTGATGTTCAAGGTAAGCTACTCTGTTTAGGCCTATTTGACACTTTTTAGTCTTAACAGTTAGTTTTGCCTCCCTTATGTGCTTGAAGACTTTTTGTAGGTGTTTCAGGTGTTTTGCCCAGGATTCCAAAAATATGGCCACATCATCAAGGTCTGCGAGTGCACATTTTTCCAATTCCGCTAGGAGACCATCTACAAGTTTTTGGAAGGTGGTGGGTGCATTCTGCAGCCTGAAAGAGAGCACATTAAATTCATACAGCCCGACATGTGTGATGAAGGCGGACATTTTCTTGGCGGATTTATTTAGCGGTACCTGCCAGTACCCCTGGGTTAAGTCCAAGATAGGGATGAACTGGGCCCGTCCCAGTTTCTTCACTAGTTTATTTGTTGGTGGCATTGGATAGTTGTTTGGGAGCGTTACAGCATTCAGCTTATGGTAGTCCATGCAAAAACGTATTTCCCCATTTGGGTTGGGAACTAGAACCACTGGAGATGCCCATGCACTGCCAGAGGGGCAGATTACACCCATTTGTAGCATATCCTGGATCTTCCATTCTATAGCAGTTTTAGCTTGAGGAGACACCTGGTAAGGTCGGGCTCTAATTGGGTGAGCATTACCTGTGTCAATGGAGTGGTATGCCCGTTCAGTCAGTCCTGGGTGGCTGAGAACGTCGGCGTGTAGCTAGTGCACAGCTCCTTGATTTGCTGTTGCTGCATATGCCCAAGGGTCATGGAGAGGTTTACCTTTTCCACACCACCATCACTTTTTCCTTTGTAGTAGACACCTTTAGGCCACTCAGCGTTATCTCCTCCCTGGGCTGTAAATTGACAAATCTTTAATTCTTTGGAATAAAAGGGCTTTAGAGAATTAATATGGTACACCTTAGGCTTTCGGTTGGAGGTGGGGAATGCTATGAGAAAATTAACAGCTCCCAGGAGCTCTTGGACCATTAATGGCCCTTCCCACAACGCTTTTATTCTGTGGGCCTAGAGTGCCTTCAAGACCATGACCTGGTCCCCTACACTGAAGGAATGCTTTCTGGCATGTTTATCATACCAGGCTTTTGGCTCTTTTTGAGCATCCTGTAGGTTTTCTTTGGCAAGGGCTAAAGAGGTTTGGCAGGTGTTTTGCAGGTTAGTTACAAAGTTCAGAATGTTAGTTCCTGGAGAAGGTGTAAACCCCTCCCATTGTTGCTTTACCAACTGTAATGGCCCCTTAACCTTGTGGCCATATACAAGTTCAAATGGTGAAAACCCTAAACTGGGATGTGGTACAGCTTTGTAGTCAAAAAGCAACTGCTGCAACACTAGGTCCCAATTATTGGAGTGCTTATTTACAAATTTACGTATTATGGCCCCCAAAGTTTCATTAAACTTCTCCACCAGGCCATTTGTTTGATGGTGGTAAGGAGTGGCAACCAAGTGGTTCACCCCATGAGCTTCCCAAAGGCATTCCATAGTTCCTGCCAGGAAATTAGTTCCTGCATCTGTAAGGATGTCGGAGGGCCAACTTACACTGGCAAAAATGTCTGCTAGTGCCTGGCACTCACTTTTAGCCCTGGTGTTGCTTACAGCTACTGCTTCTGGCCATCGGGTGGCAAAATCCATGAAAGTCAGTTTGTACTGCTTTCCTCTGGCTGTCTTTTTTGGAAAAGGAGCCAGAATATTTACAGCTACTTGCTGAAATGGAACCTCAATGATGGGGAGTGGCTGGAGAGGGGCTTTGACCTGGTCTTGGGGTTTTCCCACTCTGTGGCACACCTCACAAGACCGGACATAGGTAGAAACATTCTTGCCCATTCCCTCCCAGTGGAACGACTTTCCCAAATGGTTTTTGGTTCTGTTCACCCCAGCATGGCCACTAGGATGATCATGGGCTAAGCTTAATAGCATTACCCGGTACTTAGTTGGAACTACCAACTGTCTCTGAGGATGCCAGTTTTCCTCGTATCCACCAGAAAGAGTTTGCTTGTATAAAAGTCCTTTTTTTACAACAAACCTGGATTGATTCGAAGAGCTGAGAGGTGGTGGGTTGTTCCGTCCAAGCTCTCTGGAGGCTTTGATCTGCTTTCTGTTCGGTCTGGAACTGTTCCCTTGATGCTGGAGACATCAATTCCTGATTGGATTGTGGACCCGGGCTTGGTCCCTCTGGAAGCGATGCAGGTGATGGGGCTGTTTTAGTTGACTGTGAACCGCTCTTGGCTCGTGCACTATGTTGGGGTTTAGGCTCTGGCTGAGCCTCTTGTGTAGGGTTATCTGCTGCTGCCAGTGCAGGTTGGGTGGGGCCCTCTGGTGTTGGGGTTGCAAGTACTGGATTCAGTGCTGGCAATGGGTCTGGTGCTGTTTTTTTTGCCGGTTCCAGTTCTGGGACTGGCTCTGTCTGGGTCTCTGTGACTGGATTCACTACTGCTGTTGCAGACGTTGGTATGGGGTCTGGTTCCAATATCTTTGATTGCGTCCTGGTAGAAGTCTCCAGAACAGAGCTAGGTGTGACAGCTTGCTTAGCCTGTCTGCGGGTGACCATTCCCAACTTCTTGGCTAGCTTCACATGATTGGCCAAGTCTTCCCTCAACAGCATGGGGATGGGATAATTATCATAGACTGCAAAAGTCCACGTTCCTGACAAGCCCTTGTAGCGAACAGACAACTTGTCTGTAGGCAAGTCAAAACAGTTGGCCTTGAAGGGTTGAATTGTCACTTGGACCTCTGGGTCAATTAAATTGGGGTCCACTAAGGAAGCCTGGATAGCCAATACTCCGGTGTCCCTCCATTTTGTGACCTTCTTCCTGCCCACACTCACAGTTTCCCTCCACTCTGAGGGTGTCTGGGAGGCATCTGGGCCTGAGGACCTCTGGTGTGATTTTGGTGCAATGAACTATAATTTCCAGGGGTTCTTGGGGCAGTTGGGCTTGACATGTCCCGGCTTGTTACATTTAAAACTTTGCCCAGCTGACTGGTCACTGGGGCGAGGTGGGTTGCTGGAGAACGGTGTGGTGGGACAACAAGGTGTCTGGAGTGTTCCTTGGGGTGTAGTTGGGGCCTTGGGCTGCCCCGGGTAGTAGGATGTGGTCTGAGGGTGTCCCTTCTGGTATCCGCTCCAACTGTGACCAGGGTTGTTCCTCTCTCCTTCCTCCACCCGTTTTGTTCCGGTTTGCCCCGCCTCTCTGGCAGTCTGGGACTGCTTGTATAGATCAGCATAAAAAGCAAGACTTCCTGCTGAGTCCATTTTTTTATCCCATAAACACTGCTTTCTATCATCCTTGGACATATTCAGGAATTGCTCCTGTATTATCAAATCCCGTATTCCTCCAAAGCTAGTTACATCCTGTCCATTGAGCCATTTCTCAAACAGATCTGTTCTCTGGTTTACATAAGCCACATTACTTAGTCCAGGTCCTCTCTTAAGGGCTTTCACTTTTACTCTGTAAGTTTCAGGTGTAACTTGAAATTGTTTTAAAACCAAACCCTTGGATTGATTATAGTTCGAAGCCTCCTCAATCACCATCTTATTGAATATGTCCAGAGCTCTTCCAGGCAATCTTGCGGCCGATCTGGTCATCTTGTGAGCTTCAGGGATTTGATGGAGTGTGCAAAGTCTCTCAAAGGTGAGAAAATATTCAGCAATATCACTGGATTCATTATACTGTGGACATAGTGTAATGGATTGTTGGGGAAGGATTTGTGGATTGTTGGGGAAGGATTGTTAGGGTTATTTGGTATATTCTGCCGAGCCTTTGCCTTCTCCATCTCCACTGTATGCTTCCTCTCTTTTTCCTTCTTCTCCTCTGCATGCTTCTTTTCTTTTTTCCTCTCCTCCATTTCTTTTTCCTTTGCCTCCATTTCTTTTTTTGCCTTCATTTTCTCTACCTGAGTTCGACCCATCTTTTATGTTCCTTTTGTTTTTCCTCAGCCTCAAATCTGGCTAATTGCAGCTTCTGTTGAACATGGCATTCTGTCCTCCTAACCTCTCTGTTTTTAACTCACTTTACACCCAAGAGTTAGAAATAAAGCAAAAAACCCAAAAACCCTGACTTGTAAAATTTTGCTGTCCTGTAACCCGATACCTTTTTTCTTTGATAGCTGTTCTCAGCCTACAGAAAACTCCTTTTGTTATGCCTGCTGCTCTGTCCCCCAGACAGAGAGACAAAATCTACAGCTGCAATCACTTTTTACAAAACCTTTTAAAATCCTGCTGTGCTTCTGGTCCAAAATGATCCCACCACTGCCACCATGTCAAGGTTCCTTCCCCACTCTGAACTTTAGGGTACAGATGTGGGGACCTGCATGAAAGACCCGCTAAGCTTGTTTTTACCCGTTTAGGTTAGAAACTTCCCCAAGGTACAAACTTTGCCTTGTCCTTGAACAGTATGCTGCCACCACCAAGCATTTTAAACAAAGAACAGGGAAAGAGACCACTTGGAGACATCTTCCCTCAAAATATCCCCCAAGGCTCTACACCCCCTTTCCTGCAAAGGCTTAATAATAATCCTCACCAATTGGTACAGGTGAACCGAGACCCAAGCCCTTGGTTCTTAAGAACAATGAAAAATTAGTTAGTTTTTTAAAAGAAGAATTTTAATAAAAGTAAAGGTAAAAGAATTATCTCTGTAAAATCAGGATGGTAAATACCTTACAGGGTCATCAGATTTATAACACAGAGAATCCCTCTAGGCAAAACCTTAAGATACAAAAAGACACAAAAACAGGAATATACATTCCCTCCAACACAGCTTATTTTACCAGCCATTAAACAAAAGAAAATCTAACACATTTGCTAGTTAGATTACTTACTAACTTAACAGGAGTTGGAAGGCTTGCATTTCTGATTTGTCCCCAGCAAAAGCATTACACAGACAGACAAAACCCTTGATTAGTCCCCCGCCCCCCTCCAGATTTGAAAGTATTTTGTTCCCTCATTGGTCATTTTGGGTCAGGTGCTAGCGAGGTTATCTTAGCTTCTTAACCCTTTAGAGGTGAAAGGGTTTTGCCTCTGGCCAGGAGGGATTTTATAGCACTGTATACACAAAGGTGGTTACCCTTCCCTTGATCTTTATGACACACCCTGTGCCCATTGGCTCACCAAGGCGCCAGGACGGAGCCACGGGAGCCCCACTGACACCAGTGGGAGTGGCCCAGCCACATTCCATGGCAGGAGATGCTGGGCAGAGTTGGGGGAACTCCAGCCTCCCCTGATAATGTTGGGTGGGGGCTGATGGCCACGGGGCCCTGAGGCTGATGGGGCTGAGGTCATCTCTGGGAAGGGCAGGGTGGGGACCTTGATGCCATGGGGTTCCTTGTTGAGGATGGGGGACATTGAGCCATTTCTCTACCCTGCATTCTCACAGCAGGAGCATAAATGATGCTTTTCTCCTTCTCTCCCTGGTGCAGAGACCCTCAGTGCCCAGCTGGAGGAGGAGGAGGAGGAGGAGGAGGATGTGTCCCCTGAAGAAGACACCATCAGGGTCATCCAGCAGCACCTCCAGGGCAGAGTTGAGGTACAAGAATCTTCCAGCTGCACTGCCCCCAAGTCTGTCCTGCCCCTTGTTCCATCCCCACCCACATTCGGGGTCTTGTCCCAGAGAATCCATCACCCGCAATGGGGGGCACTTCTCCCCTGTTACCTGGCACCCCAAAGTGGGGGTGTTCATCTCATGCAGGCCAAGGTGTCCGCTCCCCGCAGACACTGCCCCAGTTACAACCCTAGTCTGTGCAGGGTGACACTGATTTTGGGAAGAGGGGCGACTTTCCCTGTCCAACTCCAGGGAAGTCCTGAGACCTGGAGCTTTTGTAGGTGGGGTGGGGAGGTCCCTACCTGACCATCTCTCTCTCTCTCTTTCTCTCTCCCACAACCCCACTCTTAGTGGGTGGAGGACAGGGCCAAACAGCTCCGCTTCCTCCACGCTGTCCCACGTCTGTGCTTGTCGGCACAGCAGCAGGGGTGGGACACTCTGGAGCCGCACTTCTCCAAAGCGGCCCTTGTGGAGAGCATTGCGGTGAGTGGGACCCCGTGCCCGGCTCCTGGGGTGAGGGAGCCCAACATGGGAGGAAGAGTTAGTGGGGCTGGAGGGGGAAGCAGAGGACAGGGCTTCCTGGGGATGAGGGCTGGGGAGCAGGGAAAGAGGAAATTCTGACACTGATGGGGAACTGGCAGTGGGGAAACTGTAAGGCCGGAGGGGCAGCTGAGGCTGAGGGGAGGGAAGAATTGGGTGGGAGAGGAGGAAGGAAAGAGTAAGTTTGATGGATGGGAGGAATGGGGAGGCCAGCTGGTTGGGGGTGGGGGTGACACTGACTGTTTCTGCAGAGCACTTTGGCCTCCTCCCTGGGAAGCGCCTGTGGGTCTACAGGGCCTGAATCTCACATGCAATTTTATCTCCTTGGGGTCTCTCAGGAGCTGATTGAAGATCTGCCCATGGTGTCTGAGCCGAGCTCCATCGTCTCCAGCTCCATGGCCGCGGTTTGCAGCCTCAGGTACCAGGACCCTCCCATCCAGCTGCTCTAACCCTGGTGCAGATCCTCTCGGGCCTAGATTAACCCCAGCCGTGTCTGTTTGCATCCCCCAGCAGAGGAGTTGGGAACATCCCCTCTTTCCTGGCTGGGGGTGATTTCACTCCCGTAACGTGACAGTGGCCATAGGGAGGGATCATTGCAGGGGAGGAGGGTCATGTGCATGACACTGCCAGCGCCACTCCGGTGCTGCCAAGCATAACACGGGCTCCTCTTTCCCTCCAGCAAACTGAAGCCACCACTTGCCCTGGAGCTGGAGTCACGTCTCCTGCGGGCTCTACTCTACACCATTTTCACCATGGGCACGGGGCAGGACACCACCCACTTCCGGGTAGGTCATGATCCTACTTCTCTGTCCCAGGAGCAGGAGCGGCCTCTGGTCCCTGCCCCCTCGGTTTGATGGAGCTGCTGAGAATAGGGGAGGGGTGAGCAGAGCGGGGGGCAAGCCCGGGCAGGGCGTGTGGGGTTGGGGGGATTGACACAAACTGCAAGGGAGGGCCCCTTCCCGCCAGTGAGGATTGCGTTACCCCTCTGTGGCTGATCCCAGCCTTCCCTCTTCTCCTCATTGTGTGCTCTGCTGCCTGGACTTTCACAGGGATCCTACCTCCCACCCATTGCGGTTTGGCTTTTCCATATTCTGCTGGGTACCAGGCCCTGCGCAGAGAACTGCTAAGGGCAAGGATTGAAGAGCCAGCAGGCATCCAGCCATGAACTCTTGCTAAGTGTCCCTGCAGTGATGTGAATGGCAGAGGCCAGGATGTACCTTTTGGGTCTGGCCAGGGCTCCCCAGAGAACCCTCCTGGTCCTCTGAGAGGGGTAGCCCCATGTCCCATGACTGACGGGTGCTCCCTCTTCTTGCAGGCTGTCAAGGTTCCTTCCCCACTCTGAACTGTAGGGTACAGTTGTGGGGACCTGCATGAAAACCTCCTAAGCTTACTTTTACCAGCTTAGGTTAAAACATCCCCAAGGTACAAAGTATTTTACCCTTTGCCCTTGGATTTCCACTACCACCACCAAACTTTATCTGGGTTTACTGGGAAAACAAAGTTTAGACACGCCTTTCCACCCAAAATCCTCCCAACCCTTGCACACCACTTCCTGGGGAAGGTTTGGTGAAAATCCTCACCAATGTGCATAGGTGACCACAGACCCAAGCCCTTGGATCTTAGAAGAATGAAAAAGTATTCAGTTTCCTTACAAGAAGACTTTTAATAGAAGTAAAAAGAAAAGAATTACCTCTGTAAAATCAGGATGGTAAATACCTTACAGGGTAATTAGATTCAAAACATAGAGAATCCCTCTAGGTAAAACCTTAAGTTACAAAAAAGACACACAGACAGGAATATTCATTCTATTCAGCACAGCTCTTTTCTCAGCCATTTCAAGAAATCATAATCTAACACCCACCTAGCTAGATTACTTACTAAGTTCTAAGACTCCATTCCTGTTCTGTCTCCGGCAAAAGCATCACACAGACAGACACAGACCCTTTGTTTTTCTCCCTCTTCCCAGCTTTTGAAAGTATCTTGTCTCCTCATTGGTCATTTTGGTCAGGTGCCAGAGAGGTTACCTTTAGCTTCTGAACCCTTTACAGGTGAGAGGATTTTTCCTCTGGCCAGGAGGGATTTTAAAGGGGTTTACCCTTGCCTTTATATTTATGACACAGGCTCTGCACAACACCTACTTAGAGAGCCTGGACACCATGCTCGGGGGCCTGCTGGCAGAGACCCCCACCACGGACAAGCTGCAGCACCTCTTGGAGGTGAGCAGAATGGGAGGGTCTGGGGGGGAATTTCCCATGAACCCCGTGGGAGGGCTGCAAAGGAGAGACTAGAAGAACCATGTTTCCATTGTGTCCTCCCAGCTTGGACCCAGATGGCCACGCTTTCCCAGAGCCATCAGTGCAGTTGAATGCTGGGACCCTTCCGCCATCCAGGGTAGCAGTGGCGGGGAAGGGGCGGGGGCAGAGGGAAGGAGCTGGGACTGTCAGCCAGAGCTCTGCATGGTTCCATTGAGCACTAACAGTGAGCACCAGGCCTGGCTGGGGACTGACAGACTGAAACCCCTGTGCGACCTGGGACACAGGCCTCTGAGAAAAGTTACTGGCTCCTTTCTAGGGAGACCCTGAGATACAGGAGAAGACTGAGGGAATCAGCTCTTCTGTCCTAGGGACACGGCAGTTCCTGGAGTGATTGTCCCCACGGCCCCTCCATCCATCCTACCAAGGCCTGTGGAGCTGGGGTCTGGGGGCACAGGGCATGTGCCTCGATCCTGATGGGCTGTTGATGGATCAGGGGTTCAGAGCAAATAGACCAGCCCCAAGGCTGAGCTTTGTCCCAGGCTGGAGAGACAGTGACAGCTTGTGCCCAGCAAGATGTGGGCAGTGTCATGAACCCCAACATGAGGAGTCAGATATTCCACCCTGAGCACAAGTTCTCCGCCCCATGTGGAGTGGGAGAGGCTCGTTTGTAGAGCATGTAAGCCTGCCGGCTGACTGTCCCCTGCCTTCTTCTCCCGCAGCACCTCCATTTCTGGCTCGACTCCAGAAACACCCAGGAGAGAGCTAGGGCCATACGGAGCAGCGCTGCCCTGCTCCGATTTGCCACCTCCCTCTCCGGATTTGACGTAAGTGACCTTTGACCCCAGCATCCTGCAGAGCCAGGGCTTGAGTCAAATTCCTCATCCCCTGGTTAAGTGGTCCCCCCTGGCTCCGTAAGGGACTGCGACATTCCATAGGCCACTGGCTGGCAGGGTCGTGCCTGGCCTCAGTGCCCTTGTTACTCTGGAGAAGCCTGGCAGCTAGTGATCATAGAGGGCCCAGGCCGTGGGTCCCTTTGCTCCAAGCTCCCTTGGGGGCAGAGAGAAAGAGGGCTCTAGTTCCTCTCCCTCAGTGCCTCCTACAGATGGATGGGAGCAGAGCTCTAGCCCCGGGGAGCTGGGGAGCTGAAGGCAGAATGTTGATGGATTCCCCCCTTCTCCTCCTCCACCAGACCTCCTCCGATTTCCCCAAGGCGGGCAACTTTGTGCTGCGGCTGGGTCTCTACCTCTCTGACCCAGCCGATGACATCAGCCGGCAAGCCAGGGCTGGGATCTATTGGCTGCAGAGGCTCCTGCTGCAGAGGAGGGGTAAGAAACTCAGCTGGGCAATGGGACCCCATAGAAATGAGTCCCTTGGAGACTAGCTCCAGCTGGCCATTGGGACACCAATAGAACTAAGGCCTCTGCTCTTAGACCAACTGCAGCAGGGCAGAGGGACCCCAATGGAAAGAAGGCCCCTGTTTTGGGCCCCCCACTTACTGGCCAAGGGACCCTACAGAAAGAAGCTCCCTCCTCTGAGACTGACCCCAGCTTAGATGATGACTCACACTCATCTCCCTAATTCAGGGAGAGAGGAAGGGGACGAAGATGCCAGGGAAATTGGCTGCTTTACCTCATAGCCTGTCTCTGTCCCCCAGTCCAGAGAAATCAGCCCCCCCAGGGGGCTGCCAGCTGGTGAGGGGACAGGAACGGACCTGTTGAGACACATGGAGGGAAAGAGCCCATCATGAAGGCAGGGGCAGGGACCACAGGGGACGGACACAAAGCTTGTAGAATGTCACCAGTTGGGTAGCTAGGGCCAGATCCTGAAGTCAGTGGCTGTGGGGCGTTTTCAGCATTAGCAGCCACCATTAACAGGCACCCATGCCCAGAGCACAAGGACCATAAGGGTCACCTGATTACTGTGATGAATGAGACAAATCCCCCTTCAGGTACTAAAGCACCTGGTGGGGACCCTGCCAGTCCATTGGGCCGTGGATGCCATGAGAACCCCAGCCAGTGTTCACCCAGCAAAGGGAAGAGAAGGAAACAGGCATTAAAGCCAGATGCCAAACCTCCCGAATGGGTGTGTCTTTCTCCCCCAGGGCTGAACATCAGAGAGGAGAGCGATCTGTGGTGTCGGGACGGGCTCCAAGACACCGAGCGCCTGGCGTACAGAAACATGGCCAGGGTGGGGGAGGTAAGGACTCTCCGCCAGGGCATTGCAGTAGCTCAGGTGTGGAGCTGTCTCCCCCTGCAGTGAGTGTGTTCTGTAGGGGGAGGGATAGCTCAGTGGTTTGAGCATTGGCCTGCTAAACCTAGAGTTATGAGTTCAATCCTTGAGGGGGCCATTTAGGGACCTGGGACAAAAATCTGTTGGATGATTTAGTTGGGGATTGGTCCTGCTTTGAGCAGGGGGTTGGACTAGATGAACTCCTGAGGTCCCATCCAAACCTGATATTCTATGATACTTATTTCCAGCAGACAGTGTTTGGCTGCAAGAGGCCGAGGAGCCTGGGCTGGACCCTTGCTAATGGTCCAGGCTTGTGTGTGTTGCATGGATCCTCTGGTGGGTTGAGTTAATGAAGGATTGTATCTCCAGGAATCTGGCTCTGCTCACTGTCTCCCTGGCTGACACCCTGGTGTCTGAGAGGGGAGCCCCTGGGTCAGTGAGTTGGGAAGCTCACACCAGCAATTGCTGGACCAGATCCTTGTTGGATTCCCTGCACCTCTGGAAGCACAGGCAGGGTGTGGGGTTTGCCGAGCACCAGGGCGAGTCAGGAAGCAGAACCTGCCCCTGCCCTGGGCGTTGGGTGAGGGACACTGAGCTCCTTTCCTGGGCTGAGTCACTGCAGCATATGTGACGCTCGTGGGATTGTCGGTGGGATGGGGAGCAGGAATGGAAGCAGATCGAAAAGGCCCCTAACCTCTAGTGGGTGAGCTGCAGGAAATAGCGCTGCTGGGAGCAGTAGCGGGTCCTTTGTTGTCTTTGTGAGCTGGGTTCCAGAGCGCGCAGACACGTTCCCAGCATGTCATGGCACCTGTGGTGACTCCCGCTCCAGAAAGAGCTATTCCTCAGTGCCTGCAACCTCTTCTTGAAGGGGGTTCCTTGGTCCATGGGACCCCAAAAGTTGGCTGCACAAGGAGGACTCTTGTCCACCTTGTGAGATACTAAAGGGATTTGGAGCCTGGTTCTGGACAATTGACAAGGGCTCTGGTGCTGTTGGTTTTAGGTCTTTGGAGAGATCTTCACGGAAGGCCAGAAAAGATCTTTCCTCCAGGCATCGCTTCTGGCCATACATGACCCCCAGCTCCGTGTCAGCCAGGCTGGGCTTGTGCTGACATATTCTATCCTGGGGGAAGCCGGCCAGCTGATCGGGAATGAGGTAACCAAAGAAGGATCAATTGGGGAGTGACACCCAGGGCCTTTCACCTCCAGGCCATTGACAGTCACTCCCATCCCATCCCCTTACACTGACCTGGGAGCAAGGAGAGGATGAACCCGGGCAGGTGCCATTGGTAGGTGTCAGCTTCTCCCCTGAGCAGCTCAAAGCAGAGCAGACCCAGCTTGGCTATTTCCTAACAGGTGTCACATCAACATGACACGCTGCTATTGCTCATGCTAGGGGCTGCCAACTCCCCCTGTGAGAGTTTCATACCCCTCCAGGCCTCAGGCTGGTTCCTAGGGCCCTAGTATCATGTTATCCCAGCCACCACCTGCTCTGGGAGAACTGGAGGAGTCAGTCAGCAGAGGCTGCTGAAGTGCCCCATTCCCCAGAGCTACTGTCCATGGCATCATCTTAATAACGGGGGGGGGGGGTCCCCTTGGGAAAGGTTTCCACCTCCTCTCACCCCACAGCACTGCTGCCCAGAGCCTTCCAGCCCCTCAGCTGGAGGGGGAGACGGTGGATAAGGGGATTGTGGGGAGTGGAGCTTAATCCCTGGCTGGGTTGGGAGGTAGAATAGCTCTCACAGGGGGACTGAGAGGAAGGGGACAGGAGTTCATTCCACAGTGGTGGGAGTGGGGTTGGAGGTCACTCGAGAGGAGACAAGATTTCGTCTTGGAGGGTTGGGTGCGGGAATCTGTCCCTTGGATGTGGGGAGGGTTGGAGTGGAAATTTTGCTGGCTCCCAGTGCCATTCATGCCCTTCATTGCCATGGGTGTCGGAGGCTCTGACCGATCCTTGTTCCCTTGCAGCAGGAGGACGTGACAGCGGCGATCATGGCGCACCTGTTCTACATCCGGTGCTTGCGCCAGGTGCCCAAAGTGCTGCAGGGGCTGTGCTCCGTGGGACAGCCTTGAAGGGCCCCCCCTTCCCATGCCCAGAAGCTCCCAATCCCTGCCGCAGGTAATGCTCTTTCCTGCTGTGCCTGGGGGAGAAGGGCTAGGGGGAGGGGCCATAAACCCCACAGCACTGAGAGAAACCCAGGCCGAGCACCTCGCTCTCACCACCCTGCCCCACCCTGACCCCTGGAGCTGGGGCCAGGCCACATAACGCTCCCTGCCCCCATGCCCAGAGGCCAGTTTCAGAAGCATCAGGCTTTCAGGGCCATGGGACTGGCCCAGAAATGGGAGCATCCGCAGAGCCAGGGTTTATCCTCAGTAACCATTGCATTCTGGGAGGGGTGGCCCGATGTGGAGCCCTCCCCTGTCGTCACTGCTCAGACCTCCCCATTGCCCATGTTACCCCGTCGCAGTGAATGTCTGACTATCCCCCACCTGGAGCCCAAGCCACACACATGGTATCTGAACCCTTCCCAGACAGGAATGAAACTCCCCCCTAACACCTTGGGGCAAGGAAGGATCCTCCCCATCAAGCAGGTGGGGACTGAGACACAGAAGAAGGGCTGCAATCCTGGTCACACACTCCTGGGGGTAGATCTGGGAACTGGAGTGGATCCCAGGCTAGTCCCTTTCCCCGAGAGGCAACTTCACTTTCTGCCCTTTATTCTCCCCTCCTGCTGGGGGGGTGGGTCTCTGAGTGTGAAATGAACCAGGAGGGGGATGGGGTCCTGGCACAATGCTTGGGTGGGAGCTCCCCTTGACTTGGACCCCAGGGTCAGAGACATCTTTGTCATCTTGCTCTCCTTCTTTTATTCCTAGGAAGGGAGTCCCCCGATGAGGGGTCTCTAGGGATCCAGCTGGGCAGTGCCTAGGAGAACCTGTAAGTCATCCTGGTTCCCGCCTGCATGCACCACCCTGTCCTGCCCTGCCCTCCGGTTCTTCATTGTTGACTCTGGTTTGACCCTTGGCTCCGGTCTCTGATTATGACTTTGGCGTGACCCTTCTTGGCTCCATATGTTGCCTGCCCACCTTGATTCCATATCTCCTTGCCCTTCTTTAGCCCCGCTCCAGGCCCTCCACTGACCCACTCCAGCATTGCCTTCTCCTCCTGATCATCCCCAACCACTCGGACGTTGACTACCCGGCTTTGACCCTCGGCCTGTATCTGGACTCTGGCTTGACATTGACTTGGCTGATCTTTGCTCTCTGACTACCCGGCTATGACCTTTGGCATGGATTTAGACTCTGGCCCTGGTTCTGCTTCTGCTTTGTCGATGGACTCTGATCTCGGTTTTGACCCTGCTGTGTCCCTGGACCTTGATTCTAGTACCACTCTTAGCCTCGGCCCAATCCTGCACCTTGCTGCGACTTGTGCTCCCACCCCTGGGCATCATTATCAGATGCAGTACATGACATTAGGTGGTGCAACTTTTTGGAGAAAAGCAGGATCTCCACAAGTCAGTGGCCTGTATGCAACAGGGACACACCACACCAGGTGTGAACCAGGGCCTCACTACATGAGCCTGGCCCGATGATGTCCCTGCTGGAGCTGCACAATGGAAATGATTGAAAATGTCGGGGTTCCTTGAGCCAGCCTCTGCCTCTGGACCTACTCCACCTTCTTGACTCGGACACCCGGCATTCCTGATCAATACCCGGATTACATGGATACCTTTGAAAGAAATGGGGACTCGTTGCCTCTGCACCAGGACTATGACTGCCCCCTTGACCTGCAACCTTGGTTGAAAGTTGCCTTCACCAGTATTTACACATTGGTGGAACCAGAATTAGTGGCTCTCCCTGCGTACAGGCTTGAAAACCGGTCCTAAGAGTTTATGAGCAAATTAGCGTTTCCCACGGGTGCCCAGGCCCTTTTGGGGAAGAAGAAATGTGGGACTCTACTATGTCTCTCTTTAGACAATCAGCCCCTGAAAAAAAGGATCATTTGGAACCATAACCCCCAGTTAGGAATCCCACAATTGTTTGCTCGCAGGAAATCTGCAAAGTTGTTCATCAAACTTCATCTGTGAGGATTTCCAATCTAACACTCATTTGGGCAGGGGACAAATGGAAGGCAGATTTCAATGCACACTATGGACATTTTAACTGTCAGACATGCCATTTGAGCTAACTAATGGTTCCCTGCCCTTGCAACACTTCATCAGTGATGTATTTGGGGCCATTGTGGATCTGCACAGTGTCATCTATTCAGGTGACAGACTTCTTTTTTTTGGAGAACCAAGAGCAGCATGCGCACCATACCTGAACCTGGAGAGGTTTCGGCAGCATGGTCTCAGCACAGAATTGGAAAAGCGTACCTCCGGCCAAATCTCCACAGAGTTTTTGGGCTACATCCTCTCCCCAGAAAATGTTACGATTGATCCAAATAAGGTGGAAGCCATTCATAGATGGGACGAAGTTTGAAGTCCTCAAGAAGACCAGTGCTTCCTAGACTTCACCCGCTTTACTGCTGCTTCGGCCCAGGGTTCTCAGAGCCAATAACCCCCATGAGTGCTCTCCTCCACATAATGGCCACGTTTGTTTGGTTACCCAAGTTCCAAAAAGCGCACAAACAGCTCACAACTGCCTTCACTACTGCACCTATTTGGAGGCTCAGTGCTCATCCTGGAAGTAGACGCATCTACTATGACCACCAGGGCCTGCTTCATTAGCTGGTGCCAGATGTGGGCTGAAATTCAGACTTAGCTTGACTGATGTGACTTCTGCGCTTTCACCAAGGCACCACGCACCAAACTCCTTGGCATTTCAGGCCTCTGGTGACCCTGCCCTGGCCATGGGCAGCCATTGCCAGGAATTTTACCGAATCAAATGGCCACATGATGGAACTGACTCTCATAGATCACCTGACCACGATGGCGTGCTTCATCCTCTTCTGAACATGTACCGTCGATT
This sequence comes from Caretta caretta, assembly GCF_965140235.1. NCBI lineage: Eukaryota > Metazoa > Chordata > Testudines > Cheloniidae > Caretta > Caretta caretta. The sequence goes on from NC_134211.1 coordinate 6,336,085, forward strand.
GATAGGACAGATCAGTTCCAAATTTGCAAAGGCCAATGAAACCTTTATTTTGCTAAATGTAGATTTCCCACTGATTTCATGTCATGCTACAAATGACCTCTCCGAAATTTCTAGCTATCGACCTGGGTCAACGAATCCATCACCTGCAAGAAGAATGAAGGGAGCCCCTTCAGGACACTTGGAAGGAGTTCAGATACTGTATGGACTGCTGATGACAAGAGGGAAGCCATTTGCTGAAGGGAGGTACAAAGTCCCTGGCACTGACCAAATCCCTAAGCTCTGTCCATGGCAGCAGTTCCTGGCCCATCCCCTTTGCTGACCTTCTGATAACATCTTCCTCCCCTGGGTCTAGGGAGCAAACTCTGGGTCCCTTCCCTCACTCTGGCACAATCTGTGCCCAGAGTGTCTGAGTCCCTCACCGAAAATGGGTCTCTCCTCCCTTCTCCTCCCTGTGGGGCGGGGGAGACTTGTACCCCCATTTTACAGACAGGGAATGAAGGTGAGGAAGTGACCTCTCCAAGGTCACACCTAGCAATGTGGGGGAGAGCTGGGAACTGACTGGGTTCTACAGGAGTGCCCTCCCCAGAGGGGCAGCTTCACTTTCTGCCTTTCCTCCTCTCCTTCCCTCTTGACCCGTCTTTGAAGGGGGCTCTGAAAGGGAAATGAGCAAGGGTTTCCTCCCCGCTCTGTCTTCCAGGTTCTGGGATCTGTCCATGTCGCCAACAGCAATGCAGCCTGCAGCTGGCCCAGCTTGGGGAGCCATGGCCTCATCCTGTGAAATCGAGAAGTACTGGCTCTCAGGGATGCTTAGATGGAAAACCACACACCCCACCCGGAGGTAGGAGCCACCCATTCCCAGGTTGTCCTGAGGAGCCACAATTCCTCCAGGAGCTGGGGAAGGGCACAGTGATCAGTTTATCAAAAGGTAGGGAAGGATCGTGTAAGAAGAAGGTCTAAGAGAGAAGGAGCATGAGCTACTCTCTGTATTTGGGCGTGGCAGGGATCAAGAGAAGGGACAGGGGCTGTTAGAGGGCAATGGTGAGGTACAAGGGGTGTCAGAGGTGGGGGCAAGGCCTGAAAAGTTCAGATACATTAGAACAATTGTGCCAGAGACTCACCGGTTGAGGTGCTAAAAGCTCTGAACTAGGGTTGGCCAAAATCATTCTCCTCAGATGGGAACATCCCAAAAGTCTGTAGAAGCTTAGCCTCTGAGGTGAACGTTGTGGCCCCAACCTCTCTGCTCTGTACCTCACAGGATTCCCACTGGCTGTTCCAATCCAGAATGAAAACTATGCCACCGAAGTCTCACAGCACCTGGGCAGTGAAGTGCCACTTAAACCCGCTGTGATGCACTGACTGTCTGCACAGGGCTGAATTTCACCCATTCAGAGTGTAAGGAAATAATTGGCTGAAGGCCTTTTTCTGCTCGGATGTGGTTCTAGGGGGAAAGAACCATGGAGATTTTTAACCTGTATTGCTTCCGGGACTGGTGCTGCAGTGATGCAGAGAAGTGCTGATGCACTGGATTTTTTTGGATCCCCCCCCCCCGCTATTAATCCACTCTCTTCCTCTCTTTTAACTGGTATTCTAAGGGCACCCCATGCTTCATGTGGGTATTCTTGGGTGGGCAGATTGCATCAGACCTGCACCACAATAAATACTAGTGAATGACATATGCAGACACTAAAGTTCTGCAGCCTAATTCTCAGAAACTTTTCTCTTCAATGTAGAATCAGGATTTTGTTTTTAATTTATTTTTTGAAGGTGCTAAGCAGATGCTATCCTGTAATAAGAGGAAACAGAAGCAAAAACTGAAAGAATGTTACTTAAACCAATGAACAGATGCAGAGAGTGGAAACACAGGAAAGCAAACGAATGAATCCTGGAAGCAAATGGGGGAGAAAACCTCATCTGGGTAATTGTAGTTCTTGGGATAAAGATCAGGTTCCTGGCGCGTAGCCTGGCTGAGATTCTGCCTTTTCCCTGGATCCCAGACCTGGGCTTCACATGTCATTCTCCTTATTTTATTCTTAGGGAAAAAGGATCCCCAAAGGAGGTGTGAGGATCTTCGACAAATGTCTGCAAGAAGCTTCAGCCACCTTCACAGGTAGAAGTCACTGTCTTTCCTACAACGCCACTAGTGCCCTTTCTGCTCTCCAGGCCTGCTCCCTGCAGCAGGACAGAGACACCCCTTAACTCCCCGAGTCCTAACTTCCTGCCATTCAAGGGGCTGGGGGCTTGCATTGCCCCCACCATCAGATACTTTTCCGATGGGAATCTCCCTAGAGCAGGGGAGAAATCTGTTCTTCCCTTAGAACCAGTCTGCTCAGTAAATCAACCCACACTGACCTCATCTTGGCTGCTTTGTTTATCCATGATTAGTGGTGTTGCCGGCATCCAGTGCCGAGAGGCTGAACAACAGCTTGAGTTGGTTCGTTACCTGGTGTGCTGCACCCAATAATCACAACGGGGTGGAGAAACAGAAAAGTTTATTTGCAGCTGCTAAAAGGTACAGGGAGAATAAAATCTCAAATCCTGCACACAGAGCAGGAAGTTACACAGGCTTTTATACATTCTTTTTTCCAGCATACTTATCCAATAGCAAGCTGCCCCAGGTATCCATATAGCCAGCCAATCCAGTTCCCAGATAGTTCCCTGATTTTCTGTATCATTTGTTAAACTATACATAAAGCTGCTTTATTTAGCATTGTTCTTCCATATCTCCCCTGTTTGGCCTTGCTTAGTTGCAGGCAGTCTGACTCTGCAACATATTGTTGCAGATTCTTAGCATAACTGCTGTGTGTGCCTCCAGGCGGGGGGGGGGGGGGGGGCACTTGGGCCTAGTACGCAGAGCTGCTGCGAGTGCCTCCAGGCAGGAGGGGGGGCCAAGGACACCTCGGCCTAGTGCGAGGGGGCTTCATCGACAGTCGTGGTCTTCCATCCCCTCGAGTTACCTAGTGGCCATGCCCCAGTGTCCCCAACAGTGCTATCTTTGGAAATTCCTTTGCATGTGGGGGAGAGAGCTGGAGCGGGGGATATGGGAGCTCCAGCAGATTCCCCTGAAGAACACCACCCTGTCTTTCTCTGGTCAGGGTCTGACTAGCCGTCCATTGCAGAGGTGAAGACCAGATGGGAGCTGCTGGATTGACCTTGATATGCCATGTCCTTGTGTGGATGAAGGACCTACATCTCAGGGATGGCCAGCAGCAGATGTACCATGTGTCCAGGAATGGTCTGAACAACCTACACTGACAGGTAAGTAAAGTCATGGCCACATGCAGTGGTGAGCTGGAGCCGGTTCGCACGAACCAGTTGTTACATTTTGAAGCCATTTTAGAACCAGTTGTTAACCCGCTTCCCTGCAGGGGGCGCTGAGGCTTTGATGGGCTCTGGCCGGGAAGTGATGTAATTCCTCCTCCGGCCGCCGGGGGCGCTGCGCTGCGGGAGCCACGTGGGCTGCCGCCTGGCCCTGGGCACGAGCCCTGGGGCTGCTGCTGCTCCCCTGGCCCTGGAGCTCCCACTACTGCCTGCTGGGTCCCTGGCTGCTCTGCTGGGCCTGGGCTGCGTCCTGCTGCTCTCCCCGTGAGCACCCACCACCCTGCCCGCAGCCAGGCCCTGCCGCACCCCATGCCTGCAGCCACCCCCTGCCACATCACCTGCCTGCAGCCACCCCCTGCCACACTCCCTGCCCGCAGCCAGCCCCTGTCTCCAGCCACCTCCTGCTGATCCCACCCCACATCCACTGGTGCCTTGCTGTTCCCAGGGCAGTAACCCTGCACACCTGCTTCAATGAGGGGGGCAGGAAGCAGCTGGGACCCACACATGTGCACACCCTAGGGTGACCAGACAGCAAGTGTGAAAAATCAGGACACGGGGTGGGGGGTAATAGGAGCCTATATAAGAAAAAGACCCCAAAATCGGGACTGTCCCTATAAAATAGGGACATCTGGTCACCCGAGCACACCCCCAGGGACTGGTGAGGACCCACACATGTGAAACGGAGCTCATTTCTAGTACAGGCCCATCTTTTTAAAAAAGAACTTTAGGCAGGATTAATATACATCCATATTTTCCAAGACAGGTCAGGCTTTTTGGTTCTTAAATCGCCGTCTAGGAGGAATTTTTAAATTTTAAAAATTAGTCCCGGGAAAATACAGACATTTGGTAACCCTGCTGGTACAAAATACATACTGGGGCACATCCCTTAAATCAGAACTTTTTATAGGGAACTGGTTGTTAAGATTTTGGCAGCTGATCACTGGCCACATGTAGACACCACAGGAATTGGGGGGGATTGAACCAGGGTCCTTCAGCAAAAGCTCTGCTCACTCATTGTCAACCAATCCAACTCTACCCACTAGACCTCGCCCCCCTTCCAGAGTCACAGAATCCAGGAGCCTTAAGTCTCAGATCCATGCCTCACATCATAAGGCCAAACCTCCTCCCATTATGGGTGCTGTAGAGGGGACCATCTGCAGAGACCCCTCTACGTGCCCCATCAGAGACTGCAGCCATGGGTGGCCAGTGAATGAGCAGAGATCTCCCCTGTGGGAATCCAAGGGGCTGCACATTTGGGGTTTCACAGGGAAGGTGTCTGGCAGCCATTAACAGAGTGACCCTGTGAAGAGATTTTCCATCTCTAACAAAGGGTTTCTGTTCCCCCAGATCTCAGCCGCTCAGCAGAATGCAGGAGAGCCGAGTGCTGATGAGCTAGAGGGGTCACAGGAGTCACCGTGCAGCAGCTGTGGTGTCTGCAGTCAGCATGGGCCAAACCCTGTGCTCCAGGCTGTTTCTCTGGATTGCGAAGGGGAGTTTGGCTTGGGGAATCGGTTGCTGGTGCCTGTGTCCACAACTGGGATGTTTTCAGGAGGCTACTAAATGGTCCATGAAGCGCCATCCAAGCAAGTGGAGAGTGGACATTAAAGAGCGAGGCTGGGACCTCCGCAGAGCTGCTGCAGTCCAGCATCCACAGCCAGAAGAGAGACAATGGGAAAGGTACGGAGATGGCTGGCCACAGCAGCAGCCGCCTTCTCATAAACCTCTGCTCATGCTCTACACAACAGAGGCAGGACAAAAAGCCACACAGTGAGAGCTTGGGTTGCAATGAGCAATACACGGTTTTTCAGTAGATTATGCTGCCCTGACAGTCTACTGCCTGTAATGTGCACATCCAGCCTCCCAGGCTGACCTCAGCAGGAGCTGCAGGGAGAGAGAGGAGGAGGAGCCTCTTATGTACCTCTCTAGCATCCCCAGGAGCCTGGACTGATTAACCCCAGCTTCTCAGGGAGCTTCCTGTTTCCTGCTGCTTCCCTGAACCCACCTGAGGAGAACAGGAAGTCAGCTGAGGTAGTAGGAGCCAGTTAGGCCCTTAAGACGCTGATATCTTCCCTCACTCAGGCCCTGATACCAGCCTTCCTATTTGTCCCCTTCAACTGAGTGTTGAGAGCTACTACAGCTGGCACAGAACAGCAGTCATGAGTGAAAGAAGAAAACATCCCTCTGAGGCAGCATTCAGAAAAGGAGAAAAGCTTCTTTTGCTTTCTTTATCTAAGCAGGAAGGAGCTCTCCTGAGATACGTAGACACAAATGTTCACAGTGAGCCTTCCAGCCCCAGTGAGGATGTGAGTGGTGAGGAGATACCTGATCTTCCAGTTAGTCAGAGTGCAGGTGACCTGGCAGCGACTGCAGCATCCATATCTGCATCTCCAATGGATGTAACCATGCACGTTCCTGAAGAAAAGTGTAGATCAGAGAAGAGTGTGGTGGAGGCGCAAGAAACTGCTGCTGCTGAGTTGAATTCCTTGAGTCTAGATGATCCAGGACTGTGGACCCACTTGAGCAGTAGCCTGAGGGACTTCCTTGTACTGCATGGGCCACAGCAAGTGAAAAACTTCATGTTCCCCAAAGACAATGAAAATAGTAGTTCCCATTCAACACATTACTGGCATGAAATTCCCAATGGTGAGAAAGTGGAGAGGCCACGGCTTATGTATTCAAAAATCGAGAATACTGCATTCTAATGTTCCAGCCTCTTTGGGCTCTACAGAAACAAAGGACTGGAAAAATCTGGCTAGAAATCTGGCATGCCATGAGAAGGCAGCAAATCACCAGAGAGCATTCCATAGGTGGAAAGAGCTTGAGATGAGACTAAGGTTAAAGGCCTCCATAGATGATCAGCATCAAGAGAAGATTGCATCAGAGTCTCTTTCCTGGCAAAATGTTTGGAAAAGGCTCCTTGCCATTGTGAGAATGCTTGCTACCCAAAACCTAGCACTGCGTGGCATTTCAGATCAGCTGTATGTGCCAAACAATGGAAACTTCCTTAAAATTGTGGAGCTGATGGCTGAGTTTGGTGCTGTACTCCAGGAGCTTCTAAGAAGTGTCATCACCCAAGAAATGTACACACACTACTACCTTGGAAAACCATTCAAAATGAGATCATTCAGTTACTGGCAACAAAAGTCAAATGGATGATTGTGGGAGATCTTAAGTCAGCAAGATATTACCCTGTTATTCTGGACTGCACACCTGACATCAGCCATACGGAACACACGCCTTTAATGGCGAGTGTTGTGTGCAGGCCACAGAATCTCACCCACCCACTCCTGCAATAAACCTCTCACCTGCGTCTGAGCTATTGAAGTCCTCAAATCATGGTTTAAAGACTTCAAGGTGCAGAGAATCCTCCAGCAAGTGACCCGTGCCCTATGCTGCAGAGGAAGGCAAAAGAACCCCAGGGCTTCTGCCAGTCTGCCCTGGGGGAAAATTTCTTCCTGACCCCAAATATGGCAATCAGCTGAACCGTGAGCATGTGGGCAAGATTCACCAGCCAGATACTACAGAGAATTCTTTTCTGGGTAACTCACATCCCATTCCATCCAACATCCCATCCCAGGCCACTAGGCCCCATCTACCACAAATAGTCAAAGATCAATTAATTGCCAAAATCATGTTAACCCATCATACTATCTCCTCCACAAATTTATCAAGCTTAATCTTGAAACCAGCTAGGTCTTTTGCCCCCACTGCTTCCCTTGGAAGGCTGTTCCAGAACTTCACTCCTCTGATGTCTAGAAACCTTCATCTAATTTCAAGTCTAAACTTCCTGTGGAAGTAACAAAAAGGGATTTAAGTGCAGCCATCTTAGTTCTGTTGAAAAGAAAGCAAAAGTCAGGCTAACTCTAATGCAAAACTTGTAAAGGCAAAACTGGTAAGCGTATAAAAATTGCAAAGCAAAGCTGGTTTTAACCTTGCCTTACAATAACAATAAAATCTAATTGTTTAACATTTTTTGCTACAAATAAAATATAAAAAGTATAAACAAAACAAAGCTTTATTATTACATAAATAATAAAAAGCTATTAATACTTGCTTTACATTTTTTATACTTTAAAAATTTGCGTAAGGACACTCTGTCCAAACGGACGTCTTCCTTCTTGCAATTGCCTAAAAATAAAACTGTCTCTAACTTGTTGCATCCAAACTAAAAGTAAGAACTTGTTTTCTTCCACTATTTGGTGCTGTGACTCGGATAACGATGCCCGGCTAAAACAGCAGCAACTACTACAAACCTTTCCCCTTCAAAGCCCAAAGCACCAAACAAAAGGTAAAAAAAAAAACCTATAAAAATCGATACTGGGGTATCAAAAAAAAAAAAATCCTAACCATGGGACTGTCTGTCCCTTTGGGCTCACGCCATGCAAACTTATTTATTATGCAACAAGGCCAAATGCAAAGTGGTGCTGAAAAACTTTTTTCCGCACCCCCAATATGAGGTTGAGGTCAAACCTAATCAAAGCTAAAAATTTTTGCTGCCTCAATAAGGGTGTATTACGTCCAAACATAAAACATTAGATGCATTTTTTTAATCTATAACCTTAAAGATCAAAGTAAATAAATGCATCTAAAGATAAAAGTAAATAAAATAAAAGCAAATAATAAATGTGTAAAAAGTAAGTGCCATTATCGAGGTCTGGGACTTCAGCTAACTTCAGGCACACCAGGGCCCTCACTCTCTAAGTAAAATAGTTCTAAACATAAGGGGGGAGGGGTCAGCCAAACCTCATGACCCAGCAAACAGTGCAAAAAAGTAAAAGCCTTTCCTACTTATAAGCTGCTACCCCGCAAACCCTTTCCCTAAAGTATGTAAAAATCTTTTTAGCTTTTAAGCAGCTAACACAGCAAACAAAATAAACTGGGGAAACTATTTTATAAGCCGCTAAGTGAAGAAAATACTCCCTTGTGTAATTAAAATTTTTACATAATAATTCCTCTAAACAATTCCCACTAAAAGGTACCTTCAATTTAAATAAAATCATACACCTCAACAAAAAAGCTACAAAAACCTCCATAAGTCTCAAGTGCAAAAGCCAAAAAACTCCCCCCCCAAATTAAAAACTCAAGTACAAAATTTAAAAACTAAATGTAATGCAACCAAATGCCTCCCTACCCAAACTATATTGTTAACCCTCTCAGCTCTTTCATATCCCCAATTAGTTAAAGCTAAATGAAAAAAAAAAAAGGGGGGGGGGAGGGTTAATTTAAAAGTCAGTTTGGCCTAAAAATAAAAAAAGCTGCCCTGCATTGTAACCATGTGTGCTCAGCATATGCCGCAATGGCCGTGTGTCTGCCGTAAAAAACATGAAACAGTGACAACGCCAATTGGCCATGCATTCTGCCCAGGTGGCTAGCCTCACACGACACCACCCGGGTAGCCCTTGGAAATAAAAATGTTTCCAAAAAAATAACCCAAAGGGGTGGGGGCTAGTTAAAAAGCCCACCCTCCTTGCTAAAGTGGTAATAAAACAAGGCTTGTACCCATAAAAAGGAACGGTTCAGCAAAAAAAGCAAAATTGGGCCCAAGCAAGCAACACAATTTTTTTTTTAAAAGTTAAAAACTTTAAAAGCATAGCTAATTACAAGCATCAAAAATTTAAATCCCTAAAACAATTAATTAACTTAGATTTTACTATTTTAAGTGTCATTTTAAAAAACTGAAGTTAACTCTATAATTGCTAAAAAAATTAAGTAGTCAAATTTTACAAAATGCTGGGAAAAAAAAGAAATTCTTGGTTTCTCTGCAGCCAGTCGAAAAAAAAAAAAAAAGGGGGGCCCTTTTCCAAAAAAAGGTCTGCAAATAAATCCAGGCAAAAAAATGATTTAATTAAAATCATTTGGTCATAAACATTTTAGTCAAATGAGCTAAAAATACATAAGGGGTTTTATTAAAACCTAACTGCCCCAAGAAAAAAACGGGGGCTTAAAATGGGTCCAAGCAGCCGTAAAATCTGCAGAACACTACCAGGCATTAATAAAATGTGTTAGGTCTCTGTATTCACAGGTAAGACAAGTCCTGCTCCAAGAAACCTCAACCAGCCTGCCATTGGTTAAAAAACAGGTAACTGGGTCTACGTACAGGTCCATCAACACAAAACTGCTCTGGCCCCACGCTAAAAAGGCCCTTAGCAAGTCCTGCTAACTACCAACACTGCTGTAAAGTGCCAAGAGCTCACTGCCTGAACCCATGCTTCTTTCTGCAAAAAAGCCCCTCGGCCTCAAAATAACTCCACTTCAACTACTAATCAGCCGCTCCCTCCTTCTGGTATTGCTTTTCCTCCTTCTGGACAGCAAAACAAACAAACTGAAGTGCTAGTAACCGCTCACTTGTCCAGTAATGAAATTACCACACAGCCAGCATTTGCCAAAAAAACCCAGACCACTGCAGGGTAACGTGCTGGTCACTTCTCCCCTACATGGTACTAAACCACAACTGCTTCAAACAAAAAAAACCCGCTCTCTCTGCTAAAACTGCCAACGTCCAAAAATTCCTAACTACAAAAAACATTAAAAACTAACCCTGGTAAAAAAACAAAAAATTATACACTGGCCAAAAAAGCCTTGTAAAACCCATGCTTAACAAAGTGGTATTAATTAAATGTGGGGCTTTATTCAACAGGCTGCGCCCTGTGTTTTTAAATAAGTATCTTCAGCATGTATTGTCCTTTCTGATTGGCTGTTAAATAACAAATACCAGAAATGCCTTGTTGCCACTGCCCCAGCCATTTTCTCCACTATACTATCCCCCGTAACACATCCAAGTACAGACAATACCATATAGTCTAATAACACCCAATAGCCAAGGCCTTCCCACTTTAGTAATTTATTTAAATATTGTTTAAAAATATTTTTAACGTTCAAAATATCCCATATAAGCAAACAATTAAGTAATACAAACCGGTCAGTAAAAGTAAAGGTATATCACATGACTACAAATAAGCCTAAAAAATTTAAAATGTAAATTAGTGGGTTTTATAATGGGGTTAATATAATGGCCATTCCAGGGGTCTGTAGTATATATATATAAAATGGGTCCTTATTGTTTTTGGTGACCCAATTAGAAAATAATTAAATTCATATTTAAAAAAGGTGTGTTCTGCCACCAAAAAATTACCTGTACTAAAATAGTCCCAGTAATTAATAACCTAATCTGTACCATATTGCAATATACCCCTTCCTATGCTATTCATGTCAATGCTTCTTAAAGGTACATAAAAAAATTTAAACAAATGTGGTACCGTATTTATTGAAAAAAAAGTTTTAAAATACTAATTAACAGTAATTAATGTTACATTAAAAATTGTAACATTTGTTTGGCCCTATCTCGTTTCAGGTCAATTTTATATATCCAAACTGCTCCAAGGGGGCTGCTGTTCTGTTGGCACAACAAAGGCCCTGGGTCTCCTCTAGAAAAATGAACTCTGGTAAAACACCTATAAAATGGTGCCAGGAGTGCAGCAGCAATTTAAAACATTTCAAGGCCAACAGCATAATAAAAAATTAAAACAGCTGAAAAAGGCCACTGGTCTTATTACTAAAGGACAGTTAACCCAGGTACAGGCTAAAGTTGGTAAATTACATGTTATCTCCACCCTTAGTTCAAGGACCCAAAAGCAGTTAACAAAAATGGTATTAAATATCACTAAGGCAAAAAAAAAAAAAAATGCAGTAAAATCTGGCATGTTCAAACATGCAGAATTTCCCAGATAACCAGCTCACGGCCATTCAAAGTGACCTTAAGCATCAGGCTTGGCCCACTGCCCTTACTAGTGCTTCAAAAGTGCCATCTGATCTGTGGCCATAAAAACAAACTTAAATGTTTTCAGGGTAAATTTTCAGGCACTCCCAGTGCTCCTTCCAAGCCTACGGGCCGGTTAAAGGGGTGTGGGCTCCCACATACCAAATCCTGCCAGGTCCATAAAAAAAATGCAGGTAAAGTTAAATAATTCACCGTAACATTTAAAAAATTAAACCACCTTGTATGCCTAGCCAATTTGTTGTCAGTGCTCCTAAAATAACACCTAATGTTTACATAAAAATAAAAAATTAATAAACACTTTGGCCTTTAAAGCCCCCACAGCTTCAGTGCGTACAAAAGCTAAAGCCAAAAAAAGTCGTCACTGTTTATAACAATGGTTGTTAAAAAGGTAGCAAACAGAAAACGACCCGAACAAAACACCGAATTTCCCAGTTAGTAACAGCCGTGTAAATGTTGAGGCCACCACTTTGTAAAATATACATTTTAATCTCATCACTGCTGCCAACAATTCCATTATTGGCCTGCAAATAAAGTCCTACAATTAAATCTTAGGTTTCAAATACCTTTGAATTAAACTACCTTCATACCAAACCAATTCCAAAACCTACACTCACTCCTACCAAAGGTTCAAAAAATTTCTAAATTATGTACTTCAAGTTATATTGTATTTATGTACTTCATTGATGTACATATATATTTATAAAAAGAAAAGGAGTACTTGTGGCACCTTAGAGACTAACCAATTTATTTGAGCATGAGCTTTCGTGAGCCACAGCTCACTTCATCAGATGTGTACCGTGGAAACTGCAGCAGACTTTATATACACACAGAGAATATGAAACAAGTCTGCTGCAGTTTCCACGGTACACATCTGATGAAGTGAGCTGTGGCTCACGAAAGCTCATGCTCAAATAAATTGGTTAGTCTCTAAGGTGCCACAAGTACTCCTTTTCTTTTTGCGAATACAGACTAACACGGCTGTTCCTCTGAAACCTGATATATATTTATGTACTTCAAAGTATATTATATTATACTTTGAATTATATATTCAATTAAAAACCATGCATTCCACAGTTTATAAAGTGTCTATCATAATGTAGTGTGTTATGTAACTAAGGCTATAAATCAACCCCAGCAGATTGTTACAATAAAAACAGTAATGTTTATACTGTTTTCATGTAGTTTAAAAATATGTTGTTGTAAAAAATGTAATAACAAAAATACCTTTCATGTTCAACAGTATGCTTTGTTGTTATATCCAGTCACAGTTGATAAGGCTAACCATTTAATCTAAAATCAAAAATACAAAATCTAATAAAAATAAATATTTAAAATGGTAGTTGTGCTAAAAAATGCACAAAAGGCGGGGGGAGAGTGTAAAAACAAAATTAAAAAACATTAAATGTCGGCCTCTCAGTTGATTTAAAAACAAAGCAACAGTCAGACTAATGCAGAACCATAATAACGCAAAATTTGTAAAGGCAGACCTGCTTAAGCGTATAAAAAACTGCAAACAAAGCTGTTTAACCTTGCCTTAAAATAAAAAAAAATGTAATTGTTAGCAAAAAATTTTAAAAACAAATAAAATATCAAAAAAGTATAAACAAAGACACCATCTTATATAATCAAAGGGTATAAATACCGCTTTATATTGTTTATACTTTAAAAAACTACTAAGGCAAAGGTATTCTTCATCCATTGCATTTCATCCCTTGCAATTGCTTAAAAATAAACTCTTTTTGGCTTGTTGCATTCAAACTAAAATATATATATTTTTCCTTCCACAGTACTAAACCACAATTGCTCCAAAACAAACAAACAAACAAACAAACAAACAAAGAAACAAACAAACAAAGCCGCTCACTCTGCTAAAACCGCCAAAGTCCAAAAATTCCTAACTACAAAGAACATTAAAAACTGGCCCTGGTAAACAAGGCGTAGCGTTATACACTGGCAAAAAAAAAAAAAAACCTTGTAAAATCCATGCTTAATAGTGTGGTATTAATTGGGTTTGGGGGTTTATTCCAAGGCTGCGCCCTGTGTTTTTCAATAAGTACCTTCAGCATGTATTGCCCTCCCTACTTCGCTTTCAAATAACAAATACCAAAGGTGCCTTGTTGCCACTGCCCCCGCCATTCCCTCCATGATACTTCTACCCCCGTAACACATCCAAATACAAACAACACCAGATATTCTAATAAAACCCAATGGCCAAGGCCTTCACTTTTTAATAATGTAATTAAATATTGTTTAAAAAATTAGGTTAAAGGTTCAAAATATCCTATCTAAGAAAACAATTAAATAAAAAACAAACTAGTCCATAAAAAGAAAAGTATACAATATCACTACAAATAAGCCTCTAAAATCTAAAATTAAAATTAGTGGATTTTATAGCGGGGTTAATATAAAAGCCATCTTAGGGGTCTATAATATGTCATAAAAAAGGTCCTTATTGTTTTTGGTTGCCCAATTAGTAAATAATCAAATTCATATTTAAAAAAGGGTGTGTTCTGCCACCAAAAATTTACCTGTACTAAAATAGTCCCAGTAATTAATAACCTAATCTGTACCATATTGCAAAATACCCCTCCTATGCTATTCATGTCAATGCTTCTTAAAAGTATTTTAAATTATATAAACAACAAATGTGATATGGTACTTTACTAAAAGAAATGTGTTAAAGTAATAGTAATTAATGCTATATTAAAAACTATAAAAATTACTCTTCCCCTATTTAGCTTTCAGGTCACGTATATCTATCCCAACTGCTCCAAAAAAGCTGCCATTAGGTTAGCAGAGCAAAGCGCCCCTGTCTCCTCTAAAAAAATATTGGGTCAAACACCTGTCAAGTGGGGCCAATCGTGCAGCAGCAATTGAAAACATTTATAAAAGCCAACAACATAATAAAAAATCAGGGCAGCTAAAAAAGGCCACTAGTCTTATGACTGAAGCACAGTTAACCCAAGTGCAAGCTGAAATGGATAAATTACATGTTATCTCCGCCCTTAGGTTAATAACCCAAAAGCTGTTAATAAAAATGGTATTAAATATCACTAAGGCAAAAAAAATTGCAATAAAATCTGGCATGTTCAAAATTTCCTAAATAACCAGCTAACGGCCATTCACAGTGACTTTAAGCACCAAGCCTGGCCCACTGCCCTTACTCGTGCTTCAAAAGTGCCATCAGATCTGTGGCCGTAAAAACAAACTTAAACGTTTTCAGGGTAAAGTTGCAGGCACTCGCAGTGCTCCTGCCAAGCCTACGGGCCGGTGAAAGGGGTGTGGGCTCCCACATACCAAATCCTGCCGGGTCCGTAAAAACAATGCATAGAACATGAAACAATTCACGGTAATATTAAAAAAATTAATTCCCCTGGTATGCCGAGCCAATTTGTTGTCAGTGCTCCTAAAATAACACCCAATGTTTACATAAAAATAAAAAGCCAATAAACATTTTTGGCCTTTAAAGCCCCCACAGCCTCAGTGCTTACAAAAGCTAAAGCCAAAAAAAAATTTGTCACTGTTTCTAACAGCGTTTGTTAAAAAAGTAGAAAACAAAAACCAACCCTAACAAAACACCTGCTCTTCCAAGCTAGTTCCAGCTGTGTAAACGTTAAGGTCACCATTTGCAAAACATACATTTTAATTTCACCATTGCTGCAAAAAATCCTTATCTATTGGCCTGCAAATAAAATCCTATAATTAAATCTTAGGCTTCAAATACCCTTTCATTAAACCACCTTAATACCCGACCAATTCCAAAACCCACACTCACTCCTACCAAAGGTTCAAAAAATCTCTAAATTACAAGGCCAAATCTATGTGCTTCAAAATATATATCAAATTAAAAAACATGCCTTTCATACCATCTATAAAGCATTTATCTTATGGACTAATTATAATATATTGTGCTATGCAACTAAGGCTACAAAATAACTCCAGCATATTATTACACTAAACACATTAATGTTTGTATTGTTTTTGTTTAATTAAAAATATGTTATTGTTGTTATAAAAACAGAATAACAAAAATACTTTTCATGTTCATACTAATTATGCATTATGCATACATCCAACCAAAAGTTATGGAGCCGATCCTTTTAATCTAATATCAAAAATACAAGGTCTAATAAAAATAAAAGTTTAAAAATGATGGTTGGGTTAAAAGCACTGAAGAGGGGAGTGTGAAAGTAAAAAAGGGCATTTAAGTGCATCCATCTTAGTTCTGTTAAAAAAAAAAAAAAAAAAAGGAAAAGTCAGGATAACTCTAACCCCTAAGAATTCAAAACTTCTAAAGTCAAAACTGGTGTAAGCATACAAAAATTGCAAAGCAAAAACCTTGCCTTAAAAGAACAATAAAATGTAATTGTAGCAAAAACATGTTAAAAACAAATACAATATAAAAATGTATAGACAAAGCAGAGCTTTATGAAATAAAAAGGTATAAATACTTGCTTTACATTGTTTATACTTTAAAAATTTGCATAAAAACAGACACCCTGTCCAAACGGCTGTCTTCCTTCTTGCAATTGCCTAAAAATAAAACTGTCTCTAACTTGTTGCATGCAAACTAAAAGTAAGAACTTGTCTTCTTCCACAGTATCCATTTGTTCTTGTGTCCACATTGGTACTGAGCTTAAAGAATTCCCCTCCCTCCATGGTATTTATCCCTCCGATGTATTTACAGAGAGCAATCACATGTTCCCTCAGCCTTCTTTTGGTTAGGCTAAAGCAGCCAAGCTCCTTGAGTCTCCTTTCATAAGACAGGTTTTCCATTTCTCGGATCATCCTAGTAGCTCTTCTCTGTACCTGTTCCTGTATCCTTCTTAAACATGGGAGATCAGAACTGCACACAGTCTTCCAGATGAGGTCTCACCAGTGGCTTGTAGAACGGTACTAACACCTCCTTATCTCTACTGGAAATACCTCACCTGATGCATGCCAAAACCGCATTAGCTTTCTTCACGGCCATATCACATTGGTGGCCCATAGTCATCCTGCGGTCAATCAATCCTCCAAGGGCCTTCTCCTCCTCTGTTACTTCCAATTGATGCATCTCCAGCTTATAACTAAAATTCTTGTTATTAATCCCTAAATGCATGACCTTACACTTCTCACTATTAATTTTCATCCTATTACTATTACTCCAGTTTACAAGGTCATTCAGGTCTTCCTGTATGATATCCCGGTCCTTCTCTGAATTGGCAATACCTCCCAGCTTTGTGTCATACACAAACATTATTAGTGTACACTCACTTTTTGTGCCGAGGTCAGTAATAAAAAGATTAAATAAGATTGGCCCCAAAACCGATCCCTGAGGAACTCCACTGGTAACCTCCCTCCAGCCTGACAGTTCACCTTTCAGTAGGACCCTCTGTAATAATTTGTATTCTTGAACTAATAATTCCCCATGTGGCACCGTAACAAATGCCTTACTGAAATCTAGCTAAATTAGATCCACTGTGTTTCCTTTGTGTAAAAAATCTGTTACTGTCTCAAGGAAGGAGATCAGGTTGGTCTGGCACGATCTAACTTTTGTTAAACCATGTTGTATTTTGTCCCATTTACCATTGACCTCAATGTCCTTAACTACTTTCTCCTTCAAAATTTTTTCTATACTATAGATGTCAAACTAAGAGGCCTGTAGTTACCCGGATCACTTGTTTTCCTTTCTTAAAAATAGGAACTATGTTAGCAATTCTCCAGTCATGTGGTACAACCCCTGCTTTTACAAATTCATTAAACATTCTTGCCAATGGGCTTACAAGTTCATGTGCCAATTCCTTTAATATTCTTGGATGAAGATTATCTGGGCCCCCCATTTAGTCCCATTCAGCTGTACAAGTTTGGCTTCTATCTCGGATATGGTAATCTCTACCTCCATAGCCTCATTCCCATTTGTCATGTTACCATTACCCTAAGATCCTCATTAGCCTCATTAAAGACAAAGGCAAAGTACTTGTTTAGATATTGGGCCATGCCTAGATATTCTATGATTCTATGATTATCCTTAACTTCCATTCAGTCCTCAGTGTTTAACTGTCCCACTTCTTCTTTCTTTGTTTTCTTCTTATTTATATGGCTATAGAACCTTTTACTATTTGTTTTAATTCCCTTTGCAAGCTCCAACTCTACATGGCTTTTAGCCTTTCTCACTTTATCCCGACATGTTCTAACCTCAATAAGGTAGCTTTCCTTGCTGATCCCTCCCATCTTCCACACCGTGTATACTTTCTGCTTTGTCCTAATCACCTCTCTGAGATGCTTGCTTATCCAGCTTGGTCTACAAGTCCTGCCTATGAATTTTTTCCCCTTTCTTGGGATGCAGGCTTCTGACAGCTTCTGCAACTTTGACTTGCAGGAATCCCAGGCCTCCTCTGCCTTTAGATCCATAAGTTCTTCAGTCCAATCCACTTCCCTAACTAATGTCCTTCATTTTTTTAAAGTTAGCCCTTTTGAAATCAAAAACCCTACTCACAGATCTATTTTTTGTTATCCTTTCCTTCAGGTTAAGGTGAATTAGCTCATGATCACTGGAACCAAGGGTGTCCCCTACAACCATTTCTTCTAGGAGGTTCTCACAACTTACCAAAACCAAATCTAAAATGACATCCCCAGTTGTTGGTTCAGCAACTACTTGATGAAGGAATTCATCAGCTATCGCATCTATTAAAATCTGAGCCCTATTATTATTACTAGCACTTGTCCTCCAGTCTATATCTGGGAAGTTAAAGTCTCCCATGAGCTCACAGTTCCCATGAGTATTTACTTCATTAAAAACATTAAAGAGGGCAACAGTGGAAGAAAACATGAGTTTTTCATTGTGTCCCCCACTGCTTGGGTCACCACCACTGCTGCCTCTGTGTCTGCCTTTGCCTTCTCACCTCAGTCCTTCTCCTCCAGCAGAACTCCCCGTCAACCTCCCCTGTCTCCAGCTCTGTTGGCTGGCTCCTCTGCCGCTGCAGCCACCTACACTCCTTCCGGCCAGATGAGGGATTTCAAAACGTTCTGAAGAGTGCGCAGAAATGGGTAGAGCAGCTTCACACTGAAGCTATTTCCCCACCCATTCAAGAATACAAGAGTCACCAAAGAAGACGACATTTTGTATATGAGGCATGGGATAATCTCATAAGAGACCCCAAACAACAATTCAAAGCTGAATTCTTTAACCGGGTGCTAGACTGTGCAATACAGTCAGTTGCAGAATGTTTCATGCAGCTCAAGGATCACAGCAGCATATTTGGGATGTTGTAGGATGTTCCCAAACTCCTCACTGTACCTGAAGAAGACCTAAACCAGCAATGCAGGGCACTAGAGACCCTGTTGACACATGATGACATGTGCGATATTGATGCAAGTGATATAGGTGATGAACTGAAAGCCCTTTTCAGATACATTCAACAGGATCAACTCCAAAGGCTGTTCTGGAATATGCGTGCACAAATAAGATGACCACCATCTTTCCAAATTATTTTGTTTCTCTGTGCATACTTCTAACACTTCCTGTAACAGCTGCCAGTGGAGAACACAGCTTCTCCAAGCTGAAATTAGTAAAAACACATCTATGCTCCACAATGACCCAGGAGAGGCTAGTCGGCCTTGCAACCATCTCAATAGAGTATGAGTTGGCCCAGACTGTGGACCTTCAGGAAGCAGAAGCAGTTCAAATCTCTGCAACCAAGAAGGCACGGAAGCACCACTTTGATTATTCAAACATCAAAATGCCAGTGTTAACTTTCAAATGCCTGAACAGCAAATGTAACTTTTCTTGTCTGCATAATAAAGTGTACTGACAATTTTTGAACAAGGCATTTAAAGTTGTTAGTTCTCCTTTATTGGGGTAGGTAGCAGAGCAGTACCATGGGCGGAGTAGAACAGAAAGAAGGCAGAATTGAGACCTTTCAAAGTTTTGGCCCAAGCAAGGGGGCATGGGGGTGTCATTTGAGCTCCCTGCCTGATAGGGTGACCAGACGGCAAATGTGAAAAATCAGGACAGGGGGTGGGGGGTAATAGGAACCCATATAAGAAAAAGACCCAAAAGTCGGCACTGGCCCTATAAAGTTGGGACATCTGGTCACTCTAATGCCTGAGGTGCCAAAATGTTGTGGGCCGGCCCTGCCGGCAGGTGCAGTGTATTGAATAAAACAAACACATACAAAACAGGATGTGATTGAAGAGAATTAGTCATTAAATAACTTATTTCTCTTCTGTTTATCTTGATGGAGGTATTAAATCAGGAATCACAGACTCTGCGAGCCCCAAAGCTGTGGGAGACAGGTGGCATAAATCCCGAGTTGGAATTAGACTTTCAACAAACCAGAGAGCCGGAGAAGACAGACCTTCCCCAAGACAATGTCCTCTTATCGCCCTTTGTTCTGTAGTGGCAGTGAACATGGTTAGAAGAGATTGGCACTGCCAGGTGTGAATGGGGCTTGTGAGAGTGAAGTATTTTCATTGTATTCTGCAGATAATATTGCTCAGGTTCAAAAGGAGATGCCGAGTTAACTCGAGCTACACCTTATGCATTGCGCTAACTCGACTCCTGTCCACACAGAAAAACCCTAAAGATGTGCTGCTTATAACTCAAGTGAGCTGGCCCCTCGGGGCACAGGCTAAAGCCTAAGTTAGCACAACTCACCAGCTGACATGATCTTTCTGTAGTATGGATGCAAGCTAGCTGCACTTGAGTGCTTCTAATTCTCCAATGCCTTCCCACTCTTCCCCCTGTGTCCCAAGAAAGGACAGACAAGTTCTCCCACCATCCACTGGGGAAGAATCCATACAGTGGCTCAGCTCACTGCTGTGCAAAGAGCCTTGGGATGAGCTCCTAAAAGTCTGAGTGCCCCACCTGAGTGAGTGCAGAGCCAGTCTGGACACAGCAGGACCTTTGTTTATTCACAGTGCGGCTCTTCTCATGTGAGAGAGGCTGATTCAAGCCCAGTAATTGAGTGTAGAAAACTCAAGTTAACTCTGCAGTGAAGACAAAGCCTCAGCTCTTTCGGCTGACAGGGATCACCACAGTGGTTCTCAACTGGGGGGGTCTGTGGCCCTGTGGGTGACGGGTGTCACAAGCAGGCTTGAGAGGATCTGCCCAAATAAACCAGAGAGCATGGCTGGCCTTAGACTCGGAGGCTTCTCTATCAAGCCTTAAAACCCACAGATTGTGTTAATCACTCCTATTGATGGACCTGGCGATTCCACAGGCTACTGCCCACTACCTCCAACTGTAACACAAACTTTAACTGTGACATCAGCAACATTAACATGAGCTTTCTAGAAACGTGAAGATACATGATCTATTCTTTTTGTGTGGGGGAAGTATGAATTCAGAGTTAAGGTTTTGTGTTGCAGTTCAATCTAAAGGCATTTTTTTGTGTGGACTGTATTTCTTTATAGGGTTGCCTCTCGGTCCAAGTGCTTAGCAGTATTTGGGGCCTCTCCAGGTTGTTTCCATTAAGAGGAGAAATTGATTATAAATGTCCCATATTTCTTGGTACAATCTTGTTTACTTAAGAAGAAGGTGCACACAGTTCTGTTTCCCTGAACACAGTAGAAATGCAAACTTGCTTGTAGCCAGTCCTGTGCCCTAACAAAGGGCTTTTTCTTGGCTTCCTCCACAGCCACATTACCAAGGCTTCTCTGGGTTTCTGCTGGCTTCCTTATTCCTTTCGATAGTTATCTGCAACATAAATCCATTCCCCAGCCCCTGCATTTTTGCAATCAGTCCTAGGGTTCTCCTCAGCCTGCTTGTCTCACCTACTACTCAGGCCTTGCCATGCTGGTCCATGCCTTGGGTGGTGGGTTCTGTTGTTTTTGCTCCCACTAAACCATAGGGTATTTAATTGCTCCCATATTTAGCCGAACTGAAAGGGTGCTTTGTCCACACCTGAACTTCAAAGGTGGCTATCAATGGACGGGATATATTTGACCTCCTTGTAGGAGGTGGAGAGAAGAAGAAACTGCAGTCGTAGGTGGGGAGGGAGAAAGAGCACAGATCCTAGCTCAGCTGCAAAGGCCTCCTTTGCCTTTCACAAAGATCATCAGTGACGGGGATCCCCAGTGATTGAACTAAGGATCTCTTGTACCATGGGCCAATCATCAGGGAGAGAACTCCTGACTAAGGATGCATGACATTAATGGGGGGGGCATTTACAGAGGTTATAGCTGCCCCCACCATTCCTTCTCTCCCATGTTCCTCCCAGATATTCCTGCTCCCCCAGTCCTTCCATAGCATAGGCCAGAAGGGCCTCTCCTTGCCCCCCCAGTAACCTCCCTTTGCAGTTGGGGAGGTGTCCCATCAGCACTGGTTCCTCAGAGCAGGACATCCCTGCCCGCAAGCCACAGGAGAAGCTCTCGGAGAAGCAGAACTGGCACCTGAGCTCTGGAAACCGCTTCAGGGACAAGTTTCCTCTCTCTCAATTTGACAAGGGGCAGGAAGAAGAGGCATAAATCCCTGGAGCTGCGTCGAGAGCTGGAGGAAAGGACTGTGTGTCCATTGCTGAAGGTGGGAGGGGAATGGATGGAGATGTGGTTCTCTGCTCTCTCACACGGAACGTGTCAGCCAGCACAGCTGAGCCATCGTGGGGTTCTGTTAATTTTCTGCTGTTAGATGCCTTCCCTAAATTACTGCCTCCCATCTGAATGAAGGCAAAGCAAGAGGGGCACTGTGCCCTCACCCTTGTCTGGACTTAGGGGATGTCTTCACCACCAAGCGTGGCAACGCTTTAACGTGGCTGTGTAGTCGCAGCACCAGCACTGGGAAAGAGCTCTCCCAGTGCTGCAAAAAACCCCACCCTGACCAGGGGAGTAGCTGCCAGTGCTGGGAGCATTTCCCCACCCCCGTGTCCCACCCAGCTACCAAGTGGCGGGAACTGTTACCAGCAGCGGAGGGTGGGGAACCCTGGTGGGCCAGCTTATATTCCATCTTAGTTCTGTTGAAGACTTGCCACTTTTAGGTCTGTAATCGAGTGACCAGAGAGATTGAAGTGTTCTCCAATCAGTTTTTGAATGTTATAATTCTTGACATCTGATTTGTGTCCATTTATTCTTTTACCTAGAGACTGTCCAGTTTGGCCAATGTACATGGCAGAGGGGCATTGCTGGCACATGATGGCACATATCACATTGGTAGATGTGCAGATAAACGAGCCTCTGATAGTGTGGCTGATGTGATTAGGCCCTATGATGGTGTCCCCTGAATAGATATGTGGACACAGTTGGCAACGGGCTTTGTTGCTAGGGTAGGTTCCTGGGTTAGTGGTTCTGTGGTGTGGTATGTGGCTGCTGTTGAGTATTTGCCTCAAGGTGGGGGGCTGTCTGTAGGCAAGGACTGGCCTGTCTCCCAAGATCTGTGAGAGTGATGGGTCGTCCCTCAGGATAGGTTGTAGATCCTTGATGATGCGTTGGAGAGGTTTTAGTTGTGGGCTGAAGGTGATGGCTAGTAGCGTTCTGTTGTTTTCCTCATTGGGCCTGTCCCGTAGTAGGTGAATTCTGGGTACTCTTCTGTCTCTGTCAATTTGTTTCTTCGCTTCAGCAGGTGGGTACTGTAGTTGTAAGAATGCTTGATAGAGATCTTGTAGGTGTTTGTCCCTGTCTGAGGGTTTGGAGCAAATGCAGTTGTATCGTAGAGCTTGGCTATAGACAATGGATCGTGTGGTATGGTCTGGGTGAAAGCTGGAGGCATGTAGGTAGGAGCGGTCAGTAGGTTTCCGGTATAGGGTGGTGTTTATGTGACCATCGCTTATTAGCACCGTAGTGTCCAGGAAGTGGATCTCTTGTGTGGACTGGTCCAGGCTGAGGTTGATGGTGGGATGGAAATTGTTGAAATCATGGTGGAATTCCTCAAGGGCTACTTTTCCATGGGTCCAGATGATGAAGATGTCATCAATATAGCGCAAGTAGAGTAGGGGCAATAGGGGACGAGAGCTGAGGAAGCGTTGTTCTAAGTCAGCCATAAAAATGTTTGCATACTGAGGGGCCATGCGGGTACCCATAGCAGTGCCGCTGATCTGAAGGTATACATTGTCCCCAAATGTGAAATAGTTATGGGTGAGGACAAAGTCACAAAGTTCAGCCACCAGGTTGGCCATGACATTATTGGGGATAATGTTCCTGACGGCTTGTAGTCCATCTTTGTGTGGAATGTTGGTGTAGAGGGCTTCTACATCCATATTGGCCAGGATGGTGCTTTCAGCAAGATCACCGATTGATTGTAGTTTACTCAGGAAGTCAGTGGTGTCTCGAAGATAGCTGGGAGTGCTGGTAGCGTAGGGCCTGAGGAGGGAGTCTACATAGCCAGACAATCCTGCTGTCAGGGTGCCAATGCCTCAGATGATGGGGCATCCAGGATTTCCAGGTTTATGGATCTTGGGTAGCAAATAGAATAGCCCTGGTCGGAGTTCCAG
This sequence comes from Caretta caretta, assembly GCF_965140235.1. Classification (NCBI taxonomy): domain Eukaryota; kingdom Metazoa; phylum Chordata; order Testudines; family Cheloniidae; genus Caretta; species Caretta caretta. The sequence continues at coordinate 6,359,584 of NC_134211.1, forward strand.
GGGTGTGTCTGTGCGGATTTGTTCTTGTGCTTTTTCAGGGAGTTTCTTGAGCAAATGGTGTAGTTTCTTTTGGTAACTCTCAGTGGGATCAGAGGATAATGGCTCGTAGAAAGTGGTGTTAGAGGGCTGCCGGGCAGCCTCTTGTTCATATTCTGACCTATTCATGATGACAACAGCACCTCCTTTGTCAGCCTTTTTGACTATGCTGTCAGAGTTGTTTCTGAGGCTGTGGATGGCATTGTGTTCTGCACAGCTGAGGTTATGGGGCAAGTGATGCTGCTTTTCAACAATTTCAGCCCATGCATGTCAGCGGAAGCACTCTATGTAGAAGTCCAGTATGTTGTTTCGACCTTCAGGAGGAGTCCACCTAGAATCCTTCTTTTTGTAGTGTTGGTAGGAAGGTCTCTGTGGATTAGTATGTTGTTCAGAGGTGTGTTGGATATATTCCTTGAGTCGGAGACATTGAAAATAGGATTCTAGGTCACCGCAGAACTGTATCATGTTCGTGGGGGTGGAGGGGCAGAAGGAGAGGCCCCGAGATAGGACAGATTCTTCTGCTGGGCTAAGAGTATAATTGGATAGATTAACAATATTGCTGGGTGGGTTAAGGAAACCATTGCTGTGGCCCCTTGTGGCATGTAGTAGTTTAGATAGTTTAGTGTCTTTTTTCTTTTGTAGAGAAGCAAAGTGTGTGTTGTAAATGGCTTGTCTAGTTTTTGTAAATTCCAGCCACGAGGAAGTTTGTGTGGAGGGTTGTTTTTTTATGAGAGTATCCAGTTCTGAGAGCTCATTCTTAATCTTTCCCTGTTTGCTGTAGACGATGTTGATCAGGTGGTTCCGCAGTTTCTTTGAGAGCGTGTGGCACAAGCTGTCAGCATAGTCTGTGTGGTATGTAGATTGTAATGGATTTTTTACCTTCAGTCCTTTTGGTATGATGTCCATCTGTCTGCATTTGGAAAGGAAGATGATGTCTGTCTGTATCTGTACAAGTTTTTTTCATGAATTTCCGATCTTCCAGTTTTGGACAGTTAAGATAGCGACCTTCATGTCTGTGATTGCGTGACCACAGAGATTGAAGTGTTCTCCGACTGGTTTATGAATGTTATAATTCTTGACATCTGATTTGTGTCCATTTATTCTTTTACGTAGAGATTGTCCAGTTTGACCAATGTACATGGCAGAGGGACATTGCTGGCACATGATGGCATATATCACATTGGTGGATGTGCAGGTGAACGAGCCTCTGATAGTGTGGCTGATGTTATTAGGCCCTTAGATGGTGTTCCCTGAATAGATATGTGGTAGATTGCGTGACCAGAGATCAGATATCACCATCGGCCCTTTACATGCTCCTCCTCCCACTGTCCTCTCCCTGCTTTGCCCCTTCACCCCCACAAGTCCTGCTGCTCCTCCATACACCCTCCCCACACACACACACAGCAGGACATATCCCACTCCCAGCGCTGTGCGGAGAACCAGCTCCTGTTTGGAGCACTTCACTTATTAACAGTATGGCCGGCAGACTCCTTCCTTCCCACACTGCCTCTGGCTGGGCCAGCACCCTGGGAAAGCCCAAGACCCTCTGGCCCGGGCCACTGGCCAGGAGGAGCCGAGCCCTGCGTGTGTCAAAGCCCTGGGCAATGCATGTATGGGGAAGCCGCTAAGCTCTGGACTGGGGTGGGAAACAATTTCCAGCCTGTTCCCAACCTGACCCTGCAGGCTTCACAGCAGCCCCCGGACAGGGGTTTAGTGCCCTCTTTGCCCTGCGGTCCAGCCCCCAAGGAGCGTGGGGCTGCTCTGTCCCCTAGGCATCCTCCCCTGCTGAGCTACCTCTCTGGCCGGGTTCTCTGAAGCCTCTGCAATCAGGTTACCTGGGCCCTGGTGCACAGTGCATTCTTAAGGCTTAACCCCTTCCTTCCCACGCTGTAGCCGGGGGGGACAGAAGGCATCTAGGTTATGTTGGTGGCCAGCAGAAGCATGGAGGTCTTAGCTGATTTATGATACTGTGTGGGCAGGAAGGGACAAGCTGCTTCCAGCCACGGTGGGGGGAACAAGATGAGATGAGCTCTGCAAAGACAAGGGCCAGGTCATCATTTTCTCTCTACTCCTCCCCTGCGGCTGGAAGCAGCTCCTATCCCTTCCCTCCTGCACAGTGCCGAAAGGCTGCTGGTGGCCACATGCCACATTTTGGTATAAGCCCTGGCAGAAATGGGGGGAGGCATGTGAGCCTGCGTGCCCCCATCCATGTGTTGCCTTGGTAAGATGTGGCACCAGGTACCAGGAGGGGCAGGTCTGACCCGGGGGCCCAGCCAGGCGTGGAGGGCAAAGAGCACCAGGCAGGGAAAGGGTCGAGTCCGTCAGTCACACACACATACACCCATGTGAGAGAGGTGTATGGGCGTGTGTGTGTGTCACCTCACCCTGCAGGTGTGGGAACGGGTGTGTGGGGGGGTGTCAAACACCCCTAAATGTGAACCCTGAAGCCTTAAAGATAAGAAGGTAAATAAAAAGAATCCAACTAGGCAGTATTTCTTTTTAATGGACGCTCAGTCAACTTGATGCTAATTTGAATGTTTGTACTGCATAGTTCTGACTGATTGCCAGTGAACTCACAAGTAATTTCACGAGGTGTTCATATCCAGCATAGGGAAATATGGTCACCCTAATTATAAAACACACCACCATGTTGGGCTCTCTGCCCTATTTTCTGACAGTCTGCCCTGAGATTGGCACTCACAGTTGTGAGCCACTCCAGACAGCATGAAATTAGGAGAACCTGGTATAGGGGGAAGGGGGCACATAGCACCCCTAGCATGGAGGGAAGTTGGGAATGGGGGGCAGACAGAGCTGGCCTGAGAGTGAAGGGGGGCCCTGGTTTAGAGGGAGGGAGTAATGGGGGGCACACAGAGCTCCTGGTGGGGGGAAGATTAGGGAACTCTGGTATGGAGGGAGTGAAGGAGAATGTGGGGGTGGGGTAGGGGAATGGGAGCACATTCAGAACCCCTGCTATTGGGGGAGGAATGGGGGGAGTGAGGAATGGGGTACACAAAGCCCCTGGTATGGGGGGAATGGGAGTCACACAGAGCTGCTGTCATTGGAGGGGAAAACGTGGGGAGGGGTAGTATGGGAGGAGGAGGGACTTTGGGGGGCACACAGAGCCCCTGAAATAGAGGGGCATGGGAGCGTGGCGTGCAGGAAGCTTGTGCGTGGGAATGGAGGGATGTGAGGATCCTCTGGGGTGTGAAATAAGTTCACCCAACAGTAGCAACCTAGTGTGTGACCCCCTTCGACACATACACTAAACCCAGAACATAAAGTTTGCAACATCAGCCTTATCCACAGGCCTGTGTCGGGGTACTGATATGGCAGGATGTACGAGGCTGCACAGGGGGACTGTTGAAAAAAATGAGAAAAGTGAATGAGGTGATGGGGCTGGCTGCCTAGACAGGGAAAGGTACTTGGACAGAGCAGTGCTGGGGAAGGTCAGGGGGAGCTAGGGTAGCTCTGGCCTGACCAACTCCCAGGCTGAGGGCCTGATACAGGGCCGTGAGGAGGAATTAGGGCTGGGGAGGGGCAGCCGGGGAGGAAGAGGCAGCAGGTCCACCCCCCTTGCTGATGAGGAGTGGCCAGTTCAGACTGCAGTTTGCCCCTGAGGGAAGGGGCTAGGTGAAGAACGGCAGTGGGTCACTGAGGCGAGTGGTGGGATTAGGGGTAGCCAGTTTCCTGGAGGGGCAGCACCCAGAGAGTGGGGCACCGCCAGAGGGCAGTACCCCAGGAAAGTGCACCATGGTCTGGGAGGGATGCAGGGCCTAATATGGTGGAGCTTGGAAAAGGGCAGGTAATTGTGGGCAAGACACCACCTGCAGAGGGTGCTCCTGAGTGGCGAGAGCTAATTCCCTAGCCTGGCCAGCCTCGTATCTACCTCACAGTCTGTGTGAGAATCTAAAGAGATCCCATCCCCCAAGGAAGTGTCTGTATTATGCAGTGGACGCTTATAGTAAGTCAGACATTTCAAGAAGTATTTTGGGGAGAGCCGCTGGCCGGTGTCCCTCTGGGTTGACAGGAAATTGGCAGAAGAGAAGGAGTCACATCCCTAAAGAGCGCACATCATCCCCCTCTCCTGTGACCCTTGGCACCATCACACGCTCTGTTTGTATCCAGTCGTGAACCAAGATGAAACTGAAAGGGTTTGAGCTCAGGTTCAGACTGTCCTTCATCAGAGAGTGTGACTGGCAGGGCAAGAGCAGCTGCTTCGGGACACATATCTTTCTGCTCTCCCCCTGCTCCCAGGGTTGTGCTCCCAGCCAGGATGCTGGTATGGCAGGGCCACGTCACTACTGAGCTGTGACTAAGTCTGCAGAATTAACAGTGATGATCAGATTGTGTCTGGCAAAACTGAACTGAGTTGATCAGAGTGGGTTCAGTCCAGACCTAGGCCAATCACATCACTCCCTTTCCCCTCAGGCACAGCCCTGGATCAGTTATTAGCAATCAGGCTAGAGTTCCACTCTTGGGGAGGTGACTCATTTATTAGCCTAGTCAGTCACTAGGGTTGCCAATTTTAGTTAGATGTATTCCTGGAGGTAAACTCCTCATGTTACATAATCTTTAATTCAAGATTAATCTTTAATTCCTGGAGACTCCAGGGCAACCCTACAGTCAATCTGTAATTATATGCTACTGACAAACCTAAGAGATGTGGGGAGTGTTTGTTCCCCACATTTCTAGTCACATGCCATCATGCCGTGCAGTAGAGAATCCTCCTTAACTTGGGGTCTTGAAACAAATGATCTGTTCTTTTATCACTGAGATCAATAACAAAGAGGAAGAAGTTTCAATCATGTGTGTTGCAGTCGTACCTGGTGACCAACTGAGATCGGGGCCCCGTTGTACTGGAAACTATACAAATAAAGGGTGGCAGACAGTGCTGGTCTGAGGAGCAATTCTAAATAGACCAGACAAAGACAGGGTAGGGGGAAGCGATATAACTCACAGACAGAACCATCAATGGGATGGCAGCAGACCCCATGTTAGTCCAGTGGGATGTGTGTTTTTTGGCAGTGGTGGTACTGGGTTTAATTAGGAAGGGAGAAACTAAACAGAAAGACAAGAGAAGGGAGGATGCAGTGAGGAGGACAGAGCAGGGGAGAAGGAAGGGAGGAAGGTCTGAGGGGCAGCGATTTTGTGATATTACAGTCATTTTCTTTTTATCTCCATTATTATTTGAATCAGGTTTCGCACAGCCCGAGTGCCTCCCTCCCACATTCCCAGCTGCAGTGTACAGCCCAGTGAGCCTTAGCCCTGCTCTGGGGAGTGGGGTACACGAGTAGGACTTAGATTTGCTCTCTAGCTAACACCTATGCTATATATTTTTATTGGAGGTCGTTGGGCTTCTTCACAAGCAATATTATCACAAGCAGTAAGGTATAAACCCTTATAACTGTTACAAAAGCTTCCTCTCCAGTCACCCACAAGGGAGAAAGCTTGGAAGCAAGTGCTGTGTTGGAGTTAACATTTTGATCCCACCAGATCTTTTATACAAATATCCATCGTCAGAGAGTTACATATTAAATATAGACACTGCAGCTGTCACTTCTCTGTCTGCTGGGCTATGGGAGCCAAGAAACCCTTGGCAAACTTGTTGGTCAGAATGTTAGACAGAAGAGGGCAGGACCAGCCGGTCAGATATAAACATTTATAAACAGCCTCAGAGTAACTGAGAATTAAGGTTCGTGTTGATGTGATTAGATCAGCCACTGACCTCGCTACTGTTGATCATGACATGCTGTGAACTCACCTGTGTATGTTATTAGTAGGTTTTCACACACTGTGGACCAAAGCAGGGGTGGTCAGGGCTGCTCTTGGGTGGCTCCATCCCTACCTTTGCTGAGAGAAAAGGAGTACTTGTGGCACCTTAGAGACTAACCAATTTATCTGAGCATAAGCTTTTGTGAGCTACAGATCACTTCATCGGATGCGTACAGTGGAAAATACAGTGAGGATGTTTTTATACACACAGACCATGAGAAAATGGGTGTTATCATACACACTCACTTAAGATGAGCTATTACCAGCAGGAGAGTGGGAGGGGGGGGGGAGGAAGAAAACCTTTCTTGATAACTGCTGGAAATGGCCCACCTTGCTTATCACTACAAAAGGTTTTCTCCTGTGCCCCCCCGCCCGCCTGCCCCCCCAGTGGTAATTATTATTTTCTGCGGGTATCTGCTGCTGTTCTTGTGACACAGTGCCCTCTGGTGGGCAAAAGGTGGAATGCAGCAACATTTTGGCAGAAGCTTTTATTTCTACACAAAAAATTAAAGATCTGCATGGCTCATTAATTATGCATGCCTACAGTAGTACAGAATTCCTCCAGGAGTAACGTTTGGAGAAAACCTGATTTTCTTCTTTGATGAAACACAAATGCCTCATGATTAAAAAAATCCCATTCCCCATGCACCAAGTGAACACTCCAAGGGTTGAAATGCAGTAGCATTCAAGTTCAAAATCTTGGTCTTTATCTTCAAGGTGCTCAATGGCCTTGGCCTAGTGTATCTAAAAAAATCAACTAACGCTACAGGACAAAGACTGTGGTCAACATTTACTCTTGTCTGCCACAATGAAATGGAATTCTTTACAAGGGTAAAGCTCGTCTAGGTAGGAGACAGAGTTTCCTTGAAAAGGTGACCAATAATTTAAATCTGATTGAATATCAGATTAGGAGTGAGCAGAGGGATTCAAAGAGGAAAGTGATGGGTTCAAATCAACAGGTAGAGAACATGCTTTTAGCAGCTCAACCTCAATACATTATTTCTTTTAAAAAAATGTTTATGGATACACTGGACCCAGAAATATTTTGGATTGCTTTTTCCCAAAATTGGCTTTTCTGAATTGTTTGGGATATATACTCAATGTGTGTCCACCTCAGATACCCATCCTACCTGACCTTAAATGAAATTGATGAGTTCAGCATTAAAAATTAAACATTGTTTTAAAACTAAGTATTTTAAATACTTGTGGCACCTTAGAGACGAACAAATTTATTTATATGCTCAAATAAATTGGTTAGTCTCCAAGGTGCCGCGAGTCCTCCTTTTCTTTTTGCGAATACAGACTAACACAGCTGCTACTCTGAACCCTATTTTAAATATGTTATTCTTCCTCTATAATGTGGTCATGGCCTTTCCAGTGTGCAGTAAATCTGAAATTACTAAAACTGAAAATTTCTGAAGCTTACTTTTACCAGCTTAGGTTAAAACTTCCCCAAGGTACAAAATTATTTTACCCTTGGATTTCCACTGCCACCACCAAACTTTATCTGGGATTCTGAAAAAACAGAATTTGGATACGTCTTTCCCCCAAAAATCCTCCCAACCCTTGCAACCCACTTCCTGGGGAAGGTTTGGTAAAGATCCTCACCAATGTGCATAGGTGACCACAGACCCAAAGCCTTGGATCTTAGAAGAATGAAAAAGCATTCAGTTTCCTTACAAGAAGACTTTTAATAGAAGTAAAGGAATCACCTCTGTAAACTCAGGATGGTAGAAACCTTGCAGGGTAATTAGATTCAAAACATAGAGAATCCCTCTAGGCAAAACATTAAGTTACAAAAAAGACACACAGACAGGAATAGTCATTCTTTTCAGCACAGCTCTTTTCTCAACCATTTAAAGAAATCATAATCTAACACATACCTAGCTAGATTACTTACTAAAAGTTCTAAGTTTCCATTCCTGTTCTGTCCCCGGCAAAAGCAGCATACAGACAGACACAGACCCTTGGTTTTTCTCCCTCCTCCCAGCTTTTGAAAGTATCTTGTCTCCTCATTGGTCATTTTGGTCAGGTGCCAGCGAGGTTACCTTTAGCTTTTTCACCCTTTACAGGTGAGAGGATTATTCCTCTGGCCAGGAGAGATTTTAAAGGGGTTTACCCTTCCCTTTATATTTGTGACAACTATTCATCGAAAGAAAGAAAGAAATTAGTAGACCTTACATATCCTGCTTTCTTTGTATGTGTCCGTCTTCCTTAGATCATAAGGTCTTTGTATTGTTAAGGAAAAGTTAGTACATGTGACTCCATTTTGGTTTGGGGCCCACCATTGTCTAAAAGCAAGCACATCATGCACCAGGAGGAGTGTTCCTTAGACACTGCATCCCTGTGAAAATCCTCCTCCTTGTCTCCAGCCTGCCTTGACTCCCAGTATCTGGTTTTTGTCAGTTTCTAACTCCCTATCTCCTGGCCTGTGATGTGAGGCCTCCCATCCTGATAATAAAAGTTCCTGATGCATGGCTTTAGGACCATTCTGTGTAATTAACATACTGGTTTAGCACGAGGAATGCACCAGGCAGGGATAGGTGGTAGATAAGAAAAGGGTTTGTTTATTGGCTAAGGTTTCCGATGCAGGAGGGCAATATGCTTTGCTAAAAAGTATATAACCTTTGTATAATCTGTATTCGGGGTCCCCTCCTGGCTAGCAGGGGGGCACCACGCTGAGCCTAATAAACTTGGTGTTTTGTGGGAACTCTGCAGTTGTGGACTTTGTTTATGTGCCTCAGCCTAGATTCGAACTGTGCATGACCTATCAGGTATAATTCGTAACAGCATTTGTGTGCGTGTCCTACCAGGTATAATTCGCAGCATTTGTGTGCATGTCCCACCAGGTGTAATTCGCAGCAGTTTTAGGGAGTGTCCTTACTCTTTCTGTTTTGTAAAGCACACACGATTGGTACTGAACAGATAAATAATGGGTACATCACCAAAAAACAAACAAAAAACAAAAGAAAACCCACCTTTGTCATAAAGGTTGGTCTCCTCAGTAAAGTAAGCCATAAAAATTAGGACCAAGGCTACGAAGTCAAGTACTCTCAAGTTAGGAAATACCAGAATGAGTATTGCCCATGAAACATTAACTCTCCAATAAATGAGGCAGGGATCCTGCAGACAACAGACTCCTTCAATACACAGCCACAGGGCAGAGAATTCTGTGCACTGAATAAGGCAGGGGTCGCGAGGGAAAAAAATAACATGGGATCATGTAACTAACATCTGCATCATCGGGCAAAGGCACAAAAGGACTGAATTAAGGGTGCCACGGCAACACTTATTTGGACATTTGCTAACCTGAAAATTCTAAACTTTGTAACCTTTTAATCCTTTTTAAAACCTTGACTTTGTATTTCCTAATTATTTGATGGTTTAATTTATTGATGAAAGCTAACCTAAGAAGAGTTAAATGAAGGGTTTTTGGTTTCTTAATTTCCTTTGTTTTTGAATAGAAAGAACATCTATTATATATGTGCTGTTTAAACAATGAAGCTCTTACTGATCTATTGTTTTCAGTATATATTTTATTGCCATTCTTATCTTTGTGAAGGTCCCTTTTCACCACTCAGTGCTGTGTTGATCAGAGTATAGAAAGTAATTAAATTAAACTGTATTAAAATAAAACTCATTTTCTGCAACTTCAGTATCAGTGAAAGTTCTAAGCTCTAATCCTCAATTTATAAGAAGCAGATAAACAATATCCAAGTAAAAGAGCAGGAATTTTGCATCTTATTTTCACTGAGCCTTTACGAAGGAAAGTAGCAAACAATTGCTCTTTGAAAAGAAACACTGTACAGTACCACAGTACAAACCCAAATGAGCCCAGCAGGAGACTGTCCTGCTTATCCAAATCTGGTCCTGTTTCATTACAAACTTCCTTTCTGTGATGATGTTCTGGTAAGAAGGGGGCAATCAGTTGTCACAGGTAGCTGTTGCCATGGCAGCCAGGGGCTAGTCATTCTCCCCAGGTGTGACAAGGAGCTGGAGGCAGGGAGCGCTGAGTGGTGGATTATCTCTGATGTCACAATGCTACTGCTCAGGCAGCACCAGTGGGCAGCAAATGTGCAGTGTGTGTGTGTGTGGGGGGGAAATAGGCTTTCCCAGTGCTCCCGTTTCCCCAAATTTCCTAAAGAAACCTACAACATAACACCGAATGCACACTAGTGATTGTTCCACACACATGCTAATTAGTAGCTGAAATTTGATTCAAAGTCCCGATGGCATGTTTAGAAACCAGTGTTCCAAAACAAGGAGAGACCTTGTAAAACAGAAAATTTGGATGCTCTGGTGTACTTGTGGTTGTGTTAAAATTGAATACTGCGACTTTAAATTTTGGGCACAGTTCCTGGACCTACTTGCATGCTAAGCAGCGCAGTGGGGGTGTAGCAGCAGTCAGTCAGCAGGTACCCAGTGAATTGTGCCTCTCTGTTATAGGCAGAAGCTTACATTCTCTGCTTCTGATTTTGGGGTTCCTATGTGTTTTTGTTCTGGTCTTAAGAAACAAATTAGCGAGACATTGCAAACTTCCAGCAAGAATCATTTATGTTTTTCTCTAACTTCTCTGCTTGTGTGCCAGAAAACCTAAAAGACACAATCTCATAAAAAAATGAAATAAAATTCTGCAGCCAAAAGTCCTAACTTCCCCCATACTAATTTCCCCCTATTCTTACTGACACCTTCTGGTCAACTGTTTGAAATGGGCCACCCTCATTGCCACGACAAAAGTGATTTTTTCTCCTCTGGTATCCTACTCTTAATTGAATTGTCTCGTTGGAACATGTCCATCTCAATGATATTTCGTTTGCTGGGAGTCCCAACCAAAATGGGATCGTGGAGGAGTTCAGAGGTTGCTGTTGGGGGGTTACAGCGTTGCCACGCTCACTTCTGTGCTGCCTTCAGACCTGGGCTCTGAGGGCAGCAGCCAAGAATCTTTCTGAAGTGAGAGGAGGTTCTAAGATGTGCGGATGGGTCCCTGCTGCTGAGAGCACCTCAGCTGGGGGCTCCTACCTACTAGTCCCCTGGCAAATTAATGCAAGGACCAATTTGGGGGCATCCTTAAAAATGGACCCCTGAGCCCCAGAAGGAACTGCAAGGGATGCCCTGAGCCCCAGCTGCAGATGCCGGGCAGACACCCAGAGTGCCGAGAGCAGTGGGGAGGGGCATGAAAGTCCTGAGCTCAGCACCCCAGCCTTGGCTGCAGCCACAGGGGTCAGAAGCCCCAAGCCCAGACACCCAGAGACGTGGCTGGAGCAGAAGTTGCCAAGGCCAAACCCCTGAGCTCAATGCCGGGCTGATGCAGTGCACTCACTTCTGCATGCCTCTGGTGCATCTGATATCCCCAGCCCAGCAGACAAACAGCTAGGAGGCCCCTACTGGGTTCTCCTGGCTGGAGGGATCCCAGCAGGACAGGGAGATCGGATTTCATGGGGCAGGGCTAATTCGATCTTGCCAAGAAAGGCACAACAAGAACCAACAGCTGTCAGTTGAAGCCAGAGAAATTCAGATGAGAAGTAAGGCACACATTTTTGACAGTGAGGGAGACTAACCACTGAAACAAACAGAAAAGGAGGACTTGTGGCACCTTAGAGACTAACACATTTAGTTGAGCAAAAGCATTCGTGAACTACAGCTCACTTCATCAGATGCATGCAGTGGAAAATACATTGGGGAGATTATTATTATTATTATTTTCTTTGTTGGGCCTGTCCTGTCGTAGGTAACTTCTGGGTACTCTTCTGGCTCTGTCAATCTGTTTCTTCACTTCAGCAGGTTGGTATTGTAGTTGTAAGAATGCTTGATAGAGATCTTGTAGGTGTTTGTCTCTGTGTGAGGGGTTGGAGCAAATGCAGTTGTATCGTAGAGCTTGGCTGTAGACAATGGATTGTGTGGTGTGGTCTGGATGAAAGCTGGAGGCATGTAGGTAGGAAGAGCGGTCAGTAGGTTTCCGGTATAGGGTGGTGTTTATGTGACCATCCCTTCTTAGCACCGTAGTGTCCAGGAAGTAGATCTATTGTGCGGACTGGTCCAGGCTGAGGTTGATGGTGGGATGGAAATTGTTGAAATCATGGTGGAATTCCTCAAGGGCTTCATTTCCATGGGTCCAGATGTTGAAGATGTCATCAATGTAGCGCAAGTAGAGTAGGGGCATTAGGGGATGAGAGCTGAGGAAGCGTTGTTCTAAGTCAGCCATAAAAATGTTGGCATACTGTCGGGCCATGCGGATACCCATGGCAGTGCTGCTGATTTGAAGGTATACATTGTCCCAAATGTGAAATAGTAATAGGTGAGGACAAAGTCACAAAGTTCAGCCACCAGGTTTGCCATGACATTATCGGTGATACTGTTCCTGATGGCTTGTAGTCCATCTTTGTGTGGAATGTTGGTGTAGAGGGCTTCTACATCCATGGTGGCCAGGATGGCCTTTTCTGGAAGATCACCGATGGATTGTAGTTTCCCCAGGATGTCGGTGGTGTCTCGAAGATAGCTGGGAGTGCTGGTAGCGTAGGGCCTGGGGAAGAGGTGGATTCTCTGTTTCCTGGTATCCTCCCATCACAACTGGTTATCATTCTGGAAGGTGCCATGGCACCTTTTTGTGAATTACAAGCAATTGGGCTTAATATGGTGGTAAGCGTGTGAAATGTCATAGCCAGTGAAATAGAGGCCGGATTAGGAGATCAAATAGTTTCACAACCGATGCCTCTATGAAAAACTCAGTGTGGGGTGAGGCATAGTCTCTGCTGTTTTACTGGGTGGCCCTCTTGCTCCCCAGAATCAATAATGAGCAAGTGGGGTGATCCAGGGTGCAGCTGAAACATCCAGCTGGGCTGGCCAGGGGCAGACATCAGGCCTGCAAGGGAAAGGTGAGTGTGGCAGTGACTTCACAAAGGCCTTTGGCAGGAACTCAGCCTATTGGGCAAAGATGATGAGGCGGGTGTGACCCCACAGAGCTCCCTTGACAACAGCCCGGCAGGACAGGGGTGCGGGGCAGGGGGAACCTCGGAGACCCCTGTAGCCTTGCTGCAGCAAGCCTCCATCTCGCGGTCTCTCAGTGGGGACCAAGAGACGGTTGGTGTGGAGGAGATTCTCGGGATTATTTTTATGACTGTATTGATTGTGTGGAAAGAAATCGTCATCTGTGTAGAAGGTAAGAAAAAATATAGGCTCTAAGTAGAAGATGGGGGACCCTATCCTAGCAGATTCAAAGGCATCCCCACCCTCCCAGTGAAAAAGTTTTTCCTAATATCCAAGCCTTCCACACTGCAACTTGAGATCATTGCTCCTTGTTCTGTCGTCTGCCAGCTCTATGAATGTCATGAGAATCAATCTTTCATTAGGAAAATAATTCAAAAATACAAAGACAAAACACGTGAAGTGAAATCAATCCATCCTGATCTTCAGTGTCTGGGGGGTGTGGGCCTCAGAGGCCAGACTGAGACCCTCATTGGCTAGGGACACCCAGGAAGCCAGTAAAAAAATTCCAGTCCTCTTTGCAACCAAGCCTCCATAATCCAAGGAACACCTGAGGGCTGCGGGAGATAGAGGAGTGCTGAGAATGTCTAACTCATGATTGAAAATACAGAGATGTGTTATTGGCTTTGGATGGGGGACAAGTATCAAATCCGTTGGGGTTCTTGCCCCAAACAACAATCACCCATTGTCCTTTAGAGCACAAGGGCTCTCACACGCCTGACGTGCTCAAATCTCTTGCCTGCTAGGACTTAGAGAATTTTCTCCATCTCCATGATAGAGAGGGAAAGAGAAAAGAAGTGACCTCTCTTTGGTCACAAACCACGGTCATGCTGGAGCTAGAAAGAGAAGCATAAGAAAAACGTTGTATGAAAATGTTTTGCATTTAAAACTGATTTCTTAAACAAAGGAAATTTGAAGTGTGGTTAGTGAACTAAAATGATACGTTCTGGTTTTCACGTGTTTCTAGATTTATGAACAAGTATATCCATCCCCTCACACCTAGTTTTTATCCATAGATTGAGGGAGGAAAAGAAGTTTGCCTGTTTTGTGAACTCTCAATGGCTTTCTTGAATTTCAACGAACGAGTCATTGAACTGAACTCTTTGAATAAACTGAAAAGAAGACAATAGTTTCTGCACCTTCCAAGGAAGCTATTGCTGTCCAAAGCTGGCTTAGCATTTCAGCTAACTTTGCTTCCAGGGCTTTAGCTATCATGTCAGTGGTGTGACTCTCTCAAAAACTTGGCAGTGAACATGTTCGATTTCATGTTATTTTTTCCTCTTCTATTTAAATTATTGAAGAGATTTTCATAAATTTTGCCCTTAATTTAAAATAGATGATTTTTTTTGTCAAGCTGGGCCTTACAAATCTCTAAGGATGAAGATTCCACCACCTCCATAGGTCACACTCAGGGCCAGGGAGGCTGGGAATAGAAGAAAATCACCAGTAAAAGCCAGGAGTCCAGATTCCCACCCCCCTGCCTCAGTCACAAGAACAAGTCACACTCAGAGCCAGGGAGACTGGGAATCGAGTCCCGCTTGCACTTCCCAGCTCTGGAAGGGACTGTTCCTCTAGTGGTTAGTGCGGGAGCCTGGACAAAGGCTCCATCCCCGGCTCTATCCCTGACTCCCTCAACGACCCTGAGGCAGTGGCTTCTCCTGCCCAGGCCTCTGTTTCCCTCACTGGGGCTGGGGACACTCCCCTACAGCCCTTGGGTCATCACGCTTCAGGAATATGCTTGAGGTACGAGGAGCCCTGGAGATGGGAGGTGTGCTGCTGGCCATAGGTCAATGTTGTAAACCCCCGGTTGCTAGGCTGAGTTTATCCATCCCCTGACAATAAAACATCATCTTGTTTTCACAGCCACTTTCGATCTGCAGGCTTCTACTCCCTGCTCTGCTGGCAGAGCATTGGGCAGCACCCTTTCCAGCCCACCTTGGTGCAGGAGATCAAGGAGGAGGGCAAGAGACTAGGCCTCGGTGAGTATCTGCTACCCAGCGCTTTCCCATCTAGAGCAAGTGAGTGGAGTTCTCCAGAGCCATCCCCAGTGTGGTGGGAATGGGTCAGCAAGAGGGCTCACAGCCCTTCCCTTGCAGGAGATTGTTCCCTACGTCGAGAGTCTTTGGGGAGGGCAGAACCTGCCAGGTGCTGAACACCCACAACCGCAATCAGTGAAATCAGTGGGAACTGAGGGCGACTCCTCCCTCCCAGCATTGGCACCTTGTGAACTTTCGCTGGGGACTGTCCGGGTGCTGCTCTTTCCCTGGCCTGGGGGGAGCGGGGCCTTCTGGGGTGGAGGGAGCTGCTTGTCCAAACTAACAGAGAGCCCCACTGCTCTGAAAGGACGAGACTCCCCTGGTGTCACAGGGCCCCAGGGCTGAGGGGGAACATTGGGAGCAGCCTGTGCTGTGAGCTGCTGCCAGTGGGTGTGGACGGCAGCCCCCATGCCCTGGGGTGGGGTGTGTGGTGAGGAGAAATTGCCTCAGCGGAGGGGAGGTGGATGGAGGAACAGGCAGGCACATTAATGAGAGGCTGCCTTGAACCCAGACTCATGGCTGCTCCCCACTCATTCCCAGGATGCAGCGGCTGAGGCGGATGCTGAGGAGGAAGGCCGGGCTGGTGGCTCCGGAGCCGGTAGGGAGCAGCGGCCGGCTTTCCCAGGAGGAGAGCGGCCCCTCTGTCCCCGCGGGCGGGGAAGAGGCCAGTGGCCAGGCGAGGAGGAGGAGCTCCCTGGCTTTCTGGAGGAGGAGGAAGACACCAGCTCCCTTAGCATGCCCTGAGGCCCCTTCTGGTCCCAAATGGAGGTGGCCAAGGGTGATGCTATGTAGGAGGGACCCAGGAGAGGGTGGGAGCCTGGGAAGGTGGCTCTGCAGCTTCCTTCACAGGAAGCAGAGGAGCCAGGAGCCGCACCCCAGTGCCCAACCGGAGTCATCCACCAGCCTGGCCACTGAGGAGCCCCCAGCCAGCCCAGAGCAGGAGCTGGGCGACTCTGGCACGGGGACCAGCAGCTCCTCCGTCTCCCGAGGGGCCAGCAGCCCCTCCGTGGGGTCTGAGAGCCCTGAGGCTGAAGGCTCCCTCTGTGCAGGTGAGGGGAGACCCACGGGACAAGGGGGAGGACAGGGGCAGCGGGGGACTAGTAACATCCTGTCAAGGTTTCTTCCCTACTCTGAACTTTACAGTACAGAGGTAGGGACCTGCATGAAAGACCCCTAAGCTTATTTTTACCAGCTTAGGTTAAAAAAACTGTCCCAAGGTATAAACTTTGCCTTGTCCTTGAACAGTCTGCTGCCACCACGAAGCATTTTAAGCAAAGAACAGGGAAAGAGACCACATGGAGACGTTTTCCCCCAAAATATTTCCCCCAGCCCTACACCCCCTTTCCTGGGGAAGGCTTCATTATAATTTTTACCAATTGGTAAAGGTGAACACAGACCCAAAGTCTTGGATTTTAAGAACAATGAAAAATTAATTAGGTGTTTAAAAGACGAATTTTAATTAAAGAAAAGAGAAAAGAATCACCTATATAAAGTTAGGATGGTAAATACCTTACAGGGTAATTAGATTTAAAACAGAGAATTTCTTGAGACAAAACCTTAAGTTACAAAAAGACACAAAAACAGGAATATACATTTCCTTCAAAGTTAGTAACAGCCCGTTTGTTGAGCCATTTATGAAACAGATTTGTTATTTGGTTTACATAAGCCACATTAGTTCAGGCCTTTTTTAAGGGTTTGAAATTTTACTTTGTAAGTTTTAGGTGTAACTTGAAATTGGCGATTTGGCTGTATTGCGCTACAAATGGCCTGTAATATCTGGCCAAGCCTAAGAAGGATTGGACCAGTTTTTTTTTTTTTTTTTTTACTTTGGGACAGGCCACTTTTGTATAGCATTCACTTTGGCCTGTAGGGGGTTGATAGTTTCTTGACCCACCTGATGTTCAAGGTAAGCTACTCTGTTTAGGCCTATTTGACACTTTTTAGTCTTAACAGTTAGTTTTGCCTCCCTTATGCGCTTGAAGACTTTTTGTAGGTGTTCCAGGTGTTTTGCCCAGGATTCCAAAAATATGGCCACATCACCAAGGTCTGCGAGTGCACATTTTTCCAATTCCGCTAGGAGACCATCTACAAGTTTTTGGAAGGTGGCGGGTGCATTCTGCAGCCTGAAAGAGAGCACATTAAATTCATACAGCCCGACATGTGTGATGAAGGCGGACATTTTCTTGGCGGATTTATTTAGCGGTACCTGCCAGTACCCCTGGGTTAAGTCCAAGATAGGGAAGAACTGGGCCCGTCCCAGTTTCTTCACTAGTTTATTTGTTCGTGGCATTGGATAGTTGTTTGGGAGCGTTACAGCATTCAGCTTATGGTAGTCCATGCAAAAACGTATTTCCCCATTTGGGTTGGGAACTAGAACCACTGGAGATGCCCATGCACTGCCAGAGGGGCAGATTACACCCATTTGTAGCATATCCTGGATCTTCCATTCTATAGCAGTTTTAGCTTGAGGAGACACCCGGTAAGGTCGGGCTCTAATTGGGTGAGCATTACCTGTGTCAATGGAGTGGTATGCCCGTTCAGTCAGTCCTGGGTGGCTGAGAACGTCGGCGTGTAGCTAGTGCACAGCTCCTTGATTTGCTGTCGCTGCATATGCCCAAGGGTCATGGAGAGGTTTACCTTTTCCACACCACCAGCACTTTTTCCTTTGTAGTAGACACCTTTAGGCCACTCAGCGTTATCTCCTCCCTGGGCTGTAAACTGACAAATCTTTAATTCTTTGGAATAAAAGGGCTTTAGAGAATTAATATGGTACACCTTAGGCTTTCGGTTGGAGGTGGGGAATGCTATGAGAAAATTAACAGCTCCCAGGAGCTCTTGGACCATTAATGGCCCTTCCCACAACGCTTTTATTCTGTGGGTCTAGAGTGCCTTCAAGACCATGACCTGGTCCCCTACACTGAAGGAATGCTTTCTGGCATGTTTATCATACCAGGCTTTTGGCTCTTTTTGAGCATCCTGTAGGTTTTCTTTGGCAAGGGCTAAAGAGGTTTGGCAGGTGTTTTGCAGGTTAGTTACAAAGTTCAGAATGTTAGTTCCTGGAGAAGGTGTAAACCCCTCCCATTGCTGCTTTACCAACTGTAATGGCCCCTTAACCTTGTGGCCATATACAAGTTCAAATGGTGAAAACCCTAAACTGGGATGTGGTACAGCTTTGTAGTCAAAAAGCAACTGCTGCAACACTAGGTCCCAATTATTGGAGTGCTTATTTACAAATTTACATATTATGGCCCCCAAAGTTTCATTAAACTTCTCCACCAGGCCATTTGTTTGATGGTGGTAAGGAGTGGAAACCAAGTGGTTCACCCCATGAGCTTCCCAAAGGCATTCCATAGTTCCTGCCAGGAAATTAGTTCCTGCATCTGTAAGGATGTCGGAGGGCCAACTTACACTGGCAAAAATGTCTGCTAGTGCCTGGCACACACTTTTAGCCCTGGTGTTGCTTACAGCTACTGCTTCTGGCCATCGGGTGGCAAAATCCATGAAAGTCAGTTTGTACTGCTTTCCTCTGGCTGTCTTTTTTGGAAAAGGAGCCAGAATATTTACAGCTACTTGCTGAAATGGAACCTCAATGATGGGGAGTGGCTGGAGAGGGGCTTTGACCTGGTCTTGGGGTTTTCCCACTCTGTGGCACACCTCACAAGACCGGACATAGGTAGAAACATTCTTGCCCATTCCCTCCCAGTGGAACGACTTTCCCAAATGGTTTTTGGTTCTGTTCACCCCAGCATGGCCACTAGGATGATCATGGGCTAAGCTTAATAGCATTACCCGGTACTTAGTTGGAACTACCAACTGTCTCTGAGGATGCCAGTTTTCCTCGTATCCACCAGAAAGAGTTTGCTTGTATAAAAGTCCTTTTTTTACAACAAACCTGGATTGATTCGAAGAGCTGAGAGGCGGTGGGTTGTTCCGTGCCGCCGTCCAAGCTCTCTGGAGGCTTTGATCTGCTTTCTGTTCGGTCTGGAACTGTTCCCTTGATGCTGGAGACATCAGTTCCTCATTGGATTGTGGACCTGGGCTTGGTCCCTCTGGAAGCGATGCAGGTGATGGGGCTGTTTTAGTTGACTGTGAACCGCTCTTGGCTGGTGCACTATGTTGGGGTTTAGGCTCTGGCTGAGCCTCTTGTGTAGGGTTATCTGCTGCTGCCAGTGCAGGTTGGGTGGGGCCCTCTGGTGTTGGGGTTGCAAGTACTGGATTCAGTGCTGGCAATGGGTCTGGTGCTGTTTTTTTTGCCGGTTCCAGTTCTGGGACTGGCTCTGTCTGGGTCTCTGTGACTGGATTCACTACTGCTGTTGCAGACGTTTGTATGGGGTCTGGTTCCAATATCTTTGATTGCGTCCTGGTAGAAGTCTCCGAAATAGAGCTAGGTGTGACAGCTTGCTTAGCCTGTCTGCGGGTGACCATTCCCAACTTCTTGGCTAGCTTCACATGATTGGCCAAGTCTTCCCTCAACAGCATGGGGATGGGATAATTATCATAGACTGCAAAAGTCCACGTTCCTGACAAGCCCTTGTAGCGAAAAGACAAGTTGTCTGTAGGCAAGTCAAAACAGTTGGCCTTGAAGGGTTGAATTGTCACTTGGACCTCTGGGTCAATTAAATTGGGGTCCACTAAGGAAGCCTGGATAGCCAATACTCCGGTGTCCCTCCATTTTGTGACCTTCTTCCTGCCCACACTCACAGTTTCCCTCCACTCTGAGGGTGTCTGGGAGGCATCTGGGCCTGAGGACCTCTGGTGTGATTTTGGTGCAATGAACTATAATTTCCAGGGGTTCTTGGGGCAGTTGGGCTTGACATGTCCCGGCTTGTTACATTTAAAACTTTGCCCAGCTGACTGGTCAGTGGGGCGAGGTGGGTTGCTGGAGAACGGTGTGGTGGGACAACAAGGTGTCTGGAGTGTTCCTTGGGGTGTAGTTGGGGCCTTGGGCTGCCCCGGGTAGTAGGATGTGGTCTGAGGGTGTCCCTTCTGGTATCCGCTCCAACTGTGACCAGGGTTGTTCCTCTCTCCTCCCTCCACCCGTTTTGTTCCGGTTTGCCCCGCCTCTCTGGCAGTCTGGGACTGCTTGTATAGATCAGCATAAAAAGCAAGACTTCCTGCTGAGTCCATTTTTTTATCCCATAAACACTGCTTTCTATCATCCTTGGACATATTCAGGAATTGCTCCTGTATTATCAAATCCCGTATTCCTCCAAAGCTAGTTACATCCTGTCCATTGAGCCATTTCTCAAACAGATCTGTTCTCTGGTTTACATAAGCCACATTACTTAGTCCAGGTCCTCTCTTAAGGGCTTTCACTTTTACTCTGTAAGTTTCAGGTGTAACTTGAAATTGTTTTAAAACCAAACCCTTGGATTTATTATAGTTCGAAGCCTCCTCAATCACCATCTTATTGAATATGTCCAGAGCTCTTCCAGGCAATCTTGCGGCCGATCTGGTCATCTTGTGAGCTTCAGGGATTTGATGGAGTGTGCAAAGTCTCTCAAAGGTGAGAAAATATTCAGCAATATCACTGGATTCATTATACTGTGGACATAGTGTAATGGATTGTTGGGGAAGGATTTGTGGATTGTTGGGGAAGGATTGTTCGGGTTATTTGGTATATTCTGCTGAGCCTTTGCCTTCTCCATCTCCACTGTATGCTTCCTCTCTTTTTCCTTCTTCTCCTCTGCATGCTTCTTTTCTTTTTTCCTCTCCTCCATTTCTTTTTCCTTTGCCTCCATTTCTTTTTTTGCCTTCATTTTCTTTACCTGAGTTCGACCCATCTTTTATGTTCCTTTTGTTTTTCCTCAGCCTCAAATCTGGCTAATTGCAGCTTCTGTTGAACATGGCATTCTGTCCTCCTAACCTCTCTGTTTTTAACTCACTTTACACCCAAGAGTTAGAAATAAAGCAAAAAAACCAAAAAACACTGACTTGTAAAATTTTGCTGTGCTGTAACCCGATACCTTTTTTCTTTGATAGCTGTTCTCAGCCTACAGAAAACTCCTTTTGTTATGCCTGCTGCTCTGTCCCCCAGACAGAGAGACAAAATCTACAGCTGCAATCACTTTTTACAAAACCTTTTAAAATCCTGCTGTGCTTCTGGTCCAAAATGATCCCACCACTGCCACCATGTCAAGGTTCCTTCCCCACTCTGAACTTTAGGGTACAGATGTGGGGACCTGCATGAAAGACCCGCTAAGCTTGTTTTTACCCGTTTAGGTTAGAAACTTCCCCAAGGTACAAACTTTGCCTTGTCCTTGAACAGTATGCTGCCACCACCAAGCATTTTAAACAAAGAACAGGGAAAGAGACCACTTGGAGACATCTTCCCTCAAAATATCCCCCAAGGCTCTACACCCCCTTTCCTGCAAAGGCTTAATAATAATCCTCACCAATTGGTACAGGTGAACCGAGACCCAAGCCCTTGGTTCTTAAGAACAATGAAAAATTAGTTAGTTTTTTAAAAGAAGAATTTTAATAAAAGTAAAGGTAAAAGAATTATCTCTGTAAAATCAGGATGGTAAATACCTTACAGGATCATCAGATTTATAACACAGAGAATCCCTCTAGGCAAAACCTTAAGATACAAAAAGACACAAAAACAGGAATATACATTCCCTCCAACACAGCTTATTTTACCAGCCATTAAACAAAAGAAAATCTAACACATTTGCTAGTTAGATTACTTACTAACTTAACAGGAGTTGGAAGGCTTGCATTTCTGATTTGTCCCCAGCAAAAGCATTACACAGACAGACAAAACCCTTGATTAGTCCCCCGCCCCCCTCCAGATTTGAAAGTATTTTGTTCCCTCATTGGTCATTTTGGGTCAGGTGCCAGCGAGGTTATCTTAGCTTCTTAACCCTTTAGAGGTGAAAGGGTTTTGCCTCTGGCCAGGAGGGATTTTATAGCACTGTATACACAAAGGTGGTTACCCTTCCCTTGATCTTTATGACACACCCTGTGCCCATTGGCTCACCAAGGCGCCAGGACGGAGCCACGGGAGCCCCACTGACACCAGTGGGAGTGGCCCAGCCACATTCCATGGCAGGAGATGCTGGGCAGAGTTGGGGGAACTCCAGCCTCCCCTGATAATGTTGGGTGGGGGCTGATGGCCACGGGGCCCTGAGGCTGATGGGGCTGAGGTCATCTCTGGGAAGGGCAGGGTGGGGACCTTGATGCCATGGGGTTCCTTGTTGAGGATGGGGGACATTGAGCCATTTCTCTACCCTGCATTCTCACAGCAGGAGCATAAATGATGCTTTTCTCCTTCTCTCCCTGGTGCAGAGACCCTCAGTGCCCAGCTGGAGGAGGAGGAGGAGGAGGATGTGTCCCCTGAAGAAGACACCATCAGGGTCATCCAGCAGCACCTCCAGGGCAGAGTTGAGGTACAAGAATCTTCCAGCTGCACTGCCCCCAAGTCTGTCCTGCCCCTTGTTCCATCCCCACCCACATTCGGGGTCTTGTCCCAGAGAATCCATCACCCGCAATGGGGGGCACTTCTCCCCTGTTACCTGGCACCCCAAAGTGGGGGTGTTCATCTCATGCAGGCCAAGGTGTCCGCTCCCCGCAGACACTGCCCCAGTTACAACCCTAGTCTGTGCAGGGTGACACTGATTTTGGGAAGAGGGGCGACTTTCCCTGTCCAACTCCAGGGAAGTCCTGAGACCTGGAGCTTTTGTAGGTGGGGTGGGGAGGTCCCTACCTGACCATCTCTCTCTCTCTCTCTCTCTCTCTCTCCCACAACCCCACTCTTAGTGGGTGGAGGACAGGGCCAAACAGCTCCGCTTCCTCCACGCTGTCCCACGTCTGTGCTTGTCGGCACAGCAGCAGGGGTGGGACACTCTGGAGCCGCACTTCTCCAAAGCGGCCCTTGTGGAGAGCATTGCGGTGAGTGGGACCCCGTGCCCGGCTCCTGGGGTGAGGGAGCCCAACATGGGAGGAAGAGTTAGTGGGGCTGGAGGGGGAAGCAGAGGACAGGGCTTCCTGGGGATGAGGGCTGGGGAGCAGGGAAAGAGGAAATTCTGACACTGATGGGGAACTGGCAGTGGGGAAACTGTAAGGCCGGAGGGGCAGCTGAGGCTGAGGGGAGGGAAGAATTGGGTGGGAGAGGAGGAAGGAAAGAGTAAGTTTGATGGATGGGAGGAATGGGGAGGCCAGCTAGTTGGGGGTGGGGGTGACACTGACTGTTTCTGCAGAGCACTTTGGCCTCCTCCCTGGGAAGCGCCTGTGGGTCTACAGGGCCTGAATCTCACATGCAATTTTATCTCCTTGGGGTCTCTCAGGAGCTGATTGAAGATCTGCCCATGGTGTCTGAGCCGAGCTCCATCGTCTCCAGCTCCATGGCCGCGGTTTGCAGCCTCAGGTACCAGGACCCTCCCATCCAGCTGCTCTAACCCTGGTGCAGATCCTCTCGGGCCTAGATTAACCCCAGCCGTGGCTGTTTGCATCCCCCAGCAGAGGAGTTGGGAACATCCCCTCTTTCCTGGCTGGGGGTGATTTCACTCCCGTAACGTTACAGTGGCCATAGGGAGGGATCATTGCAGGGGAGGAGGGTCATGTGCATGACACTGCCAGCGCCACTCCGGTGCTGCCAAGCATAACACGGGCTCCTCTTTCCCTCCAGCAAACTGAAGCCACCACTTGCCCTGGAGCTGGAGTCACGCCTCCTGCGGGCTCTACAATACACCATTTTCACCATGGGCACGGGGCAGGACACCACCCACTTCCGGGTAGGTCATGATCCTACTTCTCTGTCCCAGGAGCAGGAGCGGCCTCTGGTCCCTGCCCCCTCGGTTTGATGGAGCTGCTGAGAATAGGGGAGGGGTGAGCAGAGCGGGGGGCAAGCCCGGGCAGGGCGTGTGGGGTGGGGGGGATGACACAAACTGCAAGGGAGGGCCCCTTCCGGCCAGTGAGGATTGCGTTACCCCTCTGTGGCTGATCCCAGCCTTCCCTCTTCTCCTCATTGTGTGCTCTGCTGCCTGGACTTTCACAGGGATCCTACCTCCCACCCATTGCGGTTTGGCTTTTCCATATTCTGCTGGGTACCAGGCCCTGCGCAGAGAACTGCTAAGGGCAAGGATTGAAGAGCCAGCAGGCATCCAGCCATGAACTCTTGCTAAGTGTCCCTGCAGTGATGTGAATGGCAGAGGCCAGGATGTACCTTTTGGGTCTGGCCAGGGCTCCCCAGAGAACCCTCCTGGTCCCCTGAGAGGGGTAGCCCCATGTCCCATGACTGACGGGTGCTCCCTCTTCTTGCAGGCTGTCAAGGTTCCTTCCCCACTCTGAACTGTAGGGTACAGTTGTGGGGACCTGCATGAAAACCTCCTAAGCTTACTTTTACCAGCTTAGGTTAAAACATCCCCAAGGTACAAAGTATTTTACCCTTTGCCCTTGGATTTCCACTACCACCACCAAACTTTATCTGGGTTTACTGGGAAAACAAAGTTTGGACACGCCTTTCCACCCAAAATCCTCCCAACCCTTGCACACCACTTCCTGGGGAAGGTTTGGTGAAAATCCTCACCAATGTGCATAGGTGACCACAGACCCAAGCCCTTGGATCTTAGAAGAATGAAAAAGTATTCAGTTTCCTTTCAAGAAGACTTTTAATAGAAGTAAAAAGAAAAGAATTACCTCTGTAAAATCAGGATGGTAAATACCTTACAGGGTAATTAGATTCAAAACATAGAGAATCCCTCTAGGTAAAACCTTAAGTTACAAAAAAGACACACAGACAGGAATATTCATTCTATTCAGCAAAGCTCTTTTCTCAGCCATTTCAAGAAATCATAATCTAACACCCACCTAGCTAGATTACTTACTAAGTTCTAAGACTCCATTCCTGTTCTGTCTCCGGCAAAAGCATCACACAGACAGACACAGACCCTTTGTTTTTCTCCCTCTTCCCAGCTTTTGAAAGTATCTTGTCTCCTCATTGGTCATTTTGGTCAGGTGCCAGAGAGGTTACCTTTAGCTTCTGAACCCTTTACAGGTGAGAGGATTTTTCCTCTGGCCAGGAGGGATTTTAAAGGGTTTTACCCTTGCCTTTATATTTATGACACAGGCTCTGCACAACACCTACTTAGAGAGCCTGGACACCATGCTCGGGGGCCTGCTGGCAGAGACCCCCACCACGGACAAGCTGCAGCACCTCTTGGAGGTGAGCAGAATGGGAGGGTCTGGGGGGGAATTTCCCATGAACCCCGTGGGAGGTCTGCAAAGGAGAGACTAGAAGAACCATGTTTCCATTGTGTCCTCCCAGCTTGGTCCCAGATGGCCACGCTTTCCCAGAGCCATCAGTGCAGTTGAATGCTGGGACCCTTCCGCCATCCGGGGTAGTGGTGGCGGGGAAGGGGCGGGGGCAGAGGGAAGGAGCTGGGACTGTCAGCCAGAGCTCTGCATGGTTCCATTGAGCACTAACAGTGAGCACCAGGCCTGGCTGGGGACTGACAGACTGAAACCCCTGTGCGACCTGGGACACAGGCCTCTGAGAAAAGTTACTGGCTCCTTTCTAGGGAGACCCTGAGATACAGGAGAAGACTCAGGGAATCAGCTCTTCTGTCCTAGGGACACGGCATTTCCTGGAGTGATTGTCCCCACGGCCCCTCCATCCATCCTACCAAGGCCTCTGGAGCTGGGGTCTGGGGGCCCAGGGCATGTGCCTCGATCCTGATGGGCTGTTGATGGATCAGGGGTTCAGAGCAAATAGACCAGCCCCAAGGCTGAGCTTTGTCCCAGGCTGGAGAGACAGTGACAGCTTGTGCCCAGCAAGATGTGGGCAGTGTCATGAACCCCCACATGAGGAGTCAGATATTCCACCCTGAGCACAAGTTCTCTGCTCCATGTGGAGTGGGAGAGGCTCGTTTGTAGAGCATGTAAGCCTGCCGGCTGACCCTCCCCTGCCTTCTTCTCCCGCAGCACCTCCATTTCTGGCTTGACTCCAGAAACACCCAGGAGAGAGCTAGGGCCATACGGAGCAGCGCTGCCCTGCTCCGATTTGCCACCTCCCTCTCCGGATTTGACGTAAGTGACCTTTGACCCCAGCATCCTGCAGAGCCAGGGCTTGAGTCAAATTCCTCATCCCCTGGTTAAGTGGTCCCCCCTGGCTCCGTAAGGGACTGCGACATTCCATAGGCCACTGGCTGGCAGGGTCGTGCCTGGCCTCAGTGCCCTTGTTACTCTGGAGAAGCCTGGCAGCTAGTGCTCATAGAGGGCCCAGGCCGTGGGTCCCTTTGCTCCAAGCTCCCTTGGGGGCAGAGAGAAAGAGGGCTCTAGTTCCTCTCCCCCAGTGCCTCCTACAGATGGATGGGAGCAGATCTCTAGCCCAGGAGAGCTGGGGAGCTGAAGGCAGAATGTTGATGGATTCCCCCCTTCTCCTCCTCCACCAGACCTCCTCCGATTTCCCCAAGGCGGGCAACTTTGTGCTGCGGCTGGGTCTCTACATCTCTGACCCAGCCGATGACATCAGCCGGCAAGCCAGGGCTGGGATCTATTGGCTGCAGAGGCTCCTGCTGCAGAGGAGGGGTAAGAAACCCAGCTGGGCAATGGGTCCCCATAGAAATGAGTCCCTTGGAGTTGGAGACTATCTCCAGCTGGCCATTGGGACACCAATAGAACTAAGGCCTCTGCTCTTAGACCAACTGCAGCAGGGCAGAGGGACCCCAATGGAAAGAAGGCCCCTGTTTTGGGCCCCCCACTTACTGGCCAAGGGTCCCTACAGAAAGAAGCTCCCTCCTCTGAGACTGACCCCAGCTTAGATGATGACTCACACTCATCTCCCTAATTCAGGGAGAGAGGAAGGGGACGAAGATGCCAGGGAAATTGGCTGCTTTACCTCATAGCCTGTCTCTGTCCCCCAGTCCAGAGAAATCAGCCCCCCCAGGGGGCTGCCAGCTGGTGAGGGGACAGGAACGGACCTATTGAGACACATGGAGGGAAAGAGCCCATCATGAAGGCAGGGGCAGGGACCACAGGGGATGGACACAAAGCTTGTAGAATGTCACCAGTTGGGTAGCTAGGGCCAGATCCTGAAGTCAGTGGCTGTGGGGCGTTTTCAGCATTAGCAGCCACCATTAACAGACACCCATGCCCAGAGCACAATGACCGTAAGGGTCACCTGATTACTGTGATGAATGAGACAAATCGCCCTTCAGGTACTAAAGCACCTGGTGGGGACCCTGCCAGTCCATTGGGCCGTGGATGCCATGAGGACCCCAGCCAGTGTTCACCCAGCAAAGGGAAGAGAAGGAAACAGGCATTAAAGCCAGATGCCAAACCTCCCCAATGGGTGTGTCTTTCTCCCCCAGGGCTGAACATCAGAGAGGAGAGCGATCTGTGGTGTCGGGACGGGCTCCAAGACACCGAGCGCCTGGCGTACAGGAACATGGCCAGGGTGGGGGAGGTAAGGACTCTCCGCCAGGGCATTGCAGTAGATCAGGTGTGGAGCTGTCTCCCCCTGCAGTGAGTGTGTTCTGTAAGGGGAGGGATAGCTCAGTAGTTTGAGCATTGGCCTGCTAAACCTAGAGTTATGAGTTCAATCCTTGAGGGGGCCATTTAGGGACCTGGGACAAAAATCTGTTGGATGATTTAGTTGGGGATTGGTCCTGCTTTGAGCAGGGGGTTGGACTAGATGAACTCCTGAGGTCCCATCCAAACCTGATATTCTATGATACTTATTTCCAGCAGACAGTGTTTGGCTGCAAGAGGCCGAGGAGCCTGGGCTGGACCCTTGCTAACGGTCCAGGCTTGTGTGTGTTGCATGGATCCATGGTTACATGGCATAAAAGGGATCCTCTGGTGGGTTGAGTTAATGAAGGATTGTATCTCCAGGAATCTGGCTCTGCTCACTGTCTCCCTGGCTGACACCCTGGTGTCTGAGAGGGGAGCCCCTGGGTCAGTGAGTTGGGAAGCTCACACCAGCAATTGCTGGACCAGATCCTTGTTGGATTCCCTGCACCTCTGGAAGCACAGGCAGGGTGTGGGGTTTGCCGAGCACCAGGGCGAGTCAGGAAGCAGAACCTGCCCCTGCCCTGGGCCTTGTGTGAGGGACACTGAGCTCCTTTCCTGGGCTGAGTCACTGCAGCATATGTGACGCTCGTGGGATTGTCGGTGGGATGGGGAGCAGGAACAGAAGCAGATTGAAAAGGCCCCTAACCTCTAGCGGGTGAGCTGCAGGAAATAGCGCTGCTGGGAGCAGTAGCGGGTCCTTTGTTGTCTTTGTGAGCTGGGTTCCAGAGCGCGCAGACACGTTCCCAGCATGTCATGGCACCTGTGGTGACTCCCGCTCCAGAAAGAGCTATTCCTCAGTGCCTGCAACCTCTTCCTGAAGGGGGTTCCTTGGTCCATGGGACCCCAAAAGTTGGCTGCACAAGGAGGACTCTTGTCCACCTTGTGAGATACTAGAGGGATTTGGAGCCTGGTTCTGGACAATTGACAAGGGCTCTGGTGCTGTTGGTTTTAGGTCTTTGGAGAGATCTTCACGGAAGGCCAGAAAAGATCTTTCCTCCAGGCATCGCTTCTGGCCATACATGACCCCCAGCTCCGTGTCAGCCAGGCTGGGCTTGTGCTGACATATTCTATCCTGGGGGAAGCCGGCCAGCTGATCGGGAATGAGGTAACCAAAGAAGGATCAATTGGGGAGTGACACCCAGGGCCTTTCACCTCCAGGCCATTGACAGTCACTCCCATCCCATCCCCTTGCACTGACCTGGGAGCAAGGAGAGGATGAACCCGGGCAGGTGCCATTGGTAGGTGTCAGCTTCTCCCCTGAGCAGCTCAAAGCAGAGCAGACCCAGCTTGGCTATTTCCTAACAGGTGTCACATCAACATGACACGCTGCTATTGCTCATGCTAGGGGCTGCCAACTCCCCCTGTGAGAGTTTCATACCCCTCCCGGCCTCAGGCTGGTTCCTAGGGCCCTAGTATCATGTTATCCCAGCCACCACCTGCTCTGGGAGAACTGGAGGAGTCAGTCAGCAGAGGCTGCTGAAGTGCCCCATTCCCCAGAGCTACTGTCCATGGCATCATCTTAATAACGGGGGGGGGGGGTCCCCTTGGGAAAGGTTTCCACCTCCTCTCACCCCACAGCACTGCTGCCCAGAGCCTTCCAGCCCCTCAGCTGGAGGGGGAGAGGGTGGATAAGGGGATTGTGGGGAGTGGAGCTTAATCCCTGGCTGGGTTGGGAGGTAGAATAGCTCTCACAGGGGGACTGAGAGGAAGGGGACAGGAGTTCATTCCACAGTGGTGGGAGTGGGGTTGGAGCTCACTCGAGAGGAGACAAGATTTCGTCTCGGAGGGTTGGGTGCGGGAATCTGTCCCTTGGATGTCGAGAAGGTTGGGGTGGAAATTTTGCTGGCTCCCAGTGCCGTTCATGCCCTTCATTGCCATGGGTGTCGGAGGCTCTGACCGATCCTTGTTCCCTTGCAGCAGGAGGACGTGACAGCGGCGATCATGGCGCACCTGTTCTACATCCGGTGCTTGCGCCAGGTGCCCAAAGCGCTGCAGGGGCTGTGCTCCATGGGACAGCCTTGAAGGGCCCCCCCCTTCCCATGCCCAGAAGCTCCCACTCCCTGCTGCAGGTAATGCTCTTTCCTGCTGTGCCTGGGGGAGAAGGGCTAGGGGGAGGGGCCATAAACCCCACAGCACTGAGAGAAACCCAGGCTGAGCATCTCGCTCTCACCACCCTGCCCCACCCTGACCCCTGGAGCTGGGGCCAGGCCAGATACGGTCCCTGCCCCCATGCCCAGAGGCCAGTTTCAGAAGCATCAGGCTTTCAGGGCCATGGGACTGGCCCAGAAATGGGAGCATCCGCAGAGCCAGGGTTTATCCTCAGTAATCATTGCATTCTGGGAGGGGTGGCCCGATGTGGAGCCCTCCCCTGTCGTCACTGCTCAGACCTCCCCATGGCCCATGTTACCCCGTCGCAGTGAATGTCTGACCATCCCCCACCTGGAGCCCAAGCCACACACATGGTATCTGAACCCTTCCCAGACAGGAATGAAACTCCCCCCTAACACCTTGGGGCAAGGAAGGATCCTCCCCATCTGGCAGGTGGGGACTGAGACACAGAAGAAGGGTTGCGATCCTGGTCACACACTCCTGGGGGTAGATCTGGGAACTGGAGTGGATCCCAGGCTAGTCCCTTTCCCCGAGAGGCAACTTCACTTTCTGCCCTTTATTCTCCCCTCCTGCTGGGGGGGCGGGTCTCTGAGTGTGAAATGAACCAGGAGGGGGATGGGGTCCTGGCACAATGCTTGGGTGGGAGCTCCCCTTGGCTTGGACCCCAGGGTCAGAGACATCTTTGTCATCTTGCTCTCCTTCTTTTATTCCTAGGAAGGGAGTCCCCCGATTAGGGGTCGCTAGGGATCCAGCTGGGCAGTGCCTAGGAGAACCTGTAAGTCATCCTGGTTCCCGCCTGCATGCACCACCCTGTCCTGCCCTGCCCTCCGGTTCTTCATTGTTGACTCTGGTTTGACCCTTGGCTCCGGTCTCTGATTATGACTTTGGCGTGACCCTTCTTGGCTCCAGATGTTGCCTACCCACCTTGATTCCATATCTCCTTGCCCTTCTTTAGCCCCGCTCCAGGCCCTCCACTGACCCGCTCCAGCATTGCCTTCTCCTCCTGATCTTCCCCAACCACTCGGACGTTGACTACCCGGCTTTGACCCTCGGCCTGTATCTGGACTCTGGCTTGACACTGACTTGGCTGATCTTTGCTCTCTGACTACCGGGCTATGACCTTTGGCATGGATTTAGACTCTGGCCCTGGTTCTGCTTCTGCTTTGTCGATGGACTCTGATCTCGGTTTTGACCCTGCTGTGTCCCTGGACCTTGATTCTAGTACCACTCTTAGCCTCGGCATAATCCTGCACCTTGCTGCGACCTGTGCTCCCACCCCTGGGCATCATTATCAGATGCAATACATGACATTAGGTGGTGCAACTTTTTGGAGAAAAGCAGGATCTCCGCAAGTCAGTGGCCTGTATGCAACAGGGACACACCACACCAGGTCTGAACCACGGCCTCACTACATGAGCCTGGCCCGATGATGTCCCTGCTGGAGCTGCACAATGGAAATGATTGAAAATGTCGGGGTTCCTTGAACCAGCCTCTGCCTCTGGACCTACTCCACCTTCTTGACTCGGACACCCGGCATTCCTGATCAATACCCGGATTACATGGATACCTTTGAAAGAAATGGGGACTGGTTGCCTCTGCACCAGGACTATGACTGCCCCCTTGACCTGCAACCTTGGTTGAAAGTTGCCTTCACCAGTATTTACACATTGGTGGAACCAGAATTAGTGGCTCTCCCTGCGTACAGGCTTGAAAACCGGTCCTAAGAGTTTATGAGCAAATTAGCGTTTCCCATGGGTGCCCAGGCCCTTTTGGGGAAGAAGAAATGTGGGACTCAACTATGTCTCTCTTTAGACAATCAGCCCCTGAAAAAAAGGATCATTTGGAACCATAACCCCCAGTTAGGAATCCCACAATTGTTTGCTCGCAGGAAATCTGCAAAGTTGTTCATCAAACTTCATCTGTAAGGATTTCCAATCTAACACTCATTTGGGCAGGGAACAAATAGAAGGCAGATTTCAATGCACACTATGGACATTTTAACTGTCAGACATGCCATTTGAGCTAACTAACGGTCCCCTGCCCTTGCAACACTTCATCAGTGATGTATTTGGGACCATTGTGGATCTGCACAGTGTCATCTATTCAGGTGACAGACTTCTTTTTTTTGGAGAACCAAGAGCAGCATGCGCACCATACCTGAACCTGGAGAGGTTTCGGCAGCATGGTCTCAGCACAGAATTGGAAAAGCGTACCTCCGGCCAACTCTCCACAGAGTTTTTGGGCTACATCCTCTCCCCGGAAAATGTTACGATTGATCCAAATAAGGTGGAAGCCATTCATAGATGGGACAAAGTTTGAAGTCCTCAAGAAGACCAGTGCTTCCTAGACTTCACCCGCTTTACTGCTACTTCGGCCCAGGGTTCTCAGAGCCAATAACCCCCACGAGCGCTCTCCTCCACATAATGGCCACGTTTGTTTGGTCACCCAAGTTCCAAAAAGCCCACAAACAGCTCACAACTGCCTTCACTACTGCACCTATTCGGAGGCTCAGTGCTCATCCTGGAAGTAGATGCATCTACTATGACCACCAGGGCCTGATTCATTAGCTGGTGCCAGATGTGGGCTGAAATTCAGACTTAGCTTGACTGATGTGACTTCTGCGCTTTCAGCAAGGCACCACGCACCGAACTCCTTGGCATTTCAGGCCTCTGGAGACCCTGCCCTGGCCATGGGCAGTCATTGCCAGGAATTTTACCGAATCAAATGGCCACATGATGGAACTGACTCTCATAGATCACCTGACCACGATGGCGTGCTTCATCCTCTTCTGAACATGTACCGTCGATTGATAGGACAGATCAGTTCCAAATTTGCAAAGGCCAATGAAACCTTTATTTTGCTAAATGTAGATTTCCCACTGATTTCATGTCATGCTACAAATGACCTCTCCGAAATTCCCAGCTATCGACCTGGGTCAACGAATCCATCATCTGCAAGAAGAATGAAGGGAACCCCTTCAGGACACTTGGAAGGAGTTCAGATACTGTATGGACTGCTGATGACAAGAGGGAAGCCATTTGCTGAAGGGAGGTACAAAGTCCCTGGCACTGACCAAATCCCTAAGCTCTGTCCATGACAGCAGTTCCTGGCCCATCCCCTTTGCTGACCTTCTGATAACATCTTCCTCCCCTGGGTCTAGGGAGCAAACTCTGGGTCCCTTCCCTCACTCTGGCACAATCTGTGCCCAGAGTGTCTGAGTCCCTCACCGAAAATGGGTCTCTCCTCCCTTCTCCTCCCTGTGGGGCGGGGGAGACTTGTACCCCCATTTTAAGGACAGGGAATGAAGGTGAGGAAGTGACCTCTCCAAGGTCACACCGAGCAATGTGGGGGAGAGCTGGGAACTGACTGGGTTCTACAGGAGTGCCCTCCCCAGAGGGGCAGCTTCACTTTCTGCCCTTCCTCCTCTCCTTCCCTCTTGACCCGTCTTTGAAGGGGGCTCTGAAAGGGAAATGAGCAAGGGTTTCCTCCCTGCTCTGTCTTCCAGGTTCTGGGATCTGTCCATGTCGCCAACAGCAATGCAGCCTGCAGCTGGCCCGGCTTGGGGAGCCATGGCCTCATCCTGTGAAATCGAGAAGTACTGGCTCTCAGGGATGCTTAGATGGAAAACCACACACCCCACCCGGAGGTAGGAGACACCCATTCCCAGGTTGTCCTGAGGAGCCGCAATTCCTCCAGGAGCTGGGGAAGGGCACAGTGATCAGTTTATCAAAAGGTAGGGAAGGATCGTGTAAGAAGAAGGTCTAAGAGAGAAGGAGCATGAGCTACTCTCTGTATTTGGGCATGGCAGGGATCAAGAGAAGGGACAGGGGCTGTTAGAGGGCAATGGTGAGGTACAAGGGGTGTCAGAGGTGGGGGCAAGGCCTGAAAAGTTCAGATACATTAGAACAATTGTGCCAGAGACTCACCGGTTGAGGTGCTGAAAGCTCTGAACTAGGGTTGGCCAAAATCATCCTCCTCAGATGGGAACATCCCAAAAGTCTGTAGAAGCTTAGCCTCTGAGGTGAACGTTGTGGCCCCAACCTCTCTGCTCTGTACCTCACAGGATTCCCACTGGCTGTTCCAATCCAGGATGAAAACTATGCCACCGAAGTCTCACAGCACCTGGGCAGTGAAGTGCCACTTAAACCCGCTGTGATGCACTGACTGTCTGCACAGGGCTGAATTTCACCCATTCAGAGTGTAAGGAAATAATTGGCTGAAGGCCTTTTTCTGGTCGGATGTGGTTCTAGGGGGAAAGAACCATGGAGATTTTTAACCTGTATTGCTCCCGGGACTGGTGCTGCAGTGATGCAGAGAAGTGCTGATGCACTGGATTTTTTTGGATTCCCCCCCCCACTATTAATCCACTCTCTTCCTCTCTTTTAACTGGTATTCTAAGGGCACCCCATGCTTCATGTGGGTATTCTTGGGTGGGCAGATTGCATCAGACCTGCACCACAATAAATACGAGTGAATGACATATGCAGACACTAAAGTTCTGCAGCCTAATTCTCAGAAACTTTTCTCTTCAATGTAGAATCAGGATTTTGTTTTTAATTTATTTTTTGAAGGTGCTAAGCAGATGCTATCCTGTAATAAGAGGAAACAGAAGCAAAAACTGAAAGAATGTTACTTAAACCAATGAACAGATGCAGAGAGTGGAAACACAGCAAAGCAAACGAATGAATCCTGTGAGTAAATAACCTGGAAGCAAATGGGGGAGAAAACCTCATCTGGGTAATTGTGGTTCTTGGGATAAAGATCAGGTTCCTGGTGCGTAGCCTGGCTGAGATTCTGCCTTTTCCCTGGATCCCAGACCTGGGCTTCACATGTCATTCTCCTTATTTTATTCTTAGGGAAAAAGGATCCCCAAAGGAGGTGTGAGGATCTTCGACTAATGTCTGCAAGAAGCTTCAGCCACCTTCACAGGTAGAAGTCACTGTCTTTCCTACAACACCACTAGTGCCCTTTCTGCTCTCCAGACCTGCTCCCTGCAGCAGGACAGAGACACCCCTTAACTCCCCGAGTCCTGATTTCCTGCCATTCAAGGGGCTGGGGGCTTGCATTGCCCCCACCCCCACCATCAGATACTTTTCCAATGGGAATCTCCCTAGAGCAGGGGAGAAATCTGTTCTTCCCTTAGAACCAGTCTGCTCAGTAAATCAACCCACACTGGCCTCATCTTGGCTGCTTTGTTTATCCATGATTAGTGGTGTTGCCGGCACCCAGCGCCGAGAGGCTGAACAACAGCTTGAGTTGGTTCGTTACCCGGTGTGCTGCACCCAATAATCACAACGGGGTGGAGAAACAGAAAAGTTTATTTGCAGCTGCAAAAAGGTACAGGGAGAATAAAATCTCAAATCCTGCACACAGAGCAGGAAGTTACACAGGCTTTTATACATTCTTTTTTCCAGCATACTTATCCAATAGCAAGCTGCCCCAAGTATCCATATAGCCAGCCAATCCAGTTCCCAGCTAGTTCCCTGATTTTCTGTATCATTTGTTAAACTATACATAAAGCTGCTTTATTTAGCATTGTTCTTCCATATCTCCCCTGTTTGGCCTTGCTTAGTTGCAGGCAGTCTGACTCTGCAACATATTGTTGCAGATTCTTAGCATAACTGCTGTGTGTGCCTCCAGGCTCGGGGGGGGGGGCAAGGACACGCAGGCCTAGTGCGAGGGGGCTTTATCGACACTCGTGGTCTTCCATCCCCTCGAGTTACCTAGTGGCCATGCCCCAGTGTCCCCAACAGTGGTATCTTCGGAAATTCCTTCGCGTGCGGGGGAGAGAGGTGGAGCGGGGGATACGGGAGCTCCAGCAGATTCCCCTGAAGAACACCACCCTGTCTTTCTCTGGTCAGGGTCGGACTAGCCGTCCATTGCAGAGGTGAAGACCAGATGGGAGCTGCTGGATTGACCTTTATATGCCATGTCCTTGTGTGGATGAAGGACCGACATCTCAGGGATGGCCAGCAGCAGATGTACCATGTGTCCAGGAATGGTCTGAACAACCTACACTGACAGGTAAGTAAAGTCATGGCCACATGCCGTGGTGAGCTGGAGCCAGTTCGCGCCAACCGGTTCTTACATTTTGAAGCCATTTTAGAACCAGTTGTTAACCCGCTTCCCTGCAGGGGGCGCTGAGGCTTTGAAGGGCTCCAGCCGGGAAGTGATGTAATTCCTCCTCCGGCCACCGGGGGCGCTGCGCTGTGGGAGCCACGTGGGCTGCCGCCTGGCCCTGGGCACGAGCCCTGGGGCTGCTGCTGCTCCCCTGGCCCTGGGGCTCCCACTACTGCCTGCTGGGTCCCTGGCTGCTCTGCTGGGCCTGGGCTGCGTCCTGCTGCTCTCCCCGTGAGCACCCACCACCCTGCCTGCAGCCAGGCCCTGCCTGCAGACACCCCCTGCCGCATCCCCTACCCGCAGCCACCCCCTGCTGCACCCCCTGCCTGCAGCCAGCCCCTGCCTGCAGCCACCCCCTGCCTCACCCCCTGCCCACAGCCACCCCCTGCCGCACCCCCTCCCTGCCTGCAGCCACCCCCTGCCTCACCCCCTGCCCGCAGCCAGCCCCTGCCTGCAGCCACCCCCTGCCGCTCCCCCTGCCTCCAGCCACCCCCTGCCTCACCCCCTGCCCGCAGCCAGCCCCTGCCTGCAGCCACCCCCTGCCGCACCCCCTACCCGCAGCCACCCCCTGCTGCTCCCACCCCCACATCCACTCGTGCCCTGCACACCTGCTTCAATGAGGGGGGGGAGGGAGCAGCTGGGACCTACACATGTGCACACCCTAGGGTGACCAGACAGCAAGTGTGAAAAATCAGGACATGGGGTGGGGGGTAATAGGAGCCGGGGGTAATAGGAGCCTATATAAGAAAAAGACCCCAAAATCAGGACTGTCCCTATAAAATCAGGACATCTGGTCACCCTAGCACACCCCCAGGGAGTGGCAGGGACCCACACATGTGAAACGGAGCTCATTTCTAGTACAGGCCCATCTTTTTAAAAAAGAACTTTCGGCAGGATTAATATACATCCATATTTTCCCAGACAGGTCAGGCTTTTTGGTTCTTAAATCGCCGTCCAGGAATACAGACGTATGCTGACCCTGTTTGTACAAAAAATACATACTGGGGCACATCCCTTAAATCAGAACTTTTTATAGGGAACCGGTTGTTAAGATTTTGGCAGCTCATCACTGGCCACATGTAGACACCACAGGAATTGGGGGGATTGAACCAGGGTTCTTCAGCACAAGCTCCGCTCACTCATTGTCAACCAATCCAGCTCCACCCACTCGACCTCACCCCCTTTCACAGTCACAGAATCCAGGAGCCCTAAGTCTCAGATCCATGCCTCACATCACAAGGCCAAACCTCCTCCCAAAATGGGTGCTGTAGAAGGGACCATCTGCAGAGACCCCTCTACATTCCCCCCATCAGAGACTGCAGCCACTGGTGACCAGTGAATGAGCAGAGATCTCCCCTGTGGGAATCAGAGGGGCTGCACATTTGGGGTTTCACAGGGAAGGCGTCTGGCAGCCATTAACAGAGTGACCCTGTGAAGAGATTTTCCATCTCTAACAAAGGGTTTCTGTTCCCTCAGATCTCAGTCGCTCAGCAGAATGCAAGAGAGCCGAGTGCTGATGGGCTAGAGGGGTCACAGGAGTCACCGTGCAGCAGCTGTGGTGTCTGCAGTCAGCATGGGCCAAACCCTGTGCTCCAGGCTGTTTCTCTGGATTGCGAAGGGGAGTTGGCTTGGGGAATCGGTTGCTGGTGCCTGTGTCCACAACTGGGATGTTTTCAGGAGGCTACTCAATGGCCCATGAAGCGCCATCCAAGCAAGTGGAGAATGGACATTAAAGAGCGAGGCTGGGACCTCCGCAGAGCTGCTGCAGTCCAGCATCCACAGCCAGAAGAGAGAGAATGGGAAAGGTACGGAGATGGCTGGCCACAGCAGCAGCCGCCATCTCATAAACCTCTGCTCATGCTCTACACAACAGAGGCAGGACAAAGAGCCACACAGTGAGAGCTTGGGTTGCAATGAGCAATACACGTTTTTTCAGTAGATTATGCTGCCCTGACAGTCTACTGCCTGTAATGTGCACATCCAGCCTCCCAGGCTGACCTCAGTGGGAGTTAGGTGCTCTGTACCCACAGGAGGTGGCCTTACTAGGAGGTGAACTGAGGTGGCCGCCTCAGGTGCCAGACTGTGGGGGGCGCCACTAGGACCCAGAGTGTAGAAAACTGTGTCTGCTGCTGGTGCATGTGGATTCTCTCTGCTCGAGATGCACAGAGAGGGTGGAGTGCTGTGCTGGAGGCAGGAGGGCACAAGAGACATAACAGGCAGGCAGGAGAAAAGGTGAGAGAGAATGACAGAAAGCAGCAGGAGCTGCAGGGAGAGAGAGGAGGAGGAGCCTCTTATGTACCTCTCTAGCATCCCCAGGAGCCTGGACTGATTAACCCCAGCTTCTCAGGGAGCTTCCTGTTTCCTGCTGCTTCCCTGAACCCACCTGAGGAGAACAGGAAGTCAGCTGAGGTAGTAGGAGCCAGTTAGGCCCTTAAGACGCTGATTTTTTCCCTCACTCAGGCCCTGCTACCAGCCTGCTTATTAGTCCCCTTCAACTGAGTGTTGAGAGCCACTATAGCTGGCACAGAACAGCAGTCATGAGTGACAGAAGAAAACGTCCCTCTGAGGCAGCATTCAGAAAAAGAGAAATGCTTCTTTTGCTTTCTTTATCTAAGCAGGAAGGAGCTCTCCTGAGATACGTAGACACAAATGTTCACGGTGAGCCTTCCAGTCCCAGTGAGTGTGTGAGTGGTGAGGAGATGCCTGATCTTCCAGTTAGTCAGAGTGCAGGTGACCTGGCAGCTACTGCAGCATCCATATCTGCATCTCCAATGGATGTAACCATGCACGTTCCTGAAGAAAAGTGTAGCTCAGAGAAGAGTGTGGTGGAGGCGCAAGAAACTGCTGCTGCTGAGTTGAATTCCTTGAGTCTAGATGATCCAGGACTGTGGACCCACTTGAGCAGTAGCCTGAGGGACTTCCTTGTACTGCACGGGCCACAGCAAGTGAAAAACTTCATATTCCCCAAAGACAATGAAAAGAGTAGTTCCCATCCAACACATTACTGGCATGAAATCCCCAATGGTGACAAAGTGGAGAGGCCACGGCTTATGTATTCAAAAATCGAGAATACTGCATTCTAATGTTCCAGCCTGTTGGGGCTCTACAGAAACAAAGGACTGGAAAAATCTGGCTAGAAATCTGGCATGCCATGAGAAGGCAGCAGATCACCAGAGAGCATTCCATAGGTGGAAAGAGCTTGAGATGAGACTAAGGTTAAAGGCCTCCATAGATGATCAGCATCAAGAGAAGATTGCATCAGAGTCTCTTTCCTGGCAAAATGTTTGGAAAAGGCTCCTTGCCATTGTGAGAATGCTTGCTACCCAAAACCTAGCACTGCGTGGCATTTCAGATCAGCTGTATGTGCCAAACAATGGAAACTTCCTTAAAATTGTGGAGCTGATGGCTGAGTTTGGTGCTGTACTCCAGGAGCTTCTGAGAAGTGTCATCACCCAAGAAATGTACACACACTACTACCTTGGAAAACCATTCAAAATTAGATCATTCGGTTACTGGCAACAAAAGTCAAACGGAAGATTGTGGGAGATCTTAAGTCAGCAAGATATTACCCTGTTATTCTGGACTGCACACCTGACATCAGCCATACGGAACACACGCCTTTAATGGCGAGTGTTGTGTGCAGGCCACAGAATCTCACCCACCCACTCCTGCAATAAACCTCTCACCTGCGTCTGAGCTATTGAAGCCCTCAAATCATGGTTTAAAGACTTCAAGGTGCAGAGAATCCTCCAGCAAGTGATCCGTGCCCTATGCTGCAGAGGAAGGCAAAAGAACCCCAGGGCTTCTGCCAGTCTGCCCTGGGAGAAAATTCCTTCCTGACCCCAAATATGGCAATCAGCTGAACCCTGAGCATGTGGGCAAGATTCACCAGCCAGATACTACAGAGAATTCTTTTCTGGGTAACTCACATCCCATCCCATCCAACATCCCGTCCCAGGCCACTAGGCCCCATCTACCACAAATAGTCAAAGATCAATTAATTGCCAAAATCATGTTAACCCATCATACTATCTCCTCCACAGATTTATCAAGTTTAATCTTGAAACGAGCTAGGTCTTTTGCCCCCACTGCTTCCCTTGGAAGGCTGTTCCAGAACTTCACTCCTCTGATGGTTAGAAACCTTCATCTAATTTCAAGTCTAAACTTCCTGTGGAAGTAACAAAAAGGGATTTAAGTGCAGCCATCTTAGTTCTGTTGAAAAGAAAGCAAAAGTCAGGCTAACTCTAATGCAAAACTTGTAAAGACAAAACTGTAAGCGTATAAAAATTGCAAAGCAAAGCTGGTTTTAACCTTGCCTTACAATAACAATAAAATGTAATTGTTTAACATTTTTTGCTACAAATAAAATATAAAAAAGTATAAACAAAACAAAGCTTTATTATTACATAAATAATAAAAAGCTATAAATACTTGCTTTACATTTTTTATACTTTAAAAATTTGCGTAAGGACACTCTGTCCAAACGGACGTCTTCCTTCTTGCAATTGCCTAAAAATAAAACTGTCTCTAACTTGTTGCATCCAAACTAAAAGTAAGAACTTGTTTTCTTCCACAATTTGGTGCCGTGACTCGGATAACGATGCCCGGCTAAAACAGGAGCAACTACTACAAACCTTTCCCCTTCAAAGCCCAAAGCACCAAACAAAAGGTAAAAAAAAACCTATAAAAATCGATACTGGGGTATCAAAAAATTATTATGCAACAAGCCCAAATGCAAAGTGGTGCTGAAAAACTTTTTTCCGCACCCCCAATATGAGGTTGAGGTCAAACCTAATCAAAGCTAAAAATTTTTGCTGCCTCAATAAGGGTGTATTACGTCCAAACATAAAACATTAAGGATATAGATTAAAAAAATGCATCTAAAGATCAAAGTAAATAAAATAAAAGTAAATAATAAGTGTGTAAAAAGTAAATGCCGCTATCGAGGTCTGGGACTTAAGCTAACTTCAGGCACACCAGGGCCCTCACTCTCTAAGTAAAAAAGTTCTAAACATAAGGGAGGAGGGGTCAGCCAAACCTCATGACCCAGCAAACAGTGCAAAAAAGTAAAAGCCTTTCCTACTTATAAGCTGCTACCCCTCAAACCCTTTCCCTAAAGTATGTAAAAATCTTTTTAGCTTTTAAGCAGCTAACACAGCAAACAAAATAAACTGGGGAAACTATTTTATAAGCCGCTAAGTGAACAAAATACTCCCTTGTGTAATTAAATTTTTTACATAATAATCCCTCTAAACAATTCCCACTAAAAGGTACCTTCAATTTAAATAAAATCATACACGTCAAAAAAAAAACTACAAAAACCTCCATAAGTCTCAAGTGCAAAAGCCAAAAAACTCCCCCCCCCAAATTAAAAACTCAAGTACAAAATTTAAAAACTAAATGTAATGCAACCAAATGCCTCCCTACCCAAACTATATTGTTAACCCTCTCAGCTCTTTCATATCCCCAATTAGTTAAAGCTAAATGAAAAAAAAAAAAGGGGGGGGGAGGGTTAATTTAAAAGTCAGTTTGGCCTAAAAATAAAAAAAGCTGCCCTGCATTCAAAAATAAAAAAACAGAGACCAAGCCAAGTAGAAAAAAAAACTGCTTTCACACCCAGCTGGCTGTAAAAAAAATATAAACACACATAAAACAAAAAGCAAATAAGTTGCAAAACTAAAATTACATTTGCAAAGATTGGCTGCCCGGTAAAACCCAACAGTCTGCCTTTGCAACCCTAAAGCCAGAATGGTTTGAAAACGCTAAAAAGGCCACAAACAGCCGGCCTAAACTAAAATACCAAGCAAAGATCCCTAAAAGGAACGCCCCAAAAAACCCAGGGCATAAAAATCCCTCACAAAAGGCAAAGCAAGTTACAAAGTTTTGCAGCGGGAAAATTGCAGTGGGAAAATTGCAAAGGGAAAAAGCCCTGAACAGTGCACACCATCTATCTGTTTTATCCTTGTTATTTTACGTTTGCTTTGTTTGGCACTGTTGGTATTATAGGTTAAAAATTGCATAATTAAAAATAAGCCCCACTCTCCATTATATTATGCCTAAAAACCAAAAAAAAACAAACAAAAAAAAACGGTTTAGCATTCCGCTCTCCACCCCGGGCTGCAAACAAAGGGTGCAGGTGGGTCTACCCCAAGTCATAGCAAAACTAAGCAATAGAAAAAAATTAAAAAAACATGTGTACCCAACAGCTCAAAAAAATGAAGCAACTAAAAGCATAAATCACTATCCAAGCAGCAACTCAAACCTCCGCCCAAAACAAGTTGCAAGCCTTAAAACAAAACTTCCAGGCAAAAAAAGCGGAACGCACACGCCTGAAGCCCTGGCTAAGCAAGTACCAGCCCTTCAGGAACATGTGAAAATGTAACCATGTGTGCTCAGCATATGCCGCAGTGGCCGTGTGTCTGCCGTAAAAAACATGAAACAGTGACAACGCCAATTGGCCATGCATTCTGCCCAGGTGGCCAGCCTCACATGCCACCACCTGGGTAGCCCTTGGAAATAAAAATGTTTCCAAAAAAATAACCCAAAGGGGTGGGGGCTAGTTAAAAAGCCCACCCTCCTTGCTAAAGTGGTAATAAAACAAGGCTTGTACCCATAAAAAGGAACGGTTCACCAAAAATAGCAAAATTGGGCCCAAGCAAGCAACACATTTTTTTTAAAGTTAAAAACTTTAAAAGCATAGCTAATTACAAGCATCAAAAATTTAAATCCCTAAAACAATTAATTAACTTAGATTTTACTATTTTAAGTGTCATTTTAAAAAATAAGTAATTTAAAAAAACTAAAGTTAACTCTATAATTGCTAAAAAAATTAGGTAGTTAAATTTTACAAAATGCTGGGAAAAAAAAGAAATTCTTGGTTTCTTTGCAGCCAGTCGAAAAAAAAAAAGGGGGGGCCCTTTTCCAAAAAAAGGTCTGCAAATAAATCCAGGCAAAAAAATGATTTCATTAAAATCATTTGGCCATAAACATTTTAGTCAAATGAGCTAAAAATACATAAGGGGTTTTATTAAAACCTAACTGCCCCAAGAAAAAAACGGGGGCTTAAAATGGGTCCAAGCAGCCGTAAAATCTGCAGAACACTGCCAGGCATTAATAAAATGTGTTAGGTCTCTGTATTCACAGGTAAGACAAGTCCTGCTCCAAGAAACCTCAACCAGCCTGCCATTGGTTAAAAAACAGGTAACTGGGTCTACGTACAGGTCCGTCAACACAAAACTGCTCTGGCTCCACGCTAAAAAGGCCCTTAG
The DNA here is from genome assembly GCF_965140235.1 of Caretta caretta. Classification (NCBI taxonomy): domain Eukaryota; kingdom Metazoa; phylum Chordata; order Testudines; family Cheloniidae; genus Caretta; species Caretta caretta. The sequence continues at coordinate 6,402,419 of NC_134211.1, forward strand.
CAAGTCCTGCTAACTACCAACACTGCTGTAAAGTACCAAGAGCTCACTGCCTGAACCCATGCTTCTTTCTGCAAAATAGCCCCTCGGCCTCAAAATAACTCCACTTCAACTACTAATCAGCCGCTCCCTCCTTCTGGTATTGCTTTTCCTCCTTCTGGACAGCAAAACTAACAAACAAACAAACAAACTGAAGTGCTTGTAACCGCTCACTTGTCCAGTCATGAAATTACCACACAGCGAGCATTTGCCAAAAAACCCAGACCACTGCAGGGTAACGTGCTGGTCACTTCTCCCCTACATGGTACTAAACCACAACTGCTTCAAACAAAAAAACCCGCTCTCTCTGCTAAAACTGCCAACGTCCAAAAATTCCTAACTACAAAAAATATTAAAAACTAACCCTGGTAAAAAAACAAAAAATTATACACTAGCCAAAAAAGCCTTGTAAAACCCATGCTTAACAAAGTGGTATTAATTAAATGTGGGGCTTTATTCCACAGGCTGCGCCCTGTGTTTTTAAATAAGTATCTTCAGCATGTATTGTCCTTTCTGATTGGCTGTTAAATAACAAATACCAGAAACGCCTTGTTGCCACTGCCCCAGCCATTTTCTCCACTATACTATCCCCCGTAACACATCCAAGTACAGACAATACCATATAGTCTAATAACACCCAATAGCCAAGGCCTTCCCACTTTAGTAATTTATTTAAATATTGTTTAAAAATATTTTTAACGTTCAAAATATCCCATATAAGCAAACAATTAAGTAATACAAACCGGTCAGTAAAAGTAAAGGTATATCACATGACTACAAATAAGCCTAAAAAATTTAAAATGTAAATTAGTGGGTTTTATAATGGGGTTAATATAATGGCCATTCCAGGGGTCTGTAGTATATATATATAAAAAAAATGGGTCCTTATTGTTTTTGGTGACCCAATTAGAAAATAATTAAATTCATATTTAAAAAAGGTGTGTTCTGCCACCAAAAAATTACCTGTACTAAAATAGTCCCAGTAATTAATAACCTAATCTGTACCATATTGCAATATACCCCTTCCTATGCTATTCATGTCAATGCTTCTTAAAGGTACATAAAAAAATTTAAACAAATGTGGTACCGTATTTATTGAAAAAAAAGTTTTAAAATACTAATTTACAGTAATATATGTTACATTAAAAATTGTCAAATTTGTTTGGTCCTATCTCGTTTCAGGTCAATTTTATATATCCAAACTGCTCCAAGGGGGCTGCTGTTCTGTTGGCACAACAAAGGCCCTGGGTCTCCTCTAGAAAAAGGAAATCTGGTAAAACACCTGTAAAATGGTGCCAGGAGTGCAGCAGCAATTTAAAACATTTCAAGGCCAACAGCATAATAACAAATTAAAACAGCTAAAAAAGGCCACTGGTCTTATTACTAAAGGACAGTCAACCCAGGTACAGGCTAAAGTTGGTAAATTACATGTTATCTCCACCCTTAGTTCAAGGACCCAAAAGCTGTTAATAAAAATGGTATTAAATATCACTAAGGCAAAAAAAAAAATGCAGTAAAATCTGGCATGTTCAAACATTCAGAATTTCCCAGATAACCAGCTAACGGCCATTCAAAGTGACCTTAAGCATCAGGCTTGGTCCATTACCCTTACTAGTGCTTCAAAAGTGCCATCTGATCTGTGGCCATAAAAACAAACTTAAATGTTTTCAGGGTAAAGTTTCAGGCACTCCCAGTGCTCCTTCCAAGCCTACGGGCCAGTTAAAGGGGTGTGGGCTCCCACATACCAAATCCTGCCAGGTCCATAAAAAAAATGCAGGTAAAGTTAAATAATTCACCGTAATATTTAAAAAATTAAACCACCTTGTATGCCTAGCCAATTTGTTGTCAGTGCTCCTAAAATAACACCTAATGTTTACATAAAAATAAAAAATTAATAAACACTTTGGCCTTTAAGCCCCCACAGCTTCAGTGCGTACAAAAGCTAAAGCCAAAAAAAGTCGTCACTGTTTATAACAATGGTTGTTAAAAAGGTAGCAAACAGAAAACGACCCGAACAAAACACCGAATTTCCCAGTTAGTAACAGCCGTGTAAATGTTGAGGCCACCACTTTGTAAAATATACATTTTAATCTCATCACTGCTGCCAACAATTCCATTATTGGCCTGCAAATAAAGTCCTACAATTAAATCTTAGGTTTCAAATATCTTTGAATTAAACTACCTTCATACCAAACCAATTCCAAAACCTACACTCACTCCTACCAAAGGTTCAAAAAATTTCTAAATTACAAGGTCAAATTTATGTACTTCAAGTTATATTGTATTTATGTACTTCATTGATGTACATATATATTTATGTACTTCAAAGTATATTATATTATACTTCGAATTATATATTCAATTAAAAACCATGCATTCCACAGTTTATAAAGTGTCTATCATAATGTAGTGTGTTATGTAACTAAGGCTATAAATCAACCCCAGCAGATTGTTACAATAAAAACAGTAATGTTTATACTGTTTTCATGTAGTTTAAAAATATGTTGTTGTAAAAAATGTAATAACAAAAATACCTTTCATGTTCAAACAGTATGCTTTGTTGTTATATCCAGTCACAGTTGATAAGGCTAACCATTTAATCTAAAATCAAAAATACAAAATCTAATAAAAATAAAAAATTAAAATGGTAGTTGTGCTAAAAAATGCACAAAAGGCGGGGGGAGAGTGTAAAAACAAAATTAAAAAACATTAAATGTCGGCCTCTCAGTTGATTTAAAAACAAAGCAACAGTCAGGCTAATGCAGAACCATAATAACGCAAAATTTGTAAAGGCAGACCTGCTTAAGCGTATAAAAAACTGCAAACAAAGCTGTTTAACCTTGCCTTAAAATAAAAATAAAATGTAATTGTTAGCAAAAAATTTTAAAAACAAATAAAATATCAAAAAAGTATAAACAAAGACACCATCTTATATAATCAAAGGGTATAAATACCGCTTTATATTGTTTATACTTTAAAAAACTACTAAGGCAAAGGTATTCTTCATCCATTGCATTTCATCCCTTGCAATTGCTTAAAAATAAACTCTTTTTGGCTTGTTGCATTCAAACTAAAATATATATATATATATATATATATATATTTCCTTCCACAGTACTAAACCACAATTGCTCCAAAACAAACAAACAAACAAACAAAGCCGCTCACTGTGCTAAAACCGCCAAAGTCCAAAAATTCCTAACTACAGAGAACATTAAAAACTTGCCCTGGTAAACAAGGCGTAGCGTTATACACTGGCAAAAAAAAAAAAAAAACCCTTGTAAAATCCATGCTTAATAGTGTGGTATTAATTGGGTTTGGGGGTTTATTCCAAGGCTGCGCCCTGTGTTTTTCAATAAGTACCTTCAGCATGTATTGCCCTCCCTACTTCGCTTTCAAATAACAAATACCAAAGGTGCCTTGTTGCCACTGCCCCCGCCATTCCCTCCATGATACTTCTACCCCCGTAACACATCCAAATACAAACAACATCAGATATTCTAATAAAACCCAATGGCCAAGGCCTTCACTTTTTAATAATGTAATTAAATATTGTTTAAAAAATTAGGTTAAAGGTTCAAAATATCCTATCTAAGAAAACAATTAAATAAAAAACAAACTAGTCCATAAAAAGAAAAGTATACAATATCACTACAAATAAGCCTCAAAAATCTAAAATTAAAATTAGTGGATTTTATAGCGGGGTTAATATAAAAGCCATCTTAGGGGTCTATAATATGTCATAAAAAAGGTCCTTATTGTTTTTGGTTGCCCAATTAGTAAATAATCAAATTCATATTTAAAAAAGGGTGTGTTCTGCCACCAAAAATTTACCTGAACTAAAATAGTCCCAGTAATTAATAACCTAATCTGTACCATATTGCAAAATACCCCTCCTATGCTATTCATGTCAATGCTTCTTAAAAGTATTTTAAATTATATAAACAACAAATGTGATATGGTACTTTACTAAAAGAAATGTGTTAAAGTAATAGTAATTAATGCTATATTAAAAACTATAAAAATTACTCTTCCCCTATTTAGCTTTCAGGTCACGTATATCTATCCCAACTGCTCCAAAAAAGCTGCCATTAGGTTAGCAGAGCAAAGCGCCCCTGTCTCCTCTAAAAAAATATTGGGTCAAACACCTGTCAAGTGGGGCCAATCGTGCAGCAGCAATTGAAAACATTTATAAAAGCCAACAACATAATAAAAAATCAGGGCAGCTAAAAAAGGCCACTAGTCTTATGACTGAAGCACAGTTAACCCAAGTGCAAGCTGAAATGGGTAAATTACATGTTATCTCCGCCCTTAGGTTAATAACCCAAAAGCTGTTAATAAAAATGGTATTAAATATCACTAAGGCAAAAAAAATTGCAATAAAATCTGGCATGTTCAAAATTTCCTAAATAACCAGCTAACGGCCATTCACAGTGACTTTAAGCACCAGGCCTGGCCCACTGCCCTTACTAGTGCTTCAAAAGTGCCATCAGATCTGTGGCCGTAAAAATAAACTTAAACGTTTTCAGGGTAAAGTTGCAGGCACTCGCAGTGCTCCTGCCAAGCCTACGGGCCGGTGAAAGGGGTGTGGGCTCCCACATACCAAATCCTGCCGGGTCCGTAAAAACAATGCATAGAACATGAAACAATTCACAGTAATATTAAAAAAATTAATTCCCCTGGTATGCCGAGCCAATTTGTTGTCAGTGCTCCTAAAATAACACCCAATGTTTACATAAAAATAAAAAGCCAATAAACATTTTTGGCCTTTAAAGCCCCCACAGCCTCAGTGCGTACAAAAGCTAAAGCCAAAAAAAAATTTGTCACTGTTTCTAACAGCGTTTGTTAAAAAAGTAGAAAACAAAAACCGACCCTAACAAAACACCTGCTCTTCCAAGCTAGTTACAGCTGTGTAAACGTTAAGGTCACCATTTGCAAAACATACATTTTAATTTCACCATTGCTGCAAAAAATCCTTATCTATTGGCCTGCAAATAAAATCCTATAATTAAATCTTAGGCTTCAAATACCCTTTCATTAAACCACCTTAATACCCGACCAATTCCAAAACCCACACTCACTCCTACCAAAGGTTCAAAAAATCTCTAAATTACAAGGCCAAATCTATGTGCTTCAAAATATATATCAAATTAAAAAACATGCCTTTCATACCATCTATAAAGCATTTCTCTTATGGACTAATTATAATATATTGTGCTATGCAACTAAGGCTACAAAATAACTCCAGCATATTATTACACTAAACACATTAATGTTTGTATTGTTTTTGTTTAATTAAAAATATGTTATTGTTGTTATAAAAACAGAATAACAAAAATACTTTTCATGTTCATACTAATTATGCATTATCGTTACATCCAACCAAAAGTTATGGAGCCGATCCTTTTAATCTAATATCAAAAATACAAGGTCTAATAAAAATAAAAGTTTAAAAATGATGGTTGGGCTAAAAGCACTGAAGAGGGGAGTGTGAAAGTAAAAAAGGGCATTTAAGTGCATCCATCTTAGTTCTGTGAAAAAAAAAAAAAAAAGCAAAAGTCAGGCTAACTCTAACCCGTAAGAATTCAAAACTTCTAAAGTCAAAACTGGTGTAAGCATACAAAAATTGCAAAGCAAAAACCTTGCCTTAAAAGAACAATAAAATGTAATTGTAGCAAAAACATGTTAAAAACAAATACAATATAAAAATGTATAGACAAAGCAGAGCTTTATGAAATAAAAAGGTATAAATACTTGCTTTACATTGTTTATACTTTAAAAATTTGCATAAAAACAGACACCCTGTCCAAACGGCTGTCTTCCTTCTTGCAATTGCCTAAAAATAAAACTGTCTCTAACTTGTTGCATGCAAACTAAAAGTAAGAACTTGTCTTCTTCCACAGTATCCATTTGTTCTTGTGTCCACATTGGTACTGAGCTTAAAGAATTCCCCTCCCTCCATGGTATTTATCCCTCCGATGTATTTACAGAGAGCAATCACATGTTCCCTCAGCCTTCTTTTGGTTAGGCTAAAGCAGCCAAGCTCCTTGAGTCTCCTTTCATAAGACAGGTTTTCCATTTCTCGGATCATCCTAGTAGCTCTTCTCTGTACCTGTTCCTGTATCCTTCTTAAACATGGGAGACCAGAACTGCACACAGTCTTCCAGATGAGGTCTCACCAGTGGCTTGTAGAACGGTACTAACACCTCCTTATCTCTACTGGAAATACCTCACCTGATGCATGCCAAAACCGCATTAGCTTTCTTCACGGCCATATCACATTGGTGGCCCATAGTCATCCTGCGGTCAATCAATCCTCCAAGGGCCTTCTCCTCCTCTGTTACTTCCAATTGATGCATCTCCAGCTTATAACTAAAATTCTTGTTATTAATCCCTAAATGCATGACCTTACACTTCTCACTATTAATTTTCATCCTATTACTATTACTCCAGTTTACAAGGTCATTCAGGTCTTCCTGTATGATATCCCGGTCCTTCTCTGAATTGGCAATACCTCCCAGCTTTGTGTCATACACAAACATTATTAGTGTACACTCACTTTTTGTGCCGAGGTCAGTAATAAAAAGATTAAATAAGATTGGCCCCAAAACCGATCCCTGAGGAACTCCACTGGTAACCTCCCTCCAGCCTGACAGTTCACCTTTCAGTAGGACCCTCTGTAATAATTTGTATTCTTGAACTAATAATTCCCCATGTGGCACCGTAACAAACGCCTTACTGAAATCTAGCTAAATTAGATCCACTGTGTTTCCTTTGTGTAAAAAATCTGTTACTGTCTCAAGGAAGGAGATCAGGTTGGTCTGGCACGATCTAACTTTTGTTAAACCATGTTGTATTTTGTCCCATTTACCATTGACCTCAATGTCCTTAACTACTTTCTCCTTCAAAATTTTTTCTATACTATAGATGTCAAACTAACAGGCCTGTAGTTACCCGGATCACTTGTTTTCCTTTCTTAAAAATAGGAACTATGTTAGCAATTCTCCAGTCATGTGGTACAACCCCTGCTTTTACAAATTCATTAAACATTCTTGCCAATGGGCTTGCAAGTTCATGTGCCAATTCCTTTAATATTCTTGGATGAAGATTATCTGGGCCCCCCATTTAGTCCCATTCAGCTGTACAAGTTTGGCTTCTATCTCGGATATGGTAATCTCTACCTCCATAGCCTCATTCCCATTTGTCATGTTACCATTACCCTAAGATCCTCATTAGCCTCATTAAAGACAAAGGCAAAGTACTTGTTTAGATATTGGGCCATGCCTAGATATTCTATGATTCTATGATTATCCTTAACTTCCATTCAGTCCTCAGTGTTTAACTGTCCCACTTCTTCTTTCTTTGTTTTCTTCTTATTTATATGGCTATAGAACCTTTTACTATTTGTTTTAATTCCCTTTGCAAGCTCCAACTCTACATGGCTTTTAGCCTCTCTCACTTTATCCCGACATGTTCTAACCTCAATAAGGTAGCTTTCCTTGCTGATCCCTCCCATCTTCCACACCGTGTATACTTTCTGCTTTGTCCTAATCACCTCTCTGAGATGCTTGCTTATCCAGCTTGGTCTACAAGTCCTGCCTATGAATTTTTTCCCCTTTCTTGGGATGCAGGCTTCTGACAGCTTCTGCAACTTTGACTTGCAGGAATCCCAGGCCTCCTCTGCCTTTAGATCCATAAGTTCTTCAGTCCAATCCACTTCCCTAACTAATGTCCTTCATTTTTTTAAAGTTAGCCCTTTTGAAATCAAAAACCCTACTCACAGATCTATTTTTTGTTATCCTTTCCTTCAGGTTAAGGTGAATTAGCTCATGATCACTGGAACCAAGGGTGTCCCCTACAACCATTTCTTCTAGGAGGTTCTCACAACTTACCAAAACCAAATCTAAAATGACATCCCCAGTTGTTGGTTCAGCAACTACTTGATGAAGGAATTCATCAGCTATCGCATCTATTAAAATCTGAGCCCTATTATTATTACTAGCACTTGTCCTCCAGTCTATATCTGGGAAGTTAAAGTCTCCCATGAGCTCACAGTTCCCATGAGTATTTACTTCATTAAAAACATTAAAGAGGGCAACAGTGGAAGAAAACATGAGTTTTTCATTGTGTCCCCCACTGCTTGGGTCACCACCACTGCTGCCTCTGTGTCTGCCTTTGCCTTCTCACCTCAGTCCTTCTCCTCCAGCAGAACTCCCCCTCAACCTCCCCTGTCTCCAGCTCTGTTGGCTGGCTCCTCTGCCGCTGCAGCCACCTACACTCCTTCCGGCCAGATGAGGGATTTCAAAACGTTCTGAAGAGTGCGCAGAAATGGGTAGAGCAGCTTCACACTGAAGCTATTTCCCCACCCATTCAAGAATACAAGAGTCACCAAAGAAGACGACATTTTGTATATGAGGCATGGGATAATCTCATAAGAGACCCCAAACAACAATTCAAAGCTGAATTCTTTAACCGGGTGCTAGACTGTGCGATACAATCAGTTGCAGAATGTTTCATGCAGCTCAAGGATCACAGCAGCATATTTGGGATGTTGTAGGATGTTCCCAAACTCCTCACTGTACCCGAAGAAGACCTAAACCAGCAATGCAGGGCACTAGAGACCCTGTTGACACATGATGACATGTGCGATATTGATGCAAGTGATATAGGTGATGAACTGAAAGCCCTTTTCAGATACATTCAACAGGATCAACTCCAAAGGCTGTTCTGGAATATGCGTGCACAAATAAGATGACCACCATCTTTCCAAATTATTTTGTTTCTCTGTGCATACTTCTAACACTTCCTGTAACAGCTGCCAGTGGAGAACACAGCTTCTCCAAGCTGAAATTAGTAAAAACACATCTATGCTCCACAATGACCCAGGAGAGGCTAGTCGGCCTTGCAACCATCTCAATAGAGTATGAGTTGGCCCAGACTGTGGACCTTCAGGAAGCAGAAGCAGTTCAAATCTCTGCAACCAAGAAGGCACGGAAGCACCACTTTGATTATTCAAACATCAAAATGCCAGTGTTAACTTTCAAATGCCTGAACAGCAAATGTAACTTTTCTTGTCTGCATAATAAAGTGTACTGACAATTTTTGAACAAGGCATTTAAAGTTGTTAGTTCTCCTTTATTGGGGTAGGTAGCAGAGCAGTACCATGGGCGGAGTAGAACAGAAAGAAGGCAGAATTGAGACCTTTCAAAGTTTTGGCCCAAGCAAGGGGGCATGGGGGTGTCATTTGAGCTCCCCACCTGATAGGGTGACCAGACAGCAAATGTGAAAAATCAGGACAGGGGGTGGGGGGTAATAGGAACCCATATAAGAAAAAGACCCAAAAGTCGGCACTGGCCCTATAAAGTTGGGACATCTGGTCACTCTAATGCCTGAGGTGCCAAAATGTTGTGGGCCGGCCCTGGCGGCAGGTGCAGTGTATTGAATAAAACAAACACATACAAAACAGGATGTGATTGAAGAGAATTAGTCATTAAATAACTTATTTCTCTTCTGTTTATCTTGATGGAGGTATTAAATCAGGAATCACAGACTCTGCAAGCCCCAAAGCTGTGGGAGAAAGGTGGCATAAATCCCGAGTTGGAATTAGACTTTCAACAAACCAGAGAGCCGGAGGAGACAGACCTTCCCCAAGACAATGTCCTCTTATCGCCCTTTGTTCTGTAGTGGCAGTGAACATGGTTAGAAGAGATTGGCACTGCCAGGTGTGAATGGGGCTTGTGAGAGTGAAGTATTTTCATTGTATTCTGCAGATAATATTGCTCAGATTCAAAAGGAGATGCCGAGTTAACTCGAGCTACACCTTATGCATTGCCCTAACTCGACTCCTGTCCACACAGAAAAACCCTAAAGATGTGGTGCTGATAACTCAAGTGAGCTGGCCCCTCGAGGCACAGGCTAAAGACTAAGTTAGCACAACTCACCAGCTGACATGATCTTTCTGTAGTATGGATGCAAGCTAGCTGCACTTGAGTGCTTCTAATTCTCCAATGCCTTCCCACTCTCCCCCCTGTGTCCCAAGAAAGGACAGACAAGTTCTCCCACCATCCACTGGGGAAGAATCCATACAGTGGCTCAGCTCACTGCTGTGTAAAGAGCCTTAGGATGAGCTCCTAAAAGTCTCAGTGCCCCACCTGAGTGAGTGCAGTGCCAGTCTGGACACAGCAGGACCTTTGTTTATTCACAGTGCGGCTCTTCTCATGTGAGAGAGGCTGATTCAAGCCCAGTAATTGAGTGTAGAAAACTCAAGTTAACTCTGCAGTGAAGACAAAGCCTCAGCTCTTTCGGCTGACAGGGATCTATTCTACCACAGTGGTTCTCAACTGGGGGAGTCTGTGGCCCTGTGGGTGACGGGTGTCACAAGCAGGCTTGAGAGGATCTGCCCAAATAAACCAGAGAGCATGGCTGGCCTTAGACTCGGAGGCTTCTCTATCAAGCCTTAAAACCCACAGATTGTGTTAATCACTTCTATTGATGGACCTGGCGATTCCACAGGCTACTGCCCACTACCTCCAACTGTAACACAAACTTTAACTGTGACATCAGCAACATTAACATGAGCTTTCTAGAAACGTGAAGATACATGATCTATTCTTTTCGTGTGGGGGAAGTATGAATTCAGAGTTAAGGTTTTGTGGTGCAGTTCAATCTAAAGGCATTTTTTTGTGTGTACTGTATTTCTTTATAGGGTTGCCTCTCGGTCCAAGTGCTTAGCAGTATTTGGGGCCTCTCCAGGTTGTTTCCATTAAGAGGAGAAATTGATTATAAATGTCCCATATTTCTTGGTACAATCTTGTTTGCTTAAGAAGAAGGTGCACACAGTTCTGTTTCCCTGAACACAGTAGAAATGCAAACTTGCTTGTAGTCAGTCCTGTGCCCTAACAAAGGGCTTTTTCTTGGCTTCCTCCACAGCCACATTACCAAGGCTTCTCTGGGTTTCTGCTGGCTTCCTTATTCCTTTCGATAGTTATCTGCAACATAAATCCATTCCCCAGCCCCTGCATTTTTGCAATCAGTCCTAGGGTTCTCCTCAGCCTGCTTGTCTCACCTACTACTCAGGCCTTGCCATGCTGGTCCATGCCTTGGGTGGTGGGTTCTGTTGTTTTTGCTCCCACTAAACCATGGGGTATTTAATTGCTCCCATATTTAGCCTAACTGAAAGGGTGCTTTGTCCACACCTGAACTTCAAAGGTGGCTATCAATGGACGGGATATATTTGACCTCCTCGTAGGAGGTGGAGAGAAGAAGAAACTGCAGTCGTAGGTGGGGAGGGAGAAAGAGCACAGATCCTAGCTCAGCTGCAAAGGCCTCCTTTGCCTTTCACAAAGATCATCAGTGACGGGGATCCCCAGTGATTGAACTAAGGATCTCTTGTACCATGGGCCAATCATCAGGGAGAGAACTCCTGACTAAGGATGCATGACATTAATGGGGGGGGCATTTACAGAGGTTATAGCTGCCCCCACCATTCCTTCTCTCCCATGTTCCTCCCAGATATTCCTGCTCCCCCAGTCCTTCCATAGCATAGGCCAGAAGGGCCTCTCCTTGCCCCCCCAGTAACCTCCCTTTGCAGCTGGGGAGGTGTCCCATCAGCACTGGCTCCTCAGAGCAGGACATCCCTGCCCGCAAGCTGCAGGAGAAGCTCTCGGAGAGCAGAACTGGCACCTGAGCTCTGGAAACCGCTTCAGGGACAAGTTTCCTCTCTCTCAATTTGACAAGGGGCAGGAAGAAGAGGCATAAATCCCTGGAGCTGTGTCGAGAGCTGGAGGAAAGGACTGTGTGTCCATTGCTGAAGGTGGGAGGGGAATGGATGGAGATGTGGTTCTCTGCTCTCTCACACGGAACGTGTCAGCCAGCACAGCTGAGCCATCGTGGGGTTCTGTTAATTTTCTGCTGTTAGATGCCTGCCCTAAATTACTGCCTCCCATCTGAATGAAGGCAAAGCAAGAGGGGCACTGTGCCCTCACCCTTGTCTGGAGTTAGGGGATGTCTTCACCACCAAGCGTGGCAACGCTTTAATGTGGCTGTGTAGTCGCAGCACCAGCACTGGGAAAGAGCTCTCCCAGTGCCGCAAAAAACCCCACCCTGACCAGGGGAGTAGCTGCCAGTGCTGGGAGCATTTCCCCACCCCCGTGTCCCACCCAGCTACCAAGTGGCGGGAACTTTTACCAGCAGCGGAGGGTGGGGAACCCTGGTGGGCCAGCTTATATTCCATCTTAGTTCTGTTGAAGACTTGCCACTTTTAGGTCTGTAATCGAGTGACCAGAGAGATTGAAGTGTTCTCCAACCAGTTTTTGAATGTTATAATTCTTGACATCTGATTTGTGTCCATTTATTCTTTTACCTAGAGACTGTCCAGTTTGGCCAATGTACATGGCAGAGGGGCATTGCTGGCACATGATGGCACATATCACATTGGTAGATGTGCAGATAAACGAGCCTCTGATAGTGTGGCTGATGTGATTAGGCCCTATGATGGTGTCCCCTGAATAGATATGTGGACACAGTTGGCAACGGGCTTTGTTGCAAGGATAGGTTCCTGGGTTAGTGGTTCTGTGGTGTGGTGTGTGGTTGCTGGTAAGTATTTGCCTCAGGTTGGAGGGCTGTCTGTAGGCAAGGACTGGCCTGTCTCCCAAGATTTGTGAGAGTGATAGGTCGTCCCTCAGGATAGGTTGTAGATCCTTGCTGATGCGTTGGAGAGGTTTTAGTTGGGGGCTGAAGATGATGGCTAGTGGCGTTCTGTTATTTTCCTCATTGGGCCTGTCCTGTAGTAGGTGAATTCTGGGTACTCTTCTGTCTCTCTCAATTTGTTTCTTCGCTTCAGCAGGTGGGTACTGTAGTTGTAAGAATGCTTGATAGAGATCTTGTAGGTGTTTGTCCCTGTCTGAGGGGTTGGAGCAAATGCAGTTGTATCGTAGAGCTTGGCTATAGACAATGGATCGTGTGGTATGGTCTGGGTGAAAGCTGGAGGCATGTAGGTGGGAGCGGGCAGTAGGTTTCCGGTATAGGGTGGTGTTTATGTGACCATCGCTTATTAGCACCGTAGTGTCCAGGAAGTGGATCTCTTGTGTGGACTGGTCCAGGCTGAGGTTGATGGTGGGATGGAAATTGTTGAAATCATGGTGGAATTCCTCAAGGGCTACTTTTCCATGGGTCCAGATGATGAAGATGTCATCAATATAGCGCAAGTAGAGTAGGGGCAATAGGGGACGAGAGCTGAGGAAGCGTTGTTCTAAGTCAGCCATAAAAATGTTTGCATACTGAGGGGCCATGCGGGTACCCATAGCAGTGCCGCTGATCTGAAGGTATACATTGTCCCCAAATGTGAAATAGTTATGGGTGAGGACAAAGTCACAAAGTTCAGCCACCAGGTTGGCCATGACATTATTGGGGATAATGTTCCTGACGGCTTGTAGTCCAATCTTTGTGTGGAATGTTGGTGTAGAGGGCTTCTACATCCATAGTGGCCAGGATGGTGCTTTCAGCAAGATCACCGATGGATTGTAGTTTCCTCAGGAAGTCAGTGGTGTCTCGAAGATAGCTGGGAGAGCTGGTAGCGTAGGGCCTGAGGAGGGAGTCTACATAGCCAGACAATCCTGCTGTCAGGGTGCCAATGCCTCAGATGATGGGGCATCCAGGATTTCCAGGTTTATGGATCTTGGGTAGCAAATAGAATAGCCCTGGTCACGGTTCCAGGGGTGTGTCTGTGCGGATTTGTTCTTGTGCTTTTTCAGGGAGTTTCTTGAGCAAATGGTGTAGTTTCTTTTGGTAACTCTCAGTGGGATCAGAGGATAATGGCTCGTAGAAAGTGGTGTTAGAGGGCTGCCGGGCAGCCTCTTGTTCATATTCTGACCTATTCATGATGACAACAGCACCTCCTTTGTCAGCCTTTTTGACTATGCTGTCAGAGTTGTTTCTGAGGCTGTGGATGGCATTGTGTTCTGCACAGCTGAGGTTATGGGGCAAGTGATGCTGCTTTTCAACAATTTCAGCCCATGCATGTCAGCGGAAGCACTCTATGTAGAAGTCCAGTATGTTGTTTCGACCTTCAGGAGGAGTCCACCTAGAATCCTTCTTTTTGTAGTGTTGGTAGGAAGGTCTCTGTGGATTAGTATGTTGTTCAGAGGTGTGTTGGATATATTCCTTGAGTCGGAGACATTGAAAATAGGATTCTAGGTCACCGCAGAACTGTATCATGTTCGTGGGGGTGGAGGGGCAGAAGGAGAGGCCCCGAGATAGGACAGATTCTTCTGCTGGGCTAAGAGTATAATTGGATAGATTAACAATATTGCTGGGTGGGTTAAGGGAACCATTGCTGTGGCCCCTTGTGGCATGTAGTAGTTTAGATAGTTTAGTGTCTTTTTTCTTTTGTAGAGAAGCAAAGTGTGTGTTGTAAATGGCTTGTCTAGTTTTTGTAAATTCCAGCCACGAGGAAGTTTGTGTGGAGGGTTGTTTTTTTATGAGAGTATCCAGTTCTGAGAGCTCATTCTTAATCTTTCCCTGTTTGCTGTAGACGATGTTGATCAGGTGCTTCCGCAGTTTCTTTGAGAGCGTGTGGCACAAGCTGTCAGCATAGTCTCTGTGGTATGTAGATTGTAATGGATTTTTTACCTTCAGTCCTTTTGGTATGATGTCCATCTGTCTGCATTTGGAAAGGAAGACGATGTCTGTCTGTATCTGTACAAGTTTTTTCATGAATTTCCGATCTTCCAGTTTTGGACAGTTAAGATATCGACCTTCATGTCTGTGATTGCGTGACCACAGAGATTGAAGTGTTCTCCGACTGGTTTATGAATGTTATAATTCTTGACATCTGATTTGTGTCCATTTATTCTTTTACGTAGAGACTGTCCAGTTTGACCAATGTACATGGCAGAGGGGCATTGCTGGCACATGATGGCATATATCACATTGGTGGATGTGCAGGTGAACGAGCCTCTGATAGTGTGGCTGATGTTATTAGGCCCTTTGATGGTGTTCCCTGAATAGATATGTGGTAGATTGCGTGACCAGAGATCAGATATCACCATCGGCCCTTTACATGCTCCTCCTCCCACTGTCCTCTCCCTGCTTTGCCCCTTCACCCCCACAAGTCCTGCTGCTCCTCCATATCACCCCTCCCCCACACACACACAGCAGGACATATCCCACTCCCAGCGCTGTGCGGAGAACCAGCTCCTGTTCGGAGCACTGCACTTATTAACAGTATGGCCGACAGACTCCTTCCTTCCCCCACTGCCTCTGGCTGGGCCAGCACCCTGGGAAAGCCCAAGACCCTCCGGCCCGGGCCACTGGCCAGGAGGAGGTGAGCCCTGTGTGTGTCAAAGCCCTGGGCAATGCATGCATGGGGAAGCCGCTAAGCTCTGGACTGGGGTGGGAAACAATTTCCAGCCTGTTCCCAACCTGACCCTGCAGGTTTCACAGCAGCCCCCGGACAGGGGTTTAGTGCCCTCTTTGCCCTGCGGTCCAGCCCCCAAGGAGCGTGGGGCTGCTCTGTCCCCTAGGCACCCTCCCCTGCTGAGCTACCTCTCTGGCCGGGTTCTCTGAAGCCTCTGCAATCAGGTTACCTGGGCCCTGGTGCACAGTGCATTCTTAAGGCTTAACCCCTTCCTTCCCACGCTGTAGCCGGGGGGGACAGAAGGCATCTAGGTTATGTTGGTGGCCAGCAGCAGCATGGAGTCTTAGCTGCTTTATGATATTGTGTGGGCAGGAAGGGACAAGCTGCTTCCAGCCACGGTGGGGGGAACAAGATGAGATGAGCTCTGCAAAGACAAGGACCAGGTCATCACTTCCCCTCTACTCCTCCTCTGTGGCTGGAAGCAGCTCCTAGCCCTTCCCTCCTGCACAGTGCCAAAAGGCTGCTGGTGGCCACATGCCACATTTTGGTATAAGCCCTTGCAGAAATGGGGGGAGGCATGTGAGCCTGCGTGCCCCCATCCATGTGTTGCCTTGGTAAGATGTGGCACCAGGTACCAGGAGCGGCAGGTCTGACCCGGGGGCCCAGCAAGGCATGGAGGGCAAAGAGCACCAGGCAGGGAAAGGGCCAAGTCTGTCAGTCACACACACATACACCCGTGTGAGAGAGGTGTATGGGCGTGTGTGTGTGTCACCTCACCCTGCAGGTGTGGGAAGGTGTGTGGGGGGGTGTCACACACCCCTAAATGTGAACCCTAAAGCCTTAAAGATAAGAAGGTAAATAAAAAGAATCCAACTAGGCAGTATTTCTTTTTAATGGAGGCTCAGTCAACTTGATGCTAATTTGAATGTTTGTACTGCATAGTTCTGACTGATTGCCAGTGAACTCACGAGTAATTTCACGAGGTGTTCATATCCAGCATAGGGAAATATGGTCACCCTAATTATAAAACACACCACCATGTTGGGCTCTCTGCCCTATTTTCTGACAGTCTGCCCTGAGATTGGCACTCACAGTTGTGAGCCACTCCAGACAGCATGAAATTAGGAGAACCTGGTATAGGGGGAAGGGGGCACATAGCACCCCTAGCATGGAGGGAAGTTGGGAATGGGGAGCAGACAGAGCTGGCCTGAGAGTGAAGGGGGGCCCTGGTTTAGAGGGAGGGAGTAATGGGGGGCACACAGAGCTCCTGGTGGGGGGAAGATTAGGGAAGTCTGGTATGGAGGGGGTGAAGGAAAATGGGGCGGGGGTAGGGGAATGGGAGCACATTCAGAACCCCTGCTATTGGGGGAGGAATGGGGGGAGTGAGGAATGGGGTACACAAAGCCCCTGGTATGGGGGGAATGGGAGTCACACAGAGCTGCTGTCATTGGAGGGGAAAACGGGGGGGGGTGTAGTATGGGAGGAGGAGGGACTTTGGGGGGCACACAGAGCCCCTGAAATAGAGGGGCATGGGAGCGTGGCGTGCAGGAAGCTTGTGGGTGGGAATGGAGGGATGTGAGGATCCTCTGGGGTGTGAAATAAGTTCACCCGACAGTAGCAACCTAGTGTGTGACCCCCTTCGACACATACACTAAACCCAGAACATAAAGTTTGCAACATCAGCCTTATCCACAGGCCTGTGTCGGGGTACTGATATGGCAGGATGTACGAGGCTGCACAGGGGGACTGTTGAAAAAAAAATGAGAAAAGTGAATGAGGTGATGGGGCTGGCTGCCTAGACAGGGAAAGGTACTTGGACAGAGCAATGCTGGGGAAGGTCAGGGGGAGCTAGGGTAGCTCTGGCCTGACCAACTCCCAGGCTGAGGGCCTGATACAGGGCCTTGAGGAGGTATTAGGGCTGCGGAGGGGCAGCCGGGGAGGAAGAGGCAGCAGGTCCACCCCCCTTGCTGATGAGGAGTGGCCAGTTCAGACTGCAGTTTGCCCCTGAGGGAAGGGGCTAGGTGAAGAACGGCAGTGGGTCACTGAGGCGAGTGGTGGGATTAGGGGTAGCCAGTTTCCTGGAGGGGCAGCACCCAGAGAGTGGGGCACCGCCAGAGGGCAGTACCCCAGGAAAGTGCACCATGGTCTGGGAGGGATGCAGGGCCTAATGTGGTGGAGCTTGGAAAAGGGCAGGTAATTATGGGCAAGACACCACCTGCAGAGGGTGCTCCTGAGTGGCGAGAGCTAATTCCCTAGCCTGGCCAGCCTCGTATCTACCTCACAGTCTGTGTGAGAATCTAAAGAGATCCCATCCCCCAAGGAAGTGTCTGTGTTATGCAGTGGACGCTTATAGTAAGTCAGACATTTCAAGAAGTATTTTGGGGAGAGCCGCTGGCCGGTGTCCCTCTGGGTTTACAGGAAATTGGCAGAAGAGAAGAAGTCACATCCCTAAAGAGCGCACATCATCCCCCTCTCCTGTGACCCTTGGCACCATCACAGGCTCTATTTGTATCCAGTCGTGAACCAAGATGAAACTGAAAGGGTTTAAGCTCAGGTTCAGACTGTCCTTCATCAGAGAGTGTCACTGGCAGGGCAAGAGCAGCTGTTTCGGGACACTGATATCTTTCTGCTCTCCCCCTGCTCCCAGGGACGTGCTCCAAGCCAGGATGCTGGTATGGCAGGGCCAGGTCACTACTGAGCTGTGACTAAGTCTACAGAATTAACAGTTTTCAGAGTAACAGCCGTGTTAGTCTGTACTCGCAAAAAGAAAAGGAGTACTTGTGGCACCTTAGAGACTAACCAATTTATTTGAGCATGAGCTTTCGTGAGCTACAGCTCACTTCATCGGATGCATACCGTGGAAACTGCAGCAGACTTTATATATACACAGAGAATATGAAACAATACCTCCTCCCACCCCACTGTCCTCCTGGTAATAGCTTATCTAAAGTGATCATCAGGTGGGCCATTTCCAGCACAAATCCAGGTTTTCTCACCCTCCACCCCCCCACACAAATTCACTCTCCTGCTGGTGATAGCCCATCCAAAGTGACAACTCTTTACACAATGTGCATGATAAACAAGTTGGGCTATTTCCTGCACAAATCCAGGTTCTCTCACATCCCCCCCACCCCCATACACACACACAAACTCACTCTCCTGCTGGTAATTAACAGTGATGATCAGATTGTGTCTGGCAAAACTGAACTGAGTTGATCAGAGTGGGTTCAGTCCAGACCTAGGCCAATCACATAACTCCCTTTCCCCTCAGGCACAGCCCTGGATCATTTATTAGCAATCAGGTTAGAGTTCCACTCTTGGGGAGGTGACTCATTTATTAGCCTAGTCAGTCACTAGGGTTGCCAATTTTAGTTAGATGTATTCCTGGAGGTAAACTCCTCATGTTACATATCTTTAATTCAAGATTAATCTTTAATTCCTGGAGACTCCAGGGCAATCCTGGAGGGTTGGCAACCCCAGAGGGTTGGCAACCCTACAGTCAATCTGTAATTATATGCTACTGACACACCTAAGAGATGTGGGGAGTGTTTGTTCCCCACATTTCTAGTCACATGCCATCATGCCATGCAGTAGAGAGTCCTCCTTAACTTGGGGTCTTGAAACAAATGACCTGTTCTTTTATCACTGAGATTAATAACAAAGGGGAAGAAGTTTCAGTCATGTGTGTTGCAGTCGTACCTAGTGACCAACCGAGATCGGGGCCCCATTGTACTGGAAACTATACAAATAGAGGATGGCAGACAGTGCTAGTCTGAGGAACAATTCTAAATAGACCAGACAAAGACAGGGTAGGGGGAAGCGATATAACTCACAGACAGAACCATCAATGGGATGGCAGCAGACCCCATGTTAGTGCCAGTGGGATGTGTGTTTTTTGGCAGTGGTGGTGCTGGGTTTAATTAGGAAGGGAGAAACTAAACAGAAAGACAAGAGAAGGGAGGATGCAGTGAGGAGGAAGGGAGGAAGGTCTGAGGGGCAGCAGTTTTGTGATATTACAGTCATTTTCTTTTTATCTCCATTATTATTTGAATCAGGTTCCGCACAGCCCGAGTGCCTCCCTCCCACATTCCCGGCTGCAGTGTACAGCCCAGTGAGCCTTAGCCCTGCTCTGGGGAGTGGGGTACACGAGTAGGACTTAGATTTGCTCTCTAGCTAACACCTATGCTATATATTTTTATTGGAGGTCGTTGGGCTTCTTCACAAGCAATATCACCACAAGCAGTAAGGTATAAACCCTTATAACTGTTACAAAATCTTCCTCTCCAGTCACCCACAAGGGAGAAAGCTTGGAAGCAAGTGCTGTGTTGGAGTTAAAATTTTGATCCCACCAGATCTTTTATACAAATATCCATCGTCAGAGAGTTACATATTAAATATAGACATTGCAGCTGTCACTTCTCTGTCTGCTGGGCTATGGGAGCCAAGAAACCCTTGGCAAACTTCCAGCCCTGTTAGACAGAAGAGAGCAGGACCAGCCGGTCAGATATAAACATTTATAAACAGCCTCAGAGTAACTGAGGATTAAGGTTCGTGTTGATGTGATTAGATCAGCCACTGACCTCGCTACTGTTGATCATGACATGCTGTGAACTCACCTGTGTATGTTATTAGTAGGTTTTCACACACTGTGGACCAAAGCAGGGGTGGTCAGGGCTGCTCGTGGGTGGCTCCATCCCTACCTTTGCTGAGAGAAAAGGAGTACTTGTGGCACCTTAGAGACTAACCAATTTATTTGAGCATAAGCTTTTGTGAGCTACAGCTCACTTCATCGGATGTGTACAGTGGAAAATACAGTGAGGATGTTTTTATACACACAGACCATGAGAAAATGGGTGTTTATCACTTCAAAAGGTTTTCTCTCCCCCCACCCCACTCTCCTGCTGGTAATAGCTTATCTAAAGTGATCACTCTCCTTACAATGTGTATGATAATCAAGGTGGGGCATTTCCAGCACAAATCCAGGGTTTAACAAGAACATCTGAGGAACGGGGGGTGGGGGGGGGGGAGGAGGAAGGAATAAACAAGGGGAAATAGGTTACTTTTTATGATGACTCAACCACTCCCAGTCTCTATTCAAGCCTAAGTTAATTGTATCCAATTTGCAAATTAATTCCAATTCAGCAGTCTCTCGTTGGAGTCTGTTTCTGAAGTTTTTCTGTTGTAATATCGCAACTTTCATGTCTGTAATCGCGTGACCAGAGAGATTGAAGTGTTCTCCGACTGGTTTATGAATGTTATAATTCTTGACATCTGATTTGTGTCCATTTATTCTTTTACGTAGAGACTGTCCAGTTTGACCAATGTACAGGACAAAGGGCCATTGCTGGCACATGATGGCATATATCACATTGGTGGATGTGCAGGTGAACGAGCCTCTGATAGTGTGGCTGATGTGATTAGGCCCTGTGATGGTGTCCCCTGAATAGATAGGTGGACACAGTTGGCAACGGGCTTTGTTGCAAGGATAGGTTCCCGGGTTAGTGGTTCTGTTGTGTGGTATGTGGTTGCTGGTGAGCATTCGCTTCAGGTTGGGAGGCTGTCTGTAGGCAAGGACTGGCCTGTCTCCCAAGATTTGTGAGAGTGATGGGTCGTCCCTCAGGATAGGTTGTAGATCCTTGATGATGCGTTGGAGAGGTTTTAGTAGGGGCTGAAGGTGACGGCTAGTTCAGCAGGTGGGTATTGTAGTTGTAAGAATGCTTGATAGTGAAGAAACAGATTGACAAGCCAGAAGAGTACCCAGAAGTCACCTACTACAGGACAGGCCTAACAAAGAAAATAACAGAACGCCACTAGCCATCACCTTCAGCCCCCAACTAAAACCTCTCCAACGCATTATCAAGGATCTACAACCTATCCTGAAGGAGCTCACAAAAGCTTATGCTCAAATTAATTGGTTAGTCTCTAAGGTGCCACAAGTACTCCTTTTCTTTTTGCAAATATAGACTAACACGGCTGCTACTCTGAAACATGCCTTAGAGTGATTTAGCTTAACAAAGAGAAGGTGAAGGGGTGACTTGATTACAGTCTATAAGTATCTAAATGGGGAACAAATATTTTCTCTAGCAGAGATGGTATAACTCGCTCCAATGGATGGAAGTTGAAGCTACACAAATTCAGACTGGGAATAAGTTGTACATTTTTGACAGTGAGGGTAATTAGCCACTGGAACAATTTACCAAGGGTCATGGTGGATTCTCTATCACTGATCATTTTTAATTCAAGTTTGGCCATTAAAAAAAAATCTGTTCTATGAATTATGGGGCAGTTCTCTGGCCTGTGTTATACAGAAGGTCAGACTAGACTAGACAATCACAATTGTCCCTTCTGGCCTTGGAATCAATGAATAAGCCCATCAGGAACTGATTAAATACTTAGGTTCCTGGGCAGGGTAAAGGGATGTACAGTAGGGAGAGGGCTGATGGGAGTTGTTGTGCCCTCATTAGCAAAGCCATCGTACTTGTAAAGTATCCTTTTCCCATGTCTATCTTTCACAGTTCTGTTAAAGTTCTCCACATCTCCTTGCTGATGAAGAATGTAAGCCATACTTACAGGATGGGGGACTCTATCCTGGGAAGGGTACCAATATCCCACCTTCATTAAATAAGTCATTATTGACTAGAGCCTAAGCTACTTACACAGTTTTACTTAGGGTACGTCTACACTTCAAGCTGGGGGTCTGATTCCCAGCTCAGGTAGAGATACACACACTAGCTCTGATCCAGGTTGGGCACTAAAAATAACATTGCTGCAGCAGTGTGAGTGGCAGGAGGGACTAGCTGCCAGAGGATGTGGCTAGCATCATGGATGGGTGTTTACACCTAGCCACTTGTGCCCCTACGACTACACTCTGGTTTTAGTGCACTAGAATGGGTTAGTGTCCTCGAGCTTGGAATCCTGAAAATGTAGCCAAGCCCCCACTAAAACTTACTGAGGCAACTGCCATTTGAAATCCTGAGTAAGGAGTTCAGGGTTTGAGCCATGTGTCTTTATTCTGTGCTCTGTCAGCATCTAGAGATCCCAACAAAGTGCCTGCTCTGCTTGATATACAGCAAGATCTCAGGCTGTCAGACATGTAAATCAATTTAAATTTAGTAAATGAGTCAGGAACAGGATATGGAGAGGAAGGGATTTTGGGCAGAGTGGACAAACAGCTTTTCCCAGGGTTTATGGGAAATCACTGCAAGAGAATCATAGAATATCAGAGTTGAAAGGAACCTCTGGAGGTCATCTAGTCCAACCCCCTGCCCAGAGCAGGACCAATCCCCAATTAAATCATCCCAGCCAGGGCTTTGTCAAGCCTGACCTTAAAAACTTCTAAGGAAGGAGATTCCACCACCTCCAAAGGGAACGCATTCCAGTGTTTCACCACCCTCCGAGTGAAAAAAGTTTTTCCTAATATCCAACCTAAACCTCCCCCACTGCAACTTGAGACCATTACTGCTTGTCCTGTCATCTGCTATCACTGAGAATAGTCTAGATCCATCCTCCTTGGATCCACCTTTCAGGTAGTTGAAAGCAGCTATCAAATCCCCCCTCATTCTTCTCTTCTGTAGACTAAACAATCCCAGATCCCTCAGCTTCTCCTCATAACTCATGTGTTCCAGACCCCTAATCATTTTTGTTGCCCTTCGCTGGACTCTCCAATTTTTCCACATCCTTCTTGTAGTGTGGGGCCCAAAACTGGACACAGTACTCCCGATGAGGCCTCACCAATGTCGAACAGAGGGGAACGATCATGTCCCTCGATCTGCTCGCTATGCCCCTACTTATACATCCCAAAATGCCATTGGCCTTCTTGGCAACAAGGGCACACTGTTGACTCATATCCAGCTTCTCGTACACTGTAACCCCTTGGCCCTTTTCCGTAGAACTGCTGCCTAGCCATTCGGTCCCTAGTCTGCAGTGGTGCATTGGATTCAGTCAGAAGGATGGGGGTCGATGCCAGCAGGAGGGGACGGCTCTCTTTCACTGGATGAGAATGTGGGAGGCTTGCAACCCATGAAACGAAAAGCTAAAAATAATGAGGTGTTTTATGAAAGGGCCCCCGCTGTTACCCCAGCATTATGACTGAGACTGGGGTATGAATGAAGCCCAGTTTGTCCTCCTTTACAGGGGGGATCCCAAGCGTGTGACAAATGCTCCAGACCTCTCCCCTGGAGCCCCACAGAGGGGGAGCTGCAGTGACTGGGGCCTCTTGTACCCAGCTCTTGCCCCACCCTGCGCAGCACCAGAGCCTCCCGCTTCCCCTGCCGGCTCTGGGGCTGGGCCCAGACCCCTCCCTGACTCTGCAGCCCAGGCTCCCAGCACAGCCACAGCCCTGCCCAGGGGTCTGCAAGCCCTGAGGAGCCCTTTATAGCCCCCCCCGGCACCCAGGCCAGCCCCTGATTGGCTGCTCCATTATCCTCTGTGCAAATTAGCTCCCACCCCCGAGGCTAATGAGGGCCCAGGTGAGTGTAAGGGGGGAGGGGAGCTTGGCATGTCCTGGGGTGACAGTTAAACCGACACAGCAGAGTCACCCTGTGGAGCTGGGGGTCACTAGGGAAGGGAGGGGGCAGTTCAGGGGGGCTGAGGTGCAGGAGGGGCTGCAGGGGTCAGGAGATGGGTTCAGGGGAACAGAGGGGGTTGGGGGTTCATACAGGGCTCATTAGGGGGACTGAGGAGGGGGCCAGGATGGGGGAGGGGCAGAGTCCAGGCATGGGGTAGATTTGGGGGGCAGAGTTGAGGGGATTGTTGAGGGGGGGGGAAGTTCAGGGGCAGTTTACAGGGGTCAGTGTTGGGGAGGGGGAGAAGTTCAGGCTGATCCCCTCCCTCCCCAAGGCAGGGCTATGGGGCACAAACTGGCTTTATTAGCAGGCAAGGACTTTCTCCTCCTCCCAGCCCCATGCGGTTTGGGGCTGGGGGCACAGAGGTTGGAGCAGGGGAGGGGTGTTATCAAGCCAAAGGGCGGGGGGTTGTTTGCTTCAGGGCAGGGAGCAGAATGGGGCGGGTGCCGTCCAAAGGGCAAGCGAAGGAGATGGAAGCAGGAGGCGGCAGGTGGCAGTTCAGGGGGCATGAGGGGGAAAAGGCTTTTTGGGGGTGACTGAAGGGCAGGAGGTGCAGGGCGAGGCAGGGTGTCAGGAGGCGGATTCAGGGGAGCAGAGAGGATTTGGGGGGGGTTAGTAGAAGACCCATGGGGAGATTTGTGGGGGGAGGGTGTGGGAAAGGTCAGATTACAGGAACTACTGCTGCTTCCCCCTGCCCCCCCCAATTAGCCCAGCTGGGCCCCTCTGCCCTGGGGTGGGGAACTCCCAGGGGCTGCTAGGGTGCCCAAATAGCAAGTTTGAAAAATCGGGACAGAGTGTGTGTGGGGTAATAGGCACCTATACAAGAAAAAGCCCTGAATATTGGGACATCTGGTCACCCAAGCCCCTGCAGCGTCCCTGCCCCAGGAGACCTGTTGCCCCATTGCCCCCAGGCCGAGCTGTGGGAAGGGAGACCTGAGCCACCAAAGGAGGGAGGCCGGAGAGCCTCAGTGCAGCAGCAGGAGGGGAGAAGGGCCCAGTGCTGGGAGCAGCGGAGAGACAGAGCCCATATGTGAGGTGTAAGAATTGGATGGGGAGAGGTGGGAATTAATGATCACCTGGAGAGTGGGAGGCCCTGAGTGGCAACACTAGGATTGGTCGCGTTCTGTGTGTTTATTATTGACTTGGAATAATGGTCTAAAAACTTGAGATAGGAAAACTTGCCCGGGACACCGAATTCTTTTGTTTGGGTGGATTGTGAGGAATTTCAGAAAGAGCTTGATAATGTCAGGCAACATTCAATGCGTCTGTGCAAGGTGCTGCCTTTCAAGAAGGCTGACTTAAGAAAATTCAGGGAGTTGGTAGGTAAGATCCCTGGGTAGCAAGTCTAAAGGGAAAAACAGTTCAAGAGTTGGCAGTTTTTCAGAGACATTATTACTTGCCTGTAGCAAGGCGAAGGCTCACCGGCATAGCGCCTCCTGCTGGTCATCTTGGAAGTCAGCTCTTCAGCACTGGGAGCCCCCTCTGCAGGCTGGTGTCTTGCCTGCCTTAGGGCCCCCATATCCCTCCTGGACCTCGGTGCCCCTTTACCTTGGGGTGCTGCCCCCTAGCTGTACCCCTACACTCTGGGTCTCCCATCCCAGGGGAACCCCCAACCCTCTAAACCCACCTTGCCTCAGTGGCTACTGCCAGTCATCATCTAGCCGCTGCTCACTGGAGCAGACTGCAGTCTGTAATGGCCACTCATCATTGGCAAGGGGGTAGGATCTGCTGCCTTTGCCTATCCCCAGGCTGCCCCTCTGCCTCCCCAGTACCTTTCTTAGGCCTTCAACGAGGCCTTAGCCTGGGGATTTACCAGGCTGCTGCTCCCCAGCTCCCTTTGCCCTTTCCCAGCACTGCTCCACTTCAGGTACATTGCTCCCAGGCAGCTAGCCCTTCTCCCTCCAGGGCTAGAGTGATACTCCTCTCACTTCTGGCCCCAAGCCCTCTTATAAGGGCCAGCTGGACCCTGACTGAGCTGGCCACAGCTGTGGCTGCTTCCCGAATCAGCCTAGCCCAGCCACAGCCCTCTCTAGGGATGCTTTTAACCCCTGTTTTACTGGAGTGGGGCAGTTGCCCCACTACAAGGCCTAAAAGCAAACTATTCCACTGCATGGGAAAGATAGGAAGTATAGCCAGAGACCATGCTGGCTTAACCAGGAGATCCTCAATGATCTAAAAATCAAAAAATTGTTGTACGTAAAGTGGAAACTAGGTCAAATTACGACAAAGGATGAACATAAATAACACAAGTATGTAGGGACAAAACGAGAAAGGCCAAGGAACAAAACAGATCATAGCTAGAGACATAAAGGGTGACAAGAAAACATTCTACAAATACGTTAGAAGCAAGAGGAAGATCAAGGACAGGGTAGGCCCATTACTCAATGAAGAGGGAAAAAAACAATAACAGAAAATGTGGAAATGGCAGAGGTGCTTAATGACTTCTTTGTTTCAGTGTTCAAGAAGAGGGTTAGTGGTAATTGGACATCTAGCATACTGAATGCCAGTGAAAATGAGGTGGGATCTGAGGATAAAATAGGAAAAGAACAAGTAAAAAATTATTTAGACCAATTAGATGTCTTCAGGTCACCAGGGCCTGATGAAATGCATCCTAGAATACTCAAGAAGCTGACTGAGGAGACATCTGAGCCATTAGTGATTATCTTTGAAAAGTCATGGAAAATGGGAGAGATTCCAGAAGACTGGAAATGGGCATCTATAAAAAGGGAAATAAGGACAACCTGGGGAAATACAGACCAGTCAGCTTAACTTCTGTACCTGGAAAGATAATGGAGCAAATAATTAAGCTCTAAATTTGCAAACATCTGGAAGATAATCAGGTGATAAGTAATAGTCAGCATGGATTTGTCAAGAACAAATCGTGTCAAACCAACCTGATAGCTTTCTTTGACAGGGTAACGAGCCTTGTGGATGGGGAGAAGCAGGAGATGTGGTATATGTTGACGGTAGTAAGGCTTTTGATGCAGTCTCACATGACCTTCTCATAAACAAACTAGGGAAAGACAACTTAGATGGAGCTACTATAAGATGCGTGCAAAACTGGTGGAAAACCATTCCCAGAGAGTAGCTATCAATGGCTAACTTACTGTCAGGGTGGTTAAGCACTGAAATAAATTGCCTGAGGGGTTCTGGAATCTCCATCAATGGAGATTTTTAAGAGTAGGTTAGACAAACACCTGTCAGGGATGATCTAGATGATGCTTAGTCATGCCATGAGTGCAGGGGACTGGATTAGATCAGTGGTTCTCAGCTGGGGGTCAGTGAGCCCTTTCAAGGGGGCCGCGGAGCCCCACGGCTGAAACCTGGAGCCCCAGTGCTGAAGCCTGCCCCCCCCTTCCCCCTAAGCCAGGAGCGGTGCGGGTCTGAAGCCAGTGGGCCCCCTGCTGTAGTTAGGAGCGGCGCGGGGCTGAAGCCCGTGGTGCCCTCCCCATCCCCCCCAAGCCGGGAGTGGCGCAGCCAGAAGCTAGGTGGGGCTGAAGCCGGCAGGGTCCCCACATCCCCTCCTAGCTAGGAGCAACGCGGTGCTCGAGCCGGCAAGCCTACCCTCCCCCACAAGCCAGGAGCAGCAGGGAGGCTGAAGCCGGGAGTCCCAGTGCCTTGCCCCTGAAGCTGGGCATTGCACTGGAAGCCCCCCTGCCTGCATACAGCCCATAGCTACCCCCTGCCTGCACCCTGAGCTACCCCCTGCCCATACACAGCCCTTAGCTATCCCCTCCCTGCACCCTGAGCTACTCCCCTCATTTCACACAGCCCCTAACTAACCCCCTGCCCGCACCCTGAGCGGTTTTCAAACCTTTTGAACTGAGTCCCCCCTTTGAGATATATTTTTGGTTGCATCGCCCCAGAGCACAGACAAGCTGGGTGCCCTCCTGAGTGAGTCAGGGGGTGGAGATGGCACATCCTCCCTGGACCCTGCTCTGTGGAGATGGGATGAACCATGCCAGGCATTCCTCCCCCCGCCCCCCCAAAAAATAGAAGTAAAACTATGCCTATGCCCAAGTGTGTCCCCCAGGCCTGGAGCCCACGCTTCCCCCCTGCCGGGCCCTATTGTTTTTATAGGATGTTGAATGGGGTCTCAGCAAGAAAAAGGTTGAGAACCCCTGGATTTGATGATCTCTCAAGGTCCCTTCCAGTCCTATGATTCTATGTGGAAAGGAACAACTGAAACCGGGTGACATGGGCAAATCCACTGAGCAGCTGGGCTGACAGATAGAGTACGGCAACTGCGTGGCATGTGGCAATGAAGAGAAGAGATTCCTCCGTGGGACAGTAGACGGAGCCACTGCCCAATCCAGCTACACTCACAGCCCCACTGTCGAGAAGAGACTCAGAGAGGGAGTGTCATGGTTTGGGGTCACTGCAGAGAGTTTGGGCCATCAGTGTTGTTACTGGGGATTTCTAACCCTACATATTTCAGTCTGTTTGTGTGTGTGTGTGTGTGTATAGTTATCTAATTTCCCTTGTAACTGTGGAAACTCCAGTCTTTGGGTTGGGGTTTAACTGCTTCACCTGAGGGTTGCTCTGTTGACTCCAGAGCTGGCCCTGCCTATCCCACCACAGCGGTTACTAACTTGTGCCCCATTGGGTCTCCACCCCATCCCCCCCAGTGAGAGCTCAGGGCTCCGTGAAATTTTCTCACTGTTTAAGTGAGAAAACAAAGCCCGTTTTTCATGAGGTCAGTCATTCTTATCAGCATCAGGCCTCTCAGAAGGGCTAATTTAAATGTTAAGGGTTCCTGCATCACTTGGGATCTTGGGTTTGTTCTTTGGAAGTATCACATCTCCTGAAATGTTTGCTGACCTCACCCACTATCCTTCCTCTCAGGGCTAAATAAAACAAAAAGTTCCAAGGCAACATTTCAAAATAAATAAGCCAGCACAAAAAAGTCCGTTCCCAAGTTTATTTTGTTTAACTGTAAATGGTTTTCTGTTGCTTCTTATGCGTGATTACATTAAAACAAGAATACTAATTTCTTAATGCACAATAGGGAGAGTAAATGACAGTCATGCTCTAAATATAGCAGTTTAATTGTCTTCAACGGATTCTAATGGTCTTCAACTAAGCTATTGCTGGAAATGGCCAGGTCCTGCTGCAGCTCTTTGCAAAAGCTGTCTAAAAAGGCAGAAACTGTGTTATTGTTTTTATTTATGGAGTTTTTCAGAATTCCCTTGATTTTATTTATTATTCTGGATAGAATCCCTTTCTCCAAATCTCTCAAACTTGCCTTCCCTTCATAGTGGTCTATCAGACATCTCTGTATCCAGGATTTGACAAACTCTTCATAGTTACTTATCTATTTCACATAGTTGTCAAAGTTCATCTCTTCCAGCAGCTTCTTTAGCAAAAAGAACTGAAAGAAGCTTTGGCTGGCGTATTCAAGGGCCTGTTCACTGCTGAGAAAATTGTCAACTATTTCTAGTCCGAGCCTTTTGTTGACATAACCCACCAGGGCAGGTTTGAGACACTGATCGCAGAAATTCCTCACCCTTGTTTGGCTTTCCTTCTTTTCCAAATAGAGATCAGTAAATATGGAGAAATAATGAGGTTTCAGCTTCTCCAGACGTTGCTGAGGATCGTTTTCTTTGATAAAATCTTCATGCATCTTCTGAAATGCCAAGCTGCTTCCCCCAAAACGTGACGCTTCAGGTCAACTTCAAACAAAGGAGAAGTGTGAAGTTGCTCAATATCCTCCTCTTTTAACCTCTCATTAACCATATGCAGCAGTTCTCCACAATAGGTTTCATCATAGTCTGTTTTGGATTTAACTTTTTCTTCAATGTATTTCTTGCATTCAGTCATTAAAGATAGAGCAAACTCTTCAGTTTTACAGTAACATTCCTGTGAGAAGTATTCTGCAACTGCTCTGGTCCATTTTAAGTTTAAGTACTCCTTCTTCATTGTGAAAGACTTCATTCTATAATCCAGCAGGCTTTTTGCATGTTGCAGTATCTGTCTGACAGCACCCCCTCTGTGCTTCAGATCCTTTCTCAACTGGAGATCCATATCTTGAACAACTTGACATTTCTGTAAAGTACAGAGCGTTAACTCTGACAAGGTTTCTCGCCACATCGTTTCAAATTCTTTTTTCAGTTTCTCATGGTCTAATTTATCTTCTCCGTTTCGGTATTCAGCCAAGAGTCTGTCAACTTCCCCTTCAATTTTCTGCTTGTACTCAGACTGGATATTGTCTATCTTGTGCTGTCCTCTTCGTATTCGAATTGCTTCCTTACAGTTACTGGTTGAAGAATTTTCAAGTTCTCTTTTGAGGCTATTTGTGCTCCTTTTGAAATCTTCTCTGTACTTTTCTATCAGGTTCAAATTTGGAGCTTCACTTTTAAAATACTGTTCTAAGTTATTCAAGAGCTTCTGTTCTCCCTGCTGTAGCTTCCCTTGTGCTTCCATTTTTAAGCTGTGAAAGAGATCACCCTCTAGTGTCTCTGGCAGCTGATTCGGGATAAAAGTTTCTTTTTCAGATATCCAGAGATACATCTCCTTGCGGAAACCCCATTCCCATTCAGAATACTTCATAGACAGCTGGTGATAGGCTTAAGCTACAAGGCTATTTCTAAAGCTAAAGATGAAGTTCTCATGTTTCACTGACTTCCACAGGCTCTTCAACCATACAATAAAATCAGGAATATCCTTTCCAGCTCTTTTCCGTGAACGGTTCTCTATGAATTCAAACAGGTATTTCTTTAGCTCACACACACTCTCACTGTATCCAGTGTTTACGGGAGCCATGGGAGGGACTCCATGCCGCAAGCCAGGCATGTACCAATTGTGTTTTTCTGGGTCATACTCCACAATATCAGAAAATGCCATTTCCCTGCTTTGCTTTTCCATCCTTGCTGCAGCTTTGGTCATTTCATTCAGCTGCTCCAGGAGGTGTTTCCTGTCCCTCATGTTTTGATCATGAGCAGACACATCACTGACATTCTGGTGCACGAACTGGCAGTTTGGCTGTTGTCCTATTTCCTCCATACTGAGAAATGCATGGACCACAATTTGCAGAACATCCTTCATTTCTGTGGCATTCTCCATGGTCATGTTAACGATGGTGATGTCACTCAGTCCAATCACCAGGGTGGCCAGCTCATTGTCATGTTGATAACTGTCTTCCAGTGCTGTTAGTTCAGGGGCCTTCAGACCTTCAGTGTCTATCACCAGGATGAAATCACAGCCAAGCAGCTCCTGAACAGCTTCTGTAACTTTAATGAGTGTCATGAACACTCCTCGCGTACATCGATCGCTACATTGATCAACTGCAGGCCGAACATGGTGTTGAGAAGAGTCGATTTCCCAGTGCTCTGCACTCCCAGCACTGTTATAACCACCATTCTGGATCTACCCCCTAGTCTGATATGGAGATGAGTTAGAACATCTACTACCCAGTTCATGGGGATGTTGGAGGCATCTCCATCGATCAGCTCCACAGGAAACCCTTCCAGCATCAGGTCAGCTGCTGTGCATGGGAGATGGGAGAATGGTCTTTGGCTTTCTTCCATTTTCCCTTCTTTAACCATTGAGCATTCAGCGTCATAGAACTGTCCCAACTCACGCATGAAATGCTCCACCCCCAAGGAACTATCAGATATTAATTTATCTAATTCCTCCATCTGTTTTCGGTCCACTCCTGGAGTTTCACATTTCTCTTTATAGTCTGCCCACATTTCAGAAAGATTCCCCCTAGCAATATTATCCAGGCTAAATTTCATCCATTTCAGAAAGTAATGTTTCTCCACTGGATTCAACTGTACTATTCCATTGATAAACTTAGTCAAACCATTAGTACGGTGACACTGATTCCGCTGTCTACGTATCTCTAACCATTTCTGTTTCAGCACAGATTTATAGTCTTCAATGGCCACGTCCCCTTGCCTTTTCATTTGGCACATCTCTTTTTCCAATTGAGCCAAGTTTTTCCATGGGTCTCCTTGCAGGCTCAGCATTTCCCTTTTGTATTTTGCCCCATCTCTTATTTCTGCAGTGATTTCTTCAGTATATTTCCTCGCACACTGACATGCCTGACACTCCTCATCCACCTGGATTCCTAGGTCACGTGCCGTCACAGCCATGGCTTCCAAACTCACTGTCTTCGGAGATGAATTCACTATGGTTCCTATGGTGGACTTCACCTTTTTCCACAAATCCTGCATTATTCATGGTACTATCTTTCACCAGTATTAGTGATTTGCTCAGTTTCAACACTGAGGACAGCTTATTAAGAAATCCCAGAGTTTCTTTGGGTTTCTTATTCTTGCAGTTGAGGATGAAGTAATATTTAGAGCTGGATTTTTTCAGAGATGATAACAGCTCGTATTCTCTCTCACTGATGCTCTCGGTAACTATGAACACTGCGGAGGAGACCGCTGTTAAAAAGCTAAACTGTAGCCAGTGGGACTCAATGTCTCCGTGCAGATTTGTAACTGCAATGGGTTCTGGGAAAAGATCAGAAATTTCCGTTCCCCCAGGGAAATACCAGGAAATCTCAACCAGCCCATCTGCGATTTTCTGAAGGAAGTTCCCAGACTCCATGTCCCAATGGATAAAGAAATCGTGGTGCTGCTGGGAGGGGCTGAGAACCTCATTGAGGAGTTGGGACTTGGAGAAGCTGCAGCTCCCCATCCACAGAAAAGAAATCATTGGCATTTCTGTGAGCACCAGGCTCTCCTCTCTGAACCCTCTGCTCTGTGCCAGGGAGTGCGGCCTCCACTTCCTCACAATGTCCCTCATGACCCACAGTAGTAGGGTGCCCTTGGGGGTGTTGAGGGCGGGTAGCAGCAGAGGGAGGGCAAACTGGCACATGGACATTTTGGACAGGATCTCCTGCTGTAGGAAACTGAGCAAAGCAGAACAGCACAAAGAACATCAAGAGATTGCAGAGAAACTTTCATCTCAGTGTCACTAAAACAGAAAGTGCCATCAGTATGCAGTTTCTCCTCATAATCATCCATTTCTTCTTCAGGAGCCTTGTGCCCAATGCTTGTATTTCTGGCCGTCCCATTCAGAGCCATGACCTTCCTCAGGAAATGCCAAGGTAAATCACCTAATGCCTCTGGAATTCTGTTCTTGATGCTTTCTGGGCAGATCTCCAAAACATCCCTCAGCCTGATCTTGATGCTTCTGTGCTTCTCCAGGTTTAATCTGGACAGGACATCTTGAAATGCTTTACTTCTTTCTGCAGAAGGAAGTTAAAACAAACCAAAATTTCAGAGTAGAAAATGGTGACTTTATATACAGTTTACTTATTCCATAGACAGCCTGATGTTTGTAATTTAAAGAAAAGCAGTACCCAGTAACAGATGACTTATACATCCTGGGTTCAATTCTTCTCTTACTTATATTGGTATAACAAAAATGAAGCCAATGGGATTACTTCCATGCAAATAAAACATAGTTCTGGCCCACTTTGAACTCCACTAGGTTGGTTTGCATTGTTTGATCCCAATCCTTATCCTCAGCACAGTGCAGAGTCCACTTGAAAATGGCTTAAGTGGCCAACTGAGAATTTCCTAGAAAATCTTCCAGTATAACCAGCTCTATGACATCCCAGCTCACAGCTACTGGAGGAGGGGGCATAGACTCAGGACCCTGTCTCTGTGGTGATCCCAGAAGCTGGAATGATCCCTTGTCTGCTCTAAGCTGCTGCTCAGGATCAGACTGGTGCCTGGCAGTCTGAGGATCAGGTGGCTGTGATGGTAGCCTACACCCGTCACCCTGAGCTGTGCTGGGCATCAATGGCTCATCCGGAGGATCTGACCCTTTATTTCCCTTTCAGCACTCAGTGCAGATTACACCTTCTGGGAAGACTTATTTTTGATTTTCTTCATATCTTCCTCCATCTCTTTGCTGGGACATGTCTTTTACAGGTGTAGCTAACAGCACTGTGGCTTTGCTTACCTCCCAGCGACCAAATAAGTCCCTTCACTCACGCTACTTTCTCTGTCCTTTTGGGGAGCTGTGAGTACTGTCATTACTTACAAAGCAAATTTACCCACATTGCAACATGGGGAGCTAATGCTAAGACACCTCCAGGCCAGTCCTGGTACGGTAATGTCTCCAGTGCAGTGTTAGGGTATTTGGACCTGATAAACAATTAACCCATTTATTATGTGTTATAGAGACATTATTAAGGTCACAAGAGCAAACTATTCCACTGCACAGGAAAGATAGGAAGAGTGGCAAGAGACCACCCTGGCTTAACCAGGAGATCTTCCATGATCTAAAAATAAAAAAAAAGAATCCTACAAAAAGTGGAAACTAGGTCAGATGACAAAGGATGAATACAAACCAACAACACAAGTATGTAGGGGCAAAATTAGAAAGGCCAAGGCACAAAAGGAAATCAAACAAGCTAGAGACATAAAGGGTAACAAGAAAACATTCTACAAATACATTAGAAGCAAGAGGAAGACCAAGGACAGAGTAGGCCCATTACTCAATGAAGACAAAAAAGCAATAACAGAAAATGTGGAAATGGCAGACGTGCTTAATGACTTCTTTGTTTCGGTTTTCACTAAGAAGGTTGGTGGCAATTGGATGCCTAACATAGTGAACACCAGTGAAAATGGGGTAGGTTCAAAACAGGGAAAGAGCAAGTTGAAAATTACTTAGACAAGTGAGATGTCTTCAAGTCACTAGAGCCCAATGAAGTGCAACCTAGAATACACAAGGAGCTGACTGAGGAGAAATCTGAGCCATTAGCTATTATCTTTGAAAAGTCATGGAAGACGGGTGATATTCCAGAAGACTGGAAAAGGGCACATATAGTGCCTATCTATAAAAAGGGAAATAAGGACAACCCAGGGAATTACAGACCAGTAAGCTTAACTTCTGGACCCGGAAAGATAATGGAGCAAATAATGAAGGAATCAATTTGCAAACATCTAGAAGATAATAAGGCGATATGTAATAGTCAGCATGGATTTGTCAAGAACAAATCATATCAAACTGACCTGATAGTTTTCTTTGACAGGCTGACGACTGTGTGGATGGGGGGAAGCTGTAGATGTGGTATATCGAGACTTTAGTAAGGCATCTGATATAGTCTCAAATGACCTTCTCATTAAAAAACTAGGGAAATACAACCATGATGGAGCTATTATAAGGTTGGTGCATAACTGGTTGGATAACCATTCCCAGAGTAGTTATCAATGGCTCACAGTCATGCTGGAAGGGCATAACGAGTGGGCTTCTGCAAGGATCAGTTCTGGGTCTAGTTCTGTTCAATATAGTCATCAATGATTTAGATAATGGCATAGAGAGTACACTTATAAAATTTGCAGACGATACCAAGGTGGGAGGAGTTGCAAGTGCTTTGGAGGATAGGATTGTAATTGAAAATGAGCTGGACAAACTGGAGAAATGGTCTGAGGTAACTAGGACGAAATTCAATAAGAACAAATGCAAAATATTCCACTTAGGAAGGAACAATCAGTTGTACATGTACAAAATGGAAAATGACTGCCTGGGAAGGATTACTGCAAAAAAGGGATCAAGAGGTCAGAGTGGACCACAAGCTAAATATGAGTTAACAGTGTAAGACTGTTGCAAAAAAAAAAAAAAAAAACTCATTCTGGGATGTATTAGCAGGAGTGTTGTAAGCAAGTCATGCAAAGTAATTCTTCTGCTCCAGTCCACGTTGATTATGCCTCAGCTGGAGTATTGTGTCCAGTTCTGGGTGCCACATTTCAGTAAAGATGTGGACAAACTGGAAAAAGTCCAGAGAAGAGCAACAAAAATGATTCAAGATCTAGAAAGCATGACCTATGAGGGAAGATTGAAAAAATTGGGTTTGTTTAGTCTGGAAAAGAGAAGACTGAGAAGGGACATGATAACAGTTTTCAAGTACCTAAAAGGTTGTTATAAGGAGGAGGAAGAAAAATTATTTTCCTATCCTCTGGTGATTGGACAAGAAGCAATTGGCTTAAATTGCAGCAAGGGAAGTTTTGATAGGAAATTTTTCCTAATGTCCGAACTGTCAGGGTGGTTAAGCACTGGAATAAATTGCCTAGGGAGGTTGTGGAATCTCCGTCATTGGAGATTTTTAAGAGCAGGTTAGACAAACACCTGTCAGGGGTGGTCTAGATGGTGCTTGGTCATGCCATGAGGGCAGGGGACTGGACTTGATGACCTCTCGAGGTCCCTTCCAGTCCTATGCTTCTATAATGAAGCACCAGCTCTACTTTAGTTTAGATTGAGAAGCCCTTTCTACTAAAATGTTAATTCTTCTAAGTGCTGTAAGATCTGTATGCTTACTTGGACTGTCTTGAAATTTGTTGTCTCATGGGGGAACAGGATAGGGTTAGTGACCCAAATTTCGGGGTCATTTGAGCAAGGAGTTCCCCAGACACAGCTCGTCAAAAACACAGCATTTTGCAAAATCAGCAGTCTTATAATGGAGGGGATTGTGCACCACAGAGCTCAACATCCCCTACTTGATCTCAGTCACTCAGCATTTATTTCAGCCAGTGTGTGGCACTCACTGCCCGTTTGAGGAAGCAATACTGAAAACATCTATTAAAGGAAACCTTTGGCTTTCTAGAACACTGCGTGCAAACACTCATGAGCCAAAGAGATTGAAACGTGCATGTGCTGTGAGCCTAGGCAAGAGTCTTTCCAGACAGTCCACTCTCACAGTAGCTGGATGGCTCAAGTACATTTGAGCCCTACTCTACTCCACAGTATTAACAACCTTCCTCAGAATACCATCCTTGCCACCATGGATGTCACTTTCCTATACACCAATATCCCTCACAATGATAGGATAGCTGCCTGCCCCAAATATTTAAAAGACAGTGGACAACCATCAATTATCCATCCCAAACACATAGCCAAACTCATCCAGTTCATCCTCGCCTGTCATAGATTTACCTTCAACAATAAACATTTTGTCCAAAGCATGAGAACAGCCAGGGGTACTAGGATGGCTCCCCAATATGCTAACCTCTTCATGGGTCATCCTGAAGAAGAATTTCTGGAGAAGTGCATCATGAAACCAGTGATATACCTGAGAAATTTTCATCCTATGGGAAGACAGCTTAAACTCCCTCAGACTTCCACCACAACTTCAACAACCACCACCCATCCATTAAACTCTCTGGAGCTTTCCCACAACTTCTGGACAACACAATCAGCTTCAACAATGGAACCCTACAGACAACCATCTACAAGAAACCCATGGATCACCACACCTACCTTCATAGATCTAGTAACCACCCCAACCATACCAAGAAATATGTTATTGACAGACAGGCACTCAGAGACCACAGAATGTGCTCTGAGGAGAAAGTAAGTGATATATACCTTAATGAAGGGATAGCCTATTTTTGTCAAGGTCCAAATTTCTTGGTCAAGGTATAGTCAAGGTCCAGACTCCAAGAAAAAAAAATTGAGAAACCCATAATGATAATAAACAAATAAAAACATTGTGGGGTCCATTCAAAAGCATCTCGTAGTCCGGATTTGGCCCATGGTCCGCCTATTGACTATCCCTGGCTTAACACACTTGTTGTCGATATTGTGAAGGCCAAAACTGTAACAGTGGTCAAAAAAGACCTAGATAAATTGATGGAAGATAGGTCCATCAATGGCTATTAGCCAGGATGGGCAGGGATGGTGTCCCTAGCCTCTCTTTGCCAGAAGTTGGGAATGGGTGACAGGGGATGGATCACTTGATGATTACCTTTTTGATTCATTCCTTCTGAAGCACCTGGCATTGGCCTCTGTCAGAAGACAGAATACTGAGCTAGATGGACTTTGGTCTGACCCAGTACGGCCGTTCTTATGTTCACTTAAAACCACCTTCACCAAACAAGGAAACTCCATCAGAGAAGTAGATTGCATCATGCAACAGGCCACCCAAATACCCCAGGAGAACCTGCTTCAATACAGAAATAAACCCCCTTCTGACTGCATACCCCTATTTGTCACCTACCACCCCACACTGGAACCCAGACAGTAAAGCTTGTGTAACCACCAATGGGTGTAAACAACTACACCCCATACTCGATGGGTACCCCATCATGAAAGAAATATTGCAAGAATCATCTCTTCTGGTCTTCGAACAATCTCTTGAAACTCATTGTTGCCCTGGTTTTAGGGATTTGTGTACCCCATTATGTGATCAAACTAATTGCAACCATATTATGTGCATTCTGCCAATAGGAATTAATGAAATAGAACACCACATAGTTAAGGGTTAAGTTGGAGAGAGGCTTTTAGAAGCGAGGTCATATCTAGCTGATAGTTTTTGCTAATCAGAATGGGAGGAGGGGACAGACAAGTAAACAACTGAGACTGAAAACCTTGGTGGTTGGAAAACTTTGAATCTAGGCACCTCTAATATGAAAAGTTGACTGAAAGTTAGAAAAGAGATGATCCAGTTGGGGTCATTATGACCTATGTGTTTTGTAGAAGTTAGTTATAAAAGATTAGCTAATAGAGTATATTGTGGAGCAGTCCTCGGAAGCCATCTTGAGACACTTTTTTCTGACACCCTTTCTCCCTGGTGAGTGAGCAACTGGCCACTCCAAACCTGCTGTTAATTACTCAATACCATTCCAGATGTTAGAATAAATATCTGGGATGTTCTAAACCTATTGCTTATGTCTCTGTATGCTTAAATCTAATAAACTGCAGTGTTAGATAAGAGCATACTTACTTGCATTTAATCCTTGATCAGACAGAACTGCTGTGTTCCTATTGATTGATTCCTGACACTGCATGGAGTGAAATAGTTAAGTTGCCCCTGTTGTGGGTTCTGAAAACCCCAGGTAACCCTCGTCATCAAGAGGAAGCTCCCCACAGACCAGGACACACCCACTCAAAGCAGCACCAGACTCTGCCAGAACAATAGATGCAAAACTTGCAGACATATCTCCATTACTATCATGATCAACACTCCACACAAAACACCTTTCAAGATTCCAGGATCTTATACATGCCTATCACATGTAGCACACTTCATCCAGTGCACTAAATGCCCGAATAATGATTATATGGATGAAGCAGATAACCACTATACACTCAAATGAATATACACAGGAAAATGATAAAAGACAAAAACACCCTATCACCTGTGGGTGAACACTTTTCTTAAAGTAATCACTCTATATCTGACCTATCAGTCCCAATCCTCAAAGGAAACTTGCACAGCATTGTCAAAAGAAGAACCAGGGAGCTTACATTCATTACTCTGCTGGACACCAAATTGTGGATCATGGACATCATGGATTGAACAGAGACACTAGATTTATGGTTTATTAAAACAATCTGTAATCCACTAACCCCTTCTTTTTTTCCTATGTTTGCAGAGGTGCTAATGGCCCATTCTACTTTGAATGGTCCCTTACAATATGTGCTAACTACTTATGCTAAACAATCTGTTCCATCTTGCATTTTGCTCTGACATTGGGAGTAATGTTCCCAGACCTGAAGAAGAGCTCTTTGTGGCTCAAAAGCTTGTCACTCTCACCAACAGAAGTTGGACTAAGAAAAGATATTTCCTCACCCACATTGGCTTTCCAATATCCTGGGATCTACCCAGCTACAACTACGCTGCAGACAACCCTATGCTTGGCAGAAATCTGAGAATCATCTCTAGGAATATTGACAGGTTTCAGAGTAGCAGCCGGGTTAGTCTGTATTCGCAAAAAGAAAAGGAGTCCTTGTGCCACCTTAGAGACTAACCAATTTATTTGAGCGTAAGCTTTCGTGAGCTACAGCTCACTTCATTGGATGCATTCAGTGGAAAATACAGTGAGGAGATTTATGTACACACAGAACATGAAAAAATGGGTGTTATCACACACACTCACTTAAGATGAGCTATTACCAGCAGGAGAGTCAGGGCGGGGGGGGGGGGGGGGGGGGGAGAAAACCTTTCTTGATAACTGCTGGAAATGGCCCACCTTGCTTATCACTACAAAAGGTTTTCTCCTGTGCCCCCCCCCCCAGTGGTAATTATTATTTTCTGCGGGTATCTGCTGCTGTTCTTGTGACACAGTGCCCTCTGGTGGGCAAAAGGTGGAATGCAGCAACATTTTGGCAGAAGCTTTTTTTTCTACACAAAAAATTAAAGATCTGCATGGCTCATTAATTATGCATGCCTACAGTAGTACAGAATTCCTCCAGGAGTAACGTTTGGAGAAAACCTGATTTCACAACAGCTGGTCCTTTGTAGAAGATTTTCTTCTTTGATGAAACACAAATGCCTCATGATTAAAAAAATCCCATTCCCTATGCACCAGGTGAACCCTCCAAGGTTGAAATGCAGTAGCATTCAAGTTCAAAATCTTGGTCTTTATTTTCATACCTAGTGTATCTAAAAAATCAACTAACGCTACAAGACAAAGACTGTGGTCAACATTTAGTCTTGTCTGCCACAATGAAATGGAATTCTTTACAAGGGTAAAGCTCATCTAGGTAGGAGACAGAGTTTCCTTGAAAAGGTGACCAATAATTTAAATCTGATTGAATATCAGATGAGGAGTGAGCAGAGGGATTCAAAGAGAAAAGTGATGGGTTCAAATCAACAGGTAGAGAACGTGCTTTTAGCAGCTCAACCTCAATACATTATTTCTTGAAAAAAATGCTTATGGATACACTGGACACAGAAATATTTTGGATTGCTTTTTCCCAAAAATGGCTTTTCTGAATTGTTTGGGATATATACTCAATGTGTGTCCACCTCAGATACCCATCCTACTTGACCTTAAATGAAATTGATGAGTTCAGCATTAAAAATTAAACATTGTTTTAAAATTAAGTATTTTAAATACT
This sequence comes from Caretta caretta, assembly GCF_965140235.1. Classification (NCBI taxonomy): domain Eukaryota; kingdom Metazoa; phylum Chordata; order Testudines; family Cheloniidae; genus Caretta; species Caretta caretta. Next base: position 6,443,177 of record NC_134211.1, read on the forward strand.
TGTGGCACCTTAGAGACTAACAAATTTATTTATATGCTCAAATAAATTGGTTAGTCTCCAAGGTGCCACAAGTCCTCCTTTTCTTTTTGCGAATACAGACTAACACGGTTGCTACTCTGAACCCTATTTTAAATACGTTATTCTTCCTCTATAATGTGGTCATGGCCTTTCCAGTGTGCAGTAAATCTGAAATTACTGAAATTGAAAATTTCTGAAGCTTACTTTTACCAGCTTAGGTTAAAACTTCCCCAATGTACAAAATTATTTTACCCTTGGATTTCCACTTGTCAAGGTTCCTTTCCCACTCTGAACTCTAGGGTACAGATGTGGGGACCTGCATGAAAACCTCCTAAGCTTACTTTTACCAGCTTAGGTGAAAACTTCCCCAAGGTACAAAATTATTTTACCCTTGGATTTCCACTGCCACCACCAAACTTTATCTGGGTTTCTGAAAAAATGGAGTTTGGACACGTCTTTCCCCCAAAAATCCTCTCAACCCTTGCACCCCACTTCCTGGGGAAGGTTTGGTAAAAATCCTCACCAATTTGCATAGGTGACCGCAGACCCAAACCCTTGGATCTTAGAAGAATGAAAAAACATTCATTTTCCTTACAAGAAGACTTTTAATAGAAGTAAAGGAATCACCTCTGTAAAATCAGGATGATAGAAACCTTGCAGGGTAATTAGATTCAAAACATAGAGAAAAATCCCTCCAGGCAAAACCTTAAGTTACAAAAAAGACACACAGACAGGAATAGTCATTCTATTCAGCACAGCTCTTTTCTCAGCCATTTCAAGAAATCATAATCTAACACATATCTAGCTAGATTACTTACTAAAAGTTCTAAGACTCCATTCCTGTTCTGTCCCCGGCAAAAGCATCATACAGACAGACACAGACCCTTTGTTGTTCTCCCACCTCCCAGCTTTGGAAAGTATCTTGTCTCCTCATTGGTCATTTTGGTCAGGTGCCAGCGAGGTTACCTTTAGCTTATTCACCCTTTACAGGTGAGAGGATTATTCCTCTGGCCAGGAGGGATTTTAAAGGGGTTTACCCTTCCCTTTATATTTGTGACAACTATTCATCGAAAGAAAGAAAGAAAGAAATTAGTAGTCCTTACATATCCTGCTTTCTTTCTATGTGTCCATCTTCTTTAGATCATAAAGTCTTTGTATTGTTAAGGAAAAGTTAGCACATGTGACTCCATTTTGGTTTGGGGCCCATCATTGTCTAAAAGCAAGCACATCATGCACCAGGAGAAGTCTTCCTTAGACACTGCATCCCTGTGAAAATCCTCCTCCTTGTCTCCAGCCTGCCTTGACTCCCAGTATCTGTTTTTTGTCAGTCTCTAACTCCCTATCTCCTGGCCTGTGATGTGAGGCCTCCCATCCTGATAATAAAAGTTCCTGATGCATGGCTTTCGGACCATGCTGTGTAATTAACATACTGGTTTAGCACGAGGAATGCACCAAGCAGGGATAGGTGGTAGATAAGAAAAGGGTTTGTTTATTGGCTAAGGTTTCCAATGCAGAAGGGCAATATGCTTTTCTAAAAAGTATATAACCTTTGTATAATCTGTATTCGAGGTCCCCTCCTGGCTAGCAGGGGGGCACCACGCTCGAGTGTAATAAACTTGGTGTTTTGTGGGAACTCTGCAGTTGTGGACTTTGTTTATGTGCCTCAGCCTAGATTCGAACTGTGCGTGACCTATCAGGTATAATTCATAACAGCATTAGTGTGCGTGTCCTACCAGGTATAATTCACAGCATTTGTGTGCATGTCCTACCAGGTATAATTCGCAGCATTTGTGTGCGTGTCCTACCAGGTGTAATTCGTAGCATTTGTGTGCGTGTCCTACCAGGTATAATTCGCAGCAGTTGTGTGCGTGTCCTATCAGGTATAATTCGTAACAGTTTTAGGGAGTGTCCTTACTTTTTCTGTTTTGTAAAGCACACACGATTGATACTGAAGAGATAAATAATGGATACATCACCAAAAAACAAACAAAAAACAAAAGAAAACCCACCTTTGTCATAAAGGTTGGTCTCCTCAGTAAAGTAAGCCATAACAATTAGGACAAAGGCTACGAAGTCAAGTACTCTCAAGTTAGGAAATACCAGAATGAGTGTTGCCCATGAAACATTAACTCTGCAATAAATGAGGCAGGGATCCTGCAGACAACAGACTCCTTCAATACACAGCCACAGAGCAAAGAATTCTGTGCACTGAATAAGGCAGGGGTCGCGAGGGAAAAAAATAACATGGGATCATGTAATTAACGTCTGCATCATCGGGCAAAGGCACAAAAGGACTGAATTAAGGGTACCACGGCAACACTTATTTGGACATTTGCTAACCTAAAAATGCTAAACTTTGTCACCTTTTAATCCTTTTTAAAACCTTCACTTTGTATTTCCTAATTATTTGATGGTTTAATTTATTGATGAAAGCTAAGCTAAGAAGCGTTAAATGAAGGGTTTTTGGTTTCTTAATTTCCTTTGTTTTTGAATAGAAAGAACATCTGTTATATATGTGCGGTTTAAGCAATAAAGCTCTTACTCATCTGTTGTTTTCAGTATATATTTTATTGCCATTCTTATCTTTGTGAAGGTCCCTTTTCACCACTCAGTGCTGTGTTGATCAGAGTATAGCAAGTAATTAAATTAAACTGTATTAAAATAAATCTCATTTTATGCAACTTCAGTATCAGTGAAAGTTCTAAGCTCTAATCCTCAATTTGTAAGAAGCAGATAAACAATATCCAAGTAAAAGAGCAGGAATTTTGCATCTTATTTTCACTGCGCCTTTACTAAGGAAAGTAGCAAACAATTGCTCTTTGAAAAGAAACACTGTACAGTACCACAGTACAAACCCAAATGAGCCCAGCAGGAGACTGTCCTGCTTATCCAAATCTGGTCCTGTTTCATTACAAACTTCCTTTCTGTGATGATGTTCTGGTAAGAAGGGGGCAAGCAGTTGTCACAGGTAGTTGTTGCCATGGCAGCCAGGGGCTAGTCATTCTCCCCAGGTGTGACAAGGAGCTGGAGGCAGGGAGCGCTGAGTGGTGGATTATCTCTGATGTCACAATGCTACTGCTCAGGCAGCACCAGAGGGCAGCAAATGTGCACTGTGTGTGGGGGGGGGGGGGGGGAAATAGGCTTTCCCAGTGCTCTCGTTTCCCCAAATTTCCTAAAGAAACCTACAACATAACACCGAATGCACATTAGTGATTGTTCCACACACATGCTAATTAGTAGCTGAAATTTGATTCAAATTCCCGATGGCATGTTTAGAAACCAGTGTTCCAAAACAAGGAGAGACCTTGTAAAACAGAAAATTTGGATGCTCTGGTGTATTTGTGGTTGTGTTAAAATTGAATACTGTGACTTTAAATTTTGGGCACAGTTCCTGGACCTACTTGCATGCTAAGCAGCTCAGTGGGGGTGTAGCAGCAGTCAGTCAGCAGGTACCCAGTGAATTGTGCCTCTCTGTGATAGGCAGAAGCTTACATTCTCTCCTTCTGATTTTGGGGTTCTTATGTGTTTTTGTTCTGGTCTTCAGAAACAAATTAGCGAGACATTGCAAACTTCCAGCAAGAATCATTTATGTTTTTCTCTAACTTCTCTACTTGTGTGCCAGAAAACCTAAAAGACACAATCTCATAAAAAAATGAGATAAAATTCTGCAGCCAAAAGTCCTAACTTCCCCCATACTAATTTCCCCCTATTCTTACTGACACCTTCTGGTCAACTGTTTGAAATGGGCCACCCTCATTGCCACGACAAAAGTGATTTTTCCTCCTCTGGTATCCTACTCTTAATTGAATTGTCTCGTTGGAACATGTCCATCTCAAGGATATTTCGTTTGCTGGGAGTCCCAACCAAAATGGGATAGTGGGGGAGTTCAGAGGTTGTTGTAGGGGGGTTACTGCATTGCCACGCTCACTTCCGTGCTGCCTTCAGACCTGGGCTCTGAGGGCACCTGCCAAGAATCTTTCTGAAGTGAGAGGAGGTTCTAAGATGTGCGGATGGGTCCCTGCTGCTGAGAGCACCTCAGCTGGGGGCTCCTACCTACTAGTCCCCTGGCAAATTTATGCAAGGACCAATTTGGGGACATCCTTAGAAATGGACCCCTGAGCCCCAGAAGGAACTGCAAGGGATGCCCTGAGCCCCAGCTGCAGATGCCGGGCAGACACCCAGAGTGCTGAGAGCAGTGGGGAGGGGCATGAAAGTCCTGAGCTCAGCACCCCAGCCTTGGCTGCAGCCACGGGGGTCAGAAGCCCCTAGCCCAGACACCCAGAGACGTGGCTGGAGCAGAAGTTGCCAAGGCCAAACCCCTGAGCCCAATGCCGGGCTGATGCAGTGCACTCACTTCTGCATGCCTCTGGTGCATCTGATATCCCCAGCCCAGCAGACAAACAGCTAGGAGGCCCCTACTGGGTTCTCCTGGCTGGAGGGATCCCAGCAGAATAGGGAGATCGGATTTCATGGGGCAGGGCTAATTCGATCTTGCCAAGAAAGGCACAACAAGAACCAACAGCTGTCAGTTGAAGCCAGAGAAATTCAGATGAGAAGTAAGGCACACATGTTTGACAGTGAGGGAGACTAACCACTGAAACAAACAGAAAAGGAGGACTTGTGGCACCTTAGAGACTAACACATTTAGTTGAGCATAAGCATTCGTGAACTACAGCTCACTTCATCAGATGCATGCAGTGGAAAATACATTGGGGAGATTATTATTATTATTATTTTCTTTGTTGGGCCTGTCCTGTAGTAGGTAACTTCTGGGTACTCTTCTGGCTCTGTCAATCTGTTTCTTCACTTCAGCAGGTTGGTATTGTAGTTGTAAGAATGCTTGATAGAGATCTTGTAGGTGTTTGTCTCTGTGTGAGGGGTTGGAGCAAATGCAGTTATATCGTAGAGCTTGGCTGTAGACAATGGATTGTGTGGTGTGGTCTGGATGAAAGCTGGAGGCATGTAGGTAGGAATAGCGGTCAGTAGGTTTCCGGTATAGGGTGGTGTTTATGTGACCATCCCTTCTTAGCACCGTAGTGTACAGGAAGTAGATCCATTGTGCGGACTGGTCCAGCCTGAGGTTGATGGTGGGATGGAAATTGTTCCAATCATGGTGGAATTCCTCAAGGGCTTCTTTTCCATGGGTCCAGATGTTGAAGATGTCATCAATGTAGTGCAAGTAGAGTAGGGGCATTAGGGGATGAGAGCTGAGGAAACGTTGTTCTAAGTCAGCCATAAAAATGTTGGCATACTGTCAGGTCATGCGGATACCCATGGCAGTGCCGCTGATTTGAAGGTATACATTGTCCCAAATGTGAAATAGTTATAGGTGAGGACAAAGTCACAAAGTTCAGCCACCAGGTTTGCCATGACATTATCGGTGATACTGTTCCTGATGGCTTGTAGTCCATCTTTGTGTGGAATGTTGGTGTAGAGGGCTTCTACATCCATGGTGGCCAGGATGGCCTTTTCTGGAAGATCACCGATGGATTGTAGTTTCCCCAGGATGTCGGTGGTGTCTCGAAGATAGCTGGGAGTGCTGGTAGCGTAGGGCCTGGGGAAGAGGTGGATTCTCTGTTTCCTGGTATCCTCCCATCACAACTGGTTATCATTCTGGAAGGTGCCATGGCACCTTTTTGTGAATGACAAGCAATTGGGCTTAATATGGTGGTAAGCGTGTGAAATGTCATAGCCAGTGAAATAGAGGCCGGATGAGGAGATCAAATAGTTTCACAACTGATGCCTCTATGAAAAACTCAGTGTGGGGTGAGGCATAGATTCTGCTGTTTTACTGGGTGGCCTGCTCGCTCCCCAGAATCAATAATGAGCAAGTGGGGTGATCCAGGGTGCAGCTGAAACATCCAGCCAGGCTGGCCAGGGGCAGACATCAGGCCTGCAAGGGAAAGGTGAGTGTGGCAGTGACTTCACAAAGGCCTTTGGCAGGAACTCAGCCTATTGGGCAAAGATGATGAGGCGGGTGTGACCCCACAGAGCTCCCTTGACAACAGCCCGGCAGGACAGGGGTGCGGGGCAGGGGGAACCTCGGAGACCCCTGTAGCCTTGCTGCAGCAAGCCTCCATCTCGCGGTCTCTCAGTGGGGACCAAGAGACGGTTGGTGTGGAGGAGATTCTCGGGATTATTTTTATGACTGTATTGATTGTGTGGAAAGAAATCGTCATCTGTGTAGAAGGTAAGAAAAAATATAGGCTCTAAGTAGAAGGTGGGGGACCCTATCCTAGCAGATTCAAAGGCATCCCCACCCTCCCTGGGAAAAAGTTTTTCCTAATATCCAAGCCTTCCACACTGCAACTTGAGATCATTGCTCCTTGTTCTGTCATCTGCCAGCTCTGTGAATTTCATGAGAATCAATCTTTCATTAGGAAAATAATTCAGAAATACAAAGACAAAAAATGTGAATTGAAATCTATCCATCCTGATCTTCAGTGTCTGGGGGGTGTGGGCCTCGGAGGCCAGACTGAGACCCTCATTGGCTAGGGACACCCAGGAAGCCAGTAAAAAAATTCCAGTCCTCTTTGCAACCAAGCCTCCATAATCCAAGGAACACCTGAGGGCTGCGGGAGATAGAGGAGTGCTGAGAATGTCTAACTCATGATTGAAAATACAGAGATGGGTAATTGGCTTTGGATGGGGGACAAGTATCAAATCCGTTGGGGTTCTTGCCCCAAACAACAATCACCCATTGTCCTTTAGAGCACAAGGGCTCTCACACGCCTGACGTGCTCAAATCTCTTGCCTGCTAGGACTTAGAGAATTTTTTCCATCTCCATGATAGAGAGGGAAAGAGAAAAGAAGTGACCTCTCTTTGGTCACAAACCACGGTCATGCTGGAGCTAGAAAGAGAAGCATAAGAAAAACGTTGTATGAAAATGTTTTGCATTTAAAACTGATTTCTTAAACAAAGGAAATTTGAAGTGTGGTTAGTGAACTAAAATGATACGTTCTGGTTTTCACGTGTTTCTAGATTTATGAACTAGTATATCCATCCCCTCACACCTAGTTTTTATCCATAGATTGAGGGAGGAAAAGAAGTTGCCTGTTTTGTGAACTCTCAATGGCTTTCTTGAATTTCAACGAACGAGTCATTGAACTGAACTCTTTGAATAAACTGAAAAGAAGACAATAGTTTCTGCACCTTCCAAGGAAGCTATTGCTGTCCAAAGCTGGCTTAGCATTTCAGCTAACTTTGCTTCCAGGGCTTTAGCTATCATGTCAGTGGTGTGACTCTCTCAAAAACTTGGCAGTGAACATGTTCGATTTCATGTTATTTTTTCCTCTTCTCTTTAAATTATTGAAGAGATTTTCATAAATTTTGCCCTTAATTTAAAATAGATGATTTTTTTGGTCAAGATGGGCCTTACAAATCTCTAAGGATGAAGATTCCACCACCTCCATAGGTCACACTCAGGGCCAGGGAGACTGGGAATAGAAGAAAATCACCAGTGAAAGCCAGGAGTCCAGATTCCCACCCCCCTGCCTCAGTCACAACAACAAGTCACACTCAGAGCCAGGGAGACTGGGAATCGAGTCCCGCTGGCACTTCCCAGCTCTGGAAGGGACTGTTCCTCTAGTGGTTAGTGCGGGAGCCTGGACAAAGGCTCCACCCCGGCTCTATCCCTGACTCCCTCAACGACCCTGAGGCAGTGGCTTCTCCTGCCCAGGCCTCTGTTTCCCTCACTGGGGCTGGGGACACTCCCCTACAGCCCTTGGGTCATCACGCTTCAGGAATGTGCTTGAGGTATGAGGAGACCTGGAGATGGGAGGTGTGCTGCTGGCCATAGGTCAATGTTGTAAACCCCCGGTTGCTAGGCTGAGTTTATCCATCCCCTGACAATAAAACGTCATCTTGTTTTCACAGCCACTTTCGATCTGCAGGCTTCTACTCCCTGCTCTGCTGGCAGGGCATTGGGCAGCACCCTTTCCAGCCCACCTGGGTGCAGGAGATCAAGGAGGAGGGCAAGAGACTAGGCCTCGGTGAGTATCTGCCACCCAGCGCTTTCCCATCTAGAGCAAGTGAGTGGAGTTCTCCAGAGCCATCCCCAGTGTGGTGGGAATGGGCCAGCAAGAGGGCTCCCAGCCCTTCCCTTGCAGGAGATTGTTCCCCACGTCAAGAGTCTTTGGGGAGGGCAGAACCTGCCAGGTGCTGAACACCCACAACCGCAATCAGTGAAATCAGTGGGAACTGAGGGCGACTCCTCCCTCCCAGCATTGGCACCTTGTGAACTTTCGCTGGGGACTGTCCGGGTGCTGCTCTTTCCCTGGTCTGGGAGGGAGCGGGACCTTCTGGGGTGGAGGGAGCTGCTTGTCCAAACTAACAGAGAGCCCCACTGCTCTGAAAGGACGAGACTCCCCTGGTCACAGGGCCCCAGGGCTGAGGGGGAACGTTGGGAGCAGCCTGTGCTGTGAGCTGCTGCCAGTGGGTGTGGACGGCAGCCCCCATGCCCTGGGGTGGGGTGTGTGGTGAGGAGAAATTGCCTCAGAGGAGGGGAGGTGGATGGAGGAACAGGCAGGCACATTAATGAGAGGCTGCCTTGAACCCAGACTCATGGCTGCTCCCCACTCATTCCCAGGATGCAGCGGCTGAGGCGGATGCTGAGGAGGAAGGCCGGGCTGGTGGCTCCGGAGCCGGTAGGGAGCAGCGGCCGGCTTTCCCAGGAGGAGAGCGGCCCCTCTGTCCCCGCGGGCGGGGAAGAGGCCAGTGGCCAGGCGAGGAGGAGGAGCTCCCTGGCTTTCTGGAGGAGGAGGAAGACACCAGCTCCCTTAGCATGCCCTGAGGCCCCTTCTGGTCCCAAATGGAGGTGGCCCAGGGTGATGCTATGTAGGAGGGACCCAAGAGAGGGTGGGAGCCTGGGAAGCTGGCTCTGCAGCTTCCTTCACAGGAAGCGGAGGAGCCAGGAGCCGCACCCCAGTGCCCAACCGGAGCCATCCACCAGCCTGGCCACCGAGGAGCCCCCAGCCAGCCCAGAGCAGGAGCTGGGCGACTCTGGCACGGGGACCAGCAGCTCCTCCTTCTCCCGAGGGGCCAGCAGCCCCTCCGTGGGGTCTGAGAGCCCTGAGGCTGAAGGCTCCCTCTGTGCAGGTGAGGGGAGACCCACGGGACAGGGGGGAGGACAGGGGCAGCGGGGGACTAGTAACACCCTGTCAAGGTTTCTTCCCTACTCTGAACTTTACGGTACAGAGGTAGGGACCTGCATGAAAGACCCCTAAGCTTATTTTTACCAGCTTAGGTTAAAAAAACTTTCCCAAGGTATAAACTTTGCCTTGTCCTTGAACAGTCTGCTGCCACCACGAAGCATTTTAAACAAAGAACAGGGAAAGAGACCACTTGGAGACGTTTTCCCCCAAAATATTTCCCCCAGCCCTACACCCCCTTTCCTGGGGAAGGCTTCATAATAATTTTTACCAATTGGTAAAGGTGAACACAGACCCAAAGTCTTGGATTTTAAGAACAATGAAAAATTAATTAGGTGTTTAAAAGACGAATTTTAATTAAAGAAAAGAGAAAAGAATCACCTATATAAAGTTAGGATGGTAAATACCTTACAGGGTAATTAGATTTAAAACAGAGAATTTCTTGAGGCAAAACCTTAAGTTACAAAAAGACACAAAAACAGGAATATACATTTCCTTCAAAGTTAGTAACAGCCCGTTTGTTGAGCCATTTATGAAACAGATTTGTTATTTGGTTTACATAAGCCACATTAGTTCAGACCTTTTTTAAGGGTTTGAAATTTTACTTTGTAAGTTTTAGGTGTAACTTAAAATTGGCGATTTGGCTGTATTGCGCTACAAATGGCCTGTAATATCTGGCCAAGCCTAAGAAGAATTGGACCAGTTTTTTTTTTGTTTGTTTTTTTTACTTTGGGACAGGCCACTTTTGTATAGCATTCACTTTGGCCTGTAGGGGGTTGATAGTTTCTTGACCCACCTGATGTTCAAGGTAAGCTACTCTGTTTAGGCCTATTTGACACTTTTTAGTCTTAACAGTTAGTTTTGCCTCCCTTATGCGCTTGAAGACTTTTTGTAGGTGTTCCAGGTGTTTTGCCCAGGATTCCAAAAATATGGCCACATCATCAAGGTCTGCGAGTGCACATTTTTCCAATTCCGCTAGGAGACCATCTACAAGTTTTTGGAAGGTGGTGGGTGCATTCTGCAGCCTGAAAGAGAGCACATTAAATTCATACAGCCCGACATGTGTGATGAAGGCGGACATTTTCTTGGCGGATTTATTTAGCGGTACCTGCCAGTACCCCTGGGTTAAGTCCAAGATAGGGATGAACTGGGCCCGTCCCAGTTTCTTCACTAGTTTATTTGTTGGTGGCATTGGATAGTTGTTTGGGAGCGTTACAGCATTCAGCTTATGGTAGTCCATGCAAAAACGTATTTCCCCATTTGGGTTGGGAACTAGAACCACTGGAGATGCCCATGCACTGCCAGAGGGGCAGATTACACCCATTTGTAGCATATCCTGGATCTTCCATTCTATAGCAGTTTTAGCTTGAGGAGACACCTGGTAAGGTCGGGCTCTAATTGGGTGAGCATTACCTGTGTCAATGGAGTGGTATGCCCGTTCAGTCAGTCCTGGGTGGCTGAGAACGTCGGCGTGTAGCTAGTGCACAGCTCCTTGATTTGCTGTTGCTGCATATGCCCAAGGGTCATGGAGAGGTTTACCTTTTCCACACCACCATCACTTTTTCCTTTGTAGTAGACACCTTTAGGCCACTCAGCGTTATCTCCTCCCTGGGCTGTAAATTGACAAATCTTTAATTCTTTGGAATAAAAGGGCTTTAGAGAATTAATATGGTACACCTTAGGCTTTCGGTTGGAGGTGGGGAATGCTATGAGAAAATTAACAGCTCCCAGGAGCTCTTGGACCATTAATGGCCCTTCCCACAACGCTTTTATTCTGTGGGCCTAGAGTGCCTTCAAGACCATGACCTGGTCCCCTACACTGAAGGAATGCTTTCTGGCATGTTTATCATACCAGGCTTTTGGCTCTTTTTGAGCATCCTGTAGGTTTTCTTTGGCAAGGGCTAAAGAGGTTTGGCAGGTGTTTTGCAGGTTAGTTACAAAGTTCAGAATGTTAGTTCCTGGAGAAGGTGTAAACCCCTCCCATTGTTGCTTTACCAACTGTAATGGCCCCTTAACCTTGTGGCCATATACAAGTTCAAATGGTGAAAACCCTAAACTGGGATGTGGTACAGCTTTGTAGTCAAAAAGCAACTGCTGCAACACTAGGTCCCAATTATTGGAGTGCTTATTTACAAATTTACGTATTATGGCCCCCAAAGTTTCATTAAACTTCTCCACCAGGCCATTTGTTTGATGGTGGTAAGGAGTGGCAACCAAGTGGTTCACCCCATGAGCTTCCCAAAGGCATTCCATAGTTCCTGCCAGGAAATTAGTTCCTGCATCTGTAAGGATGTCGGAGGGCCAACTTACACTGGCAAAAATGTCTGCTAGTGCCTGGCACTCACTTTTAGCCCTGGTGTTGCTTACAGCTACTGCTTCTGGCCATCGGGTGGCAAAATCCATGAAAGTCAGTTTGTACTGCTTTCCTCTGGCTGTCTTTTTTGGAAAAGGAGCCAGAATATTTACAGCTACTTGCTGAAATGGAACCTCAATGATGGGGAGTGGCTGGAGAGGGGCTTTGACCTGGTCTTGGGGTTTTCCCACTCTGTGGCACACCTCACAAGACCGGACATAGGTAGAAACATTCTTGCCCATTCCCTCCCAGTGGAACGACTTTCCCAAATGGTTTTTGGTTCTGTTCACCCCAGCATGGCCACTAGGATGATCATGGGCTAAGCTTAATAGCATTACCCGGTACTTAGTTGGAACAACCAACTGTCTCTGAGGATGCCAGTTTTCCTCGTATCCACCAGAAAGAGTTTGCTTGTATAAAAGTCCTTTTTTTACAACAAACCTGGATTGATTCGAAGAGCTGAGAGGTGGTGGGTTGTTCCGTCCAAGCTCTCTGGAGGCTTTGATCTGCTTTCTGTTCGGTCTGGAACTGTTCCCTTGATGCTGGAGACATCAATTCCTGATTGGATTGTGGACCTGGGCTTGGTCCCTCTGGAAGCGATGCAGGTGATGGGGCTGTTTTAGTTGACTGTGAACCGCTCTTGGCTCGTGCACTATGTTGGGGTTTAGGCTCTGGCTGAGCCTCTTGTGTAGGGTTATCTGCTGCTGCCAGTGCAGGTTGGGTGGGGCCCTCTGGTGTTGGGGTTGCAAGTACTGGATTCAGTGCTGGCAATGGGTCTGGTGCTGTTTTTTTTGCCGGTTCCAGTTCTGGGACTGGCTCTGTCTGGGTCTCTGTGACTGGATTCACTACTGCTGTTGCAGACGTTGGTATGGGGTCTGGTTCCAATATCTTTGATTGCGTCCTGGTAGAAGTCTCCAGAACAGAGCTAGGTGTGACAGCTTGCTTAGCCTGTCTGCGGGTGACCATTCCCAACTTCTTGGCTAGCTTCACATGATTGGCCAAGTCTTCCCTCAACAGCATGGGGATGGGATAATTATCATAGACTGCAAAAGTCCACGTTCCTGACAAGCCCTTGTAGCGAACAGACAACTTGTCTGTAGGCAAGTCAAAACAGTTGGCCTTGAAGGGTTGAATTGTCACTTGGACCTCTGGGTCAATTAAATTGGGGTCCACTAAGGAAGCCTGGATAGCCAATACTCCGGTGTCCCTCCATTTTGTGACCTTCTTCCTGCCCACACTCACAGTTTCCCTCCACTCTGAGGGTGTCTGGGAGGCATCTGGGCCTGAGGACCTCTGGTGTGATTTTGGTGCAATGAACTATAATTTCCAGGGGTTCTTGGGGCAGTTGGGCTTGACATGTCCCGGCTTGTTACATTTAAAACTTTGCCCAGCTGACTGGTCACTGGGGCGAGGTGGGTTGCTGGAGAACGGTGTGGTGGGACAACAAGGTGTCTGGAGTGTTCCGTGGGGTGTAGTTGGGGCCTTGGGCTGCCCCGGGTAGTAGGATGTGGTCTGAGGGTGTCCCTTCTGGTATCCGCTCCAACTGTGACCAGGGTTGTTCCTCTCTCCTTCCTCCACCCGTTTTGTTCCGGTTTGCCCCGCCTCTCTGGCAGTCTGGGACTGCTTGTATAGATCAGCATAAAAAGCAAGACTTCCTGCTGAGTCCATTTTTTTATCCCATAAACACTGCTTTCTATCATCCTTGGACATATTCAGGAATTGCTCCTGTATTATCAAATCCCGTATTCCTCCAAAGCTAGTTACATCCTGTCCATTGAGCCATTTCTCAAACAGATCTGTTCTCTGGTTTCCATAAGCCACATTACTTAGTCCAGGTCCTCTCTTAAGGGCTTTCACTTTTACTCTGTAAGTTTCAGGTGTAACTTGAAATTGTTTTAAAACCAAACCCTTGGATTTATTATAGTTCGAAGCCTCCTCAATCACCATCTTATTGAATATGTCCAGAGCTCTTCCAGGCAATCTTGCGGCCGATCTGGTCATCTTGTGAGCTTCAGGGATTTGATGGAGTGTGCAAAGTCTCTCAAAGGTGAGAAAATATTCAGCAATATCACTGGATTCATTATACTGTGGACATAGTGTAATGGATTGTTGGGGAAGGATTTGTGGATTGTTGGGGAAGGATTGTTAGGGCTAATTGGTATATTCTGCCGAGCCTTTGCCTTCTCCATCTCCACTGTATGCTTCCTCTCTTTTTCCTTCTTCTCCTCTGCATGCTTCTTTTCTTTTTTCCTCTCCTCCATTTCTTTTTCCTTTGCCTCCATTTCTTTTTTTGCCTTCATTTTCTCTACCCGAGTTCGACCCATCTTTTATGTTCCTTTTGTTTTTCCTCAGCCTCAAATCTGGCTAATTGCAGCTTCTGTTGAACATGGCATTCTGTCCTCCTAACCTCTCTGTTTTTAACTCACTTTACACCCAAGAGTTAGAAATAAAGCAAAAAACCCAAAAACCCTGACTTGTAAAATTTTGCTGTCCTGTAACCCGATACCTTTTTTCTTTGATAGCTGTTCTCAGCCTACAGAAAACTCCTTTTGTTATGCCTGCTGCTCTGTCCCCCAGACAGAGAGACAAAATCTACAGCTGCAATCACTTTTTACAAAACCTTTTAAAATCCTGCTGTGCTTCTGGTCCAAAATGATCCCACCACTGCCACCATGTCAAGGTTCCTTCCCCACTCTGAACTTTAGGGTACAGATGTGGGGACCTGCATGAAAGACCCCCTAAGCTTGTTTTTACCCGTTTAGGTTAGAAACTTCCCCAAGGTACAAACTTTGCCTTGTCCTTGAACAGTATGCTGCCACCACCAAGCATTTTAAACAAAGAACAGGGAAAGAGACCACTTGGAGACATCTTCCCTCAAAATATCCCCCAAGGCTCTACACCCCCTTTCCTGCAAAGGCTTAATAATAATCCTCACCAATTGGTACAGGTGAACCGAGACCCAAGCCCTTGGTTCTTAAGAACAATGAAAAATTAGTTAGTTTTTTAAAAGAAGAATTTTAATAAAAGTAAAGGTAAAAGAATTATCTCTGTAAAATCAGGATGGTAAATACCTTACAGGGTCATCAGATTTATAACACAGAGAATCCCTCTAGGCAAAACCTTAAGATACAAAAAGACACAAAAACAGGAATATACATTCCCTCCAACACAGCTTATTTTACCAGCCATTAAACAAAAGAAAATCTAACACATTTGCTAGTTAGATTACTTACTAACTTAACAGGAGTTGGAAGGCTTGCATTTCTGATTTGTCCCCAGCAAAAGCATTACACAGACAGACAAAACCCTTGATTAGTCCCCCGCCCCCCTCCAGATTTGAAAGTATTTTGTTCCCTCATTGGTCATTTTGGGTCAGGTGCTAGCGAGGTTATCTTAGCTTCTTAACCCTTTAGAGGTGAAAGGGTTTTGCCTCTGGCCAGGAGGGATTTTATAGCACTGTATACACAAAGGTGGTTACCCTTCCCTTGATCTTTATGACACACCCTGTGCCCATTGGCTCACCAAGGCGCCAGGACGGAGCCACGGGAGCCCCACTGACACCAGTGGGAGTGGCCCAGCCACATTCCATGGCAGGAGATGCTGGGCAGAGTTGGGGGAACTCCAGCCTCCCCTGATAATGTTGGGTGGGGGCTGATGGCCACGGGGCCCTGAGGCTGATGGGGCTGAGGTCATCTCTGGGAAGGGCAGGGTGGGGACCTTGATGCCATGGGGTTCCTTGTTGAGGATGGGGGACATTGAGCCATTTCTCTACCCTGCATTCTCACAGCAGGAGCATAAATGATGCTTTTCTCCTTCTCTCCCTGGTGCAGAGACCCTCAGTGCCCAGCTGGAGGAGGAGGAGGAGGAGGATGTGTCCCCTGAAGAAGACACCATCAGGGTCATCCAGCAGCACCTCCAGGGCAGAGTTGAGGTACAAGAATCTTCCAGCTGCACTGCCCCCAAGTCTGTCCTGCCCCTTGTTCCATCCCCACCCACATTCGGGGTCTTGTCCCAGAGAATCCATCACCCGCAATGGGGGGCACTTCTCCCCTGTTACCTGGCACCCCAAAGTGGGGGTGTTCATCTCATGCAGGCCAAGGTGTCCGCTCCCCGCAGACACTGCCCCAGTTACAACCCTAGTCTGTGCAGGGTGACACTGATTTTGGGAAGAGGGGCGACTTTCCCTGTCCAACTCCAGGGAAGTCCTGAGACCTGGAGCTTTTGTAGGTGGGGTGGGGAGGTCCCTACCTGACCATCTCTCTCTCTCTCTTTCTCTCTCCCACAACCCCACTCTTAGTGGGTGGAGGACAGGGCCAAACAGCTCCGCTTCCTCCACGCTGTCCCACGTCTGTGCTTGTCGGCACAGCAGCAGGGGTGGGACACTCTGGAGCCGCACTTCTCCAAAGCGGCCCTTGTGGAGAGCATTGCGGTGAGTGGGACCCCGTGCCCGGCTCCTGGGGTGAGGGAGCCCAACATGGGAGGAAGAGTTAGTGGGGCTGGAGGGGGAAGCAGAGGACAGGGCTTCCTGGGGATGAGGGCTGGGGAGCAGGGAAAGAGGAAATTCTGACACTGATGGGGAACTGGCAGTGGGGAAACTGTAAGGCCGGAGGGGCAGCTGAGGCTGAGGGGAGGGAAGAATTGGGTGGGAGAGGAGGAAGGAAAGAGTAAGTTTGATGGATGGGAGGAATGGGGAGGCCAGCTGGTTGGGGGTGGGGGTGACACTGACTGTTTCTGCAGAGCACTTTGGCCTCCTCCCTGGGAAGCGCCTGTGGGTCTACAGGGCCTGAATCTCACATGCAATTTTATCTCCTTGGGGTCTCTCAGGAGCTGATTGAAGATCTGCCCATGGTGTCTGAGCCGAGCTCCATCGTCTCCAGCTCCATGGCCGCGGTTTGCAGCCTCAGGTACCAGGACCCTCCCATCCAGCTGCTCTAACCCTGGTGCAGATCCTCTCGGGCCTAGATTAACCCCAGCCGTGTCTGTTTGCATCCCCCAGCAGAGGAGTTGGGAACATCCCCTCTTTCCTGGCTGGGGGTGATTTCACTCCCGTAACGTGACAGTGGCCATAGGGAGGGATCATTGCAGGGGAGGAGGGTCATGTGCATGACACTGCCAGCGCCACTCCGGTGCTGCCAAGCATAACACGGGCTCCTCTTTCCCTCCAGCAAACTGAAGCCACCACTTGCCCTGGAGCTGGAGTCACGCCTCCTGCGGGCTCTACAATACACCATTTTCACCATGGGCACGGGGCAGGACACCACCCACTTCCGGGTAGGTCATGATCCTACTTCTCTGTCCCAGGAGCAGGAGCGGCCTCTGGTCCCTGCCCCCTCGGTTTGATGGAGCTGCTGAGAATAGGGGAGGGGTGAGCAGAGCGGGGGGCAAGCCCGGGCAGGGCGTGTGGGGTGGGGGGGATGACACAAACTGCAAGGGAGGGCCCCTTCCCGCCAGTGAGGATTGCGTTACCCCTCTGTGGCTGATCCCAGCCTTCCCTCTTCTCCTCATTGTGTGCTCTGCTGCCTGGACTTTCACAGGGATCCTACCTCCCACCCATTGCGGTTTGGCTTTTCCATATTCTGCTGGGTACCAGGCCCTGCGCAGAGAACTGCTAAGGGCAAGGATTGAAGAGCCAGCAGGCATCCAGCCATGAACTCTTGCTAAGTGTCCCTGCAGTGATGTGAATGGCAGAGGCCAGGATGTACCTTTTGGGTCTGGCCAGGGCTCCCCAGAGAACCCTCCTGGTCCTCTGAGAGGGGTAGCCCCATGTCCCATGACTGACGGGTGCTCCCTCTTCTTGCAGGCTGTCAAGGTTCCTTCCCCACTCTGAACTGTAGGGTACAGTTGTGGGGACCTGCATGAAAACCTCCTAAGCTTACTTTTACCAGCTTAGGTTAAAACATCCCCAAGGTACAAAGTATTTTACCCTTTGCCCTTGGATTTCCACTACCACCACCAAACTTTATCTGGGTTTACTGGGAAAACAAAGTTTGGACACGCCTTTCCACCCAAAATCCTCCCAACCCTTGCACACCACTTCCTGGGGAAGGTTTGGTGAAAATCCTCACCAATGTGCATAGGTGACCACAGACCCAAGCCCTTGGATCTTAGAAGAATGAAAAAGTATTCAGTTTCCTTACAAGAAGACTTTTAATAGAAGTAAAAAGAAAAGAATTACCTCTGTAAAATCAGGATGGTAAATACCTTACAGGGTAATTAGATTCAAAACATAGAGAATCCCTCTAGGTAAAACCTTAAGTTACAAAAAAGACACACAGACAGGAATATTCATTCTATTCAGCAAAGCTCTTTTCTCAGCCATTTCAAGAAATCATAATCTAACACCCACCTAGCTAGATTACTTACTAAGTTCTAAGACTCCATTCCTGTTCTGTCTCCGGCAAAAGCATCACACAGACAGACACAGACCCTTTGTTTTTCTCCCTCTTCCCAGCTTTTGAAAGTATCTTGTCTCCTCATTGGTCATTTTGGTCAGGTGCCAGAGAGGTTACCTTTAGCTTCTGAACCCTTTACAGGTGAGAGGATTTTTCCTCTGGCCAGGAGGGATTTTAAAGGGGTTTACCCTTGCCTTTATATTTATGACACAGGCTCTGCACAACACCTACTTAGAGAGCCTGGACACCATGCTCGGGGGCCTGCTGGCAGAGACCCCCACCACGGACAAGCTGCAGCACCTCTTGGAGGTGAGCAGAATGGGAGGGTCTGTGGGGGAATTTACCATGAACCCCGTGGGAGGGCTGCAAAGGAGAGACTAGAAGAACCATGTTTCCATTGTGTCCTCCCAGCTTGGACCCAGATGGCCACGCTTTCCCAGAGCCATCAGTGCAGTTGAATGCTGGGACCCTTCCGCCATCCAGGGTAGCAGTGGCGGGGAAGGGGCGGGGGCAGAGGGAAGGAGCTGGGACTGTCAGCCAGAGCTCTGCACGGTTCCATTGAGCACTAACAGTGAGCACCAGGCCTGGCTGGGGACTGACAGACTGAAACCCCTGTGCGATCTGGGACACAGGCCTCTGAGAAAAGTTACTGGCTCCTTTCTAGGGAGACCCTGAGATACAGGAGAAGACTCAGGGAATCAGCTCTTCTGTCCTAGGGACACGGCAGTTCCTGGAGTGATTGTCCCCACGGCCCCTCCATCTATCCTACCAAGGCCTGTGGAGCTGGGGTCTGGGGGCACAGGGCATGTGCCTCGATCCTGATGGGCTGTTGATGGATCAGGGGTTCAGAGCAAATAGACCAGCCCCAAGGCTGAGCTTTGTCCCAGGCTGGAGAGACAGTGACAGCTTGTGCCCAGCAAGATGTGGGCAGTGTCATGAACCCCCACATGAGGAGTCAGATATTCCACCCTGAGCACAAGTTCTCCGCCCCATGTGGAGTGGGAGAGGCTCGTTTGTAGAGCATGTAAGCCTGCCGGCTGACTGTCCCCTGCCTTCTTCTCCTGCAGCACCTCCATTTCTGGCTCGACTCCAGAAACACTCAGGAGAGAGCTAGGGCCATACGGAGCAGCGCTGCCCTGCTCCGATTTGCCACCTCCCTCTCCGGATTTGACGTAAGTGACCTTTGACCCCAGCATCCTGCAGAGCCAGGGCTTGAGTCAAATTCCTCATCCCCTGGTTAAGTGGTCCCCCCTGGCTCCGTAAGGGACTGCGACATTCCATAGGCCACTGGCTGGCAGGGTCGTGCCTGGCCTCAGTGCCCTTGTTACTCTGGAGAAGCCTGGCAGCTAGTGATCATAGAGGGCCCAGGCCGTGGGTCCCTTTGCTCCAAGCTCCCTTGGGGGCAGAGAGAAAGAGGGCTCTAGTTCCTCTCCCTCAGTGCCTCCTACAGATGGATGGGAGCAGAGCTCTAGCCCCGGGGAGCTGGGGAGCTGAAGGCAGAATGTTGATGGATTCCCCCCTTCTCCTCCTCCACCAGACCTCCTCCGATTTCCCCAAGGCGGGCAACTTTGTGCTGCGGCTGGGTCTCTACCTCTCTGACCCAGCCGATGACATCAGCCGGCAAGCCAGGGCTGGGATCTATTGGCTGCAGAGGCTCCTGCTGCAGAGGAGGGGTAAGAAACTCAGCTGGGCAATGGGACCCCATAGAAATGAGTCCCTTGGAGACTAGCTCCAGCTGGCCATTGGGACACCAATAGAACTAAGGCCTCTGCTCTTAGACCAACTGCAGGAGGGTAGAGGGACCCCAATGGAAAGAAGGCCCCTGTTTTCGGCCCCCCACTTACTGGCCAAGGGACCCTACAGAAAGAAGTTCCCTCCTCTGAGACTGACCCCAGCTTAGATGATGACTCACACTCATCTCCCTAATTCAGGGAGAGAGGAAGGGGACGAAGATGCCAGGGAAATTGGCTGCTTTACCTCATAGCCTGTCTCTGTCCCCCAGTCCAGAGAAATCAGCCCCCCCAGGGGGCTGCCAGCTGGTGAGGGGACAGGAACGGACCTATTGAGACACATGGAGGGAAAGAGCCCATCATGAAGGCAGGGGCAGGGACCACAGGGGACGGACACAAAGTTTGTAAAATGTCACCAGTTGGGTAGCTAGGGCCAGATCCTGAAGTCAGTGGCTGTGGGGCGTTTTCAGCATTAGCAGCCACCATTAACAGGCACCCATGCCCAGAGCAGAATGACCGTAAGGGTCACCTGATTACTGTGATGAATGAGACAAATCCCCCTTCAGGTACTAAAGCACCTGGTGGGGACCCTGCCAGTCCATTGGGCCGTGGATGCCATGAGAACCCCAGCCAGTGTTCACCCAGCAAAGGGAAGAGAAGGAAACAGGCATTAAAGCCAGATGCCAAACCTCCCGAATGGGTGTGTCTTTCTCCCCCAGGGCTGAACATCAGAGAGGAGAGCGATCTGTGGTGTCGGGACGGGCTCCAAGACACCGAGCGCCTGGCGTACAGAAACATGGCCAGGGTGGGGGAGGTAAGGACTCTCCGCCAGGGCATTGCAGTAGCTCAGGTGTGGAGCTGTCTCCCCCTGCAGTGAGTGTGTTCTGTAGGGGGAGGGATAGCTCAGTGGTTTGAGGATTGGCCTGCTAAACCTAGAGTTATGAGTTCAATCCTTGAGGGGGCCATTTAGGGACCTGGGACAAAAATCTGTTGGATGATTTAGTTGGGGATTGGTCCTGCTTTGAGCAGGGGGTTGGACTAGATGAACTCCTGAGGTCCCATCCAAACCTGATATTCTATGATACTTATTTCCAGCAGACAGTGTTTGGCTGCAAGAGGCCGAGGAGCCTGGGCTGGACCCTTGCTAATGGTCCAGGCTTGTGTGTGTTGCATGGATCCTCTGGTGGGTTGAGTTAATGAAGGATTGTATCTCCAGGAATCTGGCTCTGCTCACTGTCTCCCTGGCTGACACCCTGGTGTCTGAGAGGTGAGCCCCTGGGTCAGTGAGTTGGGAAGCTCACACCAGCAATTGCTGGACCAGATCCTTGTTGGATTCCCTGCACCTCTGGAAGCACAGGCAGGGTGTGGGGTTTGCCGAGCACCAGGGCGAGTCAGGAAGCAGAACCTGCCCCTGCCCTGGGCGTTGGGTGAGGGACACTGAGCTCCTTTCCTGGGCTGAGTCACTGCGCTCGTGGGATTGTTGGTGGGATGGGGAGCAGGAATGGAAGCAGATCGAAAAGGCCCCTAACCTCTAGTGGGTGAGCTGCAGGAAATAGCGCTGCTGGGAGCAGTAGCGGGTCCTTTGTTGTCTTTGTGAGCTGGGTTCCAGAGCGCGCAGACACGTTCCCAGCATGTCATGGCACCTGTGGTGACTCCCGCTCCAGAAAGAGCTATTCCTCAGTGCCTGCAACCTCTTCCTGAAGGGGGTTCCTTGGTCCATGGGACCCCAAAAGTTGGCTGCACAAGGAGGACTCTTGTCCACCTTGTGAGATACTAGAGGGATTTGGAGCCTGGTTCTGGACAATTGACAAGGGCTCTGGTGCTGTTGGTTTTAGGTCTTTGGAGAGATCTTCACGGAAGGCCAGAAAAGATCTTTCCTCCAGGCATCGCTTCTGGCCATACATGACCCCCAGCTCCGTGTCAGCCAGGCTGGGCTTGTGCTGACATATTCTATCCTGGGGGAAGCCGGCCAGCTGATCGGGAATGAGGTAACCAAAGAAGGATCAATTGGGGAGGGACACCCAGGGCCTTTCACCTCCAGGCCATTGACAGTCACTCCCATCCCATCCCTTGCACTGACCTGGGAGCAAGGAGAGGATGAACCCGGGCAGGTGCCATTGGTAGGTGTCAGCTTCTCCCCTGAGCAGCTCAAAGCAGAGCAGACCCAGCTTGGCTATTTCCTAACAGGTGTCACATCAACATGACACGCTGCTATTGCTCATGCTAGGGGCTGCCAACTCCCCCTGTGAGAGTTTCATACCCCTCCAGGCCTCAGGCTGTTTCCTAGGGCCCTAGTATCATGTTATCCCAGCCACCACCTGCTCTGGGAGAACTGGAGGAGTCAGTCAGCAGAGGCTGCTGAAGTGCCCCATTCCCCAGAGCTACTGTCCATAGCATCATCTTAATAACGGGGGGGGGGTCCCCTTGGGAAAGGTTTCCACCTCCTCTCACCCCACAGCACTGCTGCCCAGAGCCTTCCAGCCCCTCAGCTGGAGGGGGAGAGGGTGGATAAGGGGATTGTGGGGAGTGGAGCTTAATCCCTGGCTGGGTTGGGAGGTAGAATAGCTCTCACAGGGGGACTGAGAGGAAGGGGACAGGAGTTCATTCCACAGTGGTGGGAGTGGGGTTGGAGGTCACTCGAGAGGAGACAAGATTTCGTCTCGGAGGGTTGGGTGCGGGAATCTGTCCCTTGGATGTGGGGAGGGTTGGGGTGGAAATTTTGCTGGCTCCCAGTGCCGTTCATGCCCTTCATTGCCATGGGTGTCGGAGGCTCTGACCGATCCTTGTTCCCTTGCAGCAGGAGGACGTGACAGCGGCGATCATGGCGCACCTGTTCTACATCCGGTGCTTGCGCCAGGTGCCCAAAGCGCTGCAGGGGCTGTGCTCCATGGGACAGCCTTGAAGGGCCCCCCCCTTCCCATGCCCAGAAGCTCCCACTCCCTGCCGCAGGTAATGCTCTTTCTTGGTGGGCCTGGGGGAGAAGGGCTAGGGGGAGGGGCCATAAACCCCACAGCACTGAGAGAAACCCAGGCCGAGCAGCTCGCTCTCACCACCCTGCCCCACCCTGACCCCTGGAGCTGGGGCCAGGCCACATACGGTCCCTGCCCCCATGCCCAGAGGCCAGTTTCAGAAGCATCAGGCTTTCAGGGCCATGGGACTGGCCCAGAAATGGGAACATCTGCAGAGCCAGGGTTTATCCTCAGTAACCATTGCATTCTGGGAGGGGTGGCCCGATGTGGAGCCCTCCCCTGTCGTCACTGCTCAGACCTCCCCATTGCCCATGTTACCCCGTCGCAATGAATGTCTGACCATCCCCCACCTGGAGCCCAAGCCACACACATGGTATCTGAACCCTTCCCAGACAGGAATGAAACTCCCCCCTAACACCTTGGGGCAAGGAAGGATCCTCCCCATCAGGCAGGTGGGGACTGAGACACAGAAGAAGGGCTGCAATCCTGGTCACACACTCCTGGGGGTAGATCTGGGAACTGGAGTGGATCCCAGGCTAGTCCCTTTCCCCGAGAGGCAACTTCACTTTCTGCCCTTTATTCTCCCCTCCTGCTGGGGGGGTGGGTCTCTGAGTGTGAAATGAACCAGGAGGGGGATGGGGTCCTGGCACAATGCTTGGGTGGGAGCTCCCCTTGACTTGGACCCCAGGGTCAGAGACATCTTTGTCATCTTGCTCTCCTTCTTTTATTCCTAGGAAGGGAGTCCCCCGATGAGGGGTCTCTAGGGATCCAGCTGGGCAGTGCCTAGGAGAACCTGTAAGTCATCCTGGTTCCCGCCTGCATGCACCACCCTGTCCTGCCCTGCCCTCCGGTTCTTCATTGTTGACTCTGGTTTGACCCTTGGCTCCGGTCTCTGATTATGACTTTGGCGTGACCCTTCTTGGCTCCAGATGTTGCCTGCCCACCTTGATTCCATATCTCCTTGCCCTTCTTTAGCCCCGCTCCAGGCCCTCCACTGACCCACTCCAGCATTGCCTTCTCCTCCTGATCATCCCCAACCACTCGGACGTTGACTACCCGGCTTTGACCCTCGGCCTGTATCTGGACTCTGGCTTGACATTGACTTGGCTGATCTTTGCTCTCTGACTACCCGGCTATGACCTTTGGCATGGATTTAGACTCTGGCCCTGGTTCTGCTTCTGCTTTGTCGATGGACTCTGATCTCGGTTTTGACCCTGCTGTGTCCCTGGACCTTGATTCTAGTACCACTCTTAGCCTCGGCCCAATCCTGCACCTTGCTGCGACTTGTGCTCCCACCCCTGGGCATCATTATCAGATGCAGTACATGACATTAGGTGGTGCAACTTTTTGGAGAAAAGCAGGATCTCCACAAGTCAGTGGCCTGTATGCAACAGGGACACACCACACCAGGTGTGAACCAGGGCCTCACTACATGAGCCTGGCCCGATGATGTCCCTGCTGGAGCTGCACAATGGAAATGATTGAAAATGTCGGGGTTCCTTGAGCCAGCCTCTGCCTCTGGACCTACTCCACCTTCTTGACTCGGACACCCGGCATTCCTGATCAATACCCGGATTACATGGATACCTTTGAAAGAAATGGGGACTCGTTGCCTCTGCACCAGGACTATGACTGCCCCCTTGACCTGCAACCTTGGTTGAAAGTTGCCTTCACCAGTATTTACACATTGGTGGAACCAGAATTAGTGGCTCTCCCTGCGTACAGGCTTGAAAACCGGTCCTAAGAGTTTATGAGCAAATTAGCGTTTCCCACGGGTGCCCAGGCCCTTTTGGGGAAGAAGAAATGTGGGACTCTACTATGTCTCTCTTTAGACAATCAGCCCCTGAAAAAAAGGATCATTTGGAACCATAACCCCCAGTTAGGAATCCCACAATTGTTTGCTCACAGGAAATCTGCAAAGTTGTTCATCAAACTTCATCTGTGAGAATTTCCAATCTAACACTCATTTGGGCAGGGGACAAATGGAAGGCAGATTTCAATGCACACTATGGACATTTTAACTGTCAGACATGCCCTTTGAGCTAACTAACGGTCCCCTGCCCTTGCAACACTTCATCAGTGATGTATTTGGGGCCATTGTGGATCTGCACAGTGTCATCTATTCAGGTGACAGACTTCTTTTTTTTGGAGAACCAAGAGCAGCATGCGCACCATACCTGAACCTGGAGAGGTTTCGGCAGCATGGTCTCAGCACAGAATTGGAAAAGCGTACCTCCGGCCAACTCTCCACAGAGTTTTTGGGCTACATCCTCTCCCCGGAAAATGTTACGATTGATCCAAATAAGGTGGAAGCCATTCATAGATGGGACGAAGTTTGAAGTCCTCAAGAAGACCAGTGCTTCCTAGACTTCACCCGCTTTACTGCTGCTTCGGCCCAGGGTTCTCAGAGCCCCCCACGAGAGCTCTCCTCCACATAATGGCCACGTTTGTTTCGTCACCCAAGTTCCAAAAAGCCCACAAACAGCTCACAACTGCCTTCACTACTGCACCTATTTGGAGGCTCAGTGCTCATCCTGGAAGTAGACGCATCTACTATGACCACCAGGGCCTGCTTCATTAGCTGGTGCCAGATGTGGGCTGAAATTCAGACTTAGCTTGACTGATGTGACTTCTGCGCTTTCACCAAGGCACCACGCACCAAACTCCTTGGCATTTCAGGCCTCTGGAGACCCTGCCCTGGCCATGGGCAGCCATTGCCAGGAATTTTACCGAATCAAATGGCCACATGATGGAACTGACTCTCCTAGATCACCTGACCACGATGGCGTGCTTCATCCTCTTCTGAACATGTACCGTCGATTGATAGGACAGATCAGTTCCAAATTTGCAAAGGCCAATGAAACCTTTATTTTGCTAAATTTAGATTTCCCACTGATTTCATGTCATGCTACAAATGACCTCTCTGAAATTCCCAGCTATCGACCTGGGTCAACGAATCCATCACCTGCAAGAAGAATGAAGGGAGCCCCTTCAGGACACTTGGAAGGAGTTCAGATACTGTATGGACTGCTGATGACAAGAGGGAAGCCATTTGCTGAAGGGAGGTACAAAGTCCCTGGCACTGACCAAATCCCTAAGCTCTGTCCATGGCAGCAGTTCCTGGCCCATCCCCTTTGCTGACCTTCTGATAACATCTTCCTCCCCTGGGTCTAGGGAGCAAACTCTGGGTCCCTTCCCTCACTCTGGCACAATCTGTGCCCAGAGTGTCTGAGTCCCTCACCGAAAATGGGTCTATCCTCCCTTCTCCTCCCTGTGTGTGTGTGGGGGGGGACTTGTACGCCCATTTTACAGACAGGGAATGAAGGTGAGGAAGTGACCTCTCCAAGGTCACACCGAGCAATGTGGGGGAGAGCTGGGAACTGACTGGGTTCTACAGGAGTGCCCTCCCCACAGGGGCAGCTTCACTTTCTGCCCTTCCTCCTCTCCTTCCCTCTTGACCCGTCTTTGAAGGGGGCTCTGAAAGGGAAATGAGCAAGGGTTTCCTCCCCGCTCTGTCTTCCAGGTTCTGGGATCTGTCCATGTCGCCAACAGCAATGCAGCCTGCAGCTGGCCCGGCTTGGGGAGCCATGGCCTCATCCTGTGAAATCGAGAAGTACTGGCTCTCAGTGATGCTTAGATGGAAAACCACACACCCCACCCGGAGGTAGGAGCCACCCATTCCCAGGTTGTCCTGAGGAGCCGCAATTCCTCCAGGAGCTGGGGAAGGGCACAGTGATCAGTTTGTCAAAAGGTAGGGAAGGATCGTGTAAGAAGAAGGTCTAAGAGAGAAGGAGCATGAGCTACTCTCTGTATTTGGGCATGGCAGGGATCAAGAGAAGGGACAGGGGCTGTTAGAGGGCAATGGTGAGGTACAAGGGGTGTCAGAGGTGGGGGCAAGGCCTGAAAAGTTCAGATACATTAAAACAATTGTGCCAGAGGTTCACCGGTTGAGGTGCTGAAAGCTCTGAACTAGGGCTGGCCAAAATCATCCTCCTCAGATGGGAACATCCCAAAAGTCTGCAGAAGCTCAGCCTCTGAGGTGAACGTTGTGGCCCCAACCTCTCTGCTCTGTACCTCACAGGATTCCCACTGGCTGTTCCAATCCAGGATGAAAACTATGCCACCGAAGTCTCACAGCACCTGGGCAGTGAAGTGCCACTTAAACCCACTGTGATGCACAGACCTTGCCCTGGCTGTCTGCACAGGGCTGAATTTCACCCATTCAGAGTGTAAGGAAATAATTGGCTGAAGGCCTTTTTCTGGTCGGATGTGGTTCTAGGGGGAAAGAACCATGGAGATTTTTAACCTGTATTGCTCCCGGGACTGGTGCTGCAGTGATGCAGAGAAGTGCTGATGCAGAGAGTGGAAACACAGGAAAGCAAACGAATGAATCCTGTGAGTAAATAACCTGGAAGCAAATGGGGGAGAAAACCTCATCTGGGTAATTGTGGTTCTTGGGATAAAGATCAGATTCCTGGTGCGTAGCCTGGCTGAGATTCTGCCTTTTCCCTGGATCCCAGACCTAGGCTTCACATGTCATTCTCCTTATTTTATTCTTAGGGAAAAAGGATCCCCAAAGGAGGTGTGAGGATCTTTGACTAATGTCTGCAAGAAGCTTCAGCCACCTTCACAGGTAGAAGTCACTGTCTTTCCTACAACGCCACTAGTGCCCTTTCTGCTCTCCAGACCTGCTCCCTGCAGCAGAACAGAGACACCCCTTAACTCCCCGAGTCCTGATTTCCTGCCATTCAAGGGGCTGGGGGCTTGCATTGCCCCCACCCCCACCATCAGATACTTTTCCGATGGGAATCTCCCTAGAGCAGGGGAGAAATCTGTTCTTCCCTTAGAACCAGTCTGCTCAGTAAATCAACCCACACTGACCTCGTCTTGGCTGCTTTGTTTATCCATGATTAGTGGTGTTGCCGGCACCCAGCGCCGAGAGGCTGAACAACAGCTTGAGTTGGTTTGTTACCTGGTGTGCTGCACCCAATAATCACAACGGGGTGGAGAAACAGAAAAGTTTATTTGCAGCTGCAAAAAGGTACAGGGAGAATAAAATCTCAAATCCTGCACACAGAGCAGGAAGTTACACAGGCTTTTATAAATTCTTTTTTCCAGCATACTTATCCAATAGCAAGCTGCCCCAAGTATCCATATAGCCAGCCAATCCAGTTCCCAGCTAGTTCCCTGATTTTCTGTATCATTTGTTAAACTATACATAAAGCTGCTTTATTTAGCATTGTTCTTCCATCTTTCCCCTGTTTGGCCTTGCTTAGTTGCAGGCAGTCTGACTCTGCAACATATTGTTGCAGATTCTTAGCATAACTGCTGTGTGTGCCTCCAGGCGGGGGGGGGGGGGGCAAGGACACGTGGGCCTAGTGCGAGGGGGCTTCATCGACACTCGTGGTCTTCCATCCCCTCGAGTTACCTAGTGGCCATGCCCCAGTGGTATCTTCGGAAATTCCTTCGCGTGCGGGGGAGTGAGGTGGAGTGGGGGATACGGGAGCTCCAGCAGATTCCCCTGAAGAACACCACCCTGTCTTTCTCTGGTCAGGGTCGGACTAGCCGTCCATTGCAGAGTTGAAGACCAGATGGGAGCTGCTGGATTGACCTTGATATGCCATGTCCTTGTGTGGATGAAGGACCTACATCTCAGGGATGGCCAGCAGCAGATGTACCATGTGTCCAGGAAGAGTCTGAACAAGCGACACTGACAGGTAAGTAGAGTCATGGCCACATGCCGTGGGGAGCTGGAGCCGGTTCGCGCCAACCTGTTGTTACATTTTGAAGCCATTTTAGAACCAGTTGTTAACCCGCTTCCCTGCAGGGGGCGCTGAGGCTTTGAAGGGCTCCGGCCGGGAAGTGATGTAATTCCTCCTCCGGCCACCGGGGGCGCTGCGCTGTGGGAGCCACGTGGGCTGCCGCCCGGCCCTGGGCACGAGCCCTGGGGCTGCTGCTGCTCCCCTGGCCCTGGGGCTCCCACTACTGCCTGGTGGGTCCCCGGCTGCTCTGCTGGGCCTGGGCTGCGTCCTGCTGCTCTCCCCGTGAGCACCCACCACCCTGCCCGCAGCCAGCCCCTGCCTGCAGACACCCCCTGCCGCACCCCCTACCCGCAGCCAGCCCCTGCCTCACCCTCTGCCTGCAGCCACCCCCTGCCCGCAGCCAGCCCCTGCCGCACCCCCTGCCCGCAGCCAGCCCCTGCCGCACCCCCTGCCCGCAGCCACCCCCTGCCGCACCCTCTGCCTGCAGACACCCCCTGCCGCACCCCCTGCCGCACCCCCTGCCTGCAGCCAGCCCCTGTCTCCAGCCACCCCCTGCTGCTCCCACCCCCACATCCACTCGTGCCCTGCTGTTCCCAGGGCAGTAACCCTGCACACCTGCTTCAATGAGGGGGGGGAGGGAGCAGCTGGGACCTACACATGTGCACACCCTAGGGTGACCAGACAGCAAGTGTGAAAAATCAGGACATGGGGTGGGGGGTAATAGGAGCTGGGGGTAATAGGAGCCTATATAAGAAAAAGACCCCAAAATCAGGACTGTCCCTATAAAATCAGGACATCTGGTCACCCTAGCACACCCCCAGGGAGTGGCAGGGACCCACACATGTGAAACGGAGCTCATTTCTAGTACAGGCCCATCTTTTTAAAAAAGAACTTTCGGCAGGATTAATATACATCCATATTTTCCCAGACAGGTCAGGCTTTTTGGTTCTTAAATCGCCGTCCAGGAATACAGACGTATGCTGACCCTGTTTGTACAAAAAATACATACTGGGGCACATCCCTTAAATCAGAACTTTTTATAGGGAACCGGTTGTTAAGATTTTGGCAGCTCATCACTGGCCACATGTAGACACCACAGGAATTGGGGGGGATTGAACCAAGGTCCTTCAGCACAAGCTCCGCTCACTCATTGTCAACCAATCCAGCTCCACCCACTAGACCTCACCCCCTTTCACAGTCACAGAATCCAGGAGCCCTAAGTCTCAGATCCATGCCTCACATCACAAGGCCAAACCTCCTCCCAAAATGGGTGCTGTAGAAGGGACCATCTGCAGAGACCCCTCTACATTCCCCCCGTCAGAGACTGCAGCCACTGGTGACCAGTGAATGAGCAGAGATCTCCCCTGTGGGAATCAGAGGGGCTGCACATTTGGGGTTTCACAGGGAAGGCGTCTGGCAGCCATTAACAGAGTGACCCTGTGAAGAGATTTTCCATCTCTAACAAAGGGTTTCTGTTCCCCCAGATCTCAGCCGCTCAGCAGAATGCAGGAGAGCCGAGTGCTGATGGGCTAGAGGGGTCACAGGAGTCACCGTGCAGCAGCTGTGGTGTCTACAGTCAGCATGGGCCAAACCCTGTGCTCCAGGCTGTTTCTCTGGATTGCGAAGGGGAGTTTGGCTTGGGGAATCGCTTGCTGGTGCCTGTGTCCACAACTGGGATGTTTTGAGGTGGCTACTCAATGGTCCATGAAGCGCCATCCAAGCAAGTGGAGAGTGGACATTAAAGAGCGAGGCTGGGACCTCCGCAGAGCTGCTGCAGTCCAGCATCCACAGCCAGAAGAGAGACAATGGGAAAGGTACGGAGATGGCTGGCCACAGCAGCAGCCGCCATCTCATAAACCTCTGCTCATGCTCTACACAACAGAGGCAGGACAAAGAGCCACACAGTGAGAGCTTGGGTTGCAATGAGCAATACACGTTTTTCAGTAGATTATGCTGCCCTGACAGTCTACTGCCTGTAATGTGCACATCCAGCCTCCCAGGCTGCCCTCAGTGGGAGTTAGGTGCTCTGTGCCCACAGGAGGTGGACTTACTAGGAGGTGAACTGAGGTGGCCGCCTCAGGTGCCAGACTGTGGGGGGCGCCACTAGGACCCAGAGTGTAGAAAACTGTGTCTGCTGCTGGTGCATGTGGATTCTCTCTGCTCGAGATCACAGAGAGGGTGGAGAGCTGTGCTGGAGGAAGGAGGGCACAAGAGACATAACAGGCAGGCAGGAGAAAAGGTGAGAGAGAATGACAGAAAGCAGCAGGAGCTGCAGGGAGAGAGAGGAGGAGGAGCCTCTTATGTACCTCTCTAGCATCCCCAGGAGCCTGGACTGATTAACCCCAGCTTCTCAGGGAGCTTCCTGTTTCCTGCTGCTTCCCTGAACCCACCTGAGGAGAACAGGAAGTCAGCTCAAGTAGTAGGAGCCAGTTCGGCCCTTAAGACGCTGATTTTTTCCCTCACTCAGGCCCTGCTAACAGCCTGCTTATTTGTCCCCTTCAACTGAGTGTTGAGAGCCACTATAGCTGGCACAGAACAGCAGTCATGAGTGACAGAAGAAAACGTCCCTCTGAGGCAGCATTCAGAAAAAGAGAAATGCTTCTTTTGCTTTCTTTATCTAAGCAGGAAGGAGCTCTCCTGAGATACGTAGACACAAATGTTCACGGTGAGCCTTCCAGTCCCAGTGAGGGTGTGAGTGGTGAGGAGATGCCTGATCTTCCAGTTAGTCAGAGTGCAGGTGACCTGGCAGCTACTGCAGCATCCATATCTGCATCTCCAATGGATGTAACCATGCACGTTCCTGAAGAAAAGTGTAGCTCAGAGAAGAGTGTGGTGGAGGCGCAAGAAACTGCTGCTGCTGAGTTGAATTCCTTGAGTCTAGATGATCCAGGACTGTGGACCCACTTGAGCAGTAGCCTGAGGGACTTCCTTGTACTGCACGGGCCACAGCAAGTGAAAAACTTCATATTCCCCAAAGACAATGAAAAGAGTAGTTCCCATCCAACACATTACTGGCATGAAATCCCCAATGGTGAGAAAGTGGAGAGGCCACGGCTTATGTATTCAAAAATCAAGAATACTGCATTCTAATGTTCCAGCCTCTTTGGGCTCTACAGAAACAAAGGACTGGAAAAATCTGGCTAGAAATCTGGTATGCCATGAGAAGGCAGCAAATCACCAGAGAGCATTCCATAGGTGGAAAGAGCTTGAGATGAGACTAAGGTTAAAGGCCTCCATAGATGATCAGCATCAAGAGAAGATTGCATCAGAGTCTCTTTCCTGGCAAAATGTTCGGAAAAGAGAATTGTGAGAATGCTTGCTACCCAAAACCTAGCACTGCGTGGCATTTCAGATCAGCTGTATGTGCCAAACAATGGAAACTTCCTTAAAATTGTGGAGCTGATGGCTGAGTTTGGTGCTGTACTCCAGGAGCTTCTAAGAAGTGTCATCACCCAAGAAATGTACACACACTACTACCTTGGAAAACCATTCAAAATGAGATCATTCAGTTCCTGGCAACAAAAGTCAAATGGATGATTGTGGGAGATCTTAAGTCAGCAAGATATTACCCTGTTATTCTGGACTGCACACCTGACATCAGCCATACGGAACACATGCCTTTAATGGCGAGTGTTGTGTGCAGGCCACAGAATCTCACCCACCCACTCCTGCAATAAACCTCTCACCAGCATCTGAGCTATTGAAGTCCTCAAATCATGGTTTAAAGACTTCAAGATGCAGAGAATCCTCCAGCAAGTGACCCGTGCCCAATGATGCAGAGGAAGGCAAAAGAACCCCAGGGCTTCTGCCAGTCTGCCCTGGTGGAAAATTCCTTCCTGACCCCAAATATGGCAATCAGCTGAACCCTGAGCATGTGGGCAAGATTCACCAGCCAGATACTACAGAGAATTCTTTTCTGGGTAACTCAGATCCCATTCCATCTAACATCCCGTCCCAGGCCACAAGGCCCCATCTACCACAAATAGTCAAAGATCAATTAATTGCCAAAATCATGTTAACCCATCATACTATCTCCTCCACAAATTTATCAAGCTTAATCTTGAAACCAGCTAGGTCTTTTGCCCCCACTGCTTCCCTTGGAAGGCTGTTCCAGAACTTCACTCCTCTGATGGTTAGAAACCTTCATCTAATTTCAAGTCTAAACTTCCTGTGGAAGTAACAAAAAGGGATTTAAGTGCAGCCATCTTAGTTCTGTTGAAAAGAAAGCAAAAGTCAGGCTAACTCTTATGCAAAACTTGTAAAGACAAAACTGTAAGCGTATCAAAATTGCAAAGCAAAGCTGGTTTTAACCTTGCCTTACAATAACAATAAAATGTAATTGTTTAACATTTTTTGCTACATATAAAATATAAAAAAGTATAAACAAAACAAAGCTTTATTATTACATAAATAATAAAAAGCTATAAATACTTGCTTTACATTTTTTATACTTTAAAAATTTGCATAAGGACACTCTGTCCAAACAGACGTCTTCCTTCTTGCAATTGCCTAAAAATAAAACTGTCTCTAACTTGTTGCATCCAAACTAAAAGTAAGAACTTGTTTTCTTCCACAATTTGGTGCCGTGACTCGGATAACGATGCCCGGCTAAAACAGCAGAAACTACTACAAACCTTTCCCCTTCAAAGCCCAAAGCACCAAACAAAAGGTAAAAAAAAACCTATAAAAATCGATACTGGGGTATCAAAAAATTATTATGCAACAAGCCCAAATGCAAAGTGGTGCTGAAAAACTTTTTTCCGCACCCCCAATATGAGGTTGAGGTCAAACCTAATCAAAGCTAAAAATTTTTGCTGCCTCAATAAGGGTGTATTACGTCCAAACATAAAACATTAAGGATATAGATTAAAAAAATGCATCTAAAGATCAAAGTAAATAAAATAAAAGTAAATAATAAGTGTGTAAAAAGTAAATGCCGCTATCGAGGTCTGGGACTTCAGCTAACTTCAGGCACACCAGGGCCCTCACTCTCTAAGTAAAATAGTTCTAAACATAAGGGGGGAGGGGTCAGCCAAACCTCATGACCCAGCAAACAGTGCAAAAAAGTAAAAGCCTTTCCTACTTATAAGCTGCTACCCCGCAAACCCTTTCCCTAAAGTATGTAAAAATCTTTTTAGCTTTTAAGCAGCTAACACAGCAAACAAAATAAACTGGGGAAACTATTTTATAAGCCGCTAAGTGAACAAAATACTCCCTTGTGTAATTAAATTTTTTACATAATAATCCCTCTAAACAATTCCCACTAAAAGGTACCTTCAATTTAAATAAAATCATACACGTCAAAAAAAAAGCTACAAAAACCTCCATAAGTCTCAAGTGCAAAAGCCAAAAAACTCCCCCCCCAAATTAAAAACTCAAGTACAAAATTTAAGAACTAAATGTAATGCAACCAAATGCCTCCCTACCCAAACTATATTGTTAACCCTCTCAGCTCTTTCATATCCCCAATTAGTTAAAGCTAAATGAAAAAAAAATAAATAAAGGGGGGGGGGTTAATTTAAAAGTCAGTTTGGCCTAAAAATAAAAAAAGCTGCCCTGCATTCAAAAATAAAAAAACAGAGACCAAGCCAAGTAGAAAAAAAAACTGCTTTCACACCCAGCTGGCTGTAAAAAAAATATAAACACACATAAAACAAAAAGCAAATAATTTGCAAAACTAAAATTACATTTGCAAAGATTGGCTGCCCGGTAAAACCCAACAGTCTGCCTTTGCAACCCTAAAGCCAGAATGGTTTGAAAACGCTAAAAAGGCCATAAACAGCCGGCCTAAACTAAAATACCAAGCAAAGATCCCTAAAAGGAACGCCCCAAAAAACCCAGGGCATAAAAATCCCTCCCAAAAGGAAAAGCAAGTTACAAAGTTTTGCAGCGGGAAAATTGCAGTGGGAAAATTGCAAAGGGAAAAAGCCCTGAACAGTGCACACCATCTATCTGTTTTATCCTTGTTATTTTACGTTTGCTTTGTTTGGCACTGTTGGTATTACAGGTTAAAAATTGCATAATTAAAAAAAAGCCCCACTCTCCATTATAGTATGCCTAAAAACCAAAAAAAAAACAAAAACGGTTTAGCATTCCGCTCTCCACCGCGGGCTGCAAACAAAGGGTGCAGGTGGGTCTACCCCAAGTCATAGCAAAACTAAGCAATAGAAAAAAAATAAAAAAACGTGTACCCAACAGCTCAAAAAAATGAAGCAACTAAAAGCATAAATCACTATCCAAGCAGCAACTCAAACCTCCGCCCAAAACAAGTTGCAAGCCTTAAAACAAAACTTCCAGGCAAAAAAAGCGGAACGCACACGCCTGAAGCCCTGGCTAAGCAAGTACCAGCCCTTCAGGAACATGTGAAAATGTAACCATGTGTGCTCAGCATATGCCGCAGTGGCCGTGTGTCTGCCGTAAAAAACATGAAACAGTGACAACGCCAATTGGCCATGCATTCTGCCCAGGTGGCCAGCCTCACACGCCACCACCTGGGTAGCCCTTGGAAATAAAAATGTTTCCAAAAAAATAACCCAAAGGGGTGGGGGCTAGTTAAAAAGCCCACCCTCCTTGCTAAAGTGGTAATAAAACAAGGCTTGTACCCATAAAAAGGAACGGTTCACCAAAAATAGCAAAATCGGGCCCAAGCAAGCAACACATTTTTTTTTGAAGTTAAAAACTTTAAAAGCATAGCTAATTACAAGCATCAAAAATTTAAATCCCTAAAACAATTAATTAACTTAGATTTTACTATTTTAAGTGTCATTTTAAAAAATAAGTAATTTAAAAAAACTAAAGTTAACTCTATAATTGCTAAAAAAATTAGGTAGTTAAATTTTACAAAATGCTGGGAAAAAAAAGAAATTCTTGGTTTCTTTGCAGCCAGTCGAAAAAAAAAAAGGGGGGCCCTTTTCCAAAAAAAGGTCTGCAAATAAATCCAGGCAAAAAAATGATTTCATTAAAATCATTTGGCCATAAACATTTTAGTCAAATGAGCTAAAAATACATAAGGGGTTTTATTAAAACCTAACTGCCCCAAGAAAAAAACGGGGGCTTAAAATGGGTCCAAGCAGCCGTAAAATCTGCAGAACACTGCCAGGCATTAATAAAATGTGTTAGGTCTCTGTATTCACAGGTAAGACAAGTCCTGCTCCAAGAAACCTCAACCAGCCTGCCATTGGTTAAAAAACAGGTAACTGGGTCTACGTACAGGTCCGTCAACACAAAACTGCTCTGGCTCCACGCTAAAAAGGCCCTTAGCAAGTCCTGCTAACTACCAACACTGCTGTAAAGTGCCAAGAGCTCACTGCCTGAACCCATGCTTCTTTCTGCAAAAAAGTCCCTCGGCCTCAAAATAACTCCACTTCAACTACTAATCAGCCGCTCCCTCCTTCTGGTATTGCTTTTCCTCCTTCTGGACAGCAAAACTAACAAACAAACAAACAAACTGAAGTGCTAGTCACCGCTCACTTGTCCAGTCATGAAATTACCACACAGCCAGCATTTGCCAAAAAAACCCAGACCACTGCAGGGTAACGTGCTGGTCACTTCTCCCCTACATGGTACTAAACCACACCTGCTTCAAACAAAAAAACCCGCTCTCTCTGCTAAAACTGCCAACGTCCAAAAATTCCTAACTACAAAAAACATTAAAAACTAACCCTGGTAAAAAAACAAAAAATTATACACTAGCCAAAAAAGCCTTGTAAAACCCATGCTTAACAAAGTGGTATTAATTAAATGTGGGGCTTTATTCCACAGGCTGCGCCCTGTGTTTTTAAATAAGTATCTTCAGCATGTATTGTCCTTTCTGATTGGCTGTTAAATAACAAATACCAGAAACGCCTTGTTGCCACTGCCCCCGCCATTTTCTCCACTATACTATCCCCCGTAACACATCCAAGTACAGACAATACCATATAGTCTAATAACACCCAATAGCCAAGGCCTTCCCACTTTAGTAATTTATTTAAATATTGTTTAAAAATATTTTTAACGTTCAAAATATCCCATATAAGCAAACAATTAAGTAATACAAACCGGTCAGTAAAAGTAAAGGTATATCGCATGACTACAAATAAGCCTAAAAAATTTAAAATGTAAATTAGTGGGTTTTATAATGGGGTTAATATAATGGCCATTCCAGGGGTCTGTAGTATATATATATATATAAAAAATGGGTCCTTATTGATTTTGGTGACCCAATTAGAAAATAATTAAATTCATATTTAAAAAAGGTGTGTTCTGCCACCAAAAAATTACCTGTACTAAAATAGTCCCAGTAATTAATAACCTAATCTGTACCATATTGCAATATACCCCTTCCTATGCTATTCATGTCAATGCTTCTTAAAGGTACATAAAAAAAATTAAACAAATGTGGTACCGTATTTATTGAAAAAAAAGTTTTAAAATACTAATTTACAGTAATTAATGTTACATTAAAAATTGTAAAATTTGTTTGGCCCTATCTCGTTTCAGGTCAATTTTATATATCCAAACTGCTCCAAGGGGGCTGCTGTTCTGTTGGCACAACAAAGGCCCTGGGTCTCCTCTAGAAAAAGGAAATCTGGTAAAACACCTATAAAATGGTGCCAGGAGTGCAGCAGCAATTTAAAACATTTCAAGGCCAACAGCATAATAAAAAATTAAAACAGCTAAAAAAGGCCACTGGTCTTATTACTAAAGCACAGTTAACCCAGGTACAGGCTAAAGTTGGTAAATTACATGTTATCTCCACCCTTAGTTCAAGGACCCAAAAGCGGTTAACAAAAATGGTATTAAATATCACTAAGGCAAAAAAAAAAATGCAGTAAAATCTGGCATGTTCAAACATGCAGAATTTCCCAGATAACCAGCTAACGGCCATTCAAAGTAACCTTAAGCATCAGGCTTGGTCCACTGCCCTTACTAGTGCTTCAAAAGTGCCATCTGATCTGTGGCCGTAAAAACAAACTTAAATGTTTTCAGGGTAAAGTTTCAGGCACTCTCAGTGCTCCTTCCAAGCCTACGGGCCGGTTAAAAGGGTGTGGGCTCCCACATACCAAATCCTGCCAGGTCCATAAAAAAAATGCAGGTAAAGTTAAATAATTCACTGTAATATTTAAAAAATTAAACCACCTTGTATGCCTAGCCAATTTGTTGTCAGTGCTCCTAAAATAACACCTAATGTTTAAATAAAAATAAAAAATTAATAAACACTTTGGCCTTTAAAGCCCCCACAGCTTCAGTGCGTACAAAAGCTAAAGCCAAAAAAAGTCGTCACTGTTTATAACAATGGCTGTTAAAAAGGTAGCAAACAGAAAACGACCCGAACAAAACACCTAATTTCCCAGTTAGTAACAGCCGTGTAGATGTTGAGGCCACCACTTTGTAAAATATACATTTTAATCTCATCACTGCTGCCAACAATTCCATTATTGGCCTGCAAATAAAGTCCTACAATTAAATCTTAGGTTTCAAATACCTTTGAATTAAACTACCTTCATACCAAACCAATTCCAAAACCTACACTCACTCCTACCAAAGGTTCAAAAAATCTCTAAATTACAAGGTCAAATTTATGTACTTCAAGTTATATTGTATTTATGTACTTCATTGATGTACATATATATTTATGTACTTCAAAGTATATTATATTATACTTCAAATTATATATTCAATTAAAAACCATGCATTCCACAGTTTATAAAGTGTCTATCATAATGTAAAAAGAAAAGGAGTACTTGTGGCACCTTAGAGACTAATTTATTTGAGCATGAGCTTTCGTGAGCTACAGCTCACTTCATCAGATGTACCTTATCATAACGTTACATTATCATAATGTAATGTGTTATGTAACTAAGGCTATAAATCAACCCCAGCAGATTGTTACAATACAAACAGTAATGTTTATATTGTTTTTGTGTAGTTTAAAAATATGTTGTTGTAAAAAATGTAATAACAAAAATACCTTTCATGTTCAAACAGTGTGCTTTGTTGTTATATCCAGTCACAGTTGATAAGGCTAACCATTTAATCTAAAATCAAAAATACAAAATCTAATAAAAATAAAAAATTTAAAATGGTAGTTGTGCTAAAAAATGCACAAAAGGCCGGGGGGGGGGGAGTGTAAAAACAAAATTAAAAAACATTAAATGTCGGCCTCTCAGTTGATTTAAAAACAAAGCAACAGTCAGGCTAATGCAGAACCATAATAACGCAAAATTTGTAAAGGCAGACCTGCTTAAGCGTATAAAAAACTGCAAGCAAAGCTGTTTAACCTTGCCTTAAAATAAAAATAAAATGTAATTGTTAGCAAAAAATTTTAAAAACAAATAAAATATCAAAAAAGTATAAACAAAGACACCATCTTATATAATCAAAGGGTATAAATACTGCTTTATATTGTTTATACTTTAAAAAATACTAAGGCAAAGGTATTCTTCATCTATTGTATTTCTTCCCTTGCAATTGCTTAAAAATAAACTCTTTTTGGCTTGTTGCATTCAAACTAATATATATATATATATATTTTCTTCCACAGTACTAAACCACAATTGCTCCAAAACAAACAAACAAACAAAACCGCTCACTCTGCTAAAACCGCCAAAGTCCAAAAATTCCTAACTACAAAGAACATTAAAAACTGGCCCTGGTAAACAAGGCGTAGCGTTATACACTGGCAAAAAAAAAAAAAACCCTTGTAAAATCCATGCTTAATAGTGTGGTATTAATTGGGTTTGGGGGGTTATTCCAAGGCTGCGCCCTGTGTTTTTCAATAAGTACCTTCAGCATGTATTGCCCTCCCTAATTCGCTTTCAAATAACAAATACCAAAGGTGCCTTGTTGCCACTGCCCCCACCATTCCCTCCATGATACTTCTACCCCCGTAACACATCCAAATACAAACAACACCAGATATTCTAATAAAACCCAATGGCCAAGGCCTTCACATTTTAATAATGTAATTAAATATTTTTAAAAAAATAGGTTTAAGGTTCAAAATATCTTATCTAAGAAAACAATTAAATAAAAAACAAACTAGTCCATAAAAAGAAAAGTATACAATATCACTACAAATAAGCTTCAAAAATCTAAAATTAAAATTAGTGGATTTTACAGCGGGGTTAATATAAAAGCCATCTTAGGGGTCTATAATATGTCATAAAAAAGGCCCTTATTGGTTTTGGTTGCCCAATTAGTAAATAATCAAATTCGTATTTAAAAAAGGGTGTGTTCTGCCACCAAAAATTTACCTGTACTAAAATAGTCCCAGTAATTAACAACCTAATCTGTACCATATTGCAATATACCCCTCCTATGCTATTCATGTCAATGATTCTTAAAAATATTTTAAATTATATAAACAACAAATGTGATATGGTACTTTACTAAAAGAAATGTGTTAAAGTAATAGTAATTAATGCTATATTAAAAACTATAAAATTTACTCTTCCCCTATTTAGCTTTCAGGTCACGTATATCTATCCCAACTGCTCCAAAAAAGCTGCCATTCGGTTAGCAGAGCAAAGCGCCCGTGTCTCCTCTAAAAAAACATTTGGTCAAACACCTGTCAAGTGGGGCCAATAGTGCAGCAGCAATTGACAACATTTATAAAAGC
This sequence comes from Caretta caretta, assembly GCF_965140235.1. Classification (NCBI taxonomy): domain Eukaryota; kingdom Metazoa; phylum Chordata; order Testudines; family Cheloniidae; genus Caretta; species Caretta caretta. Next base: position 6,483,153 of record NC_134211.1, read on the forward strand.
CAACAACATAATAAAAAATCAGGGCAGCTAAAAAAGGCCACTAGTCTTATGACTGAAGCACAGTTAACCCAAGTGCAAGCTGAAATGGGTAAATTACATGATATCTCCGTCCTTAGGTTAATAATCCAAAAGCTGTTAATAAAAATGGTATTAAATATCACTAAGGCAAAAAAAATTGCAGTAAAATCTGGCATGTTCCAAATTTCCTAAATAACCAGCTAACGGCCGTTCACAGTGACTTTAAGCACCAGGCCTGGCCCACTGCCCTTACTAGTGCTTCCAAAGTGCCATCTGATCTGTGGCCGTAAAAACAAACTTAAACGTTTTCAGGGTAAAGTTGCAGGCACTTGCAGTGCTCCTGCCAAGCCTACGGGCCGGTGAAAGGGGTGTGGGCTCCCACATACCAAATCCTGCCAGGTCCATAAAAAAAATGCATAGAACATGAAACAATTCACGGTAATATTAAAAAAAATAATTCCCCTGGTATGCCGAGCCAATTTGTTGTCAGTGCTCCTAAAATAACACCCAATGTTTACATAAAAATAAAAAGCCAATAAACATTTTTGGCCTTTAAAGCCCCCACAGCCTCAGTGCGTACAAAAGCTAAAGCCAAAAAAAAATTGGTCACTGTTTCTAACAGCGTTTGTTAAAAAAGTAGAAAACAAACACCGACCCTAACAAAACACCTGCTCTTCCAAGCTAGTTACAGCTGTGTAAACGTTAAGGTCACCATTTGCAAAACATACATTTTAATTTCACCATTGCTGCAAAAAATCCTTATCTATTGGCCTGCAAATAAAATCCTATAATTAAATCTTAGGCTTCAAATACCCTTTCATTAAACCACCTTAATACCCGACCAATTCCAAAACCTACACTCACTCCTACCAAAGGTTCAAAAAATCTCTAAATTACAAGGCCAAATCTATGTGCTTCAAAATATATATCAAATTAAAAAAACATGCCTTTCATACCATCTATAAAGCATTTATCTTATGGACTAATTATAATATATTGTGCTATGCAACTAAGGCTACAAAATAACTCCAGCATATTATTACACTAAACACATTAATGTTTGTATTGTTTTTGTTTAATTTAAAAATATGTTATTGTTGTTATAAAAAACAGAATAACAAAAATACTTTTCATGTTCATACTAATTATGCATTATCGTTACATCCAACCAAAAGTTATGGAGCCGATCCTTTTAATCTAATATCAAAAATACAAGGTCTAAAGTTTAAAAATGATGGTTGGGCTAAAAGTGTGAAAGTAAAAAGGGGCATTTAAGTGCAGCCATCTTATTTCTGTTAAAAAAAAAAAAGCAAAAGTCAGGCTAACTCTAACCCCTAAGAATTCAAAACTTCTAAAGTCAAAACTGGTGTAAGCATACAAAAATTGCAAAGCAAAAACCTTGCCTTAAAAGAACAATAAAATGTAATTGTAGCAAAAACATGTTAAAAACAAATAAAATATAAAAAATGTATAGACAAAGCAGAGCTTTATGTAATAAAAAGGTATAAATACTTGCTTTACATTGTTTATACTTTAAAAATTTGCATGAAAACAGACACCCTGTCCAAACGGCTGTCTTCCTTCTTGCAATTGCCTAAAAATAAAACTTTCTCTAACTTGTTGCATGCAAACTAAAAGTAAGAACTTGTCTTCTTCCACAGTATCCATTTGTTCTTGTGTCCACATTGGTACTGAGCTTAAAGAATTCCTCTCCCTCCATGGTATTTATCCCTCCGATGTATTTACAGAGAGCAATCACATGTTCCCTCAGCCTTCTTTTGGTTAGGCTAAAGAAGCCAAGCTCCTTGAGTCTCCTTTCATAAGACAGGTTTTCCATTTCTCGGATCATCCTAGTAGCTCTTCTCTGTACCTGTTCCTGTATCCTTCTTAAACATGGGAGACCAGAACTGCACACAGTCTTCCAGATGAGGTCTCACCAGTGCCTTGTAGAACGGTACTAACACCTCCTTATCTCTACTGGAAATACCTCGCCTGATGCATGCCAAAACCGCATTAGCTTTCTTCACGGCCATATCACATTGGTGGCCCATAATCATCCTGCGGTCAACCAATCCTCCAAGGTCCTTCTCCTCCTCTGTTACTTCCAATTGATGCATCTCCAGCTTATAACTAAAATTCTTGTTATTAATCCCTAAATTCATGACCTTACACTTCTCACTATTAATTTTCATCCTATTACTATTACTCCAGTTTACAAGGTCATTCAGGTCTTCCTGTATGATATCCCAGTCCTTCTCTGAATTGGTAATACCTCCCAGCTTTGTGTCAAACACAAACATTATTAGTGTACACTCACTTTTTGTGCCGAGGTCAGTAATAAAAAGATTAAATAAGATTGGTCCCAAAACCGAACCCTGAGGAACTCTACTGGTAACCTCCCTCCAGCCTGACAGTTCACCTTTCAGTAGGACCCTCTCTAATAATTAGTATTATTGAACTAATAATTCCCCATGTGGCTCCGTAACAAACGCCTTACTGAAATCTAGCTAAATTAGATCCACTGTGTTTCCTTTGTCTAAAAAATCTGTTACTGTCTCAAGGAAGGAGATCAGGTTGGTTTGGCACGATCTACCTTTTGTAAAACCATGTTGTATTTTGTCCCATTTACCATTGACCTCAATGTCCTTAACTACTTTCTCCTTCAAAATTTTTTCTACACTACAGATGTCAAACTAACAGGCCTGTAGTTACCCGGATCACTTGTTTTCCTTTCTTAAAAATAGGAACTATGTTAGCAATTCTCCAGTCATGTGGTACAACCCCTGCGTTTACAAATTCATTAAAAATTCTTGCTAATGGGCTTGCAATTTCATGTGCCAATTCCTTTAATATTCTTGGATGAAGATTATCTGGGCCCCCCATTTAGTCCCATTCAGCTGTACAAGTTTGGCTTCTATCTCGGATATGGTAATCTCTACCTCCATAGCCTCATTCCCATTTGTCATGCTACCATTACCCTAAGATCCTCATTAGCCTCATTAAAGACAAAGGCAAAGTACTTGTTTAGATATTGGGCCATGCCTAGATATTCTATGATTCTAAGATTATCCTTAACTTCCACTCAGTCCTCAGTGTTTAACTGTCCCACTTCTTCTTTCTTTGTTTTCTTCTTATTTATATGGCTATAGAATCTTTTACTATTTGTTTTAATTCCCTTTGCAAGGTCCAACTCTACATGGCTTTTAGCCTTTCTCACTTTATCCCGACATGTTCTAACCTCAATAAGGTAGCTTTCCTTGCTGATCCCTCCCATCTTCCACTCCCTGTCTACTTTCTGCTTTGTCTTAATCACCTCTCTGAGATACTTGCTCATCCAGTTTGGTCTACAAGTCCTGCCTATGAATTTTTTCCCCTTTCTTGGGATGCAGGCTTCTGACAGCTTCTGCAACTTTGACTTGCCGGTATCCCAGGCCTCCTCTGCCTTTAGATCCATCAGTTCTTCAGTCCAATCCACTTCCCTAACTAATGTCCTTAATTTTTTTAAAGTTAGCCCTTTTGAAATCAAAAACCCTACTCACAGATCTATTTTTTGTTATCCTTCCCTTCAGGTTAAGGTGAATTAGCTCATGATCACTGGAACCAAGGGTGTCCCCTACAACCATTTCTTCTAGGAGGTTCTCACAACTTACCAAAACCAAATCTAAAATGACATCCCCAGTTGTTGGTTCAGCAACTACTTGATGAAGGAATTCATCACCTATCTCATCTATTAAAATCTGAGCCCTATTATTATTACTAGCACTTGTCCTCCAGTCTATATCTGGGAAGTTAAAGTCTCCCATGAGTGCACAGTTCCCATGAGTATTTACTTCATTAAATACATTAAAGAGGGCTCTATCCATAGTGTGGAAGAAAACATGAGGTTTTCATTGTGTCCTCCACCGCTTGGGTCACCACCACTGCTGCCTCTGTGTCTGTCTTTGCCTTCTCACCTCAGTCCTTCTCCTCCAGCAGAACTCCCCCTCAGCCTCCCCTGTCTCCAGCTCTGTTGGCTGGCTCCTCTGCCGCTGCAGCCACCTACACTCCTTCCGGCCAGATGAGGGATTTCAAAACGTTCTGAAGAGTGCGCAGAAATGGGTAGAGGAGCTTCCCACTGAAGCTATTTCCCCACCCATTCAAGAATACAAGAGTCACCGAAGAAGACGACATTTTGTATGTGAGGCACGGGATAATCTCATAAGAGACCCCAAACAACAATTCAAAGCTGAATTCTTTAACCGGGTGCTAGACTGTGCGATACAATCAGTTGCAGAACGTTTCATGCAGCTCAAGGATCACAGCAGCATATTTGGGATGTTGCAGGATGTTCCCAAACTCCTCACTGTACCTGAAGAAGACCTAAACCAGCAATGCAGGGCACTAGAGACCGTGTTGACACATGACGACATGTGCGATATTGATGCAAGTGATATAGGTGATGAACTGAAAGCCCTTTTCAGATACATTCAACAGGATCAACTCCAAAGGCTGTTCTGGAATATACGTGCACAAATAAGATGACCACCATCTTTCCAAATTATTTTGTTGCTCTGTGCATACTTCTAACACTTCCTGTAACAGCTGCCAGTGGAGAACACAGCTTCTCCAAGCTGAAATTAGTAAAAACACATCTATGCTCCACAATGACCCAGGAGAGGCTAGTCGGCCTTGCAACCATCTCAATAGAGTATGAGTTGGCCCAGACTGTGGACCTTCAGGAAGCAGAAGCAGTTCAAATCTCTGCAACCAAGAAGGCACGGAAGCACCACTTTGATTATTCAAATATCAAAATGCCAGTGTTAACTTTCAAATGCCTGAACAGCAAATGTAACTTTTCTTGTCTGCATAGTAAAGTGTACTGACAATTTTTGAACAAGGCATTTAAAGTTGTTAGTTCTCCTTTACTGGGGTAGGTAGCAGAGCAGTACTATGGGCGGAGTAGAACAGAAAGAAGGCAGAATTGAGACCTTTCAAAGTTTTGGCCCAAGCAAGGGGGCATGGGGGTGTCATTTGAGTTCCCCACCTGATAGGGTGACCAGACAGCAAATGTGAAAAATCAGGAGAGGGGGTGGGCGGTAATAGGAACCCATATAAGAAAAAGACCCAAAAGTCGGCACTGGCCCTATAAAGTTGGGACATCTGGTCACCCTAATGCCTGAGGTGCCAAAATATTGTGGGCCGGCCCTGGCGGCAGGTGCAGTGTATTGAATAAAACAAACACATACAAAACAGGATGTGATTGAAGAGAATTAGTCATTAAATAACTTATTTCTCTTCTGTTTATCTTGATGGAGGTATTAAATCAGGAATCACAGACTCTGCGAGCCCCAAAGCTGTGGGAGAAAGGTGGCATAAATCCCGAGTTGGAATTAGACTTTCAACAAACCAGAGAGCCGGAGGAGACAGACCTTCCCCAAGACAATGTCCTCTTATCGCCCTTTGTTCTGTAGTGGCAGTGAACATGGTTAGAAGAGATTGGCACTGCCAGGTGTGAATGGGGCTTGTGAGAGTGAAGTATTTTCATTGTATTCTGCAGATAATATTGCTCAGATTCAAAAGGAGATGCCGAGTTAACTCGAGCTACACCTTATGCATTGCCCTAACTCGACTCCTGTCCACACAGAAAAACCCTTAAGATGTGGTGCTGATAACTCAAGTGAGCTGGCCCCTCGAGGCACAGGCTAAAGCCTAAGTTAGCACAACTCACCAGCTAACATGATCTTTCTGTAGTATGGATGCAAGCTAGCTGCACTTGAGTGCTTCTAATTCTCCAATGCCTTCCCACTCTTCCCCCTGTGTCCCAAGAAAGGACAGACAAGTTCTCCCACCATCCACTGGGGAAGAATCCATACAGTGGCTCAGCTCACTGCTGTGCAAAGAGCCTTGGGATGAGCTCCTAAAAGTCTCAGTGCCCCACCTGAGTGAGTGCAGTGCCAGTCTGGACACAGCAGGACCTTTGTTTATTCACAGTGCAGCTCTTCTCATGTGAGAGAGGCTGACTCAAGCCCAGTAACTGAAAACTCGAGTTAACTCTGCAGTGAAGACAAAGCCTCAGCTCTTTCGGCTGACAGGGATCTATTCTACCACAGTGGTTCTCAACTGGGGGGGTCTGTGGCCCTGTGGGTGACGGGTGTCACAAGCAGGCTTGAGAGGATCTGCCCAAATAAACCAGAGAGCATGGCTGGCCTTAGACTGGGAGGCTTCTCTATCAAGCCTTAAAACCCACAGATTGTGTTAATCACTCTTATTGATGGACCTGGCGATTCCACAGGCTACTGCCCACTACCTCCAACTGTAACACAAACTTTAACTGTGACATCAGCAACATTAACATGAGCTTTCTAGAAACGTGAAGAAACATGATCTATTCTTTTCGTGTGGGGGAAGTATGAATTCAGAGTTAAGGTTTTGTGTTGCAGTTCAAGCTAAAGGCATTTTTTGTGTGGACTGTATTTCTTTATAGTGTTGCCTCTCGGCCCAAGTGCTTAGCAGTATTCGGGGCCTCTCCAGGTTGTTTCCATTAAGAGGAGAAATTGATTATAAATGTCCCATATTTCTTGGTACAATCTTGTTTACTTAAGAAGAAGGTGCACACAGCTCTGTTTCCCTGAACACAGTAGAAATGCAAACTTGCTTGTAGCCAGTCCTGTGCCCTAACAAAGGGCTTTTTCTTGGCTTCCTCCACAGCCACATTACCAAGGCTTCTCTGGGGTTCTGCTGGCTTCCTTATTCCTTTCGATAGTTATCTGCAACATAAATCCATTCCCCAGCCTCTGCATTTTTGCAATCAGTCCTAGGGTTCTCCTCAGCCTGCTTGTCTCACCTACTACTCAGGCCTTGCCATGCTGGTCCATGCCTTGGGTGGTGGGTTCTGTTGTTTTTGCTCCCACTAAACCATGGGGTATTTAATTGCTCCCATATTTAGCCTAACTGAAAGGGTGCTTTGTCCACACCTGAACTTCAAAGGTGGCTATCAATGGACGGGATATATTTGACCTCCTCGTAGGAGGTGTGGAGAGAAGAAGAAACTGCAGTCGTAGGTGGGGAGGGAGAAAGAGCACAGATCCTAGCTCAGCTGCAAAGGCCTCCTTTGCCTTTCACAAAGATCATCAGTGACGGGGATCCCCAGTGATTGAACTAAGGATCTCTTGTACCATGGGCCAATCATCAGGGAGAGAACTCCTGACTAAGGATGCATGACATTAATGGGGGGGGGGCATTTACAGAGGTTATAGCTGCCCCCACCATTCCTTCTCTCCCATGGTCCTCCCAGATATTCCTGCTCCCCCAGTCCTTCCATAGCATAGGCCAGAAGGGCCTCTCCTTGCCCCCCAGTAACCTCCCTTTGCAGCTGGGGAGGTGTCCCATCGGCACTGGCCCCTCAGAGCAGGACATCCCTGCCCGCAAGCCGCAGGAGAAGCTCTCGGAGAAGCAGAACTGGCACGTGAGCTCTGGAAACCGCTTCAGGGACAAATTTCCTCTCTCTCAATTTGACAAGGGGCAGGAAGAAGAGGCATAAATCCCTGGACCTGCGTCAAGAGCTGGAGGAAAGGATTGTGTGTCCATGGCTGAAGGTGGGAGGGGAATGGATGGAGATGTGGTTCTCTGCTCTCTCACACGGAACGTGTCAGCCAGCACAGCTGAGCCATCGTGGGGTTCTGTTAATTTTCTGCTGTTAGATGCCTGCCCTAAATTACTGCCTCCCATCTGAATGAAGGCAAAGCAAGAGGGGCACTGTGCCCTCACCCTTGTCTGGACTTAGGGGATGTCTTCACGACCAAGCGTGGCAACGCTTTAATGTGGCTGTGTAGTCGCAGCACCAGCGCTGGGAAAGAGCTCTCCCAGTGCTGCAAAAAAACCCACCCTGACCAGGGGAGTAGCTGCCAGTGCTGGGAGCATTTCCCCACCCTCGTGTCCCACCCAGCTACCAAGTGGCGGGAACTTTTACCAGCAATGGAGGGTGGGGAACCCTGGTGGGCCAGCTTATATTCCATCTTAGTTCTGTTGAAGACTTGCCACTTTTAGGTCTGTAATCGAGTGACCAAAGAGATTGAAGTGTTCTCCAACCAGTTTTTGCATGTTATAATTCTTGACATCTGATTTGTGTCCATTTATTCTTTTACGTAGAGACTGTCCAGTTTGGCCAATGTACATGGCAGAGGGGCATTGCTGGCACATGATGGCATATATCACATTGGTAGATGTGCAGATAAACGAGCCTCTGATAGTGTGGCTGATGTGATTAGGCCCTACGATGGTGTCCCCTGAATAGATATGTGGACACAGTTGGCAACGGGCTTTGTTGCAAGGGTAGGTTCCCGGGTTAGTGGTTCTGTTGTGTGGTATGTGGCTCCTGGTGAGTATTCGCCTCAGGGTGGGGGGCTGTCTGTAGGCAAGGACTGGCCTGTCTCCCAAGATTTGTGAGAGTGATGGGTCGTCCCTCAGGATAGGTTGTAGATCCTTGATGATGCATTGGAGAGGTTTTAGTTGGGGGCTGAAGGTGACGGCTAGTTCAGCAGGTGGGTATTGTAGTTGTAAGAATGCTTGATAGTGAAGAAACAGATTGTCAAGCCGGAAGAGTACCCAGAAGTCACCTACTACAGGACAGGCCTAACAAAGAAAATAACAGAACGCCACTAGCCGTCACCTTCAGCCCCCAACTAAAACCTCTCCAACGCATTATCAAGGATCTACAACCTATCCTGAAGGAGCTCACGAAAGTTTATGCTCAAATAAATTGGTTAGTCTCTGAGGTGCCACAAGTACTCCTTTTCTTTTTGCAAATATAGACTAACACGGCTGCTACTCTGAAACATGCCTTAGAGTGATTTAGCTTAACAAAGAGAAGGTGAAGGGGTGACTTGATTACAGTCTATAAGTATCTAAATGGGGAACAAATATTTTCTCTAGCAGAGATGGTATAACTCGCTCCAATGAATGGAAGTTGAAGCTACACAAATTCAGACTGGGAATAAGTTGTACATTTTTGACAGTGAGGGTAATTAGCCACTGGAACAATTTACCAAGGGTCATGGTGGATTCTCTATCACTGATCATTTTTAATTCAAGTTTGGCCATTAAAAAAAAATCTGTTCTATGAATTATGGGGCAGTTCTCTGGCCTGTGTTATACAGAAGGTCAGACTAGACTAGACAATCACCATTGTCCCTTCTGGCCTTGGAATCAATGAATAAGCCCATCAGGAACTGATTAAATACTTAGGTTCCGGGGCAGGGTAAAGGGATGTACAGTAGGGAGAGGGCTGATGGGGTTGTTGTGCCCTCATTAGCAAAGCCATCGTACTTGTAAAGTATCCTTTTCCCATGTCTATCTTTCACAGTTCTGTTAAAGTTCTCCACATCTCCTTGCTGATGAAGAATGTAAGCCATACTTACAGGATGGGGGACTCTATCCTGGGAAGGGTACCAATATCCCACCTTCATTAAATAAGTCATTATTGACTAGAGCTTAAGCTACGTACACAGTTTTACTTAGGGTACGTCTACACTTCAAGCTGGGGGTCTGATTCCCAGCTCAGGTAGAGATACACACACTAGCTCTGATCCAGGTTGGGCACTAAAAACAACGTTGCTGCAGCAGTGTGAGTGGCAGGAGGGACTAGCTGCCAGAGGATGTGGCTAGCATCGTGGATGGGTGTTTACACCTAGCCACTTGTGCCCCTACGACTACACTCTGGTTTTAGTGCACTAGAATGGGTTAGTGTCCTCGAGCTTGGAATCCTGAAAATGTAGCCAAGCCCCCACTAAAACTTACTGAGGCAACTGCCATTTGAAATCCTGAGTAAGGAGTTCAGGGTTTGAGCCATGTGTCTTTATTCTGTGCTCTGTCAGCATCTAGAGATCCCAACAAAGTGCCTGCTCTGCTTGATATACAGCAAGATCTCAGGCTGTCAGAAATGTAAATCAATTTAAATTTAGTAAATGAGTCAGGAACAGGATATGGAGAGGAAGGTATTTTGGGCAGAGTGGACAAACAGCTTTTCCCAGGGTTTATGGGAAATCACTGCAAGAGAATCATAGAATCCTAGAATATCAGAGTTGAAAGGGACCTCTGGAGGTCATCTAGTCCAACCCCCTGCCCAGAGCAGGACCAATCCCCAATTAAATCATCCCAGCCAGGGCTTTGTCAAGCCTGACCTTAAAAACTTCTAAGGAAGGAGATTCCACCACCTCCAAAGGGAACGCATTCCAGTGTTTCACCACCCTCCGAGTGAAAAAGTTTTTCTTAATATCCAACCTAAATCTCCCCCACTGCAACTTGAGACCATTACTGCTTGTCCTGTCATCTGCTATCACTGAGAATAGTCTAGATCCATCCTCCTTGGATCCACCTTTCAGGTAGTTGAAAGCAGCTATCAAATCCCCCCCTCATTCTTCTCTTCTGTAGACTAAACAATCCCAGATCCCTCAGCCTCTCCTCATAACTCATGTGTTCCAGACCCCTAATCATTTTTGTTGCCCTTCGCTGGACTCTCCAATTTTTCCACATCCTTCTTGTAGTGTGGGGCCCAAAACTGGACACAGTACTCCCGATGAGGCCTCACCAATGTTGAATAGAGGGGAACGATCACGTCCCTCGATCTGCTCGCTATGCCCCTAATTATACATCCCAAAATGCCATTGGCCTTCTTGGCAACAAGGGCACACTGTTGACTCATATCCAGCTTCTCGTACACTGTAACCCCTTGGCCCTTTTCCGCAGAACTGCTGCCTAGCCATTTGGTCCCTAGTCTGTAGTCGTGCATTGGATTCTTCCATCCTAAGTGCAGGACTCTGCACTTGTCCTTGTTGAACCTCATCAGATTTCTTTTGGCTCAATCCTCCAATTTGTCTAGGTCCCTCTGTATCCTATCCCTACCCTCCAGCATATCTACCACTCCTCCCAGTTTAATGTCATCTGCAAACTTGCTGAGGGTGCAATCCACACCATCCTCCAGATCATTAATGAAGAAATTGAACAAAACCGGCCCCAGGACCGACCCTTGGGGCACTCCTCTAGATACCGGCTTCCAACTAGACATGGAGCCATTGATCACTACCTGTTGAGCCAGACAATCTAGCCAACTTTCTGCCCACCTTGTAGTGCATCCATCCAGCCCATACTTCCCTAACTTGCTGACAAGAATACTGTGGGAGACCGTGTCAAAACCTTTGCTAAAGTCAAGGAATAACACGTCCACTGCTTTCCCTTCATCCACAGAACCAGTTATCTCATCATAGAAGGCAATTAGATTAGTCAGGCATGACTTTCCCTTGGTGAATCCATGCTGACTGTTACTGATCATTTCCCTCTTGTATAAGTGCTTCAGGATTGATTCCTTGAGGACCTGCTCCATGATTTTTCCGGGGACTGAGGTGAGGCTGACTGGCCTGTAGTTCCCAGAATCCTCCTTCTTCCCTTTTTAAAAGATTGGCACTACATTAGCCTTTTTCCAGTCTTCCAGGACTTCCCCTGATCGCCATGAGTTTTCAAAGATAATGGCCAATGGCACAGCCCAAAGAAAGTTCAATATCATCCCCTCTCTAGTGAGCCCCAGACCCCATGGCTGTCAACAGGACTGCTTGGCTATGCCCCACCCCTGCTATTTTCAGTGTGCTGGCTTGAGCAGAGCTAGCACAGGTATGGCTGGGAATCACACCCCTCAGCTCTAATGTAGATGCAGCCTTAGGCACTTTTGAAAATTTTACCCTTTCTCTTCTAAATTTTAATAGCTCTGTGTTGTTTATTGCCCAGTGCTTGGAGGTGTCCTTGTGAGTCTCAGACTGACACCTCCCCTAGGACCAATTGCCCTGTGTAAGGGGTGGTGAGGCATCGAGGACAGAATTGCCTCTACGAGGAAGATTTTAGAAGGAATAAATTCCCCTGTTTCCCACCTGAGAATAAGGTAAATAGCCAGGAGGACCTTAGGGATCAATACAAAGGTTGGGATGGTTCTGTGTATTAATTATCACCTGGAATAATGGAATGGCCAGTGAGATGGGGAAATTTGCTGATACCACAGAATTCTTCTGCTTGGGAGGATTGTGAGGGACACTAGCGAGGGCTACAAAAGCAGGTAGCTGGGCAATGTGCTGGCCGGCAACATTCCATGGAGAAAGCTCAAGGTGCTGCATGGGGAAAGGAACAATTTAAAATTGGTGACGTGGAGAAACCCACTAAGCTGCTGCACTGACAGACCAGGGTCACTGAGAAGAATGTAACAACGAAGAGAAGAGATTCCTCCTGGGGGACACAAGCAGGAGCCATTGCCCCATGCAGACGTGCTCTCAGCCCCACTGGAGAGAAGGGACAGGGGCTGGGAGGTGATAGGGCATCCCAGGGCTGGGGTGACTGCAGAGACTTTGACACAGAAATGCCATTATGGTTGTTTCTCTCCCTACACATTTACTGTAATAACTCTAACTTCCCTTTTAACTAGAAATCCCCCTGCATTCAGCTTCCCTCAGTGCTGTTACAGCCTCTCTCACCCCAGCAGTTACCGAGCTGTGCCCCATTGTGCCTGGGCACCCCAGCAGGAGCCACCGTGGTTCAGGGCTCCCTGGAGCCTTTTTACTGCCCCAGCGCCCCCATCCCCTGTGCTGAGCTGCTCTGAGAGTGCAAACCTTTCTTCTAGACTGGATGGATGTTCTTCAAACTGTTATTAACATGAAAGATCAGTGAACTGAGGGTATGTCTGTGTCTCTCCAGCCTCTCGCTCTCCAATACAGAGGACTGTACGTTTCTGTGCGTGTCTCCTCTCAGTTCGGAGAGGTTCCTTCACATTCCCAGGCCAGGCCGTGTCGGTAGCAGTCAGAGGGACGGGGGTCAATGGCAGCAGGAGGGGACGGCTCTCTTTCACTGGATGAGAATGTGGGAGGCTTGCAACCCATGAAACAAAGAGCTAAAAATAATGAGGTGTTTTATGAAAGGGGCCCCCGCTGTTACCCCAGCATTATGACTGAGACTGGGGTATGAATGAAGTCCAGTTTGTCCTCCCTTACAGGGGGGATCCCAAGCGTGTGACAAATGCTCCAGACCTCTCCCCTGGAGCCCCACAGAGGGGGAGCTGCAGTGACTGGGGCCTCTTGTACCCAGCTCTTGCCCCACCCTGCGCAGCACCAGAGCCTCCCGCTTCCCCTGCCGGCTCTGGGGCTGGGCCCAGACCCCTCCCTGACCCTGCAGCCCGGGCTCCCAGCACAGCCACAGCCCTGCCCAGGGGTCTGCAAGCCCTGAGGAGCCCTTTATAGCCCCCCCGGCACCCAGGCCAGCCCCTGATTGGCTGCTCCATTATCCTCTGTGCAAATTAGCTCCCACCCCCGAGGTGAATGAGGGCCCAGGTGGCTGTAAGGGCGGAGGGGAGCTTGGCATGTCCTGGGGTGACAGTTAAACCGACACAGCAGAGTCACCCTGTGGAGCTGGGGGTCACTAGGGAAGGGAGGGGGCAGTTCAGGGGGGCTGAGGTGCAGGAGGGTCTGCAGGGGTCAGGAGGTGGGTTCAGGGGAGCAGAGGGGGTTGGAGGTTCATACAGGGCTCATTAGGGGGACTGAGGAGGGGGCCAGGATGGGGGAGGGGCAGAGTCCAGGCATGGGGTAGATTTGGGGGGCAGAGTTGAGGGGATTGTTGAGGAGGGGGAAGTTCAGGGGCAGTTTACAGGGGTCAGTGTTGGGGAGGGGGAGAAGTTCAGGCTGACCCCCTCCCTCCCCAAGGCAGGGCTGTGGGGCACAAACTGGCTTTATTAGCAGGCAAGGACTTTCTCCTCCTCCCAGCCCCATGCGGTTTGGGGCTGGGGGCACAGAGGTTGGAGCAGGGGAGGGGTGTTATCAAGCCAAAGGGCGGGGGGTTGTTTGCTTCAGGGCAGGGAGCAGAATGGGGCGGGTGCCGTTCAAAGGGCAAGCGAAGGAGATGGAAGCAGGAGGCGGCAGGTGGCAATTCAGGGGGCATGAGGGGGAAAAGGCTTTTTGGGGGTGACTGAAGGGCAGGAGGTGCAGGGCGAGAGAGGGTGTCAGGAGGCGGATTCAGGGGAGCAGAGAGGATTTGGAGGGGTTAGTAGAAGACCCATGGGGAGATTTGTGGGGGGAGGGTGTGGGAAAGGTCAGATTACAGGAACTACTGCTGCTTCCCCCTGCCCCCCCCCCCCCCAATTAGCCCAGCTGGGCCCCTCTGCCCTGGGGTGGGGAACTCCCAGGGGCTGCTAGGGTGCCCAAATAGCAAGTTTGAAAAATCGGGACAGAGTGTGTGTGTGTGTGTGTGTGTGTGGGGGGGGGGGTAATAGGCACCTATACAAGAAAAAGCCCTGAATATTGGGACATCTGGTCACCCTAGCCCCTGCAGCATCCCTGCCCCAGGAGACCTGTTGCCCCATCGCCCCCAGGCCGAGCTGTGGGAAGGGAGACCTGAGCCACCCAAAGGAGGGAGGCCGGAGAGCCTCAGTGCAGTAGCAGGAGGGGAGAAGAGCCCAGTGCTGGGAGCAGCAGAGAGACAGAGCCCATATGTGAGGTGTAAGAATTGGATAGGGAGAGGTGGGAATTAATGATCACCTGGAGAGTGGGAGGCCCTGAGTGGCAACACTAGGATTGGTCGTGTTCTGTGTGTTTATTATTGACCTGGAATAATGGACTAAAAACTTGAGATAGGAAAACTTGCCCGGGCCACCGAATTCTTTTGTTTGGGTGGATTGTGAGGAATTTCAGAAAGAGCTTGATGATGTCAGGCAACGTTCAATGTGTCTGTGCAAGGTGCTGCCTTTCAAGAAGGCTGACTTAAGAAAATTCAGGGAGTTGGTAGGTAAGATCCCTGGGTAGCAAGTCTAAAGGGAAAAACAGTTCAAGAGTTGGCAGTTTTTCAGAGACATTATTACTTGCCTGTAGCAAGGCAAAGGCTCACCGGCATAGCGCCTCCTGCTGGTCATCTTGGAAGTTAGCTCTTCAGCACTGGGAGCCCCCTCTGCAGGCTGGTGTCTTGCCTGCCTTAGGGCCCCCATATCCCTCCTGGACCTCGGTGCCCCTTTACCTTGGGGTGCTGCCCCCTAGCTGTACCCCCACACTCTGGGTCTCCCCTCCCAGGGGAACCCCCAACCCTCTAAACCCACCTTGCCTCAGTGGCTACTGCCAGTCATCATCTAGCCCCTGCTCACTGGAGCAGACTGCAGTCTGTAATGGCCACTCATCATTGGCAAGGGGGTAGGATCTGCTGCCTTTGCCTATCCCCAGGCTGCCCCTCTGCCTCCCCAGTACCTTTCTTAGGCCTTCAACAAGGCCTCAGCCTGGGGATTTACCAGGCTGCTGCTCCCCAGCTCCCTTTGCCCTTTCCCAGCACTGCTCCACTTCAGGTACATTGCTCCCAGGCAGCTAGCCCTTCTCCCTCCAGGGCTAGAGTGATACTCCTCTCACTTCTGGCCCCAAGCCCTCTTATAAGGGCCAGCTGGACCCTGATTGAGCTGCCCACAGCTGTGGCTGCTTCCCGAATCAGCCTAGCCCAGCCACAGCCCTCTCTAGGGATGCTTTTAACCCCTGTTTTACTGGAGTGGGGCAGTTGCCCCACTACAAGGCCTAAAAGAAAACTATTCCACTGCATAGGAAAGATAGGAAGTATAGCCAGAGACCATGCTGGCTTAACCAGGAGATCCTCAATGATCTAAAAATCAAAAAATTGTTGTACGTAAAGTGGAAACTAGGTCAAATTATGACAAAGGATGAACATAAATAACACAAGTATGTAGGGACAAAACGAGAAAGGCCAAGGAACAAAACAGATCATAGCTAGAGACATAAAGGGTGACAAGAAAACATTCTACAAATACGTTAGAAGCAAGAGGAAGATCAAGGACAGGGTAGGCCCATTACTCAATGAAGAGGGAAAAAAACAATAACAGAAAATGTGGAAATGGCAGAGGTGCTTAATGACTTCTTTGTTTCAGTGTTCAAGAAGAGGGTTAGTGGTAATTGGACATCTAGCATACTGAATGCCAGTGAAAATGAGGTGGGATCTGAGGATAAAATAGGAAAAGAACAAGTAAAAAATTATTTAGACCAATTAGATGTCTTCAGGTCACCAGGGCCTGATGAAATGCATCCGAGAATACTCAAGAAGCTGACTGAGGAGACATCTGAGCCATTAGTGATTATCTTTGAAAAGTCATGGAAAACGGGAGAGATTCCAGAAGACTGGAAATGGGCATCTATAAAAAGGGAAATAAGGACAACCTGGGGAAATACAGACCAGTCAGCTTAACTTCTGTACCTGGAAAGATAATGGAGCAAATAATTAAGCTCTAAATTTGCAAACATCTGGAAGATAATCAGGTGATAAGTAATAGTCAGCATGGATTTGTCAAGAACGAATCGTGTCAAACCAACCTGATAGCTTTCTTTGACAGGGTAACGAGCCTTGTGGATGGGGAGAAGCAGTAGATGTGGTATATGTTGACGGTAGTAAGGCTTTTGATGCAGTCTCACATGACCTTCTCATAAACAAACTAGGGAAAGACAACTTAGATGGAGCTACTATAAGATGCGTGCAAAACTGGTGGAAAACCATTCCCAGAGAGTAGCTATCAATGGCTAACTTACTGTCAGGGTGGTTAAGCACTGAAATAAATTGCCTGAGGGGTTCTGGAATCTCCATCAATGGAGATTTTTAAGAGTAGGTTAGACAAACACCTGTCAGGGATGATCTAGATGATGCTTAGTCATGCCATGAGTGCAGGGGACTGGATTAGATCAGTGGTTCTCAGCTGGGGGTCAGTGAGCCCTTTCAAGGGGGCCGCGGAGCCCCACGGCTGAAACCTGGAGCCCCAGTGCTGAAGCCTGCCCCCCCCTTCCCCCTAAGCCAGGAGCGGTGCGGGTCTGAAGCCAGTGGGCCCCCTGCTCTAGTTAGGAGCGGCGTGGGGCTGAAGCCCGTGGTGCCCTCCCCATCCCCCCCAAGCCGGGAGTGGCGCAGCCAGAAGCTAGGTGGGGCTGAAGCCGGCAGGGTCCCCACATCCCCTCCTAGCTAGGAGCAACGCGGTGCTCGAGCCGGCAAGCCTACCCTCCCCCACAAGCCAGGAGCAGCAGGGAGGCTGAAGCCGGGAGTCCCAGTGCCTTGCCCCTGAAGCTGGGCATTGCACTGGAAGCCCCCCTGCCTGCATACAGCCCATAGCTACCCCCTGCCTGCACCCTGAGCTACCCCCTGCCCATACACAGCCCTTAGCTATCCCCTCCCTGCACCCTGAGCTACTCCCCTCATTTCACACAGCCCCTAACTAACCCCCTGCCCGCACCCTGAGCGGTTTTCAAACCTTTTGAACTGAGTCCCCCCTTTGAGATATATTTTTGGTTGCATCGCCCCAGAGCACAGACAAGCTGGGTGCCCTCCTGAGTGAGTCAGGGGGTGGAGATGGCACATCCTCCCTGGACCCTGCTCTGTGGAGATGGGATGAACCATGCCAGGCATTCCTCCCCCCGCCCCCCCAAAAAATAGAAGTAAAACTATGCCTATGCCCAAGTGTGTCCCCTTGGCCTGGAGCCCACGCTTCCCCCCTGCCGGGCCCTATTGTTTTTATAGGATGTTGAATGGGGTCTCAGCAAGAAAAAGGTTGAGAACCCCTGGATTTGATGATCTCTCAAGGTCCCTTCCAGTCCTATGATTCTATGTGGAAAGGAACAACTGAAACCGGGTGACATGGGCAAATCCACTGAGCAGCTGGGCTGACAGATAGAGTACGGCAACTGCGTGGCATGTGGCAATGAAGAGAAGAGATTCCTCCGTGGGACAGTAGACGGAGCCACTGCCCAATCCAGCTACACTCACAGCCCCACTGTCGAGAAGAGACTCAGAGAGGGAGTGTCATGGTTTGGGGTCACTGCAGAGAGTTTGGGCCATCAGTGTTGTTACTGGGGATTTCTAACCCTACATATTTCAGTCTGTTTGTGTGTGTGTGTGTGTATAGTTATCTAATTTCCCTTGTAACTGTGGAAACTCCAGTCTTTGGGTTGGGGTTTAACTGCTTCACCTGAGGGTTGCTCTGTTGACTCCAGAGCTGGCCCTGCCTATCCCACCACAGCGGTTACTAACTTGTGCCCCATTGGGTCTCCACCCCATCCCCCCCAGTGAGAGCTCAGGGCTCCGTGAAATTTTCTCACTGTTTAAGTGAGAAAACAAAGCCCGTTTTTCATGAGGTCAGTCATTCTTATCAGCATCAGGCCTCTCAGAAGGGCTAATTTAAATGTTAAGGGTTCCTGCATCACTTGGGATCTTGGGTTTGTTCTTTGGAAGTATCACATCTCCTGAAATGTTTGCTGACCTCACCCACTATCCTTCCTCTCAGGGCTAAATAAAACAAAAAGTTCCAAGGCAACATTTCAAAATAAATAAGCCAGCACAAAAAAGTCCGTTCCCAAGTTTATTTTGTTTAACTGTAAATGGTTTTCTGTTGCTTCTTATGCGTGATTACATTAAAACAAGAATACTAATTTCTTAATGCACAATAGGGAGAGTAAATGACAGTCATGCTCTAAATATAGCAGTTTAATTGTCTTCAACGGATTCTAATTGTCTTCAACTAAGCTATTGCTGGAAATGGCCAGGTCCTGCTGCAGCTCTTTGCAAAAGCTGTCTAAAAAGGCAGAAACTGTGTTATTGTTTTTATTTATGGAGTTTTTCAGAATTCCCTTGATTTTATTTATTATTCTGGATAGAATCCCTTTCTCCAAATCTCTCAAACTTGCCTTCCCTTCATAGTGGTCTATCAGACATCTCTGTATCCAGGATTTGACAAACTCTTCATAGTTACTTATCTATTTCACATAGTTGTCAAAGTTCATCTCTTCCAGCAGCTTCTTTAGCAAAAAGAACTGAAAGAAGCTTTGGCTGGCGTATTCAAGGGCCTGTTCACTGCTGAGAAAATTGTCAACTATTTCTAGTCCGAGCCTTTTGTTGACATAACCCACCAGGGCAGGTTTGAGACACTGATCGCAGAAATTCCTCACCCTTGTTTGGCTTTCCTTCTTTTCCAAATAGAGATCAGTAAATATGGAGAAATAATGAGGTTTCAGCTTCTCCAGACGTTGCTGAGGATCGTTTTCTTTGATAAAATCTTCATGCATCTTCTGAAATGCCAAGCTGCTTCCCCCAAAACGTGACGCTTCAGGTCAACTTCAAACAAAGGAGAAGTGTGAAGTTGCTCAATATCCTCCTCTTTTAACCTCTCATTAACCATATGCAGCAGTTCTCCACAATAGGTTTCATCATAGTCTGTTTTGGATTTAACTTTTTCTTCAATGTATTTCTTGCATTCAGTCATTAAAGATAGAGCAAACTCTTCAGTTTTACAGTAACATTCCTGTGAGAAGTATTCTGCAACTGCTCTGGTCCATTTTAAGTTTAAGTACTCCTTCTTCATTGTGAAAGACTTCATTCTATAATCCAGCAGGCTTTTTGCATGTTGTAGTATCTGTCTGACAGCACCCCCTCTGTGCTTCAGATCCTTTCTCAACTGGAGATCCATATCTTGAACAACTTGACATTTCTGTAAAGTACAGAGCGTTAACTCTGACAAGGTTTCTCGCCACATCGTTTCAAATTCTTTTTTCAGTTTCTCATGGTCTAATTTATCTTCTCTGTTTCGGTATTCAGCCAAGAGTCTGTCAACTTCCCCTTCAATTTTCTGCTTGTACTCAGACTGGATATTGTCTATCTTGTGCTGTCCTCTTCGTATTCGAATTGCTTCCTTACAGTTACTGGTTGAAGAATTTTCAAGTTCTCTTTTGAGGCTATTTGTGCTCCTTTTGAAATCTTCTCTGTACTTTTCTATCAGGTTCAAATTTGGAGCTTCACTTTTAAAATACTGTTCTAAGTTATTCAAGAGCTTCTGTTCTCCCTGCTGTAGCTTCCCTTGTGCTTCCATTTTTAAGCTGTGAAAGAGATCACCCTCTAGTGTCTCTGGCAGCTGATTCGGGATAAAAGTTTCTTTTTCAGATATCCAGAGATACATCTCCTTGCGGAAACCCCATTCCCATTCAGAATACTTCATAGACAGCTGGTGATAGGCTTAAGCTACAAGGCTATTTCTAAAGCTAAAGATGAAGTTCTCATGTTTCACTGACTTCCACAGGCTCTTCAACCATACAATAAAATCAGGAATATCCTTTCCAGCTCTTTTCCGTGAACGGTTCTCTATGAATTCAAACAGGTATTTCTTTAGCTCACACACACTCTCACTGTATCCAGTGTTTACGGGAGCCATGGGAGGGACTCCATGCCGCAAGCCAGGCATGTACCAATTGTGTTTTTCTGGGTCATACTCCACAATATCAGAAAATGCCATTTCCCTGCTTTGCTTTTCCATCCTTGCTGCAGCTTTGGTCATTTCATTCAGCTGCTCCAGGAGGTGTTTCCTGTCCCTCATGTTTTGATCATGAGCAGACACATCACTGACATTCTGGTGCACAAACTGGCACAAACTGTTGTCCTATTTCCTCCATACTGAGAAATGCATGGACCACAATTTGCAGAACATCCTTCATTTCTGTGGCATTCTCCATGGTCATGTTAACGATGGTGATGTCACTCAGTCCAATCACCAGGGTGGCCAGCTCATTGTCATGTTGATAACTGTCTTCCAGTGCTGTTAGTTCAGGGGCCTTCAGACCTTCAGTGTCTATCACCAGGATGAAATCACAGCCAAGCAGCTCCTGAACAGCTTCTGTAACTTTAATGAGTGTCATGAACACTCCTCGCGTACATCGATCGCTACATTGATCAACTGCAGGCCGAACATGGTGTTGAGAAGAGTCGATTTCCCAGTGCTCTGCACTCCCAGCACTGTTATAACCACCATTCTGGATCTACCCCCTAGTCTGATATGGAGATGAGTTAGAACATCTACTACCCAGTTCATGGGGATGTTGGAGGCATCTCCATCGATCAGCTCCACAGGAAACCCTTCCAGCATCAGGTCAGCTGCTGTGCATGGGAGATGGGAGAATGGTCTTTGGCTTTCTTCCATTTTCCCTTCTTTAACCATTGAGCATTCAGCGTCATAGAACTGTCCCAACTCACGCATGAAATGCTCCACCCCCAAGGAACTATCAGATATTAATTTATCTAATTCCTCCATCTGTTTTCGGTCCACTCCTGGAGTTTCACATTTCTCTTTATAGTCTGCCCACATTTCAGAAAGATTCCCCCTAGCAATATTATCCAGGCTAAATTTCATCCATTTCAGAAAGTAATGTTTCTCCACTGGATTCAACTGTACTATTCCATTGATAAACTTAGTCAAACCATTAGTACGGTCACACTGATTCCGCTGTCTACGTATCTCTAACCATTTCTGTTTCAGCACAGATTTATAGTCTTCAATGGCCACGTCCCCTTGCCTTTTCATTTGGCACATCTCTTTTCCAATTGAGCCAAGTTTTTCCATGGGTCTCCTTGCAGGCTCAGCATTTCCCTTTTGTATTTTGCCCCATCTCTTATTTCTGCAGTGATTTCTTCAGTATATTTCCTCGCACACTGACATGCCTGACACTCCTCATCCACCTGGATTCCTAGGTCACGTGCCGTCATAGCCATGGCTTCCAAACTCACTGTCTTCGGAGATGAATTCACTATGGTTCCTATGGTGGACTTCACCTTTTTCCACAAATCCTGCATTATTCATGGTACTATCTTTCACCAATATTAGTAATTTGCTCAGTTTCAACACTGAGGACAGCTTATTAAGAAATCCCAGAGTTTCTTTGGGTTTCTTATTCTTGCAGTTGAGGATGAAGTAATATTTAGAGCTGGATTTTTTCAGAGATGATAACAGCTCGTATTCTCTCTCACTGATGCTCTCGGTAACTATGAACACTGCGGAGGAGACCGCTGTTAAAAAGCTAAACTGTAGCCAGTGGGACTCAATGTCTCCGTGCAGATTTGTAACTGCAATGGGTTCTGGGAAAAGATCAGAAATTTCCGTTCCCCCAGGGAAATACCAGGAAATCTCAACCAGCCCATCTGCGATTTTCTGAAGGAAGTTCCCAGACTCCATGTCCCAATGGATAAAGAAATCGTGGTGCTGCTGGGAGGGGCTGAGAACCTCATTGAGGAGTTGGGACTTGGAGAAGCTGCAGCTCCCCATCCACAGAAAAGAAATCATTGGCATTTCTGTGAGCACCAGGCTCTCCTCTCTGAACCCTCTGCTCTGTGCCAGGGAGTGCGGCCTCCACTTCCTCACAATGTCCCTCATGACCCACAGTAGTAGGGTGCCCTTGGGGGTGTTGAGGGCGGGTAGCAGCAGAGGGAGGGCAAACTGGCACATGGACATTTTGGACAGGATCTCCTGCTGTAGGAAACTGAGCAAAGCAGAACAGCACAAAGAACATCAAGAGATTGCAGAGAAACTTTCATCTCAGTGTCACTAAAACAGAAAGTGCCATCAGTATGCAGTTTCTCCTCATAATCATCCATTTCTTCTTCAGGAGCCTTGTGCCCAATGCTTGTATTTCTGGCCGTCCCATTCAGAGCCATGACCTTCCTCAAGAAATGCCAAGGTAAATCACCTAATGCCTCTGGAATTCTGTTCTTGATGCTTTCTGGGCAGATCTCCAAAACATCCCTCAGCCTGATCTTGATGCTTCTGTGCTTCTCCAGGTTTAATCTGGACAGGACATCTTGAAATGCTTTACTTCTTTCTGCAGAAGGAAGTTAAAACAAACCAAAATTTCAGAGTAGAAAATGGTGACTTTATATACAGTTTACTTATTCCGTAGACAGCCTGATGTTTGTAATTTAAAGAAAAGCAGTACCCAGTAACAGATGACTTATACATCCTGGGTTCAATTCTTCTCTTACTTATATTGGTATAACAAAAATGAAGCCAATGGGATTACTTCCATGCAAATAAAACATAGTTCTGGCCCACTTTGAACTCCACTAGGTTGGTTTGCATTGTTTGATCCCAATCCTTATCCTCAGCGCAGTGCAGAGTCCACTTGAAAATGGCTTAAGTGGCCAACTGAGAATTTCCTAGAAAATCTTCCAGTATAACCAGCTCTATGACATCCCAGCTCACAGCTACTGGAGGAGGGGGCATAGACTCAGGACCCTGTCTCTGTGGTGATCCCAGAAGCTGGAATGATCCCTTGGCTGCTCTAAGCTGCTGCTCAGGATCAGACTGGTGCCTGGCAGTCTGAGGATCAGGTGGCTGTGATGGTAGCCTACACCCGTCACCCTGAGCTGTGCTGGGCATCAATGGCTCATCCGGAGGATCTGACCCTTTATTTCCCTTTCAGCACTCAGTGCAGATTACACCTTCTGGGAAGACTTATTTTTGATTTTCTTCATATCTTCCTCCATCTCTTTGCTGGGACATGTCTCTTACAGGTGTAGCTAACAGCACTGTGGCTTTGCTTACCTCCCAGCGACTAAATCAGTCCCTTCACTCACGCTACTTCCTCTGTCCTTTTGGGGAGCTGTGAGTACTGTCATTACTTACAAAGCAAATTTACCCACATTGCAACATGGGGAGCTAATGCTAAGACACCTCCAGGCCAGTCCTGGTACGGTAATGTCTCCAGTGCAGTGTAAGGGAATTTGTATCTGATAAACGATTAATCCATTTATTATGTGTTATAGAGACATTATTAAGGTCACAAGAGCAAACTATTCCACTGCACAGGAAAGATAGGAAGAGTGGCAAGAGACCACCCTGGCTTAACCAGGAGATCTTCCATGATCTAAAAATAAAAAAAAAGAATCCTACAAAAAGTGGAAACTAGGTCAGATGACAAAGGATGAATACAAACCAACAACACAAGTATGTAGGGGCAAAATTAGAAAGGCCAAGGCACAAAAGGAAATCAAACAAGCTAGAGACATAAAGGGTAACAAGAAAACATTCTACAAATACATTAGAAGCAAGAGGAAGACCAAGGACAGAGTAGGCCCATTACTCAAAGAAGACAAAAAAGCAATAACAGAAAATGTGGAAATGGCAGACGTGCTTAATGACTTCTTTGTTTCGGTTTTCACCAAGAAGGTTGGTGGCAATTGGACGCCTAACATAGTGAACACCAGTGAAAATGGGGTAGGTTCAAAACAGGAAAGAGCAAGGTGAAAATTACTTAGACAAGTGAGATGTCTTCAAGTCACTAGAGCCCAATGAAGTGCATCCTAGAATACACAAGGAGCTGACTGAGGAGATATCTGAGCCATTAGCTATTGTCTTTGAAAAGTCATGGAAGACGGGTGATATTCCAGAAGACTGGAAAAGGGCACATATAGTGCCTATCTATAAAAAGGGAAATAAGGACAACCCAGAGAATTACAGACCAGTCAGCTTAACTTCTGGACCTGGAAAGATAATGGAGCAAATAATGAAGGAATCAATTTGCAAACATCTAGAAGATAATAAGGCAATATGTAATAGTCAGCATGGATTTGTAAAGAACAAATCATATCAAACTGACCCGATAGTTTTCTTTGACAGGGTGACGGCCGTGTGGATGGGGGGAAGCGGTAGATGTGGTATATCAAGACTTTAGTAAGGCATCTGATACAGTCTCAAATGACCTTCTCATTAAAAAACTAGGGAAATACAACCTAGATGGAGCTATTATAAGGTTGGTGCATAACTGGTTGGATAACCATTCCCAGAGTAGTTATCAATGGCTCACAGTCATGCTGGAAGGGCACAACGAGTGGGCTTCTGCAAGGATCAGTTCTGGGTCTAGTTCTGTTCAATATAGTCATCAATGATTTAGATAATGGCATAGAGAGTACACTTATACAATTTGCAGACGATACCAAGGTGGGAGGAGTTGCAAGTGCTTTGGAGGATAGGATTATAATTGAAAAAGAGCTGGACAAACTGGAGAAATGGTCTGAGGTAACTAGGACGAAATTCAATAAGAACAAATGCAAAATATTCCACTTAGGAAGGAACAATCAGTTGGACATGTACAAAATGGAAAATGACTGCCTGGGAAGGATTACTGCAAAAAAAGGGATCAAGAGGTCAGAGTGGACCACAAGCTAAATATGAGTTAACAGTGTAAGACTGTTGCAAAAAAACCAAACATCTTTCTGGGATGTATTAGCAGGAGTGTTGTAAGCAAGACATTTAAAGTAATTCTTCTGCTCCAGTCCACGTTGATTATGCCTCAGCTGGAGTATTGTGTCCAGTTCTGGGTGCCACATTTCAGTAAAGATGTGGACAAACTGGAAAAAGTCCAGAGAAGAGCAACAACAATGATTAAAGATCTAGAAAGCATGACCTATGAGGGAAGATTGAAAAAATTGGGTTTGTTTAGTCTGGAAAAGAGAAGACTGAGAAGGGACATGATAACAGTTTTCAAGTACCTAAAAGGTTGTTATAAGAAGGAGGAAGAAAAATTATTTTCCTATCCTCTGATGATTGGACAAGAAGCAATTGGCTTAAATTGCAGCAAGGGAAGTTTTGATAGGAAATTTTTCCTAATGTCCGAACTGTCAGGGTGGTTAAGCACTGGAATAAATTGCCTAGGGAGGTTGTGGAATCTCCGTCATTGGAGATTTTTAAGAGTAGGTTAGACAAACACCTGTCAGGGGTGGTCTAGATGGTGCTTGGTCCTGCCTTGAGGGCAGGGGACTGGACTTGATGACCTCTCAAGGTCACTTCCAGTCCTATGATTCTATAATGAAGCACCAGCTCTGCTTTAGTTTAGGTTGAGAAGCCTTTTCTACTTAAATGTTATTCCTTCTTCGTGCTGTAAGATCTGTATGCTTACTTGGACTGTCTTGAAATTTGTTGTCTCATGGGGGAAAAGGATAGGGTTAGTGACCCAAATTTCGGGGTCATTTGAGCAAGGAGTTCCCTAGACACAGCTCGTCAAAAACACAGCATTTTGCAAAATCAGCAGTCTTATAATGGAGGGGATTGTGCACCACAGAGCTCAACATCCCCTACTTGATCTCAGTCACTCAGCATTTATTTCAGCCAGTGTGTGGCACTCACTGCCCGTTTGAGGAAGCAATACTGAAAACATCTATTAAAGGAAACCTTTGGCTTTCTAGAACACTGCATGCAAACACTCATGAGCCAAAGAGATTGAAACGTGCATGGGCTGTGAGCCTAGGCAAGAGTCTTTCCAGACAGTCCGCTCTCACAGTAGCTGGATGGCTCAAGTACATTTGAGCCCTACTCTACTCCACAGTATTACCAACCTTCCTCAGAATACCATCCTTGCCACCATGGATGTCACTTTCCTATACACCAATATCCCTCACAATGACAGGATAGCTGCCTGCCCCAAATATTTAAAAGACAATGGACAACCATCAATTATCCATCCCAAACACATAGCCAAACTCATCCAGTTCATCCTCGCCTGTCATAGATTTACCTTCAACAATAAACATTTTGTCCAAAGCATGAGAACAGCCAGGGGTACTAGGATGGCTCCCCAATATGCTAACCTCTTTATGGGTCATCCGGAAGAAGAATTTCTGGAGAAGGGCATCATGAAACCAGTGATATACCTGAGAAATTTTCATCCTATGGGAAGACAGCTTAAACTCCCTCAGACTTCCACCACAACTTCAACAACCACCACCCATCCATTAAACTCTCTCTGGAGCTTTCCCACACTAGCATCAACTTCTGGACACCACAATCAGCTTCAGCAATGGAACCCTAGAGACAACCATATACAAGAAAGCCATGGATCACCACACCTACCTTCATAGATCTAGTAACCACCCCAACCATACCAAGAAATATGTTATTGACAGCCAGGCACTCAGAGACCACAGAATGTGCTCTGAGGAGAAAGTAAGTGATATATACCTTAATGAAGGGATAGCCTATTTTTGTCAAGGTCCAAATTTCTTGGTCAAGGTATAGTCAAGGTCCAGACTCCAAGAAAAAAATGTTTAAAAACCCATAATGATAATAAACAAATAAAAACATTGTGGGGTCCATTCAAAAGCATCTCGCATTCCGGATTTGGCCCACGGTCCGCCTATTGACTATTCCTGGCTTAACACACTTGTTGTCGATATTGTGAAGGCCAAAACTATAACAGTGGTCAAAAAAGACCTAGGTAAATTGATGGAAGATAGGTCCATCAATGACTATTAGCCAGGATGGGCAGGGATGGTGTCCCTAGCCTCTCTTTGCCAGAAGTTGGGAATGGGTGACAGGGGATGGATCACTTGATGATTACCTTTTTGATTCATTCCTTCTGAAGCACCTGGCATTGGCCTCTGTCAGAAGACAGAATACTGAGCTAGATGGACTTTGGTCTGACCCAGTATGGCCACCCAGTATGGCCACTTAAAACCACCTTCACCAAACAAGGACACTCCATCAGAGAAGTAGATTGCATCATGCAACAGGCCACCCAAATACCCCAGGAGAACCTGCTTCAATACAGAAATAAACCCCCTTCTGACTGCATACCCCTATTTGTCACCTACCACCCCACACTGGAACCCAGACAGTAAAGCTTGTGTAACCACCAATGGGTGTAAACAACTACACCCCATACTCGATGGGTACCCCATCATGAAAGAAATATTTCAAGAATCATCTCTTCTGGTCTTCGAACAATCTCTTCAAACTCATGGTTGCCCTGGTTTGAGGGATGTGTATACCCCATTATGTGATCAAACTAATTGCAACCATATTATGTGCATTCTGCCAATAGGAATTAATGAAATAGAACACCACATAGTTAAGGGTTAATTTGGAGACAGGCTTTCAGAAGCGAGGTCATATCTAGCTGATAGTTTTTGCTAATCAGAATGGGAGGAGGGGACAGACAAGTAAACAACTGAGACTGAAAACCTTGCTGGTTGGAAAACTTTGAATCTAGGCACCTCTGATATGAAAAGTTGACTGAAAGTTAGAAAAGAGATGATCCAGTTGGGGTCATTATGACCTATGTGTTTTGTAGAAGTTAGTTATAAAAGATTAGCTAATAGAGTATATTGTGGAGCAGTCCTCTGAAGCCATCTTGAGACACTTTTTTCTGACACCCTTTCTCCCTGGTGGGTGAGCAACTGGCCACTGCAAACCTGCTGTTAATTACTCAATACCATTCCAGATCTTAGGAAAAAGATCTGGGATGTTCTAAACCTATTGCTTATGTCTCTGTATGCTTAAATCTAATAAACTGCAGTGTTAGATAAGAGCATACTTACTTGCATTTAATCCTTGATCAGACAGAACTGCTGTGTTCCTATTGATTGATTCCTGACACTGCATGGAGTGAAATAGTTAAGTTGCCCCTGCTGTGGGTTCTGAAAACCCCAGGTAACCCTCGTCATCAAGAGGAAGCTCCCCACAGACCAGAACACACCCACTCAAAGCAGCACCAGACTCTGCCAGAACTATAGATGCAAAACTTGCAGACATATCTCCATTACTATAATGATCAACATTCCACACAAAACACCTTTCAAGATCCCAGGATCTTATACATGCCTATCACATGTAGCACACTTCATCCAGTGCACTAAATGCCTGAATAATGATTATATGGATGAAACAGATAAGCATTATAAACTCAAATGAATATACACAGGAAAATGATAAAAGACAAAAACACCCTATCACCTGTGGGTGAACACTTTTCATAAAGTAATCACTCTATATCTGACCTATCAAACCCAATCCTCAAAGGCAACTTGCACAGCATTTTCAAAAGAAGAACCAGGGAGCTTACATTCATTACTCTGCTGGACACCAAATCATGGATTATGGACATCATGGATTGAACAGAGACACTAGATTTATGGTTTATTAAAACAATCTGTAATCCACTAACCCCTTCTTTTTTTCCTATGTTTGCAGAGGTGCTAATGGCCCATTCTAGTTTGAATGGTCCCTTACAATATGTGCTAACTAATTATGCTAAATAATCTGTTCCATCTTGCATTTTGCTCTGACATTGGGAGTAATGTTCCCAGACCCGAAGAAGAGCTCTTTGTGGCTCAAAAGCTTGTCACTCTCACCAACAGAAGTTGGTCTAAGAAAAGATATTTCCTCACCCACATTGGCTTTCCAATATCCTGGGATCTACCCAGCTACAACTACGCTGCAGACAACCCTATGCTTGTCAGAAATCTGAGAATAATCTCTAGGAATATTGACAGGTTTCAGAGTAGCAGCCGTGTTAGTCTGTATTCGCAAAAAGAAAAGGAGTCCTTCTGGCACCTTAGAGACTAACCAATTTATTTGAGCATAAGCTTTCGTGAGCTACAGCTCACTTCATTGGATGCATTCAGTGGAAAATACAGTGAGGAGATTTATGTACACACAGAACATGAAAAAATGGGTGTTATCACACACACTCACTTAAGATGAGCTATTACCAGCAGGAGAGTGGGGGCGGAGGGTGGGGGGAAGAAAACCTTTCTTGATAACTTCTGGGAATGGCCCACCTTGCTTATCACTACAAAAGGTTTTCCCCCGTGCCCCCCCCCCCAGTGGTAATTATTATTTTCTGCAGGTATCTGCTGCTGTTCTTGTGACACAGTGCCCTCTGGTGGGCAAAAGGTGGAATGCAGCAACATTTTGGCAGAAGCTTTTTTTTTCTACACAAAAAATTAAAGATCTGCATGGCTCATTAATTATGCATGCCTACAGTAGTACAGAATTCCTCCAGGAGTAACGTTTGGAGAAAACCTGATTTCACAACAGCTGTTCCTTTGTAGAAGATTTTCTTCTTTGATGAAACACAAATGCCTCATGATTAAAAAAATCCCATTCCCCATGCACCAAGTGAACACTCCAAGGGTTGAAATGCAGTACTATTCAAGTTCAAAATCTTGGTCTTTATCTTCAAGGTGCTCAATGGCCTTGGCCTAGTATCTAAAAAATCAACTCACGCTACAGGACAAAGACTGTGGTCAACATTTACTCTTGTCTGCCACAATGAAATGGAATTCTTTACAAGGTAAAGCTCATCTAGGTAGGAAACAGAGTTTCCTTGAAAAGGTGACCAATAATTTAAATCTGATTGAATATCAGATGAGGAGTGAGTAGAGAGATTCAAAGAGGAAAGTGATGGGTTCAAATCAACAGATAGAGAACATGCTTTCAGCAGCTCAACCTCAATACATTATTTCTTTAAAAAAATGCTTATGGATACACTGGACACAGAAATATTTTGGATGGCTTTTTCCCAAAATTGGCATTTCTGAATTGTTTGGGATATATACTCAATGTGTGTCCACCTCAGATACCCTTCCTACCTGACCTTAAATGAAATTGAGGAGTTCAACATTAAAAATTAAACGTTGTTTTAAAACTAAGTATTTTAAATACTTGTGGCACCTTAGAGACGAACAAATTTATTTATATGCTCAAATAAATTGGTTAGTCTCTAAGGTGCCGCGAGTCCTCCTTTTCTTTTTGAGAATACAGACTAACACGGCTGCGACTCTGAAACCTATTTTACATACATTATTCTTCCTCTATAATGTGGTCATGGCCTTTCCAGTGTGCAGTAAATCAGTTACTGAATTTGCGAACTGATGGTAGTTGGCTTATTTAGGCACATTCTGGTGCCTTTCCTCAGTCCTCAAGTCCATGCAGTTCCATCCCCCTCTTGAGTCACATGAGCTTGGGGAGGAGAGAAACTTCTGAGACAACCCAGAAACTCAGCTGAGGGGGACTGGGCCATGCAGCTCTAATGAGGACCTGCAGATTCGGATGGTGTCATCAATCACACGTTCATAGAATCATAGAATATCAGGGTTGGAAGGGACCTCAGGAGGTCATCTAGTCCAACCCCCTGCTCAAAGCAGGACCAATCCCTAATTAAATCATCCCAGCCAGGGCTTTGTAAAGCCTGACCGTGAAAACTTCTAAGGAAGGAGATTCTACCACCTCCAAAGGGAACGCATTCCAGTGTTTCACCACCCTCCGAGTGAAAAAGTTTTTCCTAATATCCAACCTAAACCTCCCCCACTGCAACTTGAGACCATTACTCCTTGTCCTGTCCTCTTCTACCACTGAGAATAGTCTAGAACCATCCTCTCTGGAACCACCTCTCAGGTAGTTGAAAGCAGCTATCAAATCCCCCCTCATTCTTCTCTTCTGCAGACTAAACAATCCCAGTTCCCTCAGCCTCTCCTCATAAGTCATGTGTTCCAGACCCCTAATCATTTTTGTTGCCCTTCGCTGGACTCTCTCCAATTTATCCACATCCTTCTTGTAGTGTGGGGCCCAAAACTGGACACAGTACTCCAGATGAGGCCTCACCAATGTCGAATAGAGGGGAACGATCACGTCCCTCGATCTGCTCGCTATGCCCCTACTTATACATCCCAAAATGCCACTGGCCTTCTTGGCAACAAGGGCACACTGCTGACTCATATCCAGCTTCTCGTCCACTGTCACCCCTAGGTCCTTTTCCGCAGAACTGCTGCCTAGCCATTCGGTCCCTAGTCTGTAGCTGTGCATTGGGTTCTTCCGTCCTAAGTGCAGGACCCTGCACTTATCCTTATTGAACCTCATCAGATTTCTTTTGGCCCAATCCTCCAATTTGTCTAGGTCCCTCTGTATCCTATCCCTGCCCTCCAGCATATCTACCACTCCTCCCAGTTTAGTATCATCCGCAAATTTGCTGAGACTGCAATCCACACCATCCTCCAGATCATTTATGAAGATATTGAACAAAACCGACCCCAGGACCGACCCCTGGGGCACTCCACTTGACACCGGCTGCCAACTAGACATGGAGCCATTGATCACTACCCATTGAGCCCGACAATCTCGCCAACTTTCTACCCACCTTATCGTGCATTCATCCAGCCCATACTTCTTTAACTTGCTGACAAGAATACTGTGGGAGACCGTGTCAAAAGCTTTGCAAAAGTCAAGAAACAACACATCCACTGCTTTCCCTTCATCCACAGAACCAGTAATCTCATCATAGAAGGCGATTAGATTAGTCAGGCATGACCTTCCCTTGGTGAATCCATGCTGACTGTTCCTGATCACTTTCCTCTCATGTAAGTGCTTCAGGATTGATTCTTTGAGGACCTGCTCCATGATTTTTCCAGGGACTGAGGTGAAAACCCGTTGTGGGTTTTTTATATATTTTCACTCTAGACATTAGTAGTATACAGCTCGATAGGATTCATCAATATATATATTTTTACAGATTTCCACACGCTCTTTTGTCCTCCAGTTTCATATGTTGACACATACACAATTGGCACTGTTGACCATTTTTGAAGGAAAAAAAAGTATTTTTTCCTTTTCACAAGGCATATTTATTAGAGATGACCTGAAGAAGTCTTCTTCTGAAAGCAGTGAAATTGAGAAAGCCTTTACAAAATACATACACCACAGGAAGCTGAGTATTTTGTACATTGTGCAAAATGTGTTTTGCCAGGGGAAAAAAGACAAATGATTATTTTAAATACAAAGTATATGGTTCTCTTTAAAACCATGGAGATAAACTGCAAGTTACCACCCAGGCATGGCAAACGTACCCTGGGAAAACAATTCTTTTGGGAGGCTTTTGGGGATGCTATCAAAAAGCCCAGAAGTTTCTGCTGGTGGATTTAAATGTTTTAGCACCCGAAGCCTACAGGTTAAGAACAAGCATTTCTCCCCCAGACTGGCCCTATGTATACACCTTGAAAAAAACAGAAAAGTAGTAATTTTTTTAACAATCCTTAGCCATTTAAAAAAAGAGCATCCCCCTGATAAGCATGTCTAGCCATGTACACAGAAACCTAGCTCTTTTGAAACTCCTCATCAAAGCCAGACCGCATCAAAGGAAGGTTATTCTGTGCTCAGCCTCTGACAACCTGGTAGTGGCCAGCTCAGAAATAGCACTCAACTCTGTAAAAGGAAAAGTCCCCCAGAAACCCTAACAAGTAAGCATGCTAAAAAGAAAATGGGGGATTAGTAAAACACTGAGCGATTACAAAAACCTGTTCCTCAAAAGAATAAAAGATGATTGTAAAACAGATCAGGGGTTTTATCAAACCTTGGTTGAGCTTTGCTGTCAGGCATTTTAAATAAAATGGTTGAAAAATTGTACCTCGTTCCTAGCCATCAGCTAGAACAAACACACCTCTAGTGATGAAACATGCCTCTAGTGATGAAGAAAATATCAGAACCACACCTCCTCACCAATTGGATTCAGAGATGAAAGACGTTCTTCAAAGATCCAGTTTATCAGACTCTGAAAAGGCTAAACTTTACGAGAGGGTCCTACAAAGGTATCTGGTATTGGCCAAGAAGGGTGAAGAAAAAAAGACTAAAAGAAGTCTCTTTCTCCCAGAGTAAGAGGAGCAGGGGGCTGGGCCCATGGCAAAAAGGCGGAGGGTCATGGCCCCTTGGCCTCCCCATCTTCCAGCATCCCTGTCACCATGTGGTCATTTTCTGGCAGGGGCATGCCTATGGACAGAACTCTAAGGCTTTCAAGCCATGTGTAGGGCAGCTTGTGTTTGGAACAAAGGAAGCACAGGCTGCATGGCAAAAGACTATAAAAGGCAGCTGCATCTTCTCCATTTTGTCTTCAGTCCTGCTTCTTATCTCTGGGTGAACTTTGCTACAAAATGAAGCTCTGAACAAAGGACTGAATGACCCATCCTAGCTGGGGCTGTGTTCCAGAGGGACATTCAAGCCAGCAAACTCACAAGTACTGATAGGAGCCTGATATATGGACTTTCAAATCTTTGTATATATGTAACTGCTTTACCATTTAACATCTATCTTCTTGTTCTTTCTTTTTTCTTTATAATAAACCTGGCTGGCAGAGTGGTATTTTGGGTAGTATCCAAACCTACACTGGCCTGGTGACATGGCTGACCCTTTGGGGTCAGAAGAACATTTTGTATATGTGAGCAGAGTTTTTAGATAACTTCTCACTGTACTGGACGTAGGTGTTGATTGGGAGCCAGAGACTGGAATGCAATTAAGGGGCTGTGTGATTTCATTTTTGCTTCTTGATAACCAGTGTGGGGGATTGGAAGCACAGTTTGTGACTGGTTGGGGAGTTTAACTTCAGTGTTACCCACCAGTCTGGGGAGTATCTGCTCTCCCCTTTGCAGCCTGCCCTGACATTGGCATTTCCAGTGAGGGGTTCCCCTCGCACTGCTGGTCACACCCCGTTTGGACTGTACCAGTTAGTCACCATGCCTTTTGGTTTCTGTGCGGCCGCAGCCACATTTCAGTGACTTACGGACAGGCTGCTGCAATCTCACCACCTATATGCAGCAGCCTACATAGACAATATAGTTGTAGACAGCCTCATGTGGGAAAAACATCTCCAACACCTCACAACCATCTTGCAAGCTATAGGGAAGCCGGTCACACCATCAACCTAGTCAAGTGCCATCTTGGGCAGCGAGAGGTAACATAGTTGGGGTACAGTGTGGGCCGAGGTACCCTACACCCCCAGTTGGATAAAGTACAAGCCTTAGGGGACTGCCCAGCCCCTATGACAAAAAGGCCGGTAAGCCAAGTCTTGGGCCTAGCAGGATACTATTGCTACTTTGTGCCAAACCTTGCAACGCTCATGTCACCCTTACCCGACCTAAAAAAGAGCTTCCAGCTTCACAAGATACAGTTGTCAGCAGAGTGTGAGAGAGCCTTCCTGGAACTGAAAGATCAACTAACTAGGGATCCCATCCTATTCCACCCAGACTTTGACAGAGCCTTCATATTACAGACTGACGTGTCAGAAATGGGATTAGGAGCAGGGTTTTCCCAAGAAGCTGAGGGAGAGGAGCATCCAGTCCTTTATTTGAGCAGGAAGTTGTTTCCCTGAGAGCAGAAGTATTCAACGATAGAAAAGGAGGTGTTGGTGGTGAAGTAGGCGATCAATGCATTTAGGTATCATCTACAGGGGAACCCCTTCCAGTTGGTCACTGACCACACGCAACTTCGATTGCTTAACATTATGAAGGACATCAATGCCCATGTCATGAGGTGGTAACTTTCACTGCAGCCCTACGATTTTCAAGTTGGCCACCGACCCGGTAAGGCCCATGCAAATGGCAGACTTCTTTTTCCCGAGTGGGCAGTAAAAACCCAGAAGAGAGACCACAACCAGATTCCCTCTTAAAGATAGGTGTGCGTGACGGGGCGCAGTGGTTGCCCTTGTACGAACCATGATAAGTGCGATGTAAGTGAACTTAGCCAGTATGCCATGGTACCAACTCTTATTGTGAATTTAGAGTTACATGGTGTCTTTGTAAAGTCCAATAGGATCTCCTTATTCCTGGCTTTAAAATCCTGAAATTTCCCATATTAGAAATAATCGCTGTCTCCCATTACTTGAAATGAGATTGATGCCAAACTGCCCTGGGATGAGACGACTATCGTTCACTACAGGCTTTGCATGTAGAAGTAAGGCTGCCCCAAATAGAGATGGCTGCCATCTCCCACAGTTTTCCATTACACTGAAGCCAGGGTGCCCTCAGAGATAATGGCCACTTTCTGGACTCTGTGGTTAATGGCTGGACAAGTAACTCTGAGGAACTGGGAGGAACGTGGGAAGCAGGAGACATCCTCATGAGGAGAAGAGGCTATTCAGAGAGGTGGGGGGGAGGACTGAGGAGATCTCAGGGAAATAGGGGGTGAACGAGGGAAAATGTGAGGGGTAAGATACTGTAAGGGCAGGGGAGAGGGTGGGAAAATGTGGGGGCAAGTGAATGCAAGTTGGCACTGGGGACAGAAGCCTCTGGGGGGCAATGAGAGGAGTGTGGAGTGGAGGAGGGGACTTAGTGGGGCAGGGAGGGGAAGGGGATAGCATAGGGGTAAGGGAGAGAGATGAAGAGGCACAAAATGGCAGCTCCACCCTTGCAGGGGTTAGGAGTAGATAAGGGGAGTCATCTTCAAGCAGATGGGGGGAAGTCTGCAGTTTGCATATTTGTTTAGTGTTGAATTTGACCCTAAGGCACTCCACAGACTAAATCAGGAGGCAGCTTTCCCCTAAAGGCTCACAAACCAGACAAGAAATTTATTAACCGTGAAGTATAGTATAAATATAGTTTTACTCTTTGATATTTAGGCCAATCTCATATGTATTTGGTTTTTGAAGGTCCTAATGGATCATTTTTGTAAACTTAAGTGAAGCATGTTGGGTGAAATTCTGGCTCCACTGAAGTCAGTGACAAATTGGGTACCCGCATGGCCCCACAGTATGCCAACATTTTTATGGCTGATTTAGAACAACGCTTCCTCAGCTCTCGTCCCCTAAAGCCCCTACTCTACTTGCGCTATATTGATGACATCTTCATCATCTGGACCCATGGAAATGAAGCCCTTGAGGAATTCCACCATGATTTCAACAATTTCCATCCCACCACCAACCTCAGCCTGGTCCAGTCCACACAAGAGATCCACTTCCTGGACACTACAGTGCTAATAAACAATGGCCACATAAACACCACCCTATACCGGAAACCTACTGACCGCTATTCCTACCTGCATGCCTCCAGCTTTCACCCTGACCACACCACACGATCCATCGTCTACAGCCAAGCTTTGCGATACAACCGCATTTGCTCCAACCCCTCAGACAGAGACAAACACCTACAAGATCTCTGTCAAGCTTTCTTACAACTACAATACCCACCTGCAGAAGTAAAGAAACAGATTGATAGAGCCAGAAGAGTTCCCAGAAGTTACCTACTACAGGACAGGCCTAACAAAGAAAATAACAGAACGCCACTAGCGGTCACCTTCAGCCCCCAACTAAAACCCCTCCAACGCATTATTAAGGATCTACAACCTATCCTAAAGGATGACCCAACACTCTCACAAGTCTTGGGAGACAGGCCAGTCCTTGCCTACAGACAGCCCCGCAACCTGAAGCAAATACTCACCAACAACCACATACCACACAACAGAACCGCTAACCCAGGAACTTATCCTTGCAACAAAGCCCGTTGCCAATTGTGCCCACATATCTATTCAGGGGACACCATCACAGGGCCTAATAACATCAGCCACACTATCAGAGGCTCGTTCACCTGCACATCCACCAATGTGATATATGCCATCATGTGCCAGCAATGCCCCTCTGCCATGTACATTGGTCAAACTGGACAGTCTCTACGTAAAAGAATAAATGGACACAAATCAGATGTCAAGAATTATAACATTCATAAACCAGTCGGAGAACACTTCAATCTCTCTGGTCACGCAATCACAGACATGAAGGTCGCTATCTTAAAACAAAAAAACTTCAAATCCAGACTCCAGCGAGAAACTGCTGAATTGGAATTCATTTGCAAATTGGATACTATTAATTTAGGCTTAAATAGAGACTGGGAGTGGCTAAGTCATTATGCAAGGTAGCCTGTTTCCTCTTGTTTTTTCCTACCCCCCCCCCCCAGATGTTCTGGTTTAACTTGGATTTAAACTTGGAGAGTGGTCAGTTTAGATGAGCTATTACCAGCAGGAGAGTGAGTTTGTGTGTGTATGGGGGTGGGGGGGATGTGAGAAAACCTGGATCTATGCAGGAAATAGCCCGACTTGACTATGTAAAGAGTTGTCACTTTGGATGGGCTAGCATCAGCAGGAGAGTGAATTTGTGTGGGGGGGTGGAGGGTGAGAAAACCTGGGTTTGTGCTGGAAATGGCCCACCTGTTGATCACTTTAGATAAGCTATTACCAGCAGGACAGTGGGGTGGGAGGAGGTATTGTTTCATATTCTCTGTGTGTATATAAAGTCTGCTGCAGTTTCCACGGTAAACATCTGATGAAGTGAGCTGTAGCTCACGAAAGCTCATGCTCAAATAAATTGGTTAGTCTCTAAGGTGCCACAAGTACTCCTTTTCTTTTTGACAAATTCCTGTTGGAGGAGAGAGGTTCTTCAACAGCCACCCAATAGGAGAAGTGGGGGGAAACAACCTAACTAGTTTGAAGATGGAGCTTGAAAAGTTTATGAATGAAATAATGTCATGGGGTTGCCTATGACAGCAGGGACTGAATTCGATGACCGAGGAGATTCCTTCAAGTCCTACGTTCTATTGACTTCAAAGGCACCAGAATTTCACCCACTGAATTTAGGTACAGTGCAAAAATTATGAGAGGAAATACCGTTAAGTCCTTCTGTCTCCTCCAGCTCCAGGACCGGCTCAATGTACCCTTCTTGCTCCAGCTTTAAGACATCTTTCTGCCTTGACTTTGGAGCTCTCTGTGTTGCTGAATCTTGCTCCTGATTTAAACCATCTGATAGTGAAATGAAAGAAAATAAATTATCGGTACTTCATCAATAATTGACTTTCTCACTAGACACAAACACGTGTATTTTCTTCTCCGGTTTGTGTGAATACAAACAAACTGAAAATGTGGAAGGATCACTGCTAATTTCCTTGCAATAATCTGAGAAGTGCAATGTATAAGATGGAGTCCTCAGCTATTTGTAGGGAATTTTACTATGAAATCCTGGGCCATATCTGAAATAGATGAAGATGCAAAAATGCAACCTTTACTTCTGCAAAAATATATTAAGTGTTGGGTTTGTTTGTGGGGGTTTTATTATTGTTTTGGTTTCACTCAAATAATTTTAAAAGCAGCTGAAGATTGCAGGTGAAAATTTCTTAGGAGGCTTTTCTATTCCTCACTGAGGCCCAATACGCAGGTTAATTTAGAAAAAAGAGGTGTTAAATAATAACAGTTATAACCAAAAGAAAAAAAATGTTTTTGTCATGCGGTAGAATGAAATGTCTTCTAAATTCAGAGGTGCTTTCCTATTTATAGGACTACTGAATGTCACACAGGTTACACGTTGCTATTTTACTGGGACGTTCTGCAAGCTTCATACACTTTTGACTTTGTGCAACTGTACAAGTACATAGTGAAATCAGGATAGACCGTTTTGTTTGTTTTTTGCTTGAGTTTATTTTATTTCTTTTTTCCCTGGGGAAAAAAAAAGCACTGGGTGATATTTTCATTCCTGCTCTGGACGCTTTATGCTGGGTAAAAGGGCCAGAGGAATGGTTCCAGCGGAGGGAGAATCCCCTCTATACAGGAAGTGATGCTTTGCCACTGTTAAAAAAAAATTACAACTGTTTCTTTGAGAAGGTCTAACAGCTCCATACTTTAAAACAGGGACTTGACATTTGGAGCAAGGGGGCCTTTCGCTGTCTCTCAGAAAATTCTTCCAGAACTACCCAATTTATACGCCTCTGAAAATAACTCTTGGCACATGCTCAGTAGAGGCTTGTTAGAAGCTGGCAGCCAAAATCTAAGATTCCATCCTCACTGAGCATGATCCATCCCCACACAGCTCCAAGTTAACCTTAGTGAATGCGCTCCATCCCTGAAATTCTCTGTGCCAACCGCACTGAGCATGATCTGCCTGCAAAGAACTCACAGAGTATGCTCTCGCCCAGGGCTTGAGGCTGACAAAAAAACTTTCCCTGCAATTGCTCCTTGCAGTTGCTGGTGGCCACCGTGGCATCGGGCATTGAACTGCTAGCAGGGTGAGTGTCTGCTGTGGTCTCAAAGCTCCCCCTGCTGGCACCCTGGCAGTGAGGATGAAAGCCTGATTCCACTGTAGATGGGGTGAGATGCAGAACAGGGACTGGGGCAGCTGGAGGATATTAATGGAATGTGGCAGAACGCAGTGTAATGGGAATCAGAGGCAGAATGGTGTAGGCGCCCCAGGTATCCGTCCCCTTTCTACCACCCCACCCAAAAAACCCTCATCCTCTTATACCCACAAGCTGCCTGTGATGGCCCCGATTTCCATGAGTTGCTTCAGGCTCCCAGCATTGCCGATAGTGCACCCGTCACAGTTCCTGGGAGTGAGGAGTAGAGCCCCAAACCAAATGGGAAGAGTCCCGCTTTCCTATAGATCCTTTGCTTTTTCTACGGAATGGGGAACATGGAAAGCATCCTTTTTTCTTCTTCCTTTTCCATTTTTCTTTGGGCTCTAGTGTCTCCTTAGTTAATAAAGAAGAACAGATTAAAAGAGTATTCAGTGGTTACCCTTGTAATAGGCATGATAAGTGAGATGTAAGTGAACTTGGCCAGTATACCATGTTGCCAACTCACACTGTGAATTTAGAGTTACATGGTGTCTTTTAAAAGTCCAATAGGATCTCCTTATTCCTGGCTTAAAAATCCTGAAATTTCCCATATTAGAAATGATTGCTGTCTCCCATTACTTTAAATGAGATTGAGGACATTTTGGTGTCAGACGAGATGATTATCATTTACCACAGGCTTTGTGCTGGGTAAAATGTCCAGAGGAGTGTTTCCAGCTGGGATAGAATCCCCTCTACACAAGAACTGATGACAGCCGCAGGACCAAGGGTGCGGTCTGAATCCCTAGGGTAGGAGGCATACCCGGGGTGGAGCTGCAGGCAATCAAAATATATCAGGGATGGACCCACAAAACGTAGCTCTGCAGAGATTGTGGGAAGTCCTGCTGCTCACAGGCAGTCAGGGACAGGCTGCTATTACTTAGAAAGCCGCTGCCTTGGAAGATGTTTTGGCCCCAGAGTAGCCCACAATCAGGAGTTTGTAAAGGTGGTTTAAAGCCATCTTGTCCTCCTCTTCATGGACTGCAAATAAAGGGCAGCACGGAATCTAAACCCATATGATCAATGTTACTATTTAATATTATTAATCATGTTTATTACATCAGTAAGAAGGGCCTAAGGCAGGGGTAATCAATAGGCAGACCGCAGGCCAAATCCAGACTGCCAGATGCTTTTGAATGGAACCCCAAATCTTTTTATTTTCTTCTTCTAATATTTTTTTTATTATTATTTCCTCTGGAGTCTGGACCTTGACTATACCTTGACCAACAAATTTGGACCATGACAAAAAAATAATTGACTATCCCTGGCCTAACGTCTAACCGGAAGAAGCCCCATTGTGCTAGCAGACAGTCCCTGCCCTGAAGAGCTTGTAATTTAACTAGTCCGGACATGCCAGCAGAGTGAACAATGTAATGGCAGCAAACATGTTAGTTCCAAGATATATTTTTTGAGGGGGTATTTAGGAGGGGATCAATTAAATGTAAAGAAAAGGGCACAGGGTATGGGAGAGGCAGGTAGGAGGCAGGCGTGATACTGTGGTGAACAGACTGGGAGGGAGGGTTGGACAAACAGCCAATTAAGGGACTGCTGCACTAAGGTGAGGGGATAAAATTGGACCCCGTCAAGGCTACCCCTCCCTCCAGTACCTGGACACAGAATGTGCCATGGAAGTTAAGGTTAATATGAGAAGTTAAGGTTAATATGAGAATCTTAACTTGAGCATTTCTTGACTTTATTAAAAATTATAACCTTAATCATACATTAATGTAATCTGTGTGTACACGTAGTGATGATAATTGTGAGACAAGTTATAGAGGGAGCTAGTAACAAACCCTATATTTAGATTGCCTCACTATAAAAGATTCTCATGATTCCCTCTCCCCGCCACACACAATATCTAAGACCTCTTTTGTTGGAAGCAGAACAGAAAGATAGTCCCTGCCCCAAACAGCTGACAATCTAAATATAAGACAAGATAGTGCAGTAAGTACTTTAGCTTTCAGCCAAAAACTTTTTCTTTCTAATATGGACACATTTCTTTCTCAAACATATATACAATTACTGATAGCTCAGAATTATACTGGATGAAGATCATGACAGGCAATGATAGACTTACCCCATTCGTACCTTTTACAAAAGACCAGGTCTAAACTTTTGACTGAAATGTTCCAACTGGAAAGTTTGGTTTGGATATAATCAAACTTTTTTTTTTTTTTTTTGAAACTCAAAAGCCACTCCTGGAAAACACTAGTGAGTAAGGCAACAATTACAAGGGTACTATGAAAGGAGGTTTATTAATTGATGATAGTCCTTTAACTATATCTTAAAAATACCTTTTAATATTTTATTTATATGCTATTTTATATCATATTTGGGGAGGTGTCAAGGTTCCTTCCCCACTCTGAACTCTAGGGTACAGATGTGGGGACCTGCATGAAAACCTCCTAAGCTTACTTTTACCAGCTTAGGTTAAAACTTCCCCAAGGTACAAAATTATTTTACCCTTGGATTTCCACTGCCACCACCAAACTTTATCTGGGTTTACTGGGAAAACATAGTTTGGACACATCTTTTCCCCCCAAAATTCTCCCAACCCTTGCACCCCACTTCCTGGGGAAGGTTTGGTAAAAATCCTCACCAATTTGAATAGGTGACCACAGACCCAAACCCTTGGATCTTAGAACAATGAAAAAGCATTCAGTTTCCTTACAAGAAGACTTTTAATAGAAGTAAAGGAATCACCTCTGTAAACTCAGGATGGTAGAAACCTTGCTGGGTAATTAAATTCAAAACATAGAGAATCCCTCTAGGCAAAACCTTAAGTTACAAAAAAGACACACAGACAGGAATAGTCATTCTATTCAGCACAGCTCTTTTCTCAGCCATTTCAAGAAATCATAATCTAACACATCCCTAGCTAGATTACTTACTAAAAGTTCTAAGACTCCATTCCTGTTCTGTCCCCGGCAAAAGCAGCATACAGACAGACACAGACCCTTTGTTTTTCTCCCTCCTCCCAGCTTTTGAAAGTATCTTGTCTCCTCATTGGTCATTTTGGTCAGGTGCCAGCGAGGTTACCTTTAGCTTCTTCACCCTTTGCAGGTGAGAGGATTATTCCTCTGGCCAGGAGAGATTTTAAAGGGGTTTACCCTTCCCTTTATATTTGTGACAACTATTCATTGAAAGAAAGAAAGAAATTAGTAGTCCTTACATATCCTGCTTTCTTTGTATGTGTCCGTCTTCCTTCGATCATAAGGTCTTTGTATTGTTAAGGAAAAGTTAGCACATGTGACTCCATTTTGGTTTGGGGCCCACCATTGTCTAAAAGCAAGAACATCATGCACCAGGAGGAGTGTTCCTTAGACACTGCATCCCTGTGAAAATCCTCCTCCTTGTCTCCAGCCTGCCTTGACTCCCAGTATCTGTTTTTTGTCAGTCTCTAACTCCCTATCTCCTGGCCTGTGATGTGAGGCCTCCCATCCTGATAAAAAAAGTTCCTGATGCATGGCTTTAGGACCATGCTGTGTAATTAACATACTGGTTTAGCATGAGGAATGCACCAAGCAGGGATAGGTGGTAGATAAGAAAAGGGTTTGTTTATTGGCTAAGGTTTCTGATGAACGAGGGCAATATGCTTTGCTAAAAAGTATATAACCTTTGTATAATCTGTATTCGGGGTCCCCTCCTGGCTAGCAGGGGGTCACCACGCTCGAGCGTAATAAACTTGGTGTTTTGTGGGAACTCTGCAGTTGTGGACTTTGTTTATGTGCCTCAGCCTAGATTCGAACTGTGCGTGACCTATCAGGTATAATTCGTAACAGCATTTGTGTGCGTGTCCTACCAGGTATAATTCGCAGTATTTGTGTGCATGTCCTACCAGGTGTAATTCACAGCATTTGTGTGCATGTCCTACCAGGTATAATTCGCAGCATTTGTGTGCGTGACCTACCAGGTATAATTCGTAACAGTTTTAGGGAGTGTCCTTACTCTTTCTGTTTTGTAAAGC
The DNA here is from genome assembly GCF_965140235.1 of Caretta caretta. Taxonomy (NCBI): domain Eukaryota; kingdom Metazoa; phylum Chordata; order Testudines; family Cheloniidae; genus Caretta; species Caretta caretta. The sequence goes on from NC_134211.1 coordinate 6,526,654, forward strand.
ACACACGATTGGTACTGAACAGATAAATAATGGATACATCACCAAAAAACAAACAAAAAACAAAACAAAACCCACCTTTGTCATAAAGGTTGGTCTCCTCAATAAAGTAAGCCATAAAAATTAGGACAAAGGCTACGAAGTCAAGTACTCTCAAGTTAGGAAATACCAGAATGAGTATTGCCCATGAAACATTAACTCTGCAATAAATGAGGCAGGGATCCTGCAGACAACAGACTCCTTCAATACACAGCCACAGAGCAAAGAATTTTGTGCACTGAATAAGGCAGGGGTCGCGAGGGAAAAAAATAACATGGGATCATGTAATTAACGTCTGCATCATCGGGCAAAGGCACAAGAGGACTGAATTAAGGGTGCCACGGCAACACTTATTTGGACATTTGCTAACCTGAGAATGCTAAACTTCTTAACCTTTTAATCCTTTTTAAAACCTTGACTTTGTATTTCTTAATTATTTGATGGTTTAATTTATTGATGAAAGCTCACCTAAGAAGCGTTAAATGAAGGGGTTTTGGTTTCTTAATTTCCTTTGTTTTTTTAATAGAAAGAACATCTATTATATATGTGCTGTTTAAACAATGAAGCTCTTACTCATCTGTTGTTTTCAGTATATATTTTATTGCCATTCTTATCTTTGTGAAGGTCCCTTTTCACCACTCAGTGCTGTGTTGATCAGAGTAGAGAAAGTAATTAAATTAAACTGTATTAAAATAAATCTCATTTTATGCAACTTCAGTATCAGTGAAAGTTCTAAGCTCTAATCCTCAATTTGTAAGAAGCAGATAAACAATATCCAAGTAAAAGAGCAGGAATTTTGCATCTTATTTTCACTGAGCCTTTACTAAGGAAAGTAGCAAACAATTGCTCTTTGAAAAGAAACACTGTACAGTACCACAGTACAAACCCAAATGAGCCCAGCAGGAGACTGTCCTGCTTATCCAAATCTGGTCCTGTTTCATTACAAACTTCCTTTCTGTGATGATGTTCTGGTAAGAAGGGGGCAATCAGTTGTCACAGGTAGCTGTTGCCATGGCAGCCAGGGGCTAGTCATTCTCCCCAGGTGTGACAAGGAGCTGGAGGCAGGGAGCGCTGAGTGGTGGATTATCTCTGATGTCACAATGCTACTGCTCAGGCAGCACCAGTGGGCAGCAAATGTGCAGTGTGTGTGTGTGTGTGTGGGGGGGGAAATAGGCTTTCCCAGTGCTCTCGTTTCCCCAGATTTCCTAAAGAAACCTACAACATAACACCGAATGCACACTAGTGATTGTTCCACACACATGCTAATTAGTAGCTGAAATTTGATTCAAAGTCCCGATGGCATGTTTAGAAACCAGTGTTCCAAAACAAGGAGAGACCTTGTAAAACAGAAAATTTGGATGCTCTGGTGTATTTGTGGTTGTGTTACAATTGACTACTGCGACTTTAAATTTTGGGCACGGTTCCTGGACCTACTTGCATGCTAAGCAGCTCAGTGGGGGTGTAGCAGCAGTCAGTCAGCAGGTACCCAGTGAATTGTGCCTCTCTGTTATAGGCAGAAGCTTACATTCTCTGCTTCTGATTTTGGGGTTCTTATGTGTTTTTGTTCTGGTCTTAAGAAACAAATTAGCGAGACATTGCAAACTTCCAGCAAGAATCATTTATGTTTTTCTCTAACTTCTCTGCTTGTGTGCCAGAAAACCTAAAAGACACAATCTCATAAAAAAATGAAATAAAATTCTGCAGCCAAAAGTCCTAACTTCCCCCATACTAATTTCCCCCTATTCTTACTGACACCTTCTGGTCAACTGTTTGAAATGGGCCACCCTCATTGCCACGACAAAAGTGAATTTTCCTCCTCTGGTATCCTACTCTTAATTGAATTGTCTCGTTGGAACATGTCCATCTCAATGATATTTCGTTTGCTGGGAGTCCCAACCAAAATGGGATCGTGGAGGAGTTCAGAGGTTGCTGTTGGGGGGTTACAGCGTTGCCACGCTCACTTCTGTGCTGCCTTCAGACCTGGGCTCTGAGGGCAGCAGCCAAGAATCTTTCTGAAGTGAGAGGAGGTTCTAAGATGTGCGGATGGGTCCCTGCTGCTGAGAGCACCTCAGCTGGGGGCTCCTACCTACTAGTCCCCTGGCAAATTAATGCAAGGACCAATTTGGGGGCATCCTTAAAAATGGACCCCTGAGCCCCAGAAGGAACTGCAAGGGATGCCCTGAGCCCCAGCTGCAGATGCCGGGCAGACACCCAGAGTGCCGAGAGCAGTGGGGAGGGGCATGAAAGTCCTGAGCTCAGCACCCCAGCCTTGGCTGCAGCCACAGGGGTCAGAAGCCCCAAGCCCAGACACCCAGAGACGTGGCTGGAGCAGAAGTTGCCAAGGCCAAACCCCTGAGCTCAATGCCGGGCTGATGCAGTGCACTCACTTCTGCATGCCTCTGGTGCATCTGATATCCCCAGCCCAGCAGACAAACAGCTAGGAGGCCCCTACTGGGTTCTCCTGGCTGGAGGGATCCCAGCAGGACAGGGAGATCGGATTTCATGGGGCAGGGCTAATTCGATCTTGCCAAGAAAGGCACAACAAGAACCAACAGCTGTCAGTTGAAGCCAGAGAAATTCAGATGAGAAGTAAGGCACACATTTTTGACAGTGAGGGAGACTAACCACTGAAACAAACAGAAAAGGAGGACTTGTGGCACCTTAGAGACTAACACATTTAGTTGAGCAAAAGCATTCGTGAACTACAGCTCACTTCATCAGATGCATGCAGTGGAAAATACATTGGGGAGATTATTATTATTATTATTATTTTCTTTGTTGGGCCTGTCCTGTCGTAGGTAACTTCTGGGTACTCTTCTGGCTCTGTCAATCTGTTTCTTCACTTCAGCAGGTTGGTATTGTAGTTGTAAGAATGCTTGATAGAGATCTTGTAGGTGTTTGTCTCTGTGTGAGGGGTTGGAGCAAATGCAGTTGTATCGTAGAGCTTGGCTATAGACAATGGATTGTGTGGTGTGGTCTGGATGAAAGCTGGAGGCATGTAGGTAGGAAGAGCGGTCAGTAGGTTTCCGGTATAGGGTGGTGTTTATGTGACCATCCCTTCTTAGCACCGTAGTGTCCAGGAAGTAGATCTATTGTGCGGACTGGTCCAGGCTGAGGTTGATGGTGGGATGGAAATTGTTGAAATCATGGTGGAATTCCTCAAGGGCTTCTTTTCCATGGGTCCAGATGTTGAAGATGTCATCAATGTAGCGCAAGTAGAGTAGGGGCATTAGGGGATGAGAGCTGAGGAAGCGTTGTTCTAAGTCAGCCATAAAAATGTTGGCATACTGTCGGGCCATGCGGATACCCATGGCAGTGCTGCTGATTTGAAGGTATACATTGTCCCAAATGTGAAATAGTAATAGGTGAGGACAAAGTCACAAAGTTCAGCCACCAGGTTTGCCATGACATTATCGGTGATACTGTTCCTGATGGCTTGTAGTCCATCTTTGTGTGGAATGTTGGTGTAGAGGGCTTCTACATCCATGGTGGCCAGGATGGCCTTTTCTGGAAGATCACCGATGGATTGTAGTTTCCCCAGGATGTCGGTGGTGTCTCGAAGATAGCTGGGAGTGCTGGTAGCGTAGGGCCTGGGGAAGAGGTGGATTCTCTGTTTCCTGGTATCCTCCCATCACAACTGGTTATCATTCTGGAAGGTGCCATGGCACCTTTTTGTGAATTACAAGCAATTGGGCTTAATATGGTGGTAAGCGTGTGAAATGTCATAGCCAGTGAAATAGAGGCCGGATTAGGAGATCAAATAGTTTCACAACCGATGCCTCTATGAAAAACTCAGTGTGGGGTGAGGCATAGTCTCTGCTGTTTTACTGGGTGGCCCTCTTGCTCCCCAGAATCAATAATGAGCAAGTGGGGTGATCCAGGGTGCAGCTGAAACATCCAGCTGGGCTGGCCAGGGGCAGATATCAGGCCTGCAAGGGAAAGGTGAGTGTGGCAGTGACTTCACAAAGGCCTTTGGCAGGAACTCAGCCTATTGGGCAAAGATGATGAGGCGGGTGTGACCCCACAGAGCTCCCTTGACAACAGCCCGGCAGGACAGGGGTGCGGGGCAGGGGGAACCTCGGAGACCCCTGTAGCCTTGCTGCAGCAAGCCTCCATCTCGCGGTCTCTCAGTGGGGACCAAGAGACGGTTGGTGTGGAGGAGATTCTCGGGATTATTTTTATGACTGTATTGATTGTGTGGAAAGAAATCGTCATCTGTGTAGAAGGTAAGAAAAAATATAGGCTCTAAGTAGAAGATGGGGGACCCTATCCTAGCAGATTCAAAGGCATCCCCACCCTCCCAGTGAAAAAGTTTTTCCTAATATCCAAGCCTTCCACACTGCAACTTGAGATCATTGCTCCTTCTTCTGTCGTCTGCCAGCTCTGTGAATTTCATGAGAATCAATCTTTCATTTGGAAAATAATTCAAAAATAGAAAGACAAAAAATGTGAAGTGAAATCAATCCATCCTGATCTTCAGTGTCTGGGGGGTGTGGGCCTCGGAGGCCAGACTGAGACCCTCATTGGCTAGGGACACCCAGGAAGCCAGTAAAAAAATTCCAGTCCTCTTTGCAACCAAGCCTCCATAATCCAAGGAACACCTGAGGGCTGCGGGAGATAGAGGAGTGCTGAGAATGTCTAACTCATGATTGAAAATACAGAGCTGTGTTATTGGCTTTGGATGGGGGACAAGTATCAAATCCGTTGGGGTTCTTCCCCCAAACAACAATCACCCATTGTCCTTTAGAGCACAAGGGCTCTCACACGCCTGACGTGCTCAAATCTCTTGCCTGCTAGGACTTAGAGAATTTTCTCCATCTCCATGATAGAGAGGGAAAGAGAAAAGAAGTGACCTCTCTTTGGTCACAAACCACGGTCATGCTGGAGCTAGAAAGAGAAGCATAAGAAAAACATTGTATGAAAATGTTTTGCATTTAAAACTGATTTCTTAAACAAAGGAAATTTGAAGTGTGGTTAGTGAACTAAAATGATACGTTCTGGTTTTCACGTGTTTCTAGATTTATGAACTAGTATATCCATCCCCTCACACCTAGTTTTTATCCATAGATTGAGGGAGGAAAAGAAGTTTGCCTGTTTTGTGAACTCTCAATGGCTTTCTTGAATTTCAACGAACGAGTCATTGAACTGAACTCTTTGAATAAACTGAAAAGAAGACAATAGTTTCTGCACCTTCCAAGGAAGCTATTGCTGTCCAAAGCTGGCTTAGCATTTCAGCTAACTTTGCTTCCAGGGCTTTAGCTATCATGTCAGTGGTGTGACTCTCTCAAAAACTTGGCAGTGAACATGTTCGATTTCATGTTATTTTTTCCTCTTCTATTTAAATTATTGAAGAGATTTTCATAAATTTTGCCCTTAATTTAAAATAGATGATTTTTTTGGTCAAGCTGGGCCTTACAAATCTCTAAGGATGAAGATTCCACCACCTCCATAGGTCACACTCAGGGCCAGGGAGGCTGGGAATAGAAGAAAATCACCAGTAAAAGCCAGGAGTCCAGATTCCCACCCCCCTGCCTCAGTCACAAGAACAAGTCACACTCAGAGCCAGGGAGACTGGGAATCGAGTCCCGCTTGCACTTCCCAGCTCTGGAAGGGACTGTTCCTCTAGTGGTTAGTGCGGGAGCCTGGACAAAGGCTCCATCCCCGGCTCTATCCCTGACTCCCTCAACGACCCTGAGGCAGTGGCTTCTCCTGCCCAGGCCTCTGTTTCCCTCACTGGGGCTGGGGACACTCCCCTACAGCCCTTGGGTCATCACGCTTCAGGAATATGCTTGAGGTACGAGGAGCCCTGGAGATGGGAGGTGTGCTGCTGGCCATAGGTCAATGTTGTAAACCCCCGGTTGCTAGGCTGAGTTTATCCATCCCCTGACAATAAAACATCATCTTGTTTTCACAGCCACTTTCAATCTGCAGGCTTCTACTCCCTGCTCTGCTGGCAGGGCATTGGGCAGCACCCTTTCCAGCCCACCTGGGTGCAGGAGATCAAGGAGGAGGGCAAGAGACTAGGCCTCGGTGAGTATCTGCTACCCAGCGCTTTCCCATCTAGAGCAAGTGAGTGGAGTTCTCCAGAGCCATCCCCAGTGTGGTGGGAATGGGCCAGCAAGAGGGCTCCCAGCCCTTCCCTTGCAGGAGATTGTTCCCCACGTCGAGAGTCTTTGGGGAGGGCAGAACCTGCCAGGTGCTGAACACCCACAACCGCAATCAGTGAAATCAGTGGGAACTGAGGGTGACTCCACCCTCCCAGCATTGGCACCTTGTGAACTTTCGCTGGGGACTGTCCGGGTGCTGCTCTTTCCCTGGCCTGGGGGGAGCGGGGCCTTCTGGGGTGGAGGGAGCTGCTTGTCCAAACTAACAGAGAGCCCCACTGCTCTGAAAGGACGAGACTCCCCTGGTGTCACAGGGCCCCAGGGCTGAGGGGGAACATTGGGAGCAGCCTGTGCTGTGAGCTGCTGCCAGTGGGTGTGGACGGCAGCCCCCATGCCCTGGGGTGGGGTGTGTGGTGAGGAGAAATTGCCTCAGAGGAGGGGAGGTGGATGGAGGAACAGGCAGGCACATTAATGAGAGGCTGCCTTGAACCCAGACTCATGGCTGCTCCCCACTCATTCCCAGGATGCAGCGGCTGAGGCGGATGCTGAGGAGGAAGGCCGGGCTGGTGGCTCCGGAGCCGGTAGGGAGCAGCGGCCGGCTTTCCCAGGAGGAGAGCGGCCCCTCTGTCCCCGCGGGCGGGGAAGAGGCCAGTGGCCAGGCGAGGAGGAGGAGCTCCCTGGCTTTCTGGAGGAGGAGGAAGACACCAGCTCCCTTAGCATGCCCTGAGGCCCCTTCTGGTCCCAAATGGAGGTGGCCCAGGGTGATGCTATGTAGGAGGGACCCAGGAGAGGGTGGGAGCCTGGGAAGGTGGCTCTGCAGCTTCCTTCACAGGAAGCAGAGGAGCCAGGAGCCCCGCCCCAGTTCCCAACCGGAGCCATCTACCAGCCTGGCCACTGAGGAGCCCCCAGCCAGCCCAGAGCAGGAGCTGGGCGACTCTGGCACGGGGACCAGCAGCTCCTCCTTCTCCCGAGGGGCCAGCAGCCCCTCCGTGGGGTCTGAGAGCCCTGAGGCTGAAGGCTCCCTCTGTGCAGGTGAGGGGAGACCCACGGGACAGGGGGGAGGACAGGGGCAGCGGGGGACTAGTAACATCCTGTCAAGGTTTCTTCCCTACTCTGAACTTTACAGTACAGAGGTAGGGACCTGCATGAAAGACCCCTAAGCTTATTTTTACCAGCTTAGGTTTAAAAAACTTTCCCAAGGTATAAACTTTGCCTTGTCCTTGAACAGTCTGCTGCCACCACGAAACATTTTAAACAAAGAACAGGGAAAGAGACCACATGGAGACGTTTTCCCCCAAAATATTTCCCCCAGCCCTACACCCCCTTTCCTGGGGAAGGCTTCATTATAATTTTTACCAATTGGTAAAGGTGAACACAGACCCAAAGTCTTGGATTTTAAGAACAATGAAAAATTAATTAGGTGTTTAAAAGACGAATTTTAATTAAAGAAAAGAGAAAAGAATCACCTATATAAAGTTAGGATGGTAAATACCTTACAGGGTAATTAGATTTAAAACAGAGAATTTCTTGAGACAAAACCTTAAGTTACAAAAAGACACAAAAACAGGAATATACATTTTCTTTAAAGTTAGTAACAGCCCGTTTGTTGAGCCATTTATGAAACAGATTTGTTATTTGATTTACATAAGCCACATTAGTTCAGGCCTTTTTTAAGGGTTTGAAATTTTACTTTGTAAGTTTTAGGTGTAACTAAAATTGGCGATTTGGCTGTATTGCGGTACAAATGGCCTGTAATATCTGGCCAAGCCTAAGAAGGATTGGACCAGTTTTTTTTTTTTTTTTTTTTTACTTTGGGACAGGCCACTTTTGTATAGCATTCACTTTGGCCTGTAGGGGGTTGATAGTTTCTTGACCCACCTGATGTTCAAGGTAAGCTACTCTGTTTAGGCCTATTTGACACTTTTTAGTCTTAACAGTTAGTTTTGCCTCCCTTATGCGCTTGAAGACTTTTTGTAGGTGTTTCAGGTGTTTTGCCCAGGATTCCAAAAATATGGCCACATCACCAAGGTCTGCGAGTGCACATTTTTCCAATTCCGCTAGGAGACCATCTACAAGTTTTTGGAAGGTGGCGGGTGCATTCTGCAGCCTGAAAGAGAGCACATTAAATTCATACAGCCCGACATGTGTGATGAAGGCTGACCTTTTCTTGGCGGATTTATTTAGCGGTACCTGCCAGTACCCCTGGGTTAAGTCCAAGATAGGGATGAACTGGGCCCGTCCCAGTTTCTTCACTAGTTTATTTGTTGGTGGCATTGGATAGTTGTTTGGGAGCGTTACAGCATTCAGCTTATGGTAGTCCATGCAAAAACGTATTTCCCCATTTGGGTTGGGAACTAGAACCCCTGGAGATGCCCATGCACTGCCAGAGGGGCAGATTACACCCATTTGTAGCATATCCTGGATCTTCCGTTCTATAGCAGATTTAGCTTGAGGAGACACCCGGTAAGGTCGGGCTCTAATTGGGTGAGCATTACCTGTGTCAATGGAGTGGTATGCCCGTTCAGTCAGTCCTGGGTGGCTGAGAACGTCGGCGTGTAGCTAGTGCACAGCTCCTTGATTTGCTGTCGCTGCATATGCCCAAGGGTCATGGAGAGGTTTACCTTTTCCACACCACCATCACTTTTTCCTTTGTAGTAGACACCTTTAGGCCACTCAGCGTTATCTCCTCCCTGGGCTGTAAACTGACAAATCTTTAATTCTTTGGAATAAAAGGGCTTTAGAGAATTAATATGGTACACCTTAGGCTTTCGGTTGGAGGTGGGGAATGCTATGAGAAAATTAACAGCTCCCAGGAGCTCTTGGACCATTAATGGCCCTTCCCACAACGCTTTTATTCTGTGGGCCTAGAGTGCCTTCAAGACCATGACCTGGTCCCCTACACTGAAGGAATGCTTTCTGGCATGTTTATCATACCAGGCTTTTGGCTCTTTTTGAGCATCCTGTAGGTTTTCTTTGGCAAGGGCTAAAGAGGTTTGGCAGGTGTTTTGCAGGTTAGTTACAAAGTTCAGAATGTTAGTTCCTGGAGAAGGTGTAAACCCCTCCCATTGCTGCTTTACCAACTGTAATGGCCCCTTAACCTTGTGGCCATATACAAGTTCAAATGGTGAAAACCCTAAACTGGGATGTGGTACAGCTTTGTAGTCAAAAAGCAACTGCTGCAACACTAGGTCCCAATTATTGGAGTGCTTATTTACAAATTTACGTATTATGGCCCCCAAAGTTTCATTAAACTTCTCCACCAGGCCATTTGTTTGATGGTGGTAAGGAGTGGCAACCAAGTGGTTCACCCCATGAGCTTCCCAAAGGCATTCCATAGTTCCTGCCAGGAAATTAGTTCCTGCATCTGTAAGGATGTCGGAGGGCCAACTTACACTGGCAAAAATGTCTGCTAGTGCCTGGCACTCACTTTTAGCCCTGGTGTTGCTTACAGCTACTGCTTCTGGCCATCGGGTGGCAAAATCCATGAAAGTCAGTTTGTACTGCTTTCCTCTGGCTGTCTTTTTTGGAAAAGGAGCCAGAATATTTACAGCTACTTGCTGAAATGGAACCTCAATGATGGGGAGTGGCTGGAGAGGGGCTTTGACCTGGTCTTGGGGTTTTCCCACTCTGTGGCACACCTCACAAGACCGGACATAGGTAGAAACATTCTTGCCCATTCCCTCCCAGTGGAACGACTTTCCCAAATGGTTTTTGGTTCTGTTCACCCCAGCATGGCCACTAGGATGATCATGGGCTAAGCTTAATAGCATTACCCGGTACTTAGTTGGAACTACCAACTGTCTCTGAGGATGCCAGTTTTCCTCGTATCCACCAGAAAGAGTTTGCTTGTATAAAAGTCCTTTTTTTACAACAAACCTGGATTGATTCGAAGAGCTGAGAGGTGGTGGGTTGTTCCGTCCAAGCTCTCTGGAGGCTTTGATCTGCTTTCTGTTCGGTCTGGAACTGTTCCCTTGATGCTGGAGACATCAATTCCTGATTGGATTGTGGACCTGGGCTTGGTCCCTCTGGAAGCGATGCAGGTGATGGGGCTGTTTTAGTTGACTGTGAACCGCTCTTGGCTGGTGCACTATGTTGGGGTTTAGGCTCTGGCTGAGCCTCTTGTGTAGGGTTATCTGCTGCTGCCAGTGCAGGTTGGGTGGGGCCCTCTGGTGTTGGGGTTGCAAGTACTGGATTCAGTGCTGGCAATGGGTCTGGTGCTGTTTTTTTTGCCGGTTCCAGTTCTGGGACTGGCTCTGTCTGGGTCTCTGTGACTGGATTCACTACTGCTGTTGCAGACGTTGGTATGGGGTCTGGTTCCAATATCTTTGAGTGGGTCCTGGTAGAAGTCTCCGAAATAGAGCTAGGTGTGACAGCTTGCTTAGCCTGTCTGCGGGTGACCATTCCCAACTTCTTGGCTAGCTTCACATGATTGGCCAAGTCTTCCCTCAACAGCATGGGGATGGGATAATTATCATAGACTGCAAAAGTCCACGTTCCTGACAAGCCCTTGTAGCGAACAGACAACTTGTCTGTAGGCAAGTCAAAACAGTTGGCCTTGAAGGGTTGAATTGTCACTTGGACCTCTGGGTCAATTAAATTGGGGTCCACTAAGGAAGCCTGGATAGCCAATACTCCGGTGTCCCTCCATTTTGTGACCTTCTTCCTGCCCACACTCACAGTTTCCCTCCACTCTGAGGGTGTCTGGGAGGCATCTGGGCCTGAGGACCTCTGGTGTGATTTTGGTGCAATGAACTATAATTTCCAGGGGTTCTTGGGGCAGTTGGGCTTGACATGTCCCGGCTTGTTACATTTAAAACTTTGCCCAGCTGACTGGTCACTGGGGCGAGGTGGGTTGCTGGAGAACGGTGTGGTGGGACAACAAGGTGTCTGGAGTGTTCCTTGGGGTGTAGTTGGGGCCTTGGGCTGCCCCGGGTAGTAGGATGTGGTCTGAGGGTGTCCCTTCTGGTATCCGCTCCAACTGTGACCAGGGTTGTTCCTCTCTCCTTCCTCCACCCGTTTTGTTCCGGTTTGCCCCGCCTCTCTGGCAGTCTGGGACTGCTTGTATAGATCAGCATAAAAAGCAAGACTTCCTGCTGAGTCCATTTTTTTATCCCATAAACACTGCTTTCTATCATCCTTGGACATATTCAGGAATTGCTCCTGTATTATCAAATCCCGTATTCCTCCAAAGCTAGTTACATCCTGTCCATTGAGCCATTTCTCAAACAGATCTGTTCTCTGGTTTACATAAGCCACATTACTTAGTCCAGGTCCTCTCTTAAGGGCTTTCACTTTTACTCTGTAAGTTTCAGGTGTAACTTGAAATTGTTTTAAAACCAAACCCTTGGATTTATTATAGTTCGAAGCCTCCTCAATCACCATCTTATTGAATATGTCCAGAGCTCTTCCAGGCAATCTTGCGGCCGATCTGGTCATCTTGTGAGCTTCAGGGATTTGATGGAGTGTGCAAAGTCTCTCAAAGGTGAGAAAATATTCAGCAATATCACTGGATTCATTATACTGTGGACATAGTGTAATGGATTGTTGGGGAAGGATTTGTGGATTGTTGGGGAAGGATTGTTCGGGTTATTTGGTATATTCTGCCGAGCCTTTGCCTTCTCCATCTCCACTGTATGCTTCCTCTCTTTTTCCTTCTTCTCCTCTGCATGCTTCTTTTCTTTTTTCCTCTCCTCCATTTCTTTTTCCTTTGCCTCCATTTCTTTTTTTGCCTTCATTTTCTCTACCTGAGTTCGACCCATCTTTTATGTTCCTTTTGTTTTTCCTCAGCCTCAAATCTGGCTAATTGCAGCTTCTGTTGAACATGGCATTCTGTCCTCCTAACCTCTCTGTTTTTAACTCACTTTACACCCAAGAGTTAGAAATAAAGCAAAAAACCCAAAAACCCTGACTTGTAAAATTTTGCTGTCCTGTAACCCGATACCTTTTTTCTTTGATAGCTGTTCTCAGCCTACAGAAAACTCCTTTTGTTATGCCTGCTGCTCTGTCCCCCAGACAGAGAGACAAAATCTACAGCTGCAATCACTTTTTACAAAACCTTTTAAAATCCTGCTGTGCTTCTGGTCCAAAATGATCCCACCACTGCCACCATGTCAAGGTTCCTTCCCCACTCTGAACTTTAGGGTACAGATGTGGGGACCTGCATGAAAGACCCGCTAAGCTTGTTTTTACCCGTTTAGGTTAGAAACTTCCCCAAGGTACAAACTTTGCCTTGTCCTTGAACAGTATGCTGCCACCACCAAGCATTTTAAACAAAGAACAGGGAAAGAGACCACTTGGAGACATCTTCCCTCAAAATATCCCCCAAGGCTCTACACCCCCTTTCCTGCAAAGGCTTAATAATAATCCTCACCAATTGGTACAGGTGAACCGAGACCCAAGCCCTTGGTTCTTAAGAACAATGAAAAATTAGTTAGTTTTTTAAAAGAAGAATTTTAATAAAAGTAAAGGTAAAAGAATTATCTCTGTAAAATCAGGATGGTAAATACCTTACAGGGTCATCAGATTTATAACACAGAGAATCCCTCTAGGCAAAACCTTAAGATACAAAAAGACACAAAAACAGGAATGTACATTCCCTCCAACACAGCTTATTTTACCAGCCATTAAACAAAAGAAAATCTAACACATTTGCTAGTTAGATTACTTACTAACTTAACAGGAGTTGGAAGGCTTGCATTTCTGATTTGTCCCCAGCAAAAGCATTACACAGACAGACAAAACCCTTGATTAGTCCCCCGCCCCCCTCCAGATTTGAAAGTATTTTGTTCCCTCATTGGTCATTTTGGGTCAGGTGCTAGCGAGGTTATCTTAGCTTCTTAACCCTTTAGAGGTGAAAGGGTTTTGCCTCTGGCCAGGAGGGATTTTATAGCACTGTATACACAAAGGTGGTTACCCTTCCCTTGATCTTTATGACACACCCTGTGCCCATTGGCTCACCAAGGCGCCAGGACGGAGCCACGGGAGCCCCACTGACACCAGTGGGAGTGGCCCAGCCACATTCCATGGCAGGAGATGCTGGGCAGAGTTGGGGGAACTCCAGCCTCCCCTGATAATGTTGGGTGGGGGCTGATGGCCACGGGGCCCTGAGGCTGATGGGGCTGAGGTCATCTCTGGGAAGGGCAGGGTGGGGACCTTGATGCCATGGGGTTCCTTGTTGAGGATGGGGGACATTGAGCCATTTCTCTACCCTGCATTCTCACAGCAGGAGCATAAATGATGCTTTTCTCCTTCTCTCCCTGGTGCAGAGACCCTCAGTGCCCAGCTGGAGGAGGAGGAGGAGGAGGATGTGTCCCCTGAAGAAGACACCATCAGGGTCATCCAGCAGCACCTCCAGGGCAGAGTTGAGGTACAAGAATCTTCCAGCTGCACTGCCCCCAAGTCTGTCCTGCCCCTTGTTCCATCCCCACCCACATTCGGGGTCTTGTCCCAGAGAATCCATCACCCGCAATGGGGGGCACTTCTCCCCTGTTACCTGGCACCCCAAAGTGGGGGTGTTCATCTCATGCAGGCCAAGGTGTCCGCTCCCCGCAGACACTGCCCCAGTTACAACCCTAGTCTGTGCAGGGTGACACTGATTTTGGGAAGAGGGGCGACTTTCCCTGTCCAACTCCAGGGAAGTCCTGAGACCTGGAGCTTTTGTAGGTGGGGTGGGGAGGTCCCTACCTGACCATCTCTCTCTCTCTCTTTCTCTCTCCCACAACCCCACTCTTAGTGGGTGGAGGACAGGGCCAAACAGCTCCGCTTCCTCCACGCTGTCCCACGTCTGTGCTTGTCGGCACAGCAGCAGGGGTGGGACACTCTGGAGCCGCACTTCTCCAAAGCGGCCCTTGTGGAGAGCATTGCGGTGAGTGGGACCCCGTGCCCGGCTCCTGGGGTGAGGGAGCCCAACATGGGAGGAAGAGTTAGTGGGGCTGGAGGGGGAAGCAGAGGACAGGGCTTCCTGGGGATGAGGGCTGGGGAGCAGGGAAAGAGGAAATTCTGACACTGATGGGGAACTGGCAGTGGGGAAACTGTAAGGCCGGAGGGGCAGCTGAGGCTGAGGGGAGGGAAGAATTGGGTGGGAGAGGAGGAAGGAAAGAGTAAGTTTGATGGATGGGAGGAATGGGGAGGCCAGCTGGTTGGGGGTGGGGGTGACACTGACTGTTTCTGCAGAGCACTTTGGCCTCCTCCCTGGGAAGCGCCTGTGGGTCTACAGGGCCTGAATCTCACATGCAATTTTATCTCCTTGGGGTCTCTCAGGAGCTGATTGAAGATCTGCCCATGGTGTCTGAGCCGAGCTCCATCGTCTCCAGCTCCATGGCCGCGGTTTGCAGCCTCAGGTACCAGGACCCTCCCATCTAGCTGCTCTAACCCTGGTGCAGATCCTCTCGGGCCTAGATTAACCCCAGCCGTGTCTGTTTGCATCCCCCAGCAGAGGAGTTGGGAACATCCCCTCTTTCCTGGCTGGGGGTGATTTCACTCCCGTAACGTGACAGTGGCCATAGGGAGGGATCATTGCAGGGGAGGAGGGTCATGTGCATGACACTGCCAGCGCCACTCCGGTGCTGCCAAGCATAACACGGGCTCCTCTTTCCCTCCAGCAAACTGAAGCCACCACTTGCCCTGGAGCTGGAGTCACGTCTCCTGCGGGCTCTACTCTACACCATTTTCACCATGGGCACGGGGCAGGACACCACCCACTTCCGGGTAGGTCATGATCCTACTTCTCTGTCCCAGGAGCAGGAGTGGCCTCTGGTCCCTGCCCCCTCGGTTTGATGGAGCTGCTGAGAATAGGGGAGGGGTGAGCAGAGCGGGGGGCAAGCCTGGGCAGGGCGTGTGGGGTGGGGGGGATGACACAAACTGCAAGGGAGGGCCCCTTCCAGCCAGTGAGGATTGCGTTACCCCTCTGTGGCTGATCCCAGCCTTCCCTCTTCTCCTCATTGTGTGCTCTGCTGCCTGGACTTTCACAGGGATCCTACCTCCCACCCATTGCGGTTTGGCTTTTCCATATTCTGCTGGGTACCAGGCCCTGCGCAGAGAACTGCTAAGGGCAAGGATAGAAGAGCCAGCAGGCATCCAGCCATGAACTCTTGCTAAGTGTCCCTGCAGTGATGTGAATGGCAGAGGCCAGGATGTACCTTTTGGGTCTGGCCAGGGCTCCCCAGAGAACCCTCCTGGTCCTCTGAGAGGGGTAGCCCCATGTCCCATGACTGACGGGTGCTCCCTCTTCTTGCAGGCTGTCAAGGTTCCTTCCCCACTCTGAACTGTAGGGTACAGTTGTGGGGACCTGCATGAAAACCTCCTAAGCTTACTTTTACCAGCTTAGGTTAAAACATCCCCAAGGTACAAAGTATTTTACCCTTTGCCCTTGGATTTCCACTACCACCACCAAACTTTATCTGGGTTTACTGGGAAAACAAAGTTTAGACACGCCTTTCCACCCAAAATCCTCCCAACCCTTGCACACCACTTCCTGGGGAAGGTTTGGTGAAAATCCTCACCAATGTGCATAGGTGACCACAGACCCAAGCCCTTGGATCTTAGAAGAATGAAAAAGTATTCAGTTTCCTTACAAGAAGACTTTTAATAGAAGTAAAAAGAAAAGAATTACCTCTGTAAAATCAGGATGGTAAATACCTTACAGGGTAATTAGATTCAAAACATAGAGAATCCCTCTAGGTAAAACCTTAAGTTACAAAAAAGACACACAGACAGGAATATTCATTCTATTCAGCAAAGCTCTTTTCTCAGCCATTTCAGGAAATCATAATCTAACACCCACCTAGCTAGATTACTTACTAAGTTCTAAGACTCCATTCCTGTTCTGTCTCCGGCAAAAGCATCACACAGACAGACACAGACCCTTTGTTTTTCTCCCTCTTCCCAGCTTTTGAAAGTATCTTGTCTCCTCATTGGTCATTTTGGTCAGGTGCCAGAGAGGTTACCTTTAGCTTCTGAACCCTTTACAGGTGAGAGGATTTTTCCTCTGGCCAGGAGGGATTTTAAAGGGGTTTACCCTTGCCTTTATATTTATGACACAGGCTCTGCACAACACCTACTTAGAGAGCCTGGACACCATGCTCGGGGGCCTGCTGGCAGAGACCCCCACCACGGACAAGCTGCAGCACCTCTTGGAGGTGAGCAGAATGGGAGGGTCTGTGGGGGAATTTCCCATGAACCCCGTGGGAGGGCTGCAAAGGAGAGACTAGAAGAACCATGTTTCCATTGTGTCCTCCCAGCTTGGACCCAGATGGCCACGCTTTCCCAGAGCCATCAGTGCAGTTGAATGCTGGGACCCTTCCGCCATCCAGGGTAGCAGTGGCGGGGAAGGGGCGGGGGCAGAGGGAAGGAGCTGGGACTGTCAGCCAGAGCTCTGCATGGTTCCATTGAGCACTAACAGTGAGCACCAGGCCTGGCTGGGGACTGACAGACTGAAACCCCTGTGCGACCTGGGACACAGGCCTCTGAGAAAAGTTACTGGCTCCTTTCTAGGGAGACCCTGAGATACAGGAGAAGACTGAGGGAATCAGCTCTTCTGTCCTAGGGACACGGCAGTTCCTGGAGTGATTGTCCCCACGGCCCCTCCATCCATCCTACCAAGGCCTGTGGAGCTGGGGTCTGGGGGCACAGGGCATGTGCCTCGATCCTGATGGGCTGTTGATGGATCAGGGGTTCAGAGCAAATAGACCAGCCCCAAGGCTGAGCTTTGTCCCAGGCTGGAGAGACAGTGACAGCTTGTGCCCAGCAAGATGTGGGCAGTGTCATGAACCCCCACATGAGGAGTCAGATATTCCACCCTGAGCACAAGTTCTCCGCCCCATGTGGAGTGGGAGAGGCTCGTTTGTAGAGCATGTAAGCCTGCCGGCTGACTGTCCCCTGCCTTCTTCTCCCGCAGCACCTCCATTTCTGGCTCGACTCCAGAAACACCCAGGAGAGAGCTAGGGCCATACGGAGCAGCGCTGCCCTGCTCCGATTTGCCACCTCCCTCTCCGGATTTGACGTAAGTGACCTTTGACCCCAGCATCCTGCAGAGCCAGGGCTTGAGTCAAATTCCTCATCCCCTGGTTAAGTGGTCCCCCCTGGCTCCGTAAGGGACTGCGACATTCCATAGGCCACTGGCTGGCAGGGTCGTGCCTGGCCTCAGTGCCCTTGTTACTCCGGAGAAGCCTGGCAGCTAGTGATCATAGAGGGCCCAGGCCGTGGGTCCCTTTGCTCCAAGCTCCCTTGGGGGCAGAGAGAAAGAGGGCTCTAGTTCCTCTCCCTCAGTGCCTCCTACAGATGGATGGGAGCAGAGCTCTAGCCCCGGGGAGCTGGGGAGCTGAAGGCAGAATGTTGATGGATTCCCCCCTTCTCCTCCTCCACCAGACCTCCTCCGATTTCCCCAAGGCGGGCAACTTTGTGCTGCGGCTGGGTCTCTACCTCTCTGACCCAGCCGATGACATCAGCCGGCAAGCCAGGGCTGGGATCTATTGGCTGCAGAGGCTCCTGCTGCAGAGGAGGGGTAAGAAACTCAGCTGGGCAATGGGACCCCATAGAAATGAGTCCCTTGGAGACTAGCTCCAGCTGGCCATTGGGACACCAATAGAACTAAGGCCTCTGCTCTTAGACCAACTGCAGCAGGGCAGAGGGACCCCAATGGAAAGAAGTCCCCTGTTTTGGGCCCCCCACTTACTGGCCAAGGGACCCTACAGAAAGAAGCTCCCTCCTCTGAGACTGACCCCAGCTTAGATGATGACTCACACTCATCTCCCTAATTCAGGGAGAGAGGAAGGGGACGAAGATGCCAGGGAAATTGGCTGCTTTACCTCATAGCCTGTCTCTGTCCCCCAGTCCAGAGAAATCAGCCCCCCCAGGGGGCTGCCAGCTGGTGAGGGGACAGGAACGGACCTATTGAGACACATGGAGGGAAAGAGCCCATCATGAAGGCAGGGGCAGGGACCACAGGGGACGGACACAAAGCTTGTAGAATGTCACCAGTTGGGTAGCTAGGGCCAGATCCTGAAGTCAGTGGCTGTGGGGCGTTTTCAGCATTAGCAGCCACCATTAACAGGCACCCATGCCCAGAGCAGAATGACCGTAAGGGTCACCTGATTACTGTGATGAATGAGACAAATCCCCCTTCAGGTACTAAAGCACCTGGTGGGGACCCTGCCAGTCCATTGGGCCGTGGATGCCATGAGAACCCCAGCCAGTGTTCACCCAGCAAAGGGAAGAGAAGGAAACAGGCATTAAAGCCAGATGCCAAACCTCCCCAATGGGTGTGTCTTTCTCCCCCAGGGCTGAACATCAGAGAGGAGAGCGATCTGTGGTGTCGGGACGGGCTCCAAGACACCGAGCGCCTGGCGTACAGAAACATGGCCAGGGTGGGGGAGGTAAGGACTCTCCGCCAGGGCATTGCAGTAGCTCAGGTGTGGAGCTGTCTCCCCCTGCAGTGAGTGTGTTCTGTAGGGGGAGGGATAGCTCAGTGGTTTGAGCATTGGCCTGCTAAACCTAGAGTTATGAGTTCAATCCTTGAGGGGGCCATTTAGGGACCTGGGACAAAAATCTGTTGGATGATTTAGTTGGGGATTGGTCCTGCTTTGAGCAGGGGGTTGGACTAGATGAACTCCTGAGGTCCCATCCAAACCTGATATTCTATGATACTTATTTCCAGCAGACAGTGTTTGGCTGCAAGAGGCCGAGGAGCCTGGGCTGGACCCTTGCTAACGGTCCAGGCTTGTGTGTGTTGCATGGATCCTCTGGTGGGTTGAGTTAATGAAGGATTGTATCTCCAGGAATCTGGCTCTGCTCACTGTCTCCCTGGCTGACACCCTGGTGTCTGAGAGGTGAGCCCCTGGGTCAGTGAGTTGGGAAGCTCACACCAGCAATTGCTGGACCAGATCCTTGTTGGATTCCCTGCACCTCTGGAAGCACAGGCAGGGTGTGGGGTTTGCCGAGCACCAGGGCGAGTCAGGAAGCAGAACCTGCCCCTGCCCTGGGCGTTGGGTGAGGGACACTGAGCTCCTTTCCTGGGCTGAGTCACTGCAGCATATGTGACGCTCGTGGGATTGTCGGTGGGATGGGGAGCAGGAATGGAAGCAGATCGAAAAGGCCCCTAACCTCTAGTGGGTGAGCTGCAGGAAATAGCGCTGCTGGGAGCAGTAGCGGGTCCTTTGTTGTCTTTGTGAGCTGGGTTCCAGAGCGCGCAGACACGTTCCCAGCATGTCATGGCACCTGTGGTGACTCCCGCTCCAGAAAGAGCTATTCCTCAGTGCCTGCAACCTCTTCTTGAAGGGGGTTCCTTGGTCCATGGGACCCCAAAAGTTGGCTGCACAAGGAGGACTCTTGTCCACCTTGTGAGATACTAAAGGGATTTGGAGCCTGGTTCTGGACAATTGACAAGGGCTCTGGTGCTGTTGGTTTTAGGTCTTTGGAGAGATCTTCACGGAAGGCCAGAAAAGATCTTTCCTCCAGGCATCGCTTCTGGCCATACATGACCCCCAGCTCCGTGTCAGCCAGGCTGGGCTTGTGCTGACATATTCTATCCTGGGGGAAGCCGGCCAGCTGATCGGGAATGAGGTAACCAAAGAAGGATCAATTGGGGAGTGACACCCAGGGCCTTTCACCTCCAGGCCATTGACAGTCACTCCCATCCCATCCCCTTACACTGACCTGGGAGCAAGGAGAGGATGAACCCGGGCAGGTGCCATTGGTAGGTGTCAGCTTCTCCCCTGAGCAGCTCAAAGCAGAGCAGACCCAGCTTGGCTATTTCCTAACAGGTGTCACATCAACATGACACGCTGCTATTGCTCATGCTAGGGGCTGCCAACTCCCCCTGTGAGAGTTTCATACCCCTCCAGGCCTCAGGCTGGTTCCTAGGGCCCTAGTATCATGTTATCCCAGCCACCACCTGCTCTGGGAGAACTGGAGGAGTCAGTCAGCAGAGGCTGCTGAAGTGCCCCATTCCCCAGAGCTACTGTCCATAGCATCATCTTAATAACGGGGGGGGGGTCCCCTTGGGAAAGGTTTCCACCTCCTCTCACCCCACAGCACTGCTGCCCAGAGCCTTCCAGCCCCTCAGCTGGAGGGGGAGAGGGTGGATAAGGGGATTGTGGGGAGTGGAGCTTAATCCCTGGCTGGGTTGGGAGGTAGAATAGCTCTCACAGGGGGACTGAGAGGAAGGGGACAGGAGTTCATTCCACAGTGGTGGGAGTGGGGTTGGAGGTCACTCGAGAGGAGACAAGATTTCGTCTCGGAGGGTTGGGTGCGGGAATCTGTCCCTTGGATGTGGGGAGGGTTGGGGTGGAAATTTTGCTGGCTCCCAGTGCCGTTCATGCCCTTCATTGCCATGGGTGTCGGAGGCTCTGACCGATCCTTGTTCCCTTGCAGCAGGAGGACGTGACAGCGGCGATCATGGCGCACCTGTTCTACATCCGGTGCTTGCGCCAGGTGCCCAAAGCGCTGCAGGGGCTGTGCTCCGTGGGACAGCCTTGAAGGGCCCCCCCTTCCCATGCCCAGAAGCTCCCACTCCCTGCCGCAGGTAATGCTCTTTCCTGCTGTGCCTGGAGGAGAAGGGCTAGGGGGAGGGGCCATAAACCCCACAGCACTGAGAGAAACCCAGGCCGAGCACCTCGCTCTCACCACCCTGCCCCACCCTGACCCCTGGAGCTGGGGCCAGGCCACATAACGCTCCCTGCCCCCATGCCCAGAGGCCAGTTTCAGAAGCATCAGGCTTTCAGGGCCATGGGACTGGCCCAGAAATGGGAGCATCCGCAGAGCCAGGGTTTATCCTCAGTAACCATTGCATTCTGGGAGGGGTGGCCCGATGTGGAGCCCTCCCCTGTCGTCACTGCTCAGACCTCCCCATTGCCCATGTTACCCCGTCGCAATGAATGTCTGACCATCCCCCACCTGGAGCCCAAGCCACACACATGGTATCTGAACCCTTCCCAGACAGGAATGAAACTCCCCCCTAACACCTTGGGGCAAGGAAGGATCCTCCCCATCAAGCAGGTGGGGACTGAGACACAGAAGAAGGGCTGCAATCCTGGTCACACACTCCTGGGGGTAGATCTGGGAACTGGAGTGGATCCCAGGCTAGTCCCTTTCCCCGAGAGGCAACTTCACTTTCTGCCCTTTATTCTCCCCTCCTGCTGGGGGGGTGGGTCTCTGAGTGTGAAATGAACCAGGAGGGGGATGGGGTCCTGGCACAATGCTTGGGTGGGAGCTCCCCTTGACTTGGACCCCAGGGTCAGAGACATCTTTGTCATCTTGCTCTCCTTCTTTTATTCCTAGGAAGGGAGTCCCCCGATGAGGGGTCTCTAGGGATCCAGCTGGGCAGTGCCTAGGAGAACCTGTAAGTCATCCTGGTTCCCGCCTGCATGCACCACCCTGTCCTGCCCTGCCCTCCGGTTCTTCATTGTTGACTCTGGTTTGACCCTTGGCTCCGGTCTCTGATTATGACTTTGGCGTGACCCTTCTTGGCTCCAGATGTTGCCTGCCCACCTTGATTCCATATCTCCTTGCCCTTCTTTAGCCCCGCTCCAGGCCCTCCACTGACCCACTCCAGCATTGCCTTCTCCTCCTGATCATCCCCAACCACTCGGACGTTGACTACCCGGCTTTGACCCTCCCCAGACAGGGAATGAAGGTGAGGAAGTGACCTCTCCAAGGTCACACCTAGCAATGTGGGGGAGAGCTGGGAACTGACTGGGTTCTACAGGAGTGCCCTCCCCAGAGGGGCAGCTTCACTTTCTGCCTTTCCTCCTCTCCTTCCCTCTTGACCCGTCTTTGAAGGGGGCTCTGAAAGGGAAATGAGCAAGGGTTTCCTCCCCGCTCTGTCTTCCAGGTTCTGGGATCTGTCCATGTCGCCAACAGCAATGCAGCCTGCAGCTGGCCCAGCTTGGGGAGCCATGGCCTCATCCTGTGAAATCGAGAAGTACTGGCTCTCAGGGATGCTTAGATGGAAAACCACACACCCCACCCGGAGGTAGGAGCCACCCATTCCCAGGTTGTCCTGAGGAGCCACAATTCCTCCAGGAGCTGGGGAAGGGCACAGTGATCAGTTTATCAAAAGGTAGGGAAGGATCGTGTAAGAAGAAGGTCTAAGAGAGAAGGAGCATGAGCTACTCTCTGTATTTGGGCGTGGCAGGGATCAAGAGAAGGGACAGGGGCTGTTAGAGGGCAATGGTGAGGTACAAGGGGTGTCAGAGGTGGGGGCAAGGCCTGAAAAGTTCAGATACATTAGAACAATTGTGCCAGAGACTCACCGGTTGAGGTGCTAAAAGCTCTGAACTAGGGTTGGCCAAAATCATTCTCCTCAGATGGGAACATCCCAAAAGTCTGTAGAAGCTTAGCCTCTGAGGTGAACGTTGTGGCCCCAACCTCTCTGCTCTGTACCTCACAGGATTCCCACTGGCTGTTCCAATCCAGAATGAAAACTATGCCACCGAAGTCTCACAGCACCTGGGCAGTGAAGTGCCACTTAAACCCGCTGTGATGCACTGACTGTCTGCACAGGGCTGAATTTCACCCTTTCAGAGTGTAAGGAAATAATTGGCTGAAGGCCTTTTTCTGCTCGGATGTGGTTCTAGGGGGAAAGAACCATGGAGATTTTTAACCTGTATTGCTTCCGGGACTGGTGCTGCAGTGATGCAGAGAAGTGCTGATGCACTGGATTTTTTTGGATCTCCCCCCCCCCGCTATTAATCCACTCTCTTCCTCTCTTTTAACTGGTATTCTAAGGGCACCCCATGCTTCATGTGGGTATTCTTGGGTGGGCAGATTGCATCAGACCTGCACCACAATAAATACTAGTGAATGACATATGCAGACACTAAAGTTCTGCAGCCTAATTCTCAGAAACTTTTCTCTTCAATGTAGAATCAGGATTTTGTTTTTAATTTATTTTTTGAAGGTGCTAAGCAGATGCTATCCTGTAATAAGAGGAAACAGAAGCAAAAACTGAAAGAATGTTACTTAAACCAATGAACAGATGCAGAGAGTGGAAACACAGGAAAGCAAACGAATGAATCCTGGAAGCAAATGGGGGAGAAAACCTCATCTGGGTAATTGTAGTTCTTGGGATAAAGATCAGGTTCCTGGCGCGTAGCCTGGCTGAGATTCTGCCTTTTCCCTGGATCCCAGACCTGGGCTTCACATGTCATTCTCCTTATTTTATTCTTAGGGAAAAAGGATCCCCAAAGGAGGTGTGAGGATCTTCGACAAATGTCTGCAAGAAGCTTCAGCCACCTTCACAGGTAGAAGTCACTGTCTTTCCTACAACGCCACTAGTGCCCTTTCTGCTCTCCAGGCCTGCTCCCTGCAGCAGGACAGAGACACCCCTTAACTCCCCGAGTCCTAATTTCCTGCCATTCAAGGGGCTGGGGGCTTGCATTGCCCCCACCATCAGATACTTTTCCGATGGGAATCTCCCTAGAGCAGGGGAGAAATCTGTTCTTCCCTTAGAACCAGTCTGCTCAGTAAATCAACCCACACTGACCTCATCTTGGCTGCTTTGTTTATCCATGATTAGTGGTGTTGCCGGCATCCAGTGCCGAGAGGCTGAACAACAGCTTGAGTTGGTTCGTTACCTGGTGTGCTGCACCCAATAATCACAACGGGGTGGAGAAACAGAAAAGTTTATTTGCAGCTGCTAAAAGGTACAGGGAGAATAAAATCTCAAATCCTGCACACAGAGCAGGAAGTTACACAGGCTTTTATACATTCTTTTTTCCAGCATACTTATCCAATAGCAAGCTGCCCCAGGTATCCATATAGCCAGCCAATCCAGTTCCCAGCTAGTTCCCTGATTTTCTGTATCATTTGTTAAACTATACATAAAGCTGCTTTATTTAGCATTGTTCTTCCATATCTCCCCTGTTTGGCCTTGCTTAGTTGCAGGCAGTCTGACTCTGCAACATATTGTTGCAGATTCTTAGCATAACTGCTGTGTGTGCCTCCAGGCGGGGGGGGGGGGGGGGGACACTTGGGCCTAGTACGCAGAGCTGCTGCGAGTGCCTCCAGGCAGGAGGGGGGGCCAAGGACACCTCGGCCTAGTGCGAGGGGGCTTCATCGACAGTCGTGGTCTTCCATCCCCTCGAGTTACCTAGTGGCCATGCCCCAGTGTCCCCAACAGTGCTATCTTTGGAAATTCCTTTGCATGTGGGGGAGAGAGCTGGAGCGGGGGATATGGGAGCTCCAGCAGATTCCCCTGAAGAACACCACCCTGTCTTTCTCTGGTCAGGGTCTGACTAGCCGTCCATTGCAGAGGTGAAGACCAGATGGGAGCTGCTGGATTGACCTTGATATGCCATGTCCTTGTGTGGATGAAGGACCTACATCTCAGGGATGGCCAGCAGCAGATGTACCATGTGTCCAGGAATAGTCTGAACAACCTACACTGACAGGTAAGTAAAGTCATGGCCACATGCAGTGGTGAGCTGGAGCCGGTTCGCACGAACCAGTTGTTACATTTTGAAGCCATTTT
The DNA here is from genome assembly GCF_965140235.1 of Caretta caretta. Lineage (NCBI taxonomy): Eukaryota > Metazoa > Chordata > Testudines > Cheloniidae > Caretta > Caretta caretta. Next base: position 6,551,260 of record NC_134211.1, read on the forward strand.
AGAACCAGTTGTTAACCCGCTTCCCTGCAGGGGGCGCTGAGGCTTTGATGGGCTCTGGCCGGGAAGTGATGTAATTCCTCCTCCGGCCGCCGGGGGCGCTGCGCTGCGGGAGCCACGTGGGCTGCCGCCCGGCCCTGGGCACGAGCCCTGGGGCTGCTGCTGCTCCCCTGGCCCTGGAGCTCCCACTACTGCCTGCTGGGTCCCTGGCTGCTCTGCTGGGCCTGGGCTGCGTCCTGCTGCTCTCCCCGTGAGCACCCACCACCCTGCCCGCAGCCAGGCCCTGCCGCACCCCATGCCTGCAGCCACCCCCTGCCACATCACCTGCCTGCAGCCACCCCCTGCCACACTCCCTGCCCGCAGCCAGCCCCTGTCTCCAGCCACCTCCTGCTGATCCCACCCCACATCCACTGGTGCCTTGCTGTTCCCAGGGCAGTAACCCTGCACACCTGCTTCAATGAGGGGGGCAGGAAGCAGCTGGGACCCACACATGTGCACACCCTAGGGTGACCAGACAGCAAGTGTGAAAAATCAGGACACGGGGTGGGGGGTAATAGGAGCCTATATAAGAAAAAGACCCCAAAATCGGGACTGTCCCTATAAAATAGGGACATCTGGTCACCCGAGCACACCCCCAGGGACTGGTGAGGACCCACACATGTGAAACGGAGCTCATTTCTAGTACAGGCCCATCTTTTTAAAAAAGAACTTTAGGCAGGATTAATATACATCCATATTTTCCAAGACAGGTCAGGCTTTTTGGTTCTTAAATCGCCGTCTAGGAGGAATTTTTAAATTTTAAAAATTAGTCCCGGGAAAATACAGACATTTGGTAACCCTGCTGGTACAAAATACATACTGGGGCACATCCCTTAAATCAGAACTTTTTATAGGGAACCGGTTGTTAAGATTTTGGCAGCTGATCACTGGCCACATGTAGACACCACAGGAATTGGGGGGGATTGAACCAGGGTCCTTCAGCACAAGCTCTGCTCACTCATTGTCAACCAATCCAACTCTACCCACTAGACCTCGCCCCCCTTCCAGAGTCACAGAATCCAGGAGCCTTAAGTCTCAGATCCATGCCTCACATCATAAGGCCAAACCTCCTCCCATTATGGGTGCTGTAGAGGGGACCATCTGCAGAGACCCCTCTACGTGCCCCATCAGAGACTGCAGCCATGGGTGGCCAGTGAATGAGCAGAGATCTCCCCTGTGGGAATCCAAGGGGCTGCACATTTGGGGTTTCACAGGGAAGGTGTCTGGCAGCCATTAACAGAGTGACCCTGTGAAGAGATTTTCCATCTCTAACAAAGGGTTTCTGTTCCCCCAGATCTCAGCCGCTCAGCAGAATGCAGGAGAGCCGAGTGCTGATGGGCTAGAGGGGTCACAGGAGTCACCGTGCAGCAGCTGTGGTGTCTGCAGTCAGCATGGGCCAAACCCTGTGCTCCAGGCTGTTTCTCTGGATTGCGAAGGGGAGTTTGGCTTGGGGAATCGGTTGCTGGTGCCTGTGTCCACAACTGGGATGTTTTCAGGAGGCTACTAAATGGTCCATGAAGCGCCATCCAAGCAAGTGGAGAGTGGACATTAAAGAGCGAGGCTGGGACCTCCGCAGAGCTGCTGCAGTCCAGCATCCACAGCCAGAAGAGAGACAATGGGAAAGGTACGGAGATGGCTGGCCACAGCAGCAGCCGCCATCTCATAAACCTCTGCTCATGCTCTACACAACAGAGGCAGGACAAAAAGCCACACAGTGAGAGCTTGGGTTGCAATGAGCAATACACGGTTTTTCAGTAGATTATGCTGCCCTGACAGTCTACTGCCTGTAATGTGCACATCCAGCCTCCCAGGCTGACCTCAGCAGGAGCTGCAGGGAGAGAGAGGAGGAGGAGCCTCTTATGTACCTCTCTAGCATCCCCAGGAGCCTGGACTGATTAACCCCAGCTTCTCAGGGAGCTTCCTGTTTCCTGCTGCTTCCCTGAACCCACCTGAGGAGAACAGGAAGTCAGCTGAGGTAGTAGGAGCCAGTTAGGCCCTTAAGACGCTGATATCTTCCCTCACTCAGGCCCTGATACCAGCCTTCCTATTTGTCCCCTTCAACTGAGTGTTGAGAGCTACTACAGCTGGCACAGAACAGCAGTCATGAGTGAAAGAAGAAAACATCCCTCTGAGGCAGCATTCAGAAAAGGAGAAAAGCTTCTTTTGCTTTCTTTATCTAAGCAGGAAGGAGCTCTCCTGAGATACGTAGACACAAATGTTCACAGTGAGCCTTCTGGCCCCAGTGAGGATGTGAGTGGTGAGGAGATACCTGATCTTCCAGTTAGTCAGAGTGCAGGTGACCTGGCAGCGACTGCAGCATCCATATCTGCATCTCCAATGGATGTAACCATGCACGTTCCTGAAGAAAAGTGTAGCTCAGAGAAGAGTGTGGTGGAGGCGCAAGAAACTGCTGCTGCTGAGTTGAATTCCTTGAGTCTAGATGATCCAGGACTGTGGACCCACTTGAGCAGTAGCCTGAGGGACTTCCTTGTACTGCATGGGCCACAGCAAGTGAAAAACTTCATGTTCCCCAAAGACAATGAAAATAGTAGTTCCCATTCAACACATTACTGGCATGAAATTCCCAATGGTGAGAAAGTGGAGAGGCCACGGCTTATGTATTCAAAAATCGAGAATACTGCATTCTAATGTTCCAGCCTCTTTGGGCTCTACAGAAACAAAGGACTGGAAAAATCTGGCTAGAAATCTGGCATGCCATGAGAAGGCAGCAAATCACCAGAGAGCATTCCATAGGTGGAAAGAGCTTGAGATGAGACTAAGGTTAAAGGCCTCCATAGATGATCAGCATCAAGAGAAGATTGCATCAGAGTCTCTTTCCTGGCAAAATGTTTGGAAAAGGCTCCTTGCCATTGTGAGAATGCTTGCTACCCAAAACCTAGCACTGCGTGGCATTTCAGATCAGCTGTATGTGCCAAACAATGGAAACTTCCTTAAAATTGTGGAGCTGATGGCTGAGTTTGGTGCTGTACTCCAGGAGCTTCTAAGAAGTGTCATCACCCAAGAAATGTACACACACTACTACCTTGGAAAACCATTCAAAATGAGATCATTCAGTTACTGGCAACAAAAGTCAAATGGATGATTGTGGGAGATCTTAAGTCAGCAAGATATTACCCTGTTATTCTGGACTGCACACCTGACATCAGCCATACGGAACACACGCCTTTAATGGTGAGTGTTGTGTGCAGGCCACAGAATCTCACCCACCCACTCCTGCAATAAACCTCTCACCTGCGTCTGAGCTATTGAAGTCCTCAAATCATGGTTTAAAGACTTCAAGGTGCAGAGAATCCTCCAGCAAGTGACCCGTGCCCTATGCTGCAGAGGAAGGCAAAAGAACCCCAGGGCTTCTGCCAGTCTGCCCTGGGGGAAAATTTCTTCCTGACCCCAAATATGGCAATCAGCTGAACCGTGAGCATGTGGGCAAGATTCACCAGCCAGATACTACAGAGAATTCTTTTCTGGGTAACTCACATCCCATTCCATCCAACATCCCATCCCAGGCCACTAGGCCCCATCTACCACAAATAGTCAAAGATCAATTAATTGCCAAAATCATGTTAACCCATCATACTATCTCCTCCACAAATTTATCAAGCTTAATCTTGAAACCAGCTAGGTCTTTTGCCCCCACTGCTTCCCTTGGAAGGCTGTTCCAGAACTTCACTCCTCTGATGTCTAGAAACCTTCATCTAATTTCAAGTCTAAACTTCCTGTGGAAGTAACAAAAAGGGATTTAAGTGCAGCCATCTTAGTTCTGTTGAAAAGAAAGCAAAAGTCAGGCTAACTCTAATGCAAAACTTGTAAAGGCAAAACTGGTAAGCGTATCAAAATTGCAAAGCAAAGCTGGTTTTAACCTTGCCTTACAATAACAATAAAATCTAATTGTTTAACATTTTTTGCTACAAATAAAATATAAAAAAGTATAAACAAAACAAAGCTTTATTATTACATAAATAATAAAAAGCTATTAATACTTGCTTTACATTTTTTATACTTTAAAAATTTGCGTAAGGACACTCTGTCCAAACGGACGTCTTCCTTCTTGCAATTGCCTAAAAATAAAACTGTCTCTAACTTGTTGCATCCAAACTAAAAGTAAGAACTTGTTTTCTTCCACTATTTGGTGCTGTGACTCGGATAACGATGCCCGGCTAAAACAGCAGCAACTACTACAAACCTTTCCCCTTCAAAGCCCAAAGCACCAAACAAAAGGTAAAAAAAAAAACCTATAAAAATCGATACTGGGGTATCAAAAAAAAAAAAATCCTAACCATGGGACTGTCTGTCCCTTTGGGCTCACGCCATGCAAACTTATTTATTATGCAACAAGGCCAAATGCAAAGTGGTGCTGAAAAACTTTTTTCCGCACCCCCAATATGAGGTTGAGGTCAAACCTAATCAAAGCTAAAAATTTTTGCTGCCTCAATAAGGGTGTATTACGTCCAAACATAAAACATTAGATGCATTTTTTTAATCTATAACCTTAAAGATCAAAGTAAATAAATGCATCTAAAGATAAAAGTAAATAAAATAAAAGCAAATAATAAATGTGTAAAAAGTAAGTGCCATTATCGAGGTCTGGGACTTCAGCTAACTTCAGGCACACCAGGGCCCTCACTCTCTAAGTAAAATAGTTCTAAACATAAGGGGGGAGGGGTCAGCCAAACCTCATGACCCAGCAAACAGTGCAAAAAAGTAAAAGCCTTTCCTACTTATAAGCTGCTACCCCGCAAACCCTTTCCCTAAAGTATGTAAAAATCTTTTTAGCTTTTAAGCAGCTAACACAGCAAACAAAATAAACTGGGGAAACTATTTTATAAGCCGCTAAGTGAAGAAAATACTCCCTTGTGTAATTAAAATTTTTACATAATAATTCCTCTAAACAATTCCCACTAAAAGGTACCTTCAATTTAAATAAAATCATACACCTCAACAAAAAAGCTACAAAAACCTCCATAAGTCTCAAGTGCAAAAGCCAAAAAACTCCCCCCCCAAATTAAAAACTCAAGTACAAAATTTAAAAACTAAATGTAATGCAACCAAATGCCTCCCTACCCAAACTATATTGTTAACCCTCTCAGCTCTTTCATATCCCCAATTAGTTAAAGCTAAATGAAAAAAAAAAAAAGGGGGGGGGGAGGGTTAATTTAAAAGTCAGTTTGGCCTAAAAATAAAAAAAGCTGCCCTGCATTGTAACCATGTGTGCTCAGCATATGCCGCAATGGCCGTGTGTCTGCCGTAAAAAACATGAAACAGTGACAACGCCAATTGGCCATGCATTCTGCCCAGGTGGCTACCCTCACACGACACCACCCGGGTAGCCCTTGGAAATAAAAATGTTTCCAAAAAAATAACCCAAAGGGGTGGGGGCTAGTTAAAAAGCCCACCCTCCTTGCTAAAGTGGTAATAAAACAAGGCTTGTACCCATAAAAAGGAACGGTTCAGCAAAAAAAGCAAAATCGGGCCCAAGCAAGCAACACAATTTTTTTTTTAAAAGTTAAAAACTTTAAAAGCATAGCTAATTACAAGCATCAAAAATTTAAATCCCTAAAACAATTAATTAACTTAGATTTTACTATTTTAAGTGTCATTTTAAAAAACTGAAGTTAACTCTATAATTGCTAAAAAAATTAAGTAGTCAAATTTTACAAAATGCTGGGAAAAAAAAAAAATTCTTGGTTTCTCTGCAGCCAGTCGAAAAAAAAAAAAAAAAGGGGGGCCCTTTTCCAAAAAAAGGTCTGCAAATAAATCCAGGCAAAAAAATGATTTAATTAAAATCATTTGGTCATAAACATTTTAGTCAAATGAGCTAAAAATACATAAGGGGTTTTATTAAAACCTAACTGCCCCAAGAAAAAAACGGGGGCTTAAAATGGGTCCAAGCAGCCGTAAAATCTGCAGAACACTGCCAGGCATTAATAAAATGTGTTAGGTCTCTGTATTCACAGGTAAGACAAGTCCTGCTCCAAGAAACCTCAACCAGCCTGCCATTGGTTAAAAAACAGGTAACTGGGTCTACGTACAGGTCCATCAACACAAAACTGCTCTGGCCCCACGCTAAAAAGGCCCTTAGCAAGTCCTGCTAACTACCAACACTGCTGTAAAGTGCCAAGAGCTCACTGCCTGAACCCATGCTTCTTTCTGCAAAAAAGCCCCTCGGCCTCAAAATAACTCCACTTCAACTACTAATCAGCCGCTCCCTCCTTCTGGTATTGCTTTTCCTCCTTCTGGACAGCAAAACAAACAAACTGAAGTGCTAGTAACCGCTCACTTGTCCAGTAATGAAATTACCACACAGCCAGCATTTGCCAAAAAAACCCAGACCACTGCAGGGTAACGTGCTGGTCACTTCTCCCCTACATGGTACTAAACCACAACTGCTTCAAACAAAAAAAACCCGCTCTCTCTGCTAAAACTGCCAACGTCCAAAAATTCCTAACTACAAAAAACATTAAAAACTAACCCTGGTAAAAAAACAAAAAATTATACACTGGCCAAAAAAGCCTTGTAAAACCCATGCTTAACAAAGTGGTATTAATTAAATGTGGGGCTTTATTCAACAGGCTGCGCCCTGTGTTTTTAAATAAGTATCTTCAGCATGTATTGTCCTTTCTGATTGGCTGTTAAATAACAAATACCAGAAATGCCTTGTTGCCACTGCCCCAGCCATTTTCTCCACTATACTATCCCCCGTAACACATCCAAGTACAGACAATACCATATAGTCTAATAACACCCAATAGCCAAGGCCTTCCCACTTTAGTAATTTATTTAAATATTGTTTAAAAATATTTTTAACGTTCAAAATATCCCATATAAGCAAACAATTAAGTAATACAAACCGGTCAGTAAAAGTAAAGGTATATCACATGACTACAAATAAGCCTAAAAAATTTAAAATGTAAATTAGTGGGTTTTATAATGGGGTTAATATAATGGCCATTCCAGGGGTCTGTAGTATATATATATATATATATAAAATGGGTCCTTATTGTTTTTGGTGACCCAATTAGAAAATAATTAAATTCATATTTAAAAAAGGTGTGTTCTGCCACCAAAAAATTACCTGTACTAAAATAGTCCCAGTAATTAATAACCTAATCTGTACCATATTGCAATATACCCCTTCCTATGCTATTCATGTCAATGCTTCTTAAAGGTACATAAAAAAATTTAAACAAATGTGGTACCGTATTTATTGAAAAAAAAGTTTTAAAATACTAATTAACAGTAATTAATGTTACATTAAAAATTGTAAAATTTGTTTGGCCCTATCTCGTTTCAGGTCAATTTTATATATCCAAACTGCTCCAAGGGGGCTGCTGTTCTGTTGGCACAACAAAGGCCCTGGGTCTCCTCTAGAAAAATGAACTCTGGTAAAACACCTATAAAATGGTGCCAGGAGTGCAGCAGCAATTTAAAACATTTCAAGGCCAACAGCATAATAAAAAATTAAAACAGCTGAAAAAGGCCACTGGTCTTATTACTAAAGGACAGTTAACCCAGGTACAGGCTAAAGTTGGTAAATTACATGTTATCTCCACCCTTAGTTCAAGGACCCAAAAGCAGTTAACAAAAATGGTATTAAATATCACTAAGGCAAAAAAAAAAAATGCAGTAAAATCTGGCATGTTCAAACATGCAGAATTTCCCAGATAACCAGCTCACGGCCATTCAAAGTGACCTTAAGCATCAGGCTTGGCCCACTGCCCTTACTAGTGCTTCAAAAGTGCCATCTGATCTGTGGCCGTAAAAACAAACTTAAATGTTTTCAGGGTAAATTTTCAGGCACTCCCAGTGCTCCTTCCAAGCCTACGGGCCGGTTAAAGGGGTGTGGGCTCCCACATACCAAATCCTGCCAGGTCCATAAAAAAAATGCAGGTAAAGTTAAATAATTCACCGTAATATTTAAAAAATTAAACCACCTTGTATGCCTAGCCAATTAGTTGTCAGTGCTCCTAAAATAACACCTAATGTTTACATAAAAATAAAAAATTAATAAACAGTTTGGCCTTTAAAGCCCCCACAGCTTCAGTGCGTACAAAAGCTAAAGCCAAAAAAAGTCGTCACTGTTTATAACAATGGTTGTTAAAAAGGTAGCAAACAGAAAACGACCCGAACAAAACACCGAATTTCCCAGTTAGTAACAGCCGTGTAAATGTTGAGGCCACCACTTTGTAAAATATACATTTTAATCTCATCACTGCTGCCAACAATTCCATTATTGGCCTGCAAATAAAGTCCTACAATTAAATCTTAGGTTTCAAATACCTTTGAATTAAACTACCTTCATACCAAACCAATTCCAAAACCTACACTCACTCCTACCAAAGGTTCAAAAAATTTCTAAATTACAAGGTCAAATTTATGTACTTCAAGTTATATTGTATTTATGTACTTCATTGATGTACATATATATTTATAAAAAGAAAAGGAGTACTTGTGGCACCTTAGAGACTAACCAATTTATTTGAGCATGAGCTTTCGTGAGCCACAGCTCACTTCATCAGATGTGTACCGTGGAAACTGCAGCAGACTTTATATACACACAGAGAATATGAAACAAGTCTGCTGCAGTTTCCACGGTACACATCTGATGAAGTGAGCTGTGGCTCACGAAAGCTCATGCTCAAATAAATTGGTTAGTCTCTAAGGTGCCACAAGTACTCCTTTTCTTTTTGCGAATACAGACTAACACGGCTGTTCCTCTGAAACCTGATATATATTTATGTACTTCAAAGTATATTATATTATACTTTGAATTATATATTCAATTAAAAACCATGCATTCCACAGTTTATAAAGTGTCTATCATAATGTAGTGTGTTATGTAACTAAGGCTATAAATCCACCCCAGCAGATTGTTACAATAAAAACAGTAATGTTTATACTGTTTTCATGTAGTTTAAAAATATGTTGTTGTAAAAAATGTAATAACAAAAATACCTTTCATGTTCAACAGTATGCTTTGTTGTTATATCCAGTCACAGTTGATAAGGCTAACCATTTAATCTAAAATCAAAAATACAAAATCTAATAAAAATAAATATTTAAAATGGTAGTTGTGCTAAAAAATGCACAAAAGGCGGGGGGAGAGTGTAAAAACAAAATTAAAAAACATTAAATGTCGGCCTCTCAGTTGATTTAAAAACAAAGCAACAGTCAGACTAATGCAGAACCATAATAACGCAAAATTTGTAAAGGCAGACCTGCTTAAGCGTATAAAAAACTGCAAACAAAGCTGTTTAACCTTGCCTTAAAATAAAAAAAAATGTAATTGTTAGCAAAAAATTTTAAAAACAAATAAAATATCAAAAAAGTATAAACAAAGACACCATCTTATATAATCAAAGGGTATAAATACCGCTTTATATTGTTTATACTTTAAAAAACTACTAAGGCAAAGGTATTCTTCATCCATTGCATTTCATCCCTTGCAATTGCTTAAAAATAAACTCTTTTTGGCTTGTTGCATTCAAACTAAAATATATATATATATATATATATATATATATATATATATTTCCTTCCACAGCACTAAACCACAATTGCTCCAAAACAAACAAACAAAGAAACAAACAAACAAAGCCGCTCACTCTGCTAAAACCGCCAAAGTCCAAAAATTCCTAACTACAAAGAACATTAAAAACTGGCCCTGGTAAACAAGGCGTAGCGTTATACACTGGCAAAAAAAAACAAAAACCTTGTAAAATCCATGCTTAATAGTGTGGTATTAATTGGGTTTGGGGGTTTATTCCAAGGCTGCGCCCTGTGTTTTTCAATAAGTACCTTCAGCATGTATTGCCCTCCCTACTTCGCTTTCAAACAACAAATACCAAAGGTGCCTTGTTGCCACTGCCCCCGCCATTCCCTCCATGATACTTCTACCCCCGTAACACATCCAAATACAAACAACACCAGATATTCTAATAAAACCCAATGGCCAAGGCCTTCACTTTTTAATAATGTAATTAAATATTGTTTAAAAAATTAGGTTAAAGGTTCAAAATATCCTATCTAAGAAAACAATTAAATAAAAAACAAACTAGTCCATAAAAAGAAAAGTATACAATATCACTACAAATAAGCCTCTAAAATCTAAAATTAAAATTAGTGGATTTTATAGCGGGGTTAATATAAAAGCCATCTTAGGGGTCTATAATATGTCATAAAAAAGGTCCTTATTGGTTTTGGTTGCCCAATTAGTAAATAATCAAATTCATATTTAAAAAAGGGTGTGTTCTGCCACCAAAAATTTACCTGTACTAAAATAGTCCCAGTAATTAATAACCTAATCTGTACCGTATTGCAAAATACCCCTCCTATGCTATTCATGTCAATGCTTCTTAAAAGTATTTTAAATTATATAAACAACAAATGTGATATGGTACTTTACTAAAAGAAATGTGTTAAAGTAATAGTAATTAATGCTATATTAAAAACTATAAAAATTACTCTTCCTCTATTTAGCTTTCAGGTCACGTATATCTATCCCAACTGCTCCAAAAAAGCTGCCATTAGGTTAGCAGAGCAAAGCGCCCCTGTCTCCTCTAAAAAAATATTGGGTCAAACACCTGTCAAGTGGGGCCAATAGTGCAGCAGCAATTGAAAACATTTATAAAAGCCAACAACATAATAAAAAATCAGGGCAGCTAAAAAAGGCCACTAGTCTTATGACTGAAGCACAGTTAACCCAAGTGCAAGCTGAAATGGATAAATTACATGTTATCTCCGGCCTTAGGTTAATAACCCAAAAGCTGTTAATAAAAATGGTATTAAATATCACTAAGGCAAAAAAAATTGCAATAAAATCTGGCATGTTCAAAATTTCCTAAATAACCAGCTAACGGCCATTCACAGTGACTTTAAGCACCAAGCCTGGCCCACTGCCCTTACTCGTGCTTCAAAAGTGCCATCAGATCTGTGGCCGTAAAAACAAACTTAAACGTTTTCAGGGTAAAGTTGCAGGCACTCGCAGTGCTCCTGCCAAGCCTACGGGCCGGTGAAAGGGGTGTGGGCTCCCACATACCAAATCCTGCCGGGTCCGTAAAAACAATGCATAGAACATGAAACAATTCATGGTAATATTAAAAAAATTAATTCCCCTGGTATGCCGAGCCAATTTGTTGTCAGTGCTCCTAAAATAACACCCAATGTTTACATAAAAATAAAAAGCCAATAAACATTTTTGGCCTTTAAAGCCCCCACAGCCTCAGTGCTTACAAAAGCTAAAGCCAAAAAAAAATTGGTCACTGTTTCTAACAGCGTTTGTTAAAAAAGTAGAAAACAAAAACCAACCCTAACAAAACACCTGCTCTTCCAAGCTAGTTCCAGCTGTGTAAACGTTAAGGTCACCATTTGCAAAACATACATTTTAATTTCACCATTGCTGCAAAAAATCCTTATCTATTGGCCTGCAAATAAAATCCTATAATTAAATCTTAGGCTTCAAATACCCTTTCATTAAACCACCTTAATACCCGACCAATTCCAAAACCCACACTCACTCCTACCAAAGGTTCAAAAAATCTCTAAATTACAAGGCCAAATCTATGTGCTTCAAAATATATATCAAATTAAAAAACATGCCTTTCATACCATCTATAAAGCATTTATCTTATGGACTAATTATAATATATTGTGCTATGCAACTAAGGCTACAAAATAACTCCAGCATATTATTACACTAAACACATTAATGTTTGTATTGTTTTTGTTTAATTAAAAATATGTTATTGTTGTTATAAAAACAGAATAACAAAAATACTTTTCATGTTCATACTAATTATGCATTATCGTTACATCCAACCAAAAGTTATGGAGCCGATCCTTTTAATCTAATATCAAAAATACAAGGTCTAATAAAAATAAAAGTTTAAAAATGATGGTTGGGTTAAAAGCACTGAAGAGGGGAGTGTGAAAGTAAAAAAGGGCATTTAAGTGCATCCATCTTAGTTCTGTTAAAAAAAAAAAAAAAAAAAGGAAAAGTCAGGCTAACTCTAACCCCTAAGAATTCAAAACTTCTAAAGTCAAAACTGGTGTAAGCATACAAAAATTGCAAAGCAAAAACCTTGCCTTAAAAGAACAATAAAATGTAATTGTAGCAAAAACATGTTAAAAACAAATACAATATAAAAATGTATAGACAAAGCAGAGCTTTATGAAATAAAAAGGTATAAATACTTGCTTTACATTGTTTATACTTTAAAAATTTGCATAAAAACAGACACCCTGTCCAAACGGCTGTCTTCCTTCTTGCAATTGCCTAAAAATAAAACTGTCTCTAACTTGTTGCATGCAAACTGAAAGTAAGAACTTGTCTTCTTCCACAGTATCCATTTGTTCTTGTGTCCACATTGGTACTGAGCTTAAAGAATTCCCCTCCCTCCATGGTATTTATCCCTCCGATGTATTTACAGAGAGCAATCACATGTTCCCTCAGCCTTCTTTTGGTTAGGCTAAAGAAGCCAAGCTCCTTGAGTCTCCTTTCATAAGACAGGTTTTCCATTTCTCGGATCATCCTAGTAGCTCTTCTCTGTACCTGTTCCTGTATCCTTCTTAAACATGGGAGATCAGAACTGCACACAGTCTTCCAGATGAGGTCTCACCAGTGGCTTGTAGAACGGTACTAACACCTCCTTATCTCTACTGGAAATACCTCACCTGATGCATGCCAAAACCGCATTAGCTTTCTTCACGGCCATATCACATTGGTGGCCCATAGTCATCCTGCGGTCAATCAATCCTCCAAGGGCCTTCTCCTCCTCTGTTACTTCCAATTGATGCATCTCCAGCTTATAACTAAAATTCTTGTTATTAATCCCTAAATGCATGACCTTACACTTCTCACTATTAATTTTCATCCTATTACTATTACTCCAGTTTACAAGGTCATTCAGGTCTTCCTGTATGATATCCCGGTCCTTCTCTGAATTGGCAATACCTCCCAGCTTTGTGTCATACACAAACATTATTAGTGTACACTCACTTTTTGTGCCGAGGTCAGTAATAAAAAGATTAAATAAGATTGGCCCCAAAACCGATCCCTGAGGAACTCCACTGGTAACCTCCCTCCAGCCTGACAGTTCACCTTTCAGTAGGACCCTCTGTAATAATTTGTATTCTTGAACTAATAATTCCCCATGTGGCACCGTAACAAACGCCTTACTGAAATCTAGCTAAATTAGATCCACTGTGTTTCCTTTGTGTAAAAAATCTGTTACTGTCTCAAGGAAGGAGATCAGGTTGGTCTGGCACGATCTAACTTTTGTTAAACCATGTTGTATTTTGTCCCATTTACCATTGACCTCAATGTCCTTAACTACTTTCTCCTTCAAAATTTTTTCTATACTACAGATGTCAAACTAAGAGGCCTGTAGTTACCCGGATCACTTGTTTTCCTTTCTTAAAAATAGGAACTATGTTAGCAATTCTCCAGTCATGTGGTACAACCCCTGCTTTTACAAATTCATTAAACATTCTTGCCAATGGGCTTGCAAGTTCATGTGCCAATTCCTTTAATATTCTTGGATGAAGATTATCTGGGCCCCCCATTTAGTCCCATTCAGCTGTACAAGTTTGGCTTCTATCTCGGATATGGTAATCTCTACCTCCATAGCCTCATTCCCATTTGTCATGCTACCATTACCCTAAGATCCTCATTAGCCTCATTAAAGACAAAGGCAAAGTACTTGTTTAGATATTGGGCCATGCCTAGATATTCTATGATTCTATGATTATCCTTAACTTCCATTCAGTCCTCAGTGTTTAACTGTCCCACTTCTTCTTTCTTTGTTTTCTTCTTATTTATATGGCTATAGAACCTTTTACTATTTGTTTTAATTCCCTTTGCAAGCTCCAACTCTACATGGCTTTTAGCCTCTCTCACTTTATCCCGACATGTTCTAACCTCAATAAGGTAGCTTTCCTTGCTGATCCCTCCCATCTTCCACACCCTGTATACTTTCTGCTTTGTCCTAATCACCTCTCTGAGATGCTTGCTTATCCAGCTTGGTCTACAAGTCCTGCCTATGAATTTTTTCCCCTTTCTTGGGATGCAGGCTTCTGACAGCTTCTGCAACTTTGACTTGCAGGAATCCCAGGCCTCCTCTGCCTTTAGATCCATAAGTTCTTCAGTCCAATCCACTTCCCTAACTAATGTCCTTCATTTTTTTAAAGTTAGCCCTTTTGAAATCAAAAACCCTACTCACAGATCTATTTTTTGTTATCCTTTCCTTCAGGTTAAGGTGAATTAGCTCATGATCACTGGAACCAAGGGTGTCCCCTACAACCATTTCTTCTAGGAGGTTCTCACAACTTACCAAAACCAAATCTAAAATGACATCCCCAGTTGTTGGTTCAGCAACTACTTGATGAAGGAATTCATCAGCTATCGCATCTATTAAAATCTGAGCCCTATTATTATTACTAGCACTTGTCCTCCAGTCTATATCTGGGAAGTTAAAGTCTCCCATGAGCTCACAGTTCCCATGAGTATTTACTTCATTAAAAACATTAAAGAGGGCAACAGTGGAAGAAAACATGAGTTTTTCATTGTGTCCCCCACCGCTTGGGTCACCACCACTGCTGCCTCTGTGTCTGCCTTTGCCTTCTCACCTCAGTCCTTCTCCTCCAGCAGAACTCCCCGTCAACCTCCCCTGTCTCCAGCTCTGTTGGCTGGCTCCTCTGCCGCTGCAGCCACCTACACTCCTTCCGGCCAGATGAGGGATTTCAAAACGTTCTGAAGAGTGCGCAGAAATGGGTAGAGCAGCTTCACACTGAAGCTATTTCCCCACCCATTCAAGAATACAAGAGTCACCAAAGAAGACGACATTTTGTATATGAGGCATGGGATAATCTCATAAGAGACCCCAAACAACAATTCAAAGCTGAATTCTTTAACCGGGTGCTAGACTGTGCAATACAGTCAGTTGCAGAATGTTTCATGCAGCTCAAGGATCAGAGCAGCATATTTGGGATGTTGTAGGATGTTCCCAAACTCCTCACTGTACCTGAAGAAGACCTAAACCAGCAATGCAGGGCACTAGAGACCCTGTTGACACATGATGACATGTGCGATATTGATGCAAGTGATATAGGTGATGAACTGAAAGCCCTTTTCAGATACATTCAACAGGATCAACTCCAAAGGCTGTTCTGGAATATGCGTGCACAAATAAGATGACCACCATCTTTCCAAATTATTTTGTTGCTCTGTGCATACTTCTAACACTTCCTGTAACAGCTGCCAGTGGAGAACACAGCTTCTCCAAGCTGAAATTAGTAAAAACACATCTATGCTCCACAATGACCCAGGAGAGGCTAGTCGGCCTTGCAACCATCTCAATAGAGTATGAGTTGGCCCAGACTGTGGACCTTCAGGAAGCAGAAGCAGTTCAAATCTCTGCAACCAAGAAGGCACGGAAGCACCACTTTGATTATTCAAACATCAAAATGCCAGTGTTAACTTTCAAATGCCTGAACAGCAAATGTAACTTTTCTTGTCTGCATAATAAAGTGTACTGACAATTTTTGAACAAGGCATTTAAAGTTGTTAGTTCTCCTTTATTGGGGTAGGTAGCAGAGCAGTACCATGGGCGGAGTAGAACAGAAAGAAGGCAGAATTGAGACCTTTCAAAGTTTTGGCCCAAGCAAGGGGGCATGGGGGTGTCATTTGAGCTCCCTGCCTGATAGGGTGACCAGACGGCAAATGTGAAAAATCAGGACAGGGGGTGGGGGGTAATAGGAACCCATATAAGAAAAAGACCCAAAAGTCGGCACTGGCCCTATAAAGTTGGGACATCTGGTCACCCTAATGCCTGAGGTGCCAAAATGTTGTGGGCCGGCCCTGCCGGCAGGTGCAGTGTATTGAATAAAACAAACACATACAAAACAGGATGTGATTGAAGAGAATTAGTCATTAAATAACTTATTTCTCTTCTGTTTATCTTGATGGAGGTATTAAATCAGGAATCACAGACTCTGCGAGCCCCAAAGCTGTGGGAGACAGGTGGCATAAATCCCGAGTTGGAATTAGACTTTCAACAAACCAGAGAGCCGGAGGAGACAGACCTTCCCCAAGACAATGTCCTCTTATCGCCCTTTGTTCTGTAGTGGCAGTGAACATGGTTAGAAGAGATTGGCACTGCCAGGTGTGAATGGGGCTTGTGAGAGTGAAGTATTTTCATTGTATTCTGCAGATAATATTGCTCAGATTCAAAAGGAGATGCCGAGTTAACTCGAGCTACACCTTATGCATTGCGCTAACTCGACTCCTGTCCACACAGAAAAACCCTAAAGATGTGGTGCTGATAACTCAAGTGAGCTGGCCCCTCGAGGCACAGGCTAAAGCCTAAGTTAGCACAACTCACCAGCTGACATGATCTTTCTGTAGTATGGATGCAAGCTAGCTGCACTTGAGTGCTTCTAATTCTCCAATGCCTTCCCACTCTTCCCCCTGTGTCCCAAGAAAGGACAGACAAGTTCTCCCACCATCCACTGGGGAAGAATCCATACAGTGGCTCAGCTCACTGCTGTGCAAAGAGCCTTGGGATGAGCTCCTAAAAGTCTGAGTGCCCCACCTGAGTGAGTGCAGAGCCAGTCTGGACACAGCAGGACCTTTGTTTATTCACAGTGCGGCTCTTCTCATGTGAGAGAGGCTGATTCAAGCCCAGTAATTGAGTGTAGAAAACTCAAGTTAACTCTGCAGTGAAGACAAAGCCTCAGCTCTTTCGGCTGACAGGGATCTATTCCACCACAGTGGTTCTCAACTGGGGGGGTCTGTGGCCCTGTGGGTGACGGGTGTCACAAGCAGGCTTGAGAGGATCTGCCCAAATAAACCAGAGAGCATGGCTGGCCTTAGACTCGGAGGCTTCTCTATCAAGCCTTAAAACCCACAGATTGTGTTAATCACTCCTATTGATGGACCTGGCGATTCCACAGGCTACTGCCCACTACCTCCAACTGTAACACAAACTTTAACTGTGACATCAGCAACATTAACATGAGCTTTCTAGAAACGTGAAGATACATGATCTATTCTTTTTGTGTGGGGGAAGTATGAATTCAGAGTTAAGGTTTTGTGTTGCAGTTCAATCTAAAGGCATTTTTTTGTGTGGACTGTATTTCTTTATAGGGTTGCCTCTCGGTCCAAGTGCTTAGCAGTATTTGGGGCCTCTCCAGGTTGTTTCCATTAAGAGGAGAAATTGATTATAAATGTCCCATATTTCTTGGTACAATCTTGTTTACTTAAGAAGAAGGTGCACACAGTTCTGTTTCCCTGAACACAGTAGAAATGCAAACTTGCTTGTAGCCAGTCCTGTGCCCTAACAAAGGGCTTTTTCTTGGCTTCCTCCACAGCCACATTACCAAGGCTTCTCTGGGTTTCTGCTGGCTTCCTTATTCCTTTCGATAGTTATCTGCAACATAAATCCATTCCCCAGCCCCTGCATTTTTGCAATCAGTCCTAGGGTTCTCCTCAGCCTGCTTGTCTCACCTACTACTCAGGCCTTGCCATGCTGGTCCATGCCTTGGGTGGTGGGTTCTGTTGTTTTTGCTCCCACTAAACCATAGGGTATTTAATTGCTCCCATATTTAGCCGAACTGAAAGGGTGCTTTGTCCACACCTGAACTTCAAAGGTGGCTATCAATGGACGGGATATATTTGACCTCCTTGTAGGAGGTGGAGAGAAGAAGAAACTGCAGTCGTAGGTGGGGAGGGAGAAAGAGCACAGATCCTAGCTCAGCTGCAAAGGCCTCCTTTGCCTTTCACAAAGATCATAGTGACGGGGATCCCCAGTGATTGAACTAAGGATCTCTTGTACCATGGGCCAATCATCAGGGAGAGAACTCCTGACTAAGGATGCATGACATTAATGGGGGGGGCATTTACAGAGGTTATAGCTGCCCCCACCATTCCTTCTCTCCCATGTTCCTCCCAGATATTCCTGCTCCCCCAGTCCTTCCATAGCATAGGCCAGAAGGGCCTCTCCTTGCCCCCCCAGTAACCTCCCTTTGCAGCTGGGGAGGTGTCCCATCAGCACTGGTTCCTCAGAGCAGGACATCCCTGCCCGCAAGCTGCAGGAGAAGCTCTCGGAGAGCAGAACTGGCACCTGAGCTCTGGAAACCGCTTCAGGGACAAGTTTCCTCTCTCTCAATTTGACAAGGGGCAGGAAGAAGAGCCATAAATCCCTGGAGCTGTGTCGAGAGCTGGAGGAAAGGATTGTGTGTCCATGGCTGAAGGTGGGAGGGGAATGGATGGAGATGTGGTTCTCTGCTCTCTCACACGGAACGTGTCAGCCAGCACAGCTGAGCCATCGTGGGGTTCTGTTAATTTTCTGCTGTTAGATGCCTTCCCTAAATTACTGCCTCCCATCTGAATGAAGGCAAAGCAAGAGGGGCACTGTGCCCTCACCCTTGTCTGGACTTAGGGGATGTCTTCACCACCAAGCGTGGCAACGCTTTAACGTGGCTGTGTAGTCGCAGCACCAGCGCTGGGAAAGAGCTCTCCCAGTGCTGCAAAAAAACCCACCCTGACCAGGGGAGTAGCTGCCAGTGCTGGGAGCATTTCCCCACCCCCGTGTCCCACCCAGCTACCAAGTGGCGGGAACTGTTACCAGCAGCGGAGGGTGGGGAACCCTGGTGGGCCAGCTTATATTCCATCTTAGTTCTGTTGAAGACTTGCCACTTTTAGGTCTGTAATCGAGTGACCAGAGAGATTGAAGTGTTCTCCAATCAGTTTTTGAATGTTATAATTCTTGACATCTGATTTGTGTCCATTTATTCTTTTACCTAGAGACTGTCCAGTTTGGCCAATGTACATGGCAGAGGGGCATTGCTGGCACATGATGGCACATATCACATTGGTAGATGTGCAGATAAACGAGCCTCTGATAGTGTGGCTGATGTGATTAGGCCCTATGATGGTGTCCCCTGAATAGATATGTGGACACAGTTGGCAACGGGCTTTGTTGCTAGGGTAGGTTCCTGGGTTAGTGGTTCTGTGGTGTGGTATGTGGCTGCTGTTGAGTATTTGCCTCAAGGTGGGGGGCTGTCTGTAGGCAAGGACTGGCCTGTCTCCCAAGATCTGTGAGAGTGATGGGTCGTCCCTCAGGATAGGTTGTAGATCCTTGATGATGCGTTGGAGAGGTTTTAGTTGTGGGCTGAAGGTGATGGCTAGTAGCGTTCTGTTGTTTTCCTCATTGGGCCTGTCCCGTAGTAGGTGAATTCTGGGTACTCTTCTGTCTCTGTCAATTTGTTTCTTCGCTTCAGCAGGTGGGTACTGTAGTTGTAAGAATGCTTGATAGAGATCTTGTAGGTGTTTGTCCCTGTCTGAGGGGTTGGAGCAAATGCAGTTGTATCGTAGAGCTTGGCTATAGACAATGGATCGTGTGGTATGGTCTGGGTGAAAGCTGGAGGCATGTAGGTAGGAGCGGTCAGTAGGTTTCCGGTATAGGGTGGTGTTTATGTGACCATCGCTTATTAGCACCGTAGTGTCCAGGAAGTGGATCTCTTGTGTGGACTGGTCCAGGCTGAGGTTGATGGTGGGATGGAAATTGTTGAAATCATGGTGGAATTCCTCAAGGGCTACTTTTCCATGGGTCCAGATGATGAAGATGTCATCAATATAGCGCAAGTAGAGTAGGGGCAATAGGGGACGAGAGCTGAGGAAGCGTTGTTCTAAGTCAGCCATAAAAATGTTTGCATACTGAGGGGCCATGCGGGTACCCATAGCAGTGCCGCTGATCTGAAGGTATACATTGTCCCCAAATGTGAAATAGTTATGGGTGAGGACAAAGTCACAAAGTTCAGCCACCAGGTTGGCCATGACATTATTGGGGATAATGTTCCTGACGGCTTGTAGTCCATCTTTGTGTGGAATGTTGGTGTAGAGGGCTTCTACATCCATATTGGCCAGGATGGTGCTTTCAGCAAGATCACCGATGGATTGTAGTTTACTCAGGAAGTCAGTGGTGTCTCGAAGATAGCTGGGAGTGCTGGTAGCGTAGGGCCTGAGGAGGGAGTCTACATAGCCAGACAATCCTGCTGTCAGGGTGCCAATGCCTCAGATGATGGGGCATCCAGGATTTCCAGGTTTATGGATCTTGGGTAGCAAATAGAATAGCCCTGGTCGGAGTTCCAGGGGTGTGTCTGTGCGGATTTGTTCTTGTGCTTTTTCAGGGAGTTTCTTGAGCAAATGGTGTAGTTTCTTTTGGTAACTCTCAGTGGGATCAGAGGATAATGGCTCGTAGAAAGTGGTGTTAGAGGGCTGCCGGGCAGCCTCTTGTTCATATTCTGACCTATTCATGATGACAACAGCACCTCCTTTGTCAGCCTTTTTGACTATGCTGTCAGAGTTGTTTCTGAGGCTGTGGATGGCATTGTGTTCTGCACAGCTGAGGTTATGGGGCAAGTGATGCTGCTTTTCAACAATTTCAGCCCATGCATGTCAGCGGAAGCACTCTATGTAGAAGTCCAGTATGTTGTTTCGACCTTCAGGAGGAGTCCACCTAGAATCCTTCTTTTTGTAGTGTTGGTAGGAAGGTCTCTGTGGATTAGTATGTTGTTCAGAGGTGTGTTGGATATATTCCTTGAGTCGGAGACATTGAAAATAGGATTCTAGGTCACCGCAGAACTGTATCATGTTCGTGGGGGTGGAGGGGCAGAAGGAGAGGCCCCGAGATAGGACAGATTCTTCTGCTGGGCTAAGAGTATAATTGGATAGATTAACAATATTGCTGGGTGGGTTAAGGAAACCATTGCTGTGGCCCCTTGTGGCATGTAGTAGTTTAGATAGTTTAGTGTCTTTTTTCTTTTGTAGAGAAGCAAAGTGTGTGTTGTAAATGGCTTGTCTAGTTTTTGTAAATTCCAGCCACGAGGAAGTTTGTGTGGAGGGTTGTTTTTTTATGAGAGTATCCAGTTCTGAGAGCTCATTCTTAATCTTTCCCTGTTTGCTGTAGACGATGTTGATCAGGTGCTTCCGCAGTTTCTTTGAGAGCGTGTGGCACAAGCTGTCAGCATAGTCTGTGTGGTATGTAGATTGTAATGGATTTTTTACCTTCAGTCCTTTTGGTATGATGTCCATCTGTCTGCATTTGGAAAGGAAGATGATGTCTGTCTGTATCTGTACAAGTTTTTTTCATGAATTTCCGATCTTCCAGTTTTGGACAGTTAAGATAGCGACCTTCATGTCTGTGATTGCGTGACCACAGAGATTGAAGTGTTCTCCAACTGGTTTATGAATGTTATAATTCTTGACATCTGATTTGTGTCCATTTATTCTTTTACGTAGAGACTGTCCAGTTTGACCAATGTACATGGCAGAGGGACATTGCTGGCACATGATGGCATATATCACATTGGTGGATGTGCAAGTGAACGAGCCTCTGATAGTGTGGCTGATGTTATTAGGCCCTTTGATGGTGTTCCCTGAATAGATATGTGGTAGATTGCGTGACCAGAGATCAGATATCACCATCGGCCCTTTACATGCTCCTCCTCCCACTGTCCTCTCCCTGTGAAATTGAAATTCTAAAATGCCATGTTTGAGTGATGTTGATTTATTTTGTGTATAAATGATCAAGAATTTTCAAAGAAAATTAAATGAGAAATGGTTTACAGGAGAGTGAGACGAGGTCTTGACAGAGGAGCATCCTGAGTACAATTTTTTTTTCCTATTGATTTTCTGTGAATAAATGTTGCCCCAGGTAGCTGCCAGAGATAAAGTTTAAAACTGATCTGTGTATATTTTTATTCTCCTTGTGAGGATAACATGGATAAAAGAGACATTTAAGTGCGCATTGTTAGACAAATAAATATGTACGTGTGCCCACAAGATATATAGCGCAGCCCTCCACATTTCTGTCTAGCCCCCCTCAGTTCCCACCATGGGGAAGAGGCTGCCCCCGTGCATCTGTACTGAGTTTTGCTGGCTATTGGTGAGAGAAATTTTCTCCATTTACGCTGGGGGGATGGGCGAGGAAGGGAAGTGGTGGATGCTGCCCTCTCCAAGGGATGAAAAAAAAAGCCTAGTAATGTCACTTTTTGGCCAGGCATGCAAGGCCTTTACACTCCGCTTGGTGCCATTTCTCTGTCTGTAATGGGATAACTTTTAAATGCCTCATCTGATCAATTCCAAAATTTCAGGTGGTGCCCTGGGCACCAATGGCCAGAACCCTTTTGATTTGAGGGGAAATCAGTAAACTGAATATGAGGGACAAATGAAGCTCCTGGCATCCCAGTGGAGTTTAAGATGTTGGCCACCTGAATGACTCATCTCCCAGAAAAAAATCATGTGGAGGAGGGATGGAAGAGGGAATGGGGATGTATAGATGGGAGAATAGTGGCATGCACACAGCCCATGGCATGGGGGGAGAATGCGGGACCCTGGTGTGAAGGGCTCACATAACTCCTGGTGGCAGGTGTTATGCTGACAAAGCCAGGCCAGAGCCATAGGCCCATTCACTTGTGTGTGACTATCAAAGGAGTTGAATGTATTAGTATATATTCAGGCCAATTCACTTGTGTGTTAATAGAGCTCAAAGGAGATGTTAATTGTATTGTTTTCGCCTAACTATATCTTATTTACTATTACGTTACATTTACATTACGCATGCCTGGTAATTAAATAGACCTAGATCAAAGTGTGTGTTAATCTGAGAGTGTATTCAGATGTTAGAACTTCATGAAACTAATGGAATGTTACTTGTATTCTTTTCATTTATCTATTCTTATTATAATGTAAAGGTAGGCAGTTATATTATGTCTAAGCTTGTAATTAAGTAACTTATTGAATGCAAATGAAGAGTGCTAAATTCAAAGCAATTGGCCATTGTGTGAGTAAGAACATGTCTCTGATTGTTGTGTGGAGAAGAAGCTGTAAGTACTGATTCAAAGGAAGATCCTTTATCTCTGGACTCTTTGGATTCTAACAGGGTGGAATAACTAAACAAGAAGACGGAGATCCCCAGAGCTATTCTGGGTGGCCCTGAACTGGCAAATTACTACACCCCTGTTATCCTTTGGGATTCACAAACTTTGACTCACCTGTTAATGTATTTTACCTGCTTTAACCTCTCAAGAACACTCCTTTCTTTTTGTCAGCTAATAAACCTATAGTTAGTTAACTATAGCACTGGCTACCAATGTTGTCCTTGGTGTAAGATCCAGAGTACCAATTGATGAGGGAGAAGTGACTGGTTTCTTGGAACTGGGAGGAACCTGATGTGGTGTGATTTTTGGTTTATGTGACCATTATCACGAGGTGCAGTTTGTTTGCGTGGTGAGATGGGCTGGAGAGCTTAAGGAGACTGTCTGTAAGTCCATGGTAAGGCTAGTCCAGTGATCCAGGAGTTTATATTTGTTGCTGGTTTGGTGAAATGTAATTATAAATAGGGTGACCAGATGTCCAGTTTTTAAAGGGACAATTCTGTATTTAAGCTGTCCTGACTTTTTCTTAAAAATGGGCAAACTATCCCATATTTTCAATCTCCCCCACATGCTTCAGTACTAATGGGTCCCTGCTCACAAGCCATCCTCTCACCAGTGGGCGGGGAGGGGGTGGTCCAGTGACCAATGATGGGAGTGGGGATGTAAAGCTGGTGGCAGGGATAAGATGCAGCGTGCAGGGCCAGCTGCTCCCCCTGCTGGTCTGTCAGCACAGCCCCTGCTGCAAGCTGGCTCTCGACCAGCAGGGCCCTGCTCCCCGTCCCGTTTCTGGCCAGCCCTAGCTGAGAGCTGCAGTGGCTGGAGAGTGCGGGCAGGTGCCAGGCAGTGGCTGATTATAGGTCACTTCTGCTGCCCACCCATCGGCCCTTTACATGCTCCTCCTCTCACTGTCCTCTCCCTGCTTTGCCCCTTCACCCCCACAAGTCCTGCTGCTCCTCCATATCACCCCCCCCACACACACACACACAGCAGGACACATCCCACTCCCAGCGCTGTGCGGAGAACCAGCTCCTGTTCGGAGCACTGCACTTATTAACAGTCTGGCTGGCAGACTCCTTCCTTCCCCCACTGCCTCTGGCTGGGCCAGCACCCTGGGAAAGCCCAAGACCCTCCGGCCCGGGACACTGGCCAGGAGGAGCCGAGCTCTCCGTGTGCCAAAGCCCTGGGTAATGCATGTATGGGGAAGCCGCTAAGCTCTGGACTGGGGTGGGAAACAATTTCCAGCCTGTTCCCAACCTGACCCTGCAGGCTTCACAGCAGCCCCCGGACAGGGGCTTAGTGCCCTCTTTGCCCTGCGGTCCAGCCCCCAAGGAGCGTGGGGGCTGCTCTGTCCCCTAGGCACCCTCCCCTGCTGAGCTACCTCTCTGGCCGGGTTCTCTGAAGCCTCTGCAATCAGGTTACCTGGGCCCTGGTGCACAGTGCATTCTTAAGGCTTAACCCCTTCCTTCCCACGCTGTAGCCGGGGGGGACAGAAGGCATCTAGGTTATGTTGGTGGCCAGCAGCAGCATGGAGGTCTTAGCTGCTTTATGATACTGTGTGGGCAGGAAGGGACAAGCTGCTTCCAGCCACGGTGGGGGGAACAAGATGAGATGAGCTCTGCAAAGACAAGGGCCAGGTCATCACTTCCCCTCTACTCCTCCTCTGTGGCTGGAAGCAGCTCCTAGCCCTTCCCTCCTGCACAGTGCCGAAAGGCTGCTGGTGGCCACATGCCACATTTTGGTATAAGCCCTTGCAGAAATGGGGGGAGGCATGTGAGCCTGCGTGCCCCCATCCATGTGTTGCCTTGGTAAGATGTGGCACCAGGTACCAGGAGCGGCAGGTCTGACCCGGGGGCCCAGCAAGGCATGGAGGGCAAAGAGCACCAGGCAGGGAAAGGGCCAAGTCTGTCAGTCACACAGACATACACCCGTGTGAGAGAGGTGTATGGGCGTGTGTGTGTGTCACCTCACCCTGCAGGTGTGGGAAGGTGTGTGGGGGGGTGTCACACACCCCTAAATGTGAACCCTAAAGCCTTAAAGATAAGAAGGTAAATAAAAAGAATCCAACTAGGCAGTATTTCTTTTTAATGGAGGCTCAGTCAACTTGATGCTAATTTGAATGTTTGTACTGCATAGTTCTGACTGATTGCCAGTGAACTCACGAGTAATTTCACGAGGTGTTCATATCCAGCATAGGGAAATATGGTCACCCTAATTATAAAACACACCACCATGTTGGGCTCTCTGCCCTATTTTCTGACAGTCTGCCCTGAGATTGGCACTCACAGTTGTGAGCCACTCCAGACAGCATGAAATTAGGAGAACCTGGTATAGGGGGAAGGGGGCACATAGCACCCCTAGCATGGAGGGAAGTTGGGAATGGGGAGCAGACAGAGCTGGCCTGAGAGTGAAGGGGGGCCCTGGTTTAGAGGGAGGGAGTAATGGGGGGCACACAGAGCTCCTGGTGGGGGGAAGATTAGGGAAGTCTGGTATGGAGGGAGTGAAGGAAAATGGGGCGGGGGTAGGGGAATGGGAGCACATTCAGAACCCCTGCTATTGGGGGAGGAATGGGGGGAGTGAGGAATGGGGTACACAAAGCCCCTGGTATGGGGGGAATGGGAGTCACACAGAGCTGCTGTCATTGGAGGGGAAAACGGGGGGGGGTGTAGTATGGGAGGAGGAGGGACTTTGGGGGGCACACAGAGCCCCTGAAATAGAGGGGCATGGGAGCGTGGCGTGCAGGAAGCTTGTGGGTGGGAATGGAGGGATGTGAGGATCCTCTGGGGTGTGAAATAAGTTCACCCGACAGTAGCAACCTAGTGTGTGACCCCCTTCGACACATACACTAAACCCAGAACATAAAGTTTGCAACATCAGCCTTATCCACAGGCCTGTGTCGGGGTACTGATATGGCAGGATGTACGAGGCTGCACAGGGGGACTGTTGAAAAAAAAATGAGAAAAGTGAATGAGGTGATGGGGCTGGCTGCCTAGACAGGGAAAGGTACTTGGACAGAGCAGTGCTGGGGAAGGTCAGGGGGAGCTAGGGGAGCTCTGGCCTGACCAACTCCCAGGCTGAGGGCCTGATACAGGGCCGTGAGGAGGTATTAGGGCTGGGGAGGGGCAGCCGGGGAGGAAGAGGCAGCAGGTCCACCCCCCTTGCTGATGAGGAGTGGCCAGTTCAGACTGCAGTTTGCCCCTGAGGGAAGGGGCTAGGTGAAGAACGGCAGTGGGTCACTGAGGCGAGTGGTGGGATTAGGGGTAGCCAGTTTCCTGGAGGGGCAGCACCCAGAGAGTGGGGCACCGCCAGAGGGCAGTACCCCAGGAAAGTGCACCATGGTCTGGGAGGGATGCAGGGCCTAATATGGTGGAGCTTGGAAAAGGGCAGGTAATTATGGGCAAGACACCACCTGCAGAGGGTGCTCCTGAGTGGCGAGAGCTAATTCCCTAGCCTGGCCAGCCTCGTATCTACCTCACAGTCTGTGTGAGAATCTAAAGAGATCCCATCCCCCAAGGAAGTGTCTGTGTTATGCAGTGGACGCTTATAGTAAGTCAGACATTTCAAGAAGTATTTTGGGGAGAGCCGCTGGCCGGTGTCCCTCTGGGTTGACAGGAAATTGGCAGAAGAGAAGAAGTCACATCCCTAAAGAGCGCACATCATCCCCCTCTCCTGTGACCCTTGGCACCATCACACGCTCTGTTTGTATCCAGTCGTGAACCAAGATGAAACTGAAAGGGTTTGAGCTCAGGTTCAGACTGTCCTTCATCAGAGAGTGTGACTGGCAGGGCAAGAGCAGCTGCTTCGGGACACATATCTTTCTGCTCTCCCCCTGCTCCCAGGGTTGTGCTCCCAGCCAGGATGCTGGTATGGCAGGGCCACGTCACTACTGAGCTGTGACTAAGTCTACAGAATTAACAGTGATGATCAGATTGTGTCTGGCAAAACTGAACTGAGTTGATCAGAGTGGGTTCAGTCCAGACCTAGGCCAATCACATCACTCCCTTTCCCCTCAGGCACAGCCCTGGATCAGTTATTAGCAATCAGGCTAGAGTTCCACTCTTGGGGAGGGGACTCATTTATTAGCCTAGTCAGTCACTAGGGTTGCCAATTTTAGTTAGATGTATTCCTGGAGGTAAACTCCTCATGTTACATAATCTTTAATTCAAGATTAATCTTTAATTCCTGGAGACTCCAGGGCAACCCTACAGTCAATCTGTAATTATATGCTACTGACAAACCTAAGAGATGTGGGGAGTGTTTGTTCCCCACATTTCTAGTCACATGCCATCATGCCGTGCAGTAGAGAATCCTCCTTAACTTGGGGTCTTGAAACAAATGATCTGTTCTTTTATCACTGAGATCAATAACAAAGAGGAAGAAGTTTCAATCATGTGTGTTGCAGTCGTACCTGGTGACCAACTGAGATCGGGGCCCCGTTGTACTGGAAACTATACAAATAAAGGGTGGCAGACAGTGCTGGTCTGAGGAGCAATTCTAAATAGACCAGACAAAGACAGGGTAGGGGGAAGCGATATAACTCACAGACAGAACCATCAATGGGATGGCAGCAGACCCCATGTTAGTCCAGTGGGATGTGTGTTTTTTGGCAGTGGTGGTACTGGGTTTAATTAGGAAGGGAGAAACTAAACAGAAAGACAAGAGAAGGGAGGATGCAGTGAGGAGGACAGAGCAGGGGAGAAGGAAGGGAGGAAGGTCTGAGGGGCAGCGATTTTGTGATATTACAGTCATTTTCTTTTTATCTCCATTATTATTTGAATCAGGTTTCGCACAGCCCGAGTGCCTCCCTCCCACATTCCCAGCTGCAGTGTACAGCCCAGTGAGCCTTAGCCCTGCTCTGGGGAGTGGGGTACACGAGTAGGACTTAGATTTGCTCTCTAGCTAACACCTATGCTATATATTTTTATTGGAGGTCGTTGGGCTTCTTCACAAGCAATATTATCACAAGCAGTAAGGTATAAACCCTTATAACTGTTACAAAAGCTTCCTCTCCAGTCACCCACAAGGGAGAAAGCTTGGAAGCAAGTGCTGTGTTGGAGTTAACATTTTGATCCCACCAGATCTTTTATACAAATATCCATCGTCAGAGAGTTACATATTAAATATAGACACTGCAGCTGTCACTTCTCTGTCTGCTGGGCTAAGGGAGCCAAGAAACCCTTGGCAAACTTGTTGGTCAGAATGTTAGACAGAAGAGGGCAGGACCAGCCGGTCAGATATAAACATTTATAAACAGCCTCAGAGTAACTGAGAATTAAGGTTCGTGTTGATGTGATTAGATCAGCCACTGACCTCGCTACTGTTGATCATGACATGCTGTGAACTCACCTGTGTATGTTATTAGTAGGTTTTCACACACTGTGGACCAAAGCAGGGGTGGTCAGGGCTGCTCTTGGGTGGCTCCATCCCTACCTTTGCTGAGAGAAAAGGAGTACTTGTGGCACCTTAGAGACTAACCAATTTATCTGAGCATAAGCTTTTGTGAGCTACAGATCACTTCATCGGATGCGTACAGTGGAAAATACAGTGAGGATGTTTTTATACACACAGACCATGAGAAAATGGGTGTTATCATACACACTCACTTAAGATGAGCTATTACCAGCAGGAGAGTGGGGGGGGGGGGGGAGGAAGAAAACCTTTCTTGATAACTGCTGGAAATGGCCCACCTTGCTTATCACTACAAAAGGTTTTCTCCTGTGCCCCCCCGCCCGCCCCCCCAGTGGTAATTATTATTTTCTGGGGGTATCTGCTGCTGTTCTTGTGACACAGTGCCCTCTGGTGGGCAAAACGTG
This sequence comes from Caretta caretta, assembly GCF_965140235.1. NCBI lineage: Eukaryota > Metazoa > Chordata > Testudines > Cheloniidae > Caretta > Caretta caretta. Next base: position 6,580,056 of record NC_134211.1, read on the forward strand.
GAATGCAGCAACATTTTGGCAGAAGCTTTTTTTTCTACACAAAAAATTAAAGATCTGCATGGCTCATTAATTATGCATGCCTACAGTAGTACAGAATTCCTCCAGGAGTAACGTTTGGAGAAAACCTGATTTTCTTCTTTGATGAAACACAAATGCCTCATGATTAAAAAAATCCCATTCCCCATGCACCAAGTGAACACTCCAAGGGTTGAAATGCAGTAGCATTCAAGTTCAAAATCTTGGTCTTTATCTTCAAGGTGCTCAATGGCCTTGCCCTAGTGTATCTAAAAAAATCAACTAACGCTACAGGACAAAGACTGTGGTCAACATTTACTCTTGTCTGCCACAATGAAATGGAATTCTTTACAAGGTAAAGCTCGTCTAGGTAGGAGACAGAGTTTCCTTGAAAAGGTGACCAATAATTTAAATCTGATTGAATATCAGATTAGGAGTGAGCAGAGGGATTCAAAGAGGAAAGTGATGGGTTCAAATCAACAGGTAGAGAACATGCTTTTAGCAGCTCAACCTCAATACATTATTTCTTTTAAAAAAATGTTTATGGATACACTGGACCCAGAAATATTTTGGATTGCTTTTTCCCAAAATTGGCTTTTCTGAATTGTTTGGGATATATACTCAATGTGTGTCCACCTCAGATACCCATCCTACCTGACCTTAAATGAAATTGATGAGTTCAGCATTAAAAATTAAACATTGTTTTAAAACTAAGTATTTTAAATACTTGTGGCACCTTAGAGACTAACAAATTTATTTATATGCTCAAATAAATTGGTTAGTCTCCAAGGTGCCGCGAGTCCTCCTTTTCTTTTTGCGAATACAGACTAACACAGCTGCTACTCTGAACCCTATTTTAAATATGTTATTCTTCCTCTATAATGTGGTCATGGCCTTTCCAGTGTGCAGTAAATCTGAAATTACTAAAACTGAAAATTTCTGAAGCTTACTTTTACCAGCTTAGGTTAAAACTTCCCCAAGGTACAAAATTATTTTACCCTTGGATTTCCACTGCCACCACCAAACTTTATCTGGGATTCTGAAAAAACAGAGTTTGGATACGTCTTTCCCCCAAAAATCCTCCCAACCCTTGCAACCCACTTCCTGGGGAAGGTTTGGTAAAGATCCTCACCAATGTGCATCGGTGACCACAGACCCAAAGCCTTGGATCTTAGAAGAATGAAAAAGCATTCAGTTTCCTTACAAGAAGACTTTTAATAGAAGTAAAGGAATCACCTCTGTAAACTCAGGATGGTAGAAACCTTGCAGGGTAATTAGATTCAAAACATAGAGAATCCCTCTAGGCAAAACCTTAAGTTACAAAAAAGACACACAGACAGGAATAGTCATTCTTTTCAGCACAGCTCTTTTCTCAACCATTTAAAGAAATCATAATCTAACACATACCTAGCTAGATTACTTACTAAAAGTTCTAAGTCTCCATTCCTGTTCTGTCCCCGGCAAAAGCAGCATACAGACAGACACAGACCCTTTGTTTTTCTCCCTCCTCCCAGCTTTTGAAAGTATCTTGTCTCCTCATTGGTCATTTTGGTCAGGTGCCAGCGAGGTTACCTTTAGTTTTTTCACCCTTTACAGGTGAGAGGATTATTCCTCTGGCCAGGAGAGATTTTAAAGGGGTTTACCCTTCCCTTTATATTTGTGACAACTATTCATCGAAAGAAAGAAAGAAATTAGTAGACCTTACATATCCTGCTTTCTTTGTATGTGTCCGTCTTCCTTAGATCATAAGGTCTTTGTATTGTTAAGGAAAAGTTAGTACATGTGACTCCATTTTGGTTTGGGGCCCACCATTGTCTAAAAGCAAGCACATCATGCACCAGGAGGAGTGTTCCTTAGACACTGCATCCCTGTGAAAATCCTCCTCCTTGTCTCCAGCCTGCCTTGAGTCCCAGTATCTGGTTTTTGTCAGTTTCTAACTCCCTATCTCCTGGCCTGTGATGTGAGGCCTCCCATCCTGATAATAAAAGTTCCTGATGCATGGCTTTAGGACCATGCTGTGTAATTAACATACTGGTTTAGCACGAGGAATGCACCAAGCAGGGATAGGTGGTAGATAAGAAAAGGGTTTGTTTATTGGCTAAGGTTTCCGATGCAGGAGGGCAATATGCTTTGCTAAAAAGTATATAACCTTTGTATAATCTGTATTCAGGGTCCCCTCCTGGCTAGCAGGGGGGCACCACGCTGAGCCTAATAAACTTGGTGTTTTGTGGGAACTCTGCAGTTGTGGACTTTGTTTCTGTGCCTCAGCCTAGATTCGAACTGTGCATGACCTATCAGGTATAATTCGTAACAGCATTTGTGTGCGTGTCCTACCAGGTATAATTCGCAGCATTTGTGTGCATGTCCTACCAGGTGTAATTCGCAGCAGTTTTAGGGAGTGTCCTTACTCTTTCTGTTTTGTAAAGCACACACGATTGGTACTGAACAGATAAATAATGGGTACATCACCAAAAAACAAACAAAAAACAAAAGAAAACCCACCTTTGTCATAAAGGTTGGTCTCCTCAGTAAAGTAAGCCATAAAAATTAGGACCAAGGCTACGAAGTCAAGTACTCTCAAGTTAGGAAATACCAGAATGAGTATTGCCCATGAAACATTAACTCTGCAATAAATGAGGCAGGGATCCTGCAGACAACAGACTCCTTCAATACACAGCCACAGGGCAGAGAATTCTGTGCACTGAATAAGGCAGGGGTCGCGAGGGAAAAAAATAACATGGGATCATGTAACTAACATCTGCATCATCGGGCAAAGGCACAAAAGGACTGAATTAAGGGTGCCACGGAAACACTTATTTGGACATTTGCTAACCTGAAAATTCTAAACTTTGTAACCTTTTAATCCTTTTTAAAACCTTGACTTAGTATTTCCTAATTATTTGATGGTTTAATTTATTGATGAAAGCTAACCTAAGAAGAGTTAAATGAAGGGTTTTTGGTTTCTTAATTTCCTTTGTTTTTGAATAGAAAGAACATCTATTATATATGTGCTGTTTAAACAATGAAGCTCTTACTGATCTATTGTTTTCAGTATATATTTTATTGCCATTCTTATCTTTGTGAAGGTCCCTTTTCACCACTCAGTGCTGTGTTGATCAGAGTATAGAAAGTAATTAAATTAAACTGTATTAAAATAAAACTCATTTTCTGCAACTTCAGTATCAGTGAAAGTTCTAAGCTCTAATCCTCAATTTATAAGAAGCAGATAAACAATATCCAAGTAAAAGAGCAGGAATTTTGCATCTTATTTTCACTGAGCCTTTACTAAGGAAAGTAGCAAACAATTGCTCTTTGAAAAGAAACACTGTACTGTACCACAGTACAAACCCAAATGAGCCCAGCAGGAGACTGTCCTGCTTATCCAAATCTGGTCCTGTTTCATTACAAACTTCCTTTCTGTGATGATGTTCTGGTAAGAAGGGGGCAATCAGTTGTCACAGGTAGCTGTTGCCATGGCAGCCAGGGGCTAGTCATTCTCCCCAGGTGTGACAAGGAGCTGGAGGCAGGGAGCGCTGAGTGGTGGATTATCTCTGATGTCACAATGCTACTGCTCAGGCAGCACCAGTGGGCAGCAAATGTGCAGTGTGTGTGTGTGTGTGGGGGGGGGGGGAAATAGGCTTTCCCAGTGCTCCCGTTTCCCCAGATTTCCTAAAGAAACCTACAACATAACACCGAATGCACACTAGTGATTGTTCCACACACATGCTAATTAGTAGCTGAAATTTGATTCAAAGTCCCGATGGCATGTTTAGAAACCAGTGTTCCAAAACAAGGAGAGACCTTGTAAAACAGAAAATTTGGACGCTCTGGTGTATTTGTGGTTGTGTTACAATTGACTACTGCGACTTTAAATTTTGGGCACGGTTCCTGGACCTACTTGCATGCTAAGCAGCTCAGTGGGGGTGTAGCAGCAGTCAGTCAGCAGGTACCCAGTGAATTGTGCCTCTCTGTTATAGGCAGAAGCTTACATTCTCTGCTTCTGATTTTGGGGTTCTTATGTGTTTTTGTTCTGGTCTTAAGAAACAAATTAGCGAGACATTGCAAACTTCCAGCAAGAATCATTTATGTTTTTCTCTAACTTCTCTGCTTGTGTGCCAGAAAACCTAAAAGACACAATCTCATAAAAAAATGAAATAAAATTCTGCAGCCAAAAGTCCTAACTTCCCCCATACTAATTTCCCCCTATTCTTACTGACACCTTCTGGTCAACTGTTTGAAATGGGCCACCCTCATTGCCACGACAAAAGTGAATTTTCCTCCTCTGGTATCCTACTCTTAATTGAATTGTCTCGTTGGAACATGTCCATCTCAATGATATTTCGTTTGCTGGGAGTCCCAACCAAAATGGGATCGTGGAGGAGTTCAGAGGTTGCTGTTGGGGGGTTACAGCGTTGCCACGCTCACTTCTGTGCTGCCTTCAGACCTGGGCTCTGAGGGCAGCAGCCAAGAATCTTTCTGAAGTGAGAGGAGGTTCTAAGATGTGCGGATGGGTCCCTGCTGCTGAGAGCACCTCAGCTGGGGGCTCCTACCTACTAGTCCCCTGGCAAATTAATGCAAGGACCAATTTGGGGGCATCCTTAAAAATGGACCCCTGAGCCCCAGAAGGAACTGCAAGGGATGCCCTGAGCCCCAGCTGCAGATGCCGGGCAGACACCCAGAGTGCCGAGAGCAGTGGGGAGGGGCATGAAAGTCCTGAGCTCAGCACCCCAGCCTTGGCTGCAGCCACAGGGGTCAGAAGCCCCAAGCCCAGACACCCAGAGACGTGGCTGGAGCAGAAGTTGCCAAGGCCAAACCCCTGAGCTCAATGCCGGGCTGATGCAGTGCACTCACTTCTGCATGCCTCTGGTGCATCTGATATCCCCAGCCCAGCAGACAAACAGCTAGGAGGCCCCTACTGGGTTCTCCTGGCTGGAGGGATCCCAGCAGGACAGGGAGATCGGATTTCATGGGGCAGGGCTAATTCGATCTTGCCAAGAAAGGCACAACAAGAACCAACAGCTGTCAGTTGAAGCCAGAGAAATTCAGATGAGAAGTAAGGCACACATTTTTGACAGTGAGGGAGACTAACCACTGAAACAAACAGAAAAGGAGGACTTGTGGCACCTTAGAGACTAACACATTTAGTTGAGCAAAAGCATTCGTGAACTACAGCTCACTTCATCAGATGCATGCAGTGGAAAATACATTGGGGAGATTATTATTATTATTATTATTTTCTTTGTTGGGCCTGTCCTGTCGTAGGTAACTTCTGGGTACTCTTCTGGCTCTGTCAATCTGTTTCTTCACTTCAGCAGGTTGGTATTGTAGTTGTAAGAATGCTTGATAGAGATCTTGTAGGTGTTTGTCTCTGTGTGAGGGGTTGGAGCAAATGCAGTTGTATCGTAGAGCTTGGCTATAGACAATGGATTGTGTGGTGTGGTCTGGATGAAAGCTGGAGGCATGTAGGTAGGAAGAGCGGTCAGTAGGTTTCCGGTATAGGGTGGTGTTTATGTGACCATCCCTTCTTAGCACCGTAGTGTCCAGGAAGTAGATCTATTGTGCGGACTGGTCCAGGCTGAGGTTGATGGTGGGATGGAAATTGTTGAAATCATGGTGGAATTCCTCAAGGGCTACTTTTCCATGGGTCCAGATGATGAAGATGTCATCAATATAGCGCAAGTAGAGTAGGGGCAATAGGGGACGAGAGCTGAGGAAGCGTTGTTCTAAGTCAGCCATAAAAATGTTTGCATACTGAGGGGCCATGCGGGTACCCATAGCAGTGCCGCTGATCTGAAGGTATACATTGTCCCCAAATGTGAAATAGTTATGGGTGAGGACAAAGTCACAAAGTTCAGCCACCAGGTTGGCCATGACATTATTGGGGATAATGTTCCTGACGGCTTGTAGTCCATCTTTGTGTGGAATGTTGGTGTAGAGGGCTTCTACATCCATAGTGGCCAGGATGGTGCTTTCAGCAAGATCACCGATTGATTGTAGTTTACTCAGGAAGTCAGTGGTGTCTCGAAGATAGCTGGGAGTGCTGGTAGCGTAGGGCCTGAGGAGGGAGTCTACATAGCCAGACAATCCTGCTGTCAGGGTGCCAATGCCTCAGATGATGGGGCATCCAGGATTTCCAGGTTTATGGATCTTGGGTAGCAAATAGAATAGCCCTGGTCGGAGTTCCAGGGGTGTGTCTGTGCGGATTTGTTCTTGTGCTTTTTCAGGGAGTTTCTTGAGCAAATGGTGTAGTTTCTTTTGGTAACTCTCAGTGGGATCAGAGGATAATGGCTCGTAGAAAGTGGTGTTAGAGGGCTGCCGGGCAGCCTCTTGTTCATATTCTGACCTATTCATGATGACAACAGCACCTCCTTTGTCAGCCTTTTTGACTATGCTGTCAGAGTTGTTTCTGAGGCTGTGGATGGCATTGTGTTCTGCACAGCTGAGGTTATGGGGCAAGTGATGCTGCTTTTCAACAATTTCAGCCCATGCATGTCAGCGGAAGCACTCTATGTAGAAGTCCAGTATGTTGTTT